>NC_072446.2:65917812-66546250 GCF_028878055.3 Symphalangus syndactylus
TTATCTCAGAGAGCAGTAAAAGCCCATTGATTGAATCTTTATGCTTTAGGGAAATGTTCAATTATACATATGATAAACATTCAGGTAGACTGAAAATTTCTAGAAGATGGAGGACAATTTTTTATTAATAATGTAGGAAAAGCTTGGAATACAGCACACAAGACAGTAATTGCTTAAATTATACATTGTATAATTATATATATACACACATATATGTATGTATATGTATGTTATGCACACACACACATACACACACGTGTGTGTATGTGTGTGTTTTGGTGAATGATCATGACCAAGAGGGAAAGTGTGAGATTTTGGAAAATATATGATTTGGGATCCTGAAAGCCAAACCTTCTGTTTTCACAAACTCAGGATGTGTGACATCTTCAGAATCAAATGAGTTCTTTTTGTGAGGTTCAGCTGAAAAGTCAACGTCTTTTCAACACGTGCTTCTTATGAGTTTGAAAGTTGGCATATCAATCTGTGAGTGCTTGCAAAAGAGGGCTTCCTTAATTTTCTTGGCTTAAAATTCCTAAAGCACATGAATAAATTTTTTTAGTAAACTTTTTATTGAAATATTAAATAAATACAGGAAAATGCGCATATTATAAGTGCACAACTGAATGAATTTTGGTAGCGTTAACACATCTGTGTAACCAGGACCCGAATATAGAACTAGATCATTACCAGTACCCCAGATGCCTCTTTCATGTTCTTTTCTAGTCACTAACTCCCTAAGGGTAACCGTGATCCTTATTTTTCACACCATGAATTAAGTCTGTTTGTTTTTTTGAACATTAGACCAAATTATTTAGTGTATACTCTTTTGTGTTTGGTTGACAGGCTTCTTTCTCTCAACAGCCTGTATCAGTATCATTCAATGAAGTTGTAAACCATCCTTTCTCATTTTTTGTACACTAATCTACGCATGAATTCCAACATAATTTATCCATTCTACTGTTGATGAACATGGGGATTCTCACATTTTTGGCTATTACAAATAGTACTGTTGTGAAAAATCTGGTGCATTCTTGTTACCGTTGAGTAAACATGTGGGAGATTCTTGACCTTTCCTCTTCTAAGCCTTATTCTGTTCACCAGGACTTACACCCAGATTCTTGTCCTTGATCTCTTAACCTGGGGCATAGGCAGTTAAAGACTCTGAGATAGTTTCCATGAGCTGCTTTCTGAATGAACTGGGAACACTTTTTCCAGCTTACTGTGACCTTTGCCTGGACCGTATTTCTAGAATCAAATGGCCAAATAGGATGAGTTTGATAAAAAGCAGAAAGGCCTCATCAGTAGAACACATAATTCTGGTTTAAACTCTGGGTCTAATGTCACGATTTCTGAGCACTTGTCTGTGATTCCACCTGGTGAACCAAGTTTTAGATGCTACCCATTACAGGTTGTCTTAGAAACCAATTCTGCCATTTCCTAATTGAATCTTTTAAGAATGCAAGAAAAACTTTTTTCAATCTATAGAGTATACAGTTCCTTCTGAAAATATAATTACAATTCTACTAGCTAATGGCAGTATGTGAGAACTCACAAAAGAAGGGATGTCTGTTTGTAGGATCTTCAAGTTTCTTAAAATCCACTTGGATAGAAAAACTGTCCATATATTAAAACAAAAGATGTTAAAAGCAGGGCTTGTGATTAATGTGGGTTTTTGTCATACATACCCCAAAGCTAAACAGATGGCTATTATGAGAATTAGAGTAAAATTATTCATTCCACAAAGCCAACTGAGCCTCTACTATTTGCTACTCTCTATGCTAATGTAATTTACATTAAATTATATTAAATTAAATGTTAATTATATAAGATAGCATCATTATAACATGATACATTATAATTTCAATGAGTGATAAGAGCTGAGGAGAAAATAAAACAAAATATGGAGAAGAGTGGGAGTAAGATGTTATTTTAGATGGCGGGTAGAGTCAGGAAATATCTTTGAATGGACAACCTGAGTGAAGTGCGGAAGAAAATCTTGTCAAGATCTGGGAAGAAAGTATTCTGGAAAAAGGGAGCAGCAACACCAAAGGATCTGAAAGGGAAACAAGATTGGCAAATTCAAGGCAGAGTGGCTGGAATATAGTGAGCAAGAGGGAGGAGAGGAAGTAAGATGAGAGAGGAAGAGAAAGGCAGGTGTATTAGTCTGTTCTTGTGTTGCTATAAAGAAATACCTGAGACTGGGTAATTTATTTAAAAAGAGGCTTCATTGGCTTGCGGAAGCATAGCACTGGCATCTGCTTCTGGGGAGGCCTCTGGAAACTTGCAATCATGACAGAAGGCCAAGCAGGCGCTTCCATGTCACATGGCAAAAGCAAGAGCAAGAGAAAGAGGGGAAAGGTGCCACACACTTGTAAATGAACAGATCTCATGGGAACTCACTCACTATTGCAAGGACAGCACCAAGGGGATGGTGTTAAACTATTCATGAGAAATCCTCCCCCCTTGAGCCCATCACCTCCCACCAGGCCCCACCTCCAGCACTGGGGATGACATTTCAATATGAGATTTGGCTAGGGACACACATTCAAACTATATCAACAGGGATCAGGTAAGGAGTTTGGATTTTATTCCAAGGGTGATAGGATGTCACTGGATGTTAAATAGGAGTGGAAAATGTGGAGTTTGGTTTCATGTATAGTTGGGAATGATCGGTTTGGCTGCTTCATAGAGAACAGCTTACAGGCATTAGGAATGAAAGCAGGGCAGTCTTCCTGAATTCTGAGAAATGCATTTAATTCCCTGGGGTTGGGGGGGCGGGGAGGATATGTGTTATAGAAGTTGCTATAGGGCAGAGTAAAAAATAGTTTCAAAGGAAGAAAGGAGTCAACATAGCTGAGCAAACTGTCAGAATTTCAGGTTGAGAAGATACCAGGCAAATCAGTACCCTCTACCCATTTATTTTACAGATGAGAAAACCAAGGCTCAGAGAGCTTAAATAAGTTTCCTAAGGTGAAGATGTGATAACAACATTAAAAACATGAAGAAATTTGGTGAAAATTGATGCTATTATAAAATTAAACTATTCATATGCAATAAAGTAAATTTATGGGTAACAGTTACAAACATTTTGAAATTGGGGTTAAATTTTTTTTTCGAAAGCTGAAAATTTGGAGAAAACAAAATGACCAACTTGTGATCCTTTATGCGTTTTAGGAAAGCAGTATTGACTGAACTTTTTAATGGCAAGTTCTATGCCATATTAATTTTCTAAAACTGTTGTTGTGGACAATGCTTGGCATATGGTGGGTACTCTATAAATGTCTGCTGAATGAATACAGGATAAAACCAGGCATCAGAAAACTTCTGGGGGAGTTGTAGAAAAAGGAAGAAAATAAAGATATATGCTCTCTAATTAGCACTGTGTTAATGGTGAAAAAGAACAATTAAAGCATTCATCAGGGTGCCTTGGATTGTGAGTAACAGAAAGTCAGTTCAAACTGATCTAAGCATTAATGAACATCCATTGGTTCATGTAACTAAGTCCAGGGAGTAGTTCTGACTTCAGGTATGGCTGGATCCAGGGCTCATATGGCATTTAAAGGACTATCTCTGTCTCTGTTTTCATCTCTCTTTTTTCATTTATTTGTTCATCTTTCCTTCATGTTAGCCTCATTCTTAGGTAAAGCTTTTCTCACAGGGAGGTCTCCCTATTACAAGGCTACATCCACCAGTTTATTTACACCAAAAAAAAAGAGCATCCTTTTCTCAAATGGTGCCATCAAAAGTCTTCAGAGTCATGCTTATTGTCTGGAGTTGTCTAGGTTTACATCATGTGACCATGTCTGAACCAATCAGAGTGATCTAGATGATGGAATGATCTAGTTTGCCAGGCTTGGGTCATGTACTCAGTCAGCCCACGCCAGGCCAGTCAGCCCATGTTCACATGGGCTGAGAGTTGGAAAGGGAGTATTTCCTAAAGGAAGAGTGGAGTATGATTAACAAAAGTTGGTAGAGTGGATAGTGGCAAGCAAAACAACAAAGATCTTCTATCAAAGCAAAAAAAGGAAAAGAGAATCTTGTAGTCTAAGAGGCAACTTCTGGTTATGCGATCCCCTAAAACCTAAGGCTCCTCAGCGCTAGAGCAAGACTTATTAACTCAGTATTCCAAAGTTTCCTTTGTTCACATTACTGACGGTGCAGATACTTCTAGACATTTTCAAGTGCTCTACCTATCTTCTTTCAGGCTTTCTGAGGCAGTTAAATTTTCCTAAGACCTCCCTGATAAATTAAGTGGACTTTTTGGGTGCATAAGATCTCACAGGGCTAGCAGTCACTGCTATGTTTCTCTTCTCCTCACACCCTCCCCAGCCATTGGTATAGAGCCCCAACCACTCATAGTTTATCCATAGCTTTTTTTGAAGCCATTCTTCATGTTTATTGAAGGAGCCATCCACTGAGCCCAACATCTGCTTTCCTCGGAAGCTCAAGGGCCAGGTCAACTGAAATAGTAAGTCACGTGGAGTTGTGGCTTCAGGTAAGTATGTAGCTTTTACTCTGTGATGAAGGTAGCCAAAGAGACAAACTCTGTTTCCTTATATTCCACTAAAATGTCCAAAAAACCTCCTCTAAAGCAGTTGAAAAATCAGTCAGCTGAAGGACTCCAAGACAATTAGATTAATTGAAAGCACATTTCATAAAAGGAATTGAATAGATTTTTTAAGGCAATAGGACATCAATTAATGAGTTTCCTTTGGCATTTCCAGCTTTACTTTGCCTCCAAATTGTAATATTTCGAAATCCATTCAGGTATCCTTTGTGTAAATTCTGAGAATGTGTGTTTCTAGTCATGTCACCATGAGACCAGTGTTTACCACCGTCACAATTTTGCCACCTGTGTTAAATTAATAAAGTAATGAGAAACCACTCTAGGTATTTCAAGCAGAAGGTGATTTAATACAGGGAAATAGATGCTTATAAAATGGTGAGAAGAGTATGGAAGTCAGAGGCACCAGTGGAACTTTGGTATCCATGTCAATGGGAAGAAACCACAGTTTTCACATTTTCCACTCTTGCTGCCATCATAATTGCCTCAGTCAACTGGAGTAGAACCATGAGTCTGACTCCTGCATGTGCTCAAATCTCACAAAGCTTACTAATCAGCTGCCATTACTGCAGCAAATGTCCCTTCACTTTCTTTCTGCCTTACAAAACTCATGCAACTGCATTTAATTGGCACAACAGAATTCATCCAGGGCCTTAACCACAAGGATGTCTGGAAAGTATAATTCTAAGACATCCAACCTCTTGGAAAGAAAAGGGGAGGTTGAAAAAACTAATCCAAGAATATACCACCTGTACTAACTTTACAAATCAAAGTTATTTTAAAAGGAAACTTTGTATTTATACTGTAAATGAAAATCCAGGATCATTTGCCATTAACAGATGGTACCTGTCAAAGTAAATGCAAGGAAATTGTTTGCCTCAAGTTTCCCAAAGATGTTCTTCCTTCCAGAGAGAACAGAGTGATTATAAAAAGGCTCCTCTCCTAACCTCTTCTTGTTACTGAGGGTTCTCTCCTTTCTGCACCCTTCCTCTGTGCTACTCCCATCTATCCACTTGGTGGGAGCCAAACAACAATATTTGTAATAAAATTACAGGTCACATCTTGAATTATGGCAGAATTCTATGCAAATCGTATTCAAGATTCTTTTATTTTCCTGGTGGGGAGATGAGAAGACCACTCAGAACCTCTCACTCCCACCAACAGTGCTCTTCAATGCACTTTACTGATGTGAAATCTTTTATTAGCATGTAAGCATCTCATAGATACTTTGACCTCCTCTGTCTGAAGTTCTAGGACAGTCCTCAGTTTTCAAAAATTCAACCTGAATTTTAAATTTTAATAAGAAAATCAAGAATGATGACTCTTTCAAATAGTTCCAGGAAGTGAAGAAACCCCAACAGTCACTTTAAAAGCAGGGTCTTTGTTGCCTTTGGGGTGGGGGCTGCATTCCTGGGGACACTCGTGCAGGTCGAGCCACCAACCCTGGGCAAGAGTTGTCTATTTAATCCAATTCCTTTCCTGGTGCTTTCAGTTGATCCTTCTTGTTACCAGCTATACAAATTCTTCTCTGCCATGGGGACTACAGCTTTCTCCTCTCTTTCCTCTACTTCACCTTGGTCATCATGCCCCTTAACCTCCTATCCCCAACTGTGTTTTATTTGTTTTCAGAGCAGTTACCACTCCCAACTTCATATATACTACCGTCTGCCTTTCAAAGAGCTCCATGATTGTCTGTTTTGTTTGCAGTGGAAGGCCTAGCTTTAAAAACACTGCTTCTTATAAACACTCAGTTCATGTTGATTGAATGAAAAATAAATGGGTGAATGAGCAGTCAGCCTGCCTAGCTCAGCCAGGCCAATCTCAGAGAGAAGCCTAAACCCAGCTGAAACTCACTGTGGCCCTTACTGTGTTTCACAAAATGTCAGATTAACCAAAACTATTTACAACCAAATGTGCTTCGAACTCCAGACAACTCTAATCAAATATAGGCCTCATGTTGCTGTAAACTTAATTTTAAGGTAATGTTGGAATTTTTGTCTTTTGTTTTAGAGAGCAAAGAATTGGGCTTGAACCTTGAGTCTGCCAACCCTGAATGAAAAGTCATTTAGATTCTTTCTCATCTGTAAAATGAAGATATTTGTATTTAATTCACTAATTTTTGCATGGGTCATATGAAATAAGGCATTTATCCATAGATTTCATTATTAAGGAAGTAGTGTTATGAGTGCCTACTATCTACAAGGCTTTTAAATAGGTATCACAGAAAGGCGTGTGTAAGTGTGTTCTGACCTGCAAAAGTGTATAGAGATTCAAGGCAGGACTACGGTATAATAAAAGACTGGATGATTGGTCTTGTTTCTTCACTCTTTTACTATTGCAGAATTATACTTCCACATCCTTTGCTGTGGGTTTGCAGTGCCTCCACCTAGGGCATGTGGAATATAATTTTCCCTCTATTTGATGTTGGCCTTGGTCATGTGACTTGCTTTGACCAATGGCATGTGAGTGAGCAGGGGCTTTAAAAGTGCTTCATGGTTTGGCTGAGCCTCTTCTTCTGTGATCACCATAAAATGTGTCTTTCGGTTCAGGAAAAACTCAGAGGCAAGGTGGGCAGACATGAGCCCAACCTACAGCCTGCAGTCAAGCCACCCTGAGCCCAGCCAAGATCACCCAACCCACAGATCCATAAGTGAGAAAAGCAAATGCTTGTAGTTGTAAGTAATTGAGATTTAAAGTTGTTTGCTGCGCAGCAAAAACTGACTAGGACACATATTATTTAAGTGGATTGTTCTGACAATGGGTATGCCAGACTGACACTTTCTCAGAGATACCAGGGAAAGCCAAAAACATTAGATTTCAGTGCTGGCCTTCTTCCTAGGTACTGCTGCAACCATTGGCAATGGGATGCTATGCAAGCTGGCTACTGTCACTTTTCTCACTTTACAGCCACATCGGTCTCTTTTGCTACTTCCTCCACTGGACAAGTGCACTCCTGACTCAGGGCCTTTGTACTTGCTGTTCCCCACACAGAGTCCTGCTCCTCTAGGTTATCCGCATAGCTCGCTCCTTTCCCACTTGTGGTCTTTAAATGTCATCTTCTTCAGACCCTGCCTAGCATTCAACCCTCCCCCACAACACTCCCAATTCCCCTTTTCTGATTTGCTTTTCTCAAAAGCACTTTTCACTTTCTCATGTAATATATATTATACTGATTTATTAGATTGGTGCAAAAGTAATTGCAGGTTTTGACATTACTTTCAATGGCAAAAAACCGCAATTACTTTTGCACCAAGCTAATATATTATTCATTGTAGATATCTATTTAATTTTGTATTGTGTGCCTCTCCCTACTAAGTTTTAAGCTCCATGAGAATGAGTTTAAAGAAAATATTCGTTGCTATTCTATTGCCAAGGTCAGGCTCATAATAGGCACTTAATAAATAATGTGGAATGAATAAACAAATGTCCCATGCTCAGAGTACAAATACTGATATAAATCAGCCTACTGTATAAAACTTGAACTTATTCATTATTAGAGAAACTCTCTGAAGAATTTGTGGGCCGGGCATGGTGGCATGTACCTTTAGTTCCAGCTACTCAGCCAGGCCAATCTCAGAAAGGATGAGGTGGGAAGATGGCTTGAGGCCAGGAGTTTGAGACTAGCCTAGGCAACATAGGAAGACCCCATCCCTTAAAAAACGAAAAAGGAGAAAAAAATGTGTGTTCTTTACTGCAAGATGGCTTGTGGTCACGTGGAGAACAGTTTAGGGATGGAGGGCCGAAGGGCTGAGGTTGGGTTTAGGGAATGGTTAGGAAGTCAGCGCACAGTTCCAGGTAAGAAATGACAAGATGTGAATGAACTCGGACAATGTCTGCGAATGAAGGGAAGGGGATAATTAGGAAATACTGAGGCTGCAGAATTGCAGAGCTCGTGGCTGCTTAGATGTGAGGCATGGTGGGAACAGTGGAATCTCCACTGAGTCCCTAGTTTCTGGATTAGGTATCTGAGTAGATGCTGCTGCTCCGAGTGGGGAGATGCCAGAGAAGGAGAGGATGTTTGAGGGGCAGGCACAGGGAGACATGAATGTGGAGTCAGGTCCCCATGAACCAAGAGATGTGTACCAGGAGGTTGAGAATGTGGCTCTGGGGCTTAAAAGACAACTTGGGCTGGGGATGAAGATTTGAGAGCCACGATTCTAGACCCTAAGGGCAGCACATGGAGTGAGGAAAGGGGAGGACTAAAGGGAACACCATTAATTAGGACAAGTCCAGAAAAAGAGAAACTGCAAAAATAATGAACAAGCAGCCATCAGAGAAGTGGGATCAGAAAAATTCCCAGGGAATTTTTCTAAGAAGAGGAAGCCAAGAGTGTCAGATGTCAGAAAGCTATAAAGCAGCACAGGAATGAAAAGTCCCCACTGCACTTGGCAGACAGAGGTTCAGGTGACAGGATGGACATTCTGTCAGGAAGGCTGAAGATCGTCACTTTCATTCTCATCCCACATCTCCATGAATGGGACCACAGGGGAGTG
The DNA here is from genome assembly GCF_028878055.3 of Symphalangus syndactylus. Taxonomy (NCBI): domain Eukaryota; kingdom Metazoa; phylum Chordata; class Mammalia; order Primates; family Hylobatidae; genus Symphalangus; species Symphalangus syndactylus. The sequence goes on from NC_072446.2 coordinate 65,926,870, forward strand.
TTCCATTGTCCTCAGAATAAGCCTTTTGCCTGCCCAATTTGAGACCCCGGCGTTTTGCATCCAGATGGAAGAGATTCTCATTTACTTAAAATCCCAAATGACTATTATCTCCCTTAGGCCAAATACCTGCAGTTCCTTTATTGTATTAAGCAAGTATGGTATGCTGTAAGGTTCTGGAATTAGGAGCTAAAAAGCCTGGGCTGATCTAGCTTAGGGTCCATTATTGCTAAAGGGAAAACTTGAACAATATGTGGATTTTTTTTTAATTCAGTGTTTCTCATCTGTAAAATTTTGGGGTTGACCTCAGTCAAGTCCCTGGGAAGATGTATCAGGAATATTTGAACTATCTTTTAGCTTTCACATTTATGAATTAATGAAATCAACGGTAGATATTTATTGAAGATTCAAATAGTGGGCAATTTCTATTCCCTTCTAATAATAATTTTGCTGTTGGACCCATTCCATTCCTCTATATATCTTCAGAAAAACACAGAAGCCTAAACAGTCCACAGAATTCTCTACCATGGCCATGACTAATGCAGAGTACATAAGAAGGCAGAACAAAAGTACAGATTGTATACCTCTGTTGTAGGCTGCTGCTGTTGTCAAGCTGCTAGTGATTTATTTAGTATTCTAGTCACAAGGAAGGAGAATACAAAATAAATATCAAATAATTTGCATTGATACTTGAGGTTCCCTTTAAAAGTAATTAACCCAAATTAAGACAATATTTACCAAGGGTCCTGAAAACATAGAAAAACAAATGAAACCACCAGCCTACTGATTCAATAGTCAGATTTCTTCAATGTAGCTAAGGAAATTTTGTTCTCTGTGTTGTGCTTTCCCACTAGGATCTTAATATGTTTTGCAAACGTGACTCAAACGCCAGTGATACCTCCCCATCTTTGTCTCTTAAAGAAATGGAGCCAGTGAGAACCGAAGACCCATGACACCATCTCAGTGGTTGTATTGAAAATGTCATCTTTGGCGTTCATGAATTCCTTTGCCCCAGTCTTCAAGGGAAGTGTGTACTTTCCTGCCCAGCTGATGTTGGCCTTGACCATGTGTCTTGCTTAGGCTAGAGGCAGTGGACAGACATGACAGTGTGTGCCGAGTGCCTTCTTGACCTCAGGAGACAGTGCATTTTACTGCTAGTGCTTCTGGAAGCTTCTTCCTCCATCCTGAGAAGAGCTTCTCCCTAGTAGCTGCTACCTTTGTGGCCTGGGTGTAAAAATAATATTCGTGGAACAAAATTGCCCCAGTCAACCTACAGACCCTGAGCGGCTCCAGCCAATCTGTAAACCCAGAAACGTAAGAATGACTATTGTTTTAAAACACTGAATTCCAGAGTGGTTTGTTAACAATAGGACTATGTAAATAGCTAACTGAAATAATATCATTTGGTGTAACAGCTTATCTTATAGACACATTTTGAGATCTCTGGTCTCTGTCACTATCTTGTTCAGGGCCTAATTGAATACAAGGCAAATACCATGGCAGAGCTGTGCTTAGAGAAAAGTTAGTTTACAACTTGAAAAAGCCCAGAAATCAAATTTGTCTAAAACTTGCCCATTTTTGAGGCCTAAGTCTGTGATTCTCAACCAGAGGCAATTTTGCCCCCTAGGGATATTTGGTGATGTCTGGATACACTTTTAATTGTTATCACATAGGATAGGGATGCCACTGGCATCTAGTGGTTAGAGGCCAGGGAATGCTGCTAAACATCTTACAATGCATGACTCCTCACAGTAAAAAATTATCCAGTCCCAAATGTCTACAGTTTCAAGGTCGAGAAGCCCAGAGCTAAACATATATTTCTTTGTATAACTGACTCTAAGGGCATATCAGATGTTATCTTTGGGCAGCACAGCATTAAAACTGGTATCATTTATTAGGAACAAACAGGAAAACTTCACCAAGTAAACGACAGCTTCCAGAGAAGAGACCAGAATTCTTCTATTATTTATTACTCCATTGAAAGACATAAAGCAAAAGTAATTATCTGCTCCCTTTTTGAGACTTAAAATATTTCATTGGATTTATGTGTCTCACTGAGGCTTCCCTTTTTAATGAACACTTCCGTATTACTCAGATATCAGAGGTTCCATGATCTACCTAGTTATTTACTCTCTCATCCATTCGGCTTTTTTATAGAGGACCTACTATATGTTGAGCACCCTTAGAATTTCTTGTTCCCAAGATGTCAGGTTTAATTTTATGTTTGTTTTGTTTTGTTTCAAATGCTGTATATAAGAGTGCATGAACATTCACATTCATTTTGAGACACCTAGCAGTGAACACCATCTTTCTGTTTACCCTGCACCTTTGAACATCCCTTCCTGTGTTATGAGTCTTGAAAGTGGTAGAACCTGCCTCCCACTGGAGATAGCTGAGACCTGAGATGCATTTTCCCACCTTACCTTATAAATTACGAGATACAGCTGTGTAGGACTTTATATTAGAAGCTAGCAGAACCCATTCTGGTGATAGCTAGAGGTAGGTGCAAACGTTTAATGTAGCAATAGAAGCACACAGATTCACTGTACAAGCATATTTCTTGGTATAGTCTATAATTTAGTATCATGTTTTATAAACACATATTTGATGTGTTTTGTTAGTAAGAGGTATGCCAACAGAATTTGATACTGTTGATATTAAGCTTAGAACAATGGTGATCTCAAGAGAGAACTCATTAGGCTTAATCTAAAACTGCTGAGCAGCAGGCTTTTGTCCCTCAAAAAAGAAAGAATTTTCTGGCAGATCCACAAGCCCAGCAAGGTCCTCAAAAAGGTGTGACCTAGCAAAATTGTCCCCACTTTCCACTGTAGGTTCCAAGGGAGGATGTGGCCATGGCAGGCTCTGGTCATGAAAGTGCCAGCTCTACCATTCTCTTAGTTTTGCCCCTTTGAAGCCACAGGAGTGGCTTCCCAAGGAGCCAGGATGTGAAGCAGGCAGAGGGTTCAAGGTCTGACCTGATAGCCTGACCTCAGGAGTGCAAACAATGAGTGAATACAGCACTTTCCTGGCCACAATGTACTGGAATGCCCTTGTCTTTCTGCTAATTCAGTTTAGCTGTTTTGGATTCCACACCAGTAACTCCTTCAGACAATGCTTCTTCCTGTACCCAGCTACAGAAAGACTAGAAGGCGTCTAGCCGGAAAACAATGCCCTGACAATAGAAGAGAAAATCAATGGCAGATGCCCCCTTCAATTTTTTTTTATCTAATCCTTACAAAAACCATGCGAGAAGGGTTAGTTTCTATTTTTCAGGTAGGAAAATGGAGATTCAAAGCGGTAACCTGAATTCTAACTCAAGTTAGTCTGATTTTCAAGTCCATATTCTTTTTTATTAACTGCAAAAGTCAATGTGGATTTCATTTTATAACTCGTTTATATTCAAATGCACAAGATTTTTGTCATGGAAAAATCCAAGCCTTACCGGGAGGGAGAAAACAAGGAACATAAATTCAGCTCCTTTGGTGAAAGGGTGACATTGCATATGGTTTCAAATCACTTGGAGAGGCAAGAAATCTGCTCTGTTTGCAAATTTGATTCTGAGGACTCCAGGCATGGGAGCTGTGTCAGATTCAATATATCTGCCCAGGGATAGATTAGGACCAGGTGACTGCCAAGCTGTTCTCTGTACCTTTCTGACTCACCTGCTCCATTCAGCAAATCACTGACCATTGAGGCAAAAGGTAACTTTGTGCGCTCTGCACCCTCTACCTCTCTCACTGGGCTTTTTAAGACACCATGTTGGTGGCAACCAGTGACCACCTGCTTATAGGCACAAGTCATTTGAAGTCACAAAACAAGAGCCAGCACCAGCCACTGAATTAACAAGGGTGTCTCAGCCTTTCTTTGAGAATACATGCTTTTTTCAAAGGGTCAAATGGGGTACAGATGCTCCTCAACTTACAAAGGGGCTATGTCCCGAGAAACCCATCATAAGTTGAAAATATTATAAAACACATTTAACACACCTAACCTACGAAACATCATAGCATAGCCTAGCCTACCTTACATATGCTCAGAACACGTACATCAGCCTATATTTGGGCAAAATCATCTAACACAAAGCCTATTTATATAAAGTGTTGCATATCTCATGTAATTTATTGAATACTGTACTGAAAGTGAAAAACAGAATGGTTGTGTGGGTACTTGAAGTATCATTTCTTCTGAATGCTTATTATTTTTTCACCATCATAAGTTGAAAACCATAAAGTTGGACCATCACAAGTAGGGGGTTGTCTGTACATATGTGAACTCTGGAGTCAAATTGCTCTCAACCTGGTGCTTCTCTTTACTTACTGTGTGGCCTTGAGATGTTGCTTTACCTCTTTAATGCCTAGGTTTCCTCATCTGTAAAACTGACTGATTTATTCCTTTCATACATAGGTCCTGAGCACCTACCCTATGCCAGGCCTTGATTCTCTGTGCTGAAATGGAGCACTGAGCAAAGCCAACCAAGTCCTTCTGTTCTCCCAGAGGAGACGGATCATAAACAGATATAATTGCAGCATTATGTTAGGCAGTGCTAAATGCCATAAAGACAAATCAAACAGGGTAAGGGATGGAGAGATGGGGGAGGGGTGGTTATATTATCCCCTCTTTGGGAAGACAGGGAAGGACCTGGGAGGAAATAATACCCTGAGAAGATCAGAATAATGGGAAAGGAGGGAGATATTTGAGGCAAGAGCATTCCAAGCCGAAGTGAGGACAAAAAGAGACAAAACAAAACATAGTAACTGTACCTAGCTTATTGGACTGCCGTGGGGGTTAAGTGGGATGATACCTGTAAAGTGAGACCATAGGAGCTACTCTGTGAAGGTTGGCTTTGCACGTGTTGTAGACTTTCAGAGTTAAAAGAATGCTGAGTTCTATTCCAACTTTTGCTTATAATGCAGGTGACTCCTATACATAGTCGTGGAGCTTCAGCTTAAGTACCTGTCATCATGGGGGGATCCTTCTTCAGGAAGCAGGGCCTGGCCTCCCATTGTTGGGTGGTTTCTCTTTGTGAGAAAGTGCCTCCTTCTACCGAACCTATATCCCACCTGCGGGAACCACAAAGCACACACCTGCTGCCTCTTCCCACCACGACGCCTCCAACGTTTGAAATAACGTTTCATCTCAGCTCCATCAGTTCCTTCAACCACTCCTTATCTGTATGGCTTTCAGATTCCTCACACTTTCATTTCATCATTTCAAAAACACAGCACAATATGCTCCATCTCTGAAAGGCACGGGAAAAATGACGAGATGAGACTTTGAGGCTCGAACCTCCTCACACAAAAGCCCTTTCGTAAATAGCAGAGCCCTTAGATAAAGGGGAGTATGTCTACGCTTCTCAGTGTGTGCCTGCCCCTTCTCGCCATCCTGCTCAGGCACACCCCCAGTGTGCCCCAAGTTGAAGACACATTTTTGGTAATAATTGAGAGACTAAATTGGCTGATCAGTGGGTCCAGCTTCCTGGAGACTGGTATGAGAGAAGGCAGGGAGGGTTGGGAGAGTGAGGAGTAGCAGTATGTTCACAGCAGATGTTAATGCCCTGTTATTAATTAAGCATCAAATTAACAGGACTAAGACAGAGCTGATGAGTCAAAATCCTAGGATCCACTTCATGTGAGCCAGCCAGGTCCTGCTACTCAGCTTCAGCCCAACCTCCCTATCCCTGCCAGCTGCCTTGTAAACATGAGCCATGGCCACGGAGGTTAGAGAATATAGATGGCTTGTCACAAACCCATCCCTGCTTCTGGAAAACAGTGGCCCAGCGGTAAATGAGTTGGGCTATGTTGTCTTTAGAGCTTACCTGACGAATCCTCACTGGCATGACTTCTGAAGCAATGGGCAGATTTTATCACCATAGACTACAGGCCTGAATCGTAAGCAGCTCATTCAATGGTGAATGAGAATTTCTATATAACTATGCCATTGTGAAGTTCCATATAATCTTTTTTGGATTCAATTGTTGGACAGACAGACATTGTGGGTGGTAGTTAGAAATGAGAGATAACAATAGAGTCATGTTTAGATCTGTTTATTCATTTACTTCAATTTTCATATTGAAAACAAAAATCTTAATTCTTAAATGGAATGCAGGAAGGATAAGTGCAAGAAAACTGAGACACCTGCTCAGTCTGATCTAATATGAAACAATAGTCATGGTGCCAACAGCCTCTAATCAAAACTTCTCAGTGATTTATCTGCTCTGTTGAACTGGTTTGATAAAGCAGCCACCACACCAACGTTCACATGATGCCACTCCAGAATTCAATTTGGTGGGGGCTGCCAATTGGCTGAGTAACTGCTGGAAAATAATGAGCCAGTTTCTCACTGGCTGATCTACTTGACTAACAGGTGGGTTGGACAAGGCCAGGAATCTTTCCTGGGCTGGTCCATTTCAGGACAGCAGGCAATCTGACCTTGAAGCTGTCCAAACTGGGAGAGTTGCCATTTGGGGATCCTGACAGCATCAGCCACAAGAATTTGCAGACTCATCCTACCTAAGTCAAAGCTTTTGCTGTTGTGGAAAATGTGTCTGAAAAGTGTCACTCTCTTCCGCAGTTTGCAGACATATTTTTTTTTAACTCAGTGGAGGTGGGAAATTACTATTCCTTGAGCTCTCTATACTCAGCCAAAGCCCAGACATCCTTTAAAGGCAAACTCCTGCATGGATTTTTTTTTTGACCACTGATGTGCACAATAATCTCTCTCTCCCCTGAATTTTTAGAGCTTCTTTTGTCCAGATCAGTAGATTTCAAACTTTAATGTGCGTGGAAGCTCCTAGGGAATTTCCTTAAAAGGCAGGTTAGGATTTAGCAGGTCTCAGGTGGGGTGTGAAATTCTATCTCTGACAAGCTCTCAGGAGATCCACAGTTCTGTAGCAAGGGTCCATTTCTTTGACAGTAGAAATGGGCTGCGTTGTGGCCTTGCACATTTCTCCATGTGTATCTGAAGCTTCTTGAGGGCTTGTCTGCTGTCTTCCTTTGTACCCTCCCTAGCATCTTGGACAGTGCTATGTAAGCAGGTGGTGCTCAATAAATATTTGTAGAATAAGTGAATGCCTATATGGTAGACAGTGTACTGATTTCTCACTAGCACAGTGACTCAAGCATGACAGGTACTCAATAATTATTAATCGAATAAATGAGTGAACTGTCAGTATCTAGGTGACTAGTGAGAGAAGACTAAAATCTGAGCGAGATTGTTATGCCCTGTCTGCTTCTGTTAAACAGGTGGGAAAAATAAGGATGGAATTTCAGATAGGATGGTATCTGAATTAACTCTTTTATACCCTTGCCATGTGACATCCAACACTGAACCTTTTCTGCCATGAAGATTTTTTTAAATTTCCACTGTCGTGATAGGGTTTGGATTGAATTCCCGGATGTGTCCCGCTTTGGATGTTGTGTACAGGTATACACAGCAGGGAGTAGGGAAGAAGGTGAGTAGCATCCATTCTGGCAAACCTCATGGGAAGGACATGCCAGGCTGCTTGAAAAGCTGTTAATCCCTAAGCAGTGGTTTTGGCCGAGGCTTTTCAGGGACCTCCACCTCCTTTCCCCACCTCTGATCACCTGCCAACATACACCCGACACTCACAACAATTTTTAACCTGGGCCTGGAAACTTGACCCTCCTTCTTGCATAGCTTTGTCTGCTGGGAGGTTGGATTCAGTGCCCTTGCCACACAACTAGGCCCCGACTGAATACAGTCTGCAGTGGTTCATAGAGAAAGGCATCTGTCTGCTCTCTCTATGAACACCGGGGAAGGGTAACATTTAACATGGATGGCAGAAAAGTAACATTTATGGAGGCAAACCGGGCAGCTGGGAGCACCGGGCAGGCTGCACAAGGCAGAGGCAGGTGTCCTACTCTTTAGACCGAGGGTGTTGATTGGGCTCACACTCCACAGGGACAGCTCACTACACATTGTAGCTTTACCTCCCACAAGCTTCTTTACCTGCCCTGAACAGCTCCCTCACCAGTCAGTGGTACTCCCTTCCCTTTGCCTGTCCCAGAACCTCTGCCATTAGAGCCATCCTTTTAGGTTAGGAAACAAATCAGACACTGGCTTTGGAAGGCCACTGCTAACGATACCTTTGATATCTGGCGCCTGTTGGGGTGGTGTGGCGGAGGCTGTACATTTTCTTGGAGTCTTCCCATACCAGTACACAGGCAGGCAGAGCCCTGGGGGTATTTTTCAGCCTCCTCCAGCTGGATTTGAAAGGAGGCCATGGAATCTAGTTTCACTGATCTGAACCATGAGCCGTGCTGAGCCAGTCTTCCTGGCTGTGGGACCGTTGTGGGGCTCAGGGTCAATGGGGAGCATCCAGACATCTTCAGGGTAGGCAGAGCAACTCTGCAACCTGGAGCTGCTTCCTGGAGTGGGGTGCAGGAACAGACGGTGAAAACCCAGGGTGCTCAGACCCTGCAGGTGTGCAAGGGCATGGTGCTACACCCATCTCAGGTTACTGCAGTCTGAGCTACACCCATCTCGGGTTACTGCAGTCTAACTGGCTTTACTGCAGAGCTGTGTTCCCTCTGGTGCAGGTGGCATGGATGCTCTGCAGTACCCAGCAAAGGTGCACTGGGCAGCCTCCACTCTCCCTGCGTAGCTGAGGGCTCTGCAGTGGGGGTGCAGGCCAACTCCAGGCTGGCTGCCAACAGGCTTTAACAGACTGCGTCACAGCACAGACCTCCTGCCTGCAGGCAAGGGAGGAGCAGACAGCAAGGCCAGGAACTTGAAATGTGTCTCTGGAGCCCCTTCATTCCTCTTTCTCAAGCCCCTCTGGGCCATTTCACGTGGTGGCTGGGGTTCCTCATTCCTTTTCCCTTCCTCTACCCTGCCCCTTTTACCCCCACTTACCACACTGCAACATTTATGTCCTTGGTGGCTCCTCATGCCAACTTCCAAACAAAGTTACACAGTGCACGCCCTTAGGACACTGCTCTCTAGGGAGAGGCAGGCTGGTTGGCCTGATAAAGCGTTAGGAGTGCCAGTGGGTATCAGTGTGAAATAATGGAAATATCTGTGTTTAGAAAATCAACAGAGCTTCCACCTAGAGACCTTCTCCTGGCAGAGAACCAGCAAGGTGCCCTTGGCACATCAAATTCACCTTTCTGCGTCATATTTCCCTATCTGTAAAATGAGAACAATTATTCCTCCTGTCTCTGTTTATAGAGTTTTGTATAAAGTATCAGTGGGATAATACAGGGCTTCACAAACTTTAACACGCACAGGAATTACCTGGGGATCTTTTAAAAATGCAGATCCTGATTCCAGGTCTGGGATGAGGCCCGAGATTCTGCATTTCTTACAAACTCCTAGGTAATGGATGCAACTAGTCGGGAGGGCATTCTGGGTAGTGGGGGAGCTAATAAATAAAGGATAATTTGAACATTGTGAAGGACCAGCAAAGGTAACATTTAAATTATTTTATGTATTTACCCTTCTAAAAACCATATTTGCATCTCAAAAGGAATCTTCACATCTTTACTTCAAATGAATGTCATTTTAGGCACTTCAGATAGCCACTAGAGACCAACGTGAAGTTAGGAAGAACTGATTATCATTTCTGTAGTCACTGGAGCTGCCTTCTTCTTTCTCTCCCTTTTCCTTCTCTTGCCCTTCCTCCTAGAGTGGGCTTTGAATTCAGGGGCAGATTCTTACTGAGCCTGTGGTGAACGGGTGACCAAGGGTGTCGGGTCATTACTCAAACCAGTTGATGAACAAAGGAGGGATTGATTAAAAGCCACTGGTTTAGCAAGAGAAAGAACCTGTGTGCACCAAAAGACATGTACAAGAATGTTCATAACAGCCCTATTCATAAAGTCAAAATGTCTAATAACAGTAGACCAGAATAAATTGTAGTATATTCATAAAATGGAATGTTACAGAATGATAAAAAAGAACATCTTACTATAACATGTACCTCCATGTAAGAATTTTATAGGCAAAATGATGAGCAGAAAAAAACAGAGTTGAGGGCACATATTGCATGATTTCATTTATATGAAGTTCAAAAATAGGCAAAACTAGTTTGCAGTGGTAGAAGTTAGAAGAGGGGTTGCCTCTGAAGAAGGGTTGACCACGAATGGGCACAAGGGAGCCTTCTGGGTGCTACAAAGCCTTTTCTTGTTGATCTGGGAGCTTACACCACCAATTGACCAGGCTGGACTCTTAAGATCTGTGCAATGTACTGTTTTGTGTTTTCATGTGTTTTGTTTTTTTTAGTTTTGCTTTTTTAAGACAGGGTCTCACTCTGTTGTCCAGGTTGGAGTGCAGTGGCATGATCACAGCTCACTGTAGCCTCGAACTCCTGGGCTCAAGGGATCCTCCCACCTCAGCCTCTTGAATAGCTAGGTCCACAGGCGTGTGCATGTCCAGCTAATTTTAAAATTTTTTGTAGATACAGGGTCTCCCTACATTGCCCAGGTTTGCCTCGAACTCCTGGGCTCAAGCGATCCTCTCACCTTGGCCTTCCAAAATGTTGGGATTACAGGCGTGAGCCACTGCACCCAGCCAATTTACTGTATTTTTGTTAGACCTCAATAAAGAAAAAATTTAAAGCTACAAAAAAAACCTAGTTCTAATTTTACCCCCAAATTTCACACTTCTGGGCCCTTCTCTCTTTCTCTTCCACGTCTTTCATAAAACGGAAGCCCATGTTGGCCCCGTCAGTCAACTTCCCTGATTGGCTCCCTGCTGGCTTCCCAGGTACTTTTTCTAGATCACACAACAAAAATAGAACTTGCCTTCTCATCACTTCCTCCCCGTGTGACTTCACAGAAGGCTCCAGGCTGTGCTGTTCACAGCTCACAAGCCCCTCTGAGCTCTAAGCCTGCTCTGTCTCGAGTGCTGTGTTCTCTGACCACCAATGCCTCTGCCTTCTCCGTGGTCCATTTCCTCACACCCAGAGTCAGGTGTGCAGAGCTGTCTGTAGTTTGTAGTTTAATGCTTCTGTCCCATATTTGGGTTTCTCCAGGAAAGATCTGAAAGTTGTGAGGTATCATTGAACTGTTGTCACAATAATCCTGCCTAACAAGGCACCCCAAAAATCAGCGTCTTCCAAAAGCAGCCATTATTAGTTCTCAAGGTTACAGGTCAGCGTGTGACCCTTTTACCCTGGGCCCTTCTCTGTTGTTCTCAGTTGGGCTCATGCTGGAGTCATTGGTCAGCTAGAGGAGGGCTGCTCCAGGATGGTCTCACCCACATATGTGGTGCTCAGCTGGCTGTTTTGGGGGGGATGGCATGACTGGGGCACAAGTCTCTCAGGCTAGTTTGTCTGGGTATCATCACTTGGTGCTGGCTAAGGGTCTGAGAGAAAAAGGAGAGTGTTCAAGCCTGTGGAGGCCAGGCTTGGAACTGGCAAACCATCCTTTCCACCACATTCTATGGCTAATTCAAGTCGTAGAGCAGATTCAACGGGTGGGGAAACAGAGTCTATTTCTGGATTGGAAGAATCACAAAATCACATTGCAAAGAGTGTGCATACGAGAAGGAATGGGAAATCAGGACTAATTATTTTCCTGTAATTAATCTACTACCTGTGGGAGGGGCGCCAACACAATGGTGTTGAGAATCAGGTCTTCTCCCCTCCACAACCTGTCTATGTAGAAAGCAGCATTTATCCAGGCCTCCTAGGCTGCAGCCCCTGACACTGACCCTACAAACCAGTCAAATGTGTTCTCCAGTCCTCTTCTATGCTTTATTCCTTTGGGGCTCAGCAGGCTGTTTTCATCTTGCCTGGTGAAACAAATATGTGGCAATGTGGGAGAGCTCATAAGAAGCAGTCTGAAATGTGGATTCTTGTTAAGTGTTATGTAGACAGAGGAGGAAGAAGAGCGGGGCTAGACATAGATGTGGTCTTCCCTGGTGCTCTTCTGGGAAATTTGACCTAAAACACTCCTCCTATGAGCAGAAACATTTAAGATAGGAGACAGCTGTAATGTTTAAATACCCTAGGTGATTTCTTTGTATAAGGTTGACTACCGTTGTTATAGGGGAAGTTCTCAGATTTTGGCTTACGTCAGAATCACCTGGAAGGCTTCATAAAACACAGATTACTGGGCTCCACCCCTAAAGTGTCCAGTTCAACAGGGCTGGGATGGGCCTGAGATTTTGCATTTCTCACAGTTTCCCAGAAGATGATTATGCTGCATGTCTAGAGCAATATTTTAATAACCACTGCTTTAGGCCAGTGCTTTTCAAACTAATATACATAACCACCACTGGAGGTCTTTTTAAAATGTAGGTTCTGATTTAGCAGATTTAGGATGACTGGGAGTCTGCATTGCCAACAACGGTCCAGGAAATGCTGATGCTACTGGTGGGAAGACCCTACTCTGAGTACCAAGTTTCTAGATTTTGCTCCCCACATCATTTTATTTTGCCTGTGTGGATTGGGTGTTTTAGCATTCTGCTGGCTAGGTCCTCGGGTAGGGGTTGGTGGAGAGGAGCAATAATCCATTAGGATGTTTGACAGGCAGTAGTGAGCATCAGATGGCTTTTTTGGGACTAGAGGCAGAGCTGGGTAGGAGGGTGCCTACTATAAGTGCAAGAAGGACATTTTCTTGATTAAATGTAAGCCTTAGCTGCCAAGAAGAAAAACGTAGCTGATGAAAGACGTATATTTCAAAGTAAATGGACTTAAGAGTACTTCTCTGTAATAAAGATATTACTGTTTGGACCTGTTTGCAAAATAAAAATTTCTGGCCAGGAAGTAACACTAAGATATGAACAAAATTCCATAATTAAGTGCAATGAAGTCAGTCAAGAAAAGACAACACAAGCCATCTTACTCAACTACAGTGGCCCAGCATTACACACTGATATTATAGTTGGTGCTAGTAATTCAACTTCCAAACTTTTGTCAAGAGTAAAAATCATCCAGTGATGAAGAAATAATAAAGAAAGGTGTAAATACGATGGCAAATGTTGCATTTTCAATCTTAAGAAGAATAATTTCCAAAATAAAATCAAGCACATTTTACCAGAATTGGACCTTATGCAATACAATTGCTAACCACTCTTTTTATTTTTAATTTTTACTTTTAGGAGACAGGGTCTTACTCTGTTGCCTAGGCTGGAGTGCAGTGGCATGATCTCAGCTCACTTCAACCTCCACCTCCCATGCTCAAGTGATCCTCCTACCTCAGCCCCCCTGAGCAGCTGGGAATACAGGCATGTATCACTTTTTGTATATTTTGTAGAGATGGGGTCTCGTCATGTTGCCCAGGATGGTCTCGAACTCCTGAGCTCAAGTGATCTGCCTGCCTCGGCCTCCCAAAGCGCTGGGATTATAGGCATGAGCCACCATGCCTGGCCTTAACCACTCTTTTTAAACTCTGTGCTTTCCTATTGTTCCTTCCAGCCCTGATGATGAAATATTTGATTAATGTTTTTATATTTTATGCCACATGAGTGGTGGTCACTTGCTGAAGCTTCCAGGAAGCCTTTTAGAAGTGGAGAGACCCAGCTGGCATGTACCTTTTACCTTTTGCCCTTCTCATTCTTCTTCCTGCCCTGAACATGGCAGAGGTGAAGCAGCTATGTTATGGCCCTAAAGTGTTGAACCTGAGGGAAAAGGCCACTTACCAAGGTAGAAGGAGCCAGGGACAATGATGACGTTCTGGTTTTGCAGAATCAGCCCAGGGTAGCTGAACTCCATTCTTCTTGTGACATAAAAATAAACTCTTATTTAGTCAGACCACTGTGATCCAGTTTCTTTCTTTCTTTCTTTCTTTCTTTCTTTCTTTCTTTCTTTCTTTCTTTCTTTCTTTCTTTCTTTTTCTTCCTTCCTTCCTTCCTTCCTTCCTTCCTTCCTTCCTTCCTTCCTTCCTTCCTTCCTTCCTTCCCTTCTTCCTTTCTTTCTTTTTTCTTTCTTTCTTTTTTTTTTTTTCGGCCTACAATAGTCCCAACTGTTATAACCACTTGCTTCTTAAAAGTAGCTCTGTTACTGGCTGTAGTTAGAGCAGTAATTCTGCAAGCGGCAGAATCGTCTGGAGGGGTTGTTAAAATACAGGTTTCTGAGTCCCAACCTCAGAGATTCTGATTCAGTAAATCTGGGGAGGGGCCTGATAATTTGCATTTTTAACAAGTTCCCTGAGGATACCCATGCTGCCTTGTGGGAACCACACTTTAACAGCCCACTAATATAAATGTACAGGAAAGAAAAAAAAAACAGTGTGTTGTGGTTTCAATGTATCCCTTCCTCAGGCAAGGGCTTGGAGTGGGTGGTGATACTTCAATGTCCATTTCTTGAATCCCCTAATTCTGTGACCCTGTTTACACTTGCCCAAAGACATAAATATTATCTACCTTTAATTATTAGGTTCAAGAGATTCAAACTCTCCAAATGATTGGCTTAATATTTTCAAGGCAACCTAGGTATTCCAGCATTGAGTAGGAACAATTAATTATTGAGTCAAATTGCTTCCGGAAACCTTATCTTTCCTTGAAGGTACTAGGGTTTTTCTTGGGATCCAGTACACATACGTAGTAAGTTTTAGGTATCTAAATGCCCAGGCAGAAGTTTGCTGCAGGGGCAGCACTCTCATGGAGAAGCTCTGCTAGGGCAGTGCAGAAGGAAAATGTGGGGTCAGAGCCCCCCCACCACAGAGTCCCTATGGAGGCTCTGTCTAGTGGAGTTGTGACTTCCTTTTGCTGCCTCTGCCTGCCAAGAAAACTCCTCTCCAAAGTTTGTGTGAGGGAACAGCTTTTCTCTTCTCTAATAGCAATGAGTTTGGAAGAAACTCAAGGTGACATTGTCTTACCATTCCTCTTTTAAAGACTCTCTTTCACACTGTCTACTAATAATTGCTAACTTTTCAAAGGAGCCAGGGGAGATTAATATTCTGCAAAAGTGGATTTATAGCCAGCCACCTCTGAGAACATGGCCTGAGTCACTCTCCCTGACTCATGCTCACTCCAGAATATTAATGACAAAAATCTTCTTTTTAAACACAGAAAATTTATGAGCAAACTTCAAGGTCCTCCTTCCAAGTTTAGCAATTAATCTTGAAGCCAGATAGGAAAAGCAAATGAAGGCTATTTGTAGAGCAGCACAAAGGCATGCCCCAAATTTGGATTTTCAGGCTGTCTATAGGTTGTGACTCCATTGACCCTTTGTCCTTCATGCTTCCTGCATTCTCCCAATTTGGGATAAGGTGGA
Organism: Symphalangus syndactylus; assembly: GCF_028878055.3. Taxonomy (NCBI): domain Eukaryota; kingdom Metazoa; phylum Chordata; class Mammalia; order Primates; family Hylobatidae; genus Symphalangus; species Symphalangus syndactylus. The sequence continues at coordinate 65,942,048 of NC_072446.2, forward strand.
ATCTTCCCCCAGTTATAAGGCCTAAGTGGTTTAAAATATAAGCTACTTTTGAGAATCCACAGAACAGAGTGCTAAGTATTAGAATAATAATAATACATTTATTGGGCATATGTCTCTGTTTTAATGACTGAATCTTGAATTAAAAAATTTTTTTTCATTTTTAATTTTTTAAATTGTATTATATTTTAAGTTCCAGGATACATGTGCAGGGCATGTGGGTTTGTTACTAATATGGTTTGGTTCTGTGTCCCAATCCAAATCTCATCTTGTAGCTCCCATAATTCCCATGTGTTGTGTGAGGGACCCAGTGGGAGATGATCAAATCATGGGGGCAGGTCTTTCTTGTGCTGTTCTTGCAATTGTGAATGGGTCTCACAAGATTTGATGGTTTTAAAAACAGGAGTTTCCCTGCACAAGCTCTCTTTTTGCCTGCTGCCATCCATGTAAGATGTAACTTGCTCCTACTTGCCTTCCAACATGATTGTGAGGCCTCCCCAGCATGTGGAAATGTAAGTCCAATAAACCTCTTTCCTTTATAAATTACCCAGTCTCAGGTATATCTTTATCAGTGACATGAAAATGGACTAATACAATAAATTGGTACCAGGAGTGGGGTGCTACTGAAAAGATACCTGAAAATGTGGAAGCAACTTTGGAACTGGGTAACAGGCAGAGGTCGGAACAGTTTGGAGGGCTCAGAAGAAGACAGGAAAATTTGAGAAAGTTTGGAACTTCCTAGAGACTTGTTGAATGGCTTTGCCCAAAATGCTAATAGTGATATGGACAATAAAGTCCAGGCTGAAGTGGTCTCAGATGGAAATGAGGAATTTGTTGGAAACTGGAGCAAAGGTGAGTCTGGTTATGTTTTAGCAAAGAGACTGGTGTCATTTTGCCCCTGTCCTAGAGATTTGTGGAACTTTGAGGTTGAGAGAGATGATTTAGGCTATCTGGCAGAAGAAATTTCTAAGCAGCAAAGCATTCAGGAGGTGACTTGGGTGCTGTGAAAGGAATTCAGTTTTAAAACGGAAACAGAGAATAAAAGTTTGGAAAAATTGCAGCCTGACAATGCATTAGAAAAGAAAATTCCATTTTCTGAGAAGAAATTCAATCCTGCTTCAGAAATTTGCATAAGTAATGAGGAGCCGAGTATTAATCCCCAAGACAATGGGGAAAATGTCTCTAGGGCATGTCAGAGGGCTTCATGGCAGCCCCTCCCATCACAAGCCCAGAGGCCTAGGAGGAAAAAGTGGTTTTTTGGGACTTGTCCAGGGTCCCCTTCTGTGTCCAGCCTAGGGACTTGGTGCCCTGGATTTCAGTTGCTCCAGCCATGGCTAAAAGGAGCCAATGTAGAGGTCAGGCTGTGGCTTCAGAGGGTGCAAGCCCCAAGCCTTGGCAGCTGCCATGTGGTGTTGAGCCTGCAAGTGCACAGAAGTCAAGAACTGGGGTTTGGGAACCTCTGCCTAGATTTCAGAGGATGTATGGAAATGCCTGGATGCCCAGGCAGAAGTTTGCTGCAGGGGCAGCGCCCTTATGGGGAACCTCTGCTAGGGAAGTGCAGAAGGGAAATGTGGGATCTGAGCCCCCACACAGAGTCCTTATGGGGGCTCTGCCTAGTGGAGCTGTGAGAAAAGGGCCACCATCCTCCAGACCCTGGAATGGTAGATCCACTGACCGCTTGCACCGTGCACCTGGAAAAGCTGCAGACACTCAATGCCCGCCTGTGAAGGCAGCTTGGAGGGAGCCTGTATCCTGCAAAGCTAAAGGAGTGGAGCTGCCCAAGACCATGGAAGCCCACTTCTTGCATCAGCATGACCTGGATGTGAGACATGGAGTCAAAGGAGATCATTCAGAGCTTTAACATTGACTGCCCTGCTAGATTTTGAACTTGCATGGGGACTGTAACCCCTTTGTTTTGACCAATTTCTTCCATTGGAAATGGCTGTATTTACCCAATGCCTGTACCCCCATTGTATCTAGGAAGTAACTAGCTTGCTTTTGATTTTACAGGCACATAGGCAGAAAGGACTTGCCTTGTCTCAGATGAGACTTTGGACTGTGGACTTTTGAGTTAATGCTGGAATGAGTTAAGACTTTGGGGAACTGCTGGGAAGGCGTGATTGGTTTTGAAACATGAGAACATGAGATTTGGGAGGGGCCAAGGGCAGAATGGTATGGTTTGGCTCTGTGTCCCAACCCAAATCTTATCTTGTAGCTCCCATAATTCCCATGTGTTGTGGGAGGGACCCAGTGGGAGATGATTGAATTATGGGGGGCAGGTCTTTCCCATGCTTTTCTCGTGATAGTGAATCGGTCTCAAGAGATCTGATGGTTTTAAAAACAGGAGTTTCCCTGCACAAGCTCTCTTTTTCCCTGCTGCCATCCATGTAAGGTGTGACTTACTCCTCCTTGCCTTCGACTATGATTGTGAGGCCTCCCTAGCCATGTGGAACTATACTTCCAATAAACCTCTTTCTTTTATAAATTGCCCCATCTTGGGTATGTCTTTATCATCAGCATGAAAACAGACTAATACAGTTACATATGTAAATGTGTGCCATGGTGGTCTGCTGTGCCTATCAACCCATCACCTCTGTATTAAGCCCTGCATGCATTAGCTATTTTTCCTGATGCTCTCCCTCCTCCCGGCCCCCTGACAGGGCCCAGTGTGTGTTGTTCTTTTCCCTGTACTCATGTGTTCTCATTGTTCAGCTCCCACTTATAAGTGAGAACATGCGATGTTTGGTTTTCTGTTCCTATGTTAGTTTGCTGAGGATAATGGCTTCCAGTTGCATCCATGTCCCTGCAAAGGACATGATCTCATTTCTTTTTGTGGCTGCATGGTATTCCATGGTGTATATGTACCACATTTTCTTTATCCCATCGGTCATTGATGGGCATTTGGGTTGATTCCCTGTCTTTGCTATTGTGCACGGTGCTGCAATAAACATACGTGGGCATGTATCTTTATAATAGAATGATTCATATTTCTTTGGATGTATACCCAGTAATGGGATTGCTGGGTCAAATGGTATTTCTGGTACTAGGTCTTTGAGGAATCACCGTACTGTCTTCTACAATGGTTGAACTAATTTACATTCCCACCAACAGTGTAAAAGCATTTCTTTTTCTCTGCAACCTTGCCAGCATCTGTTGTTTCTTGACTTTTTAATAATCGCCATTCTGACTGGCATGAGATGGTATCTCATTGTGGTTTTGATTTGTATTTCTCTAACGATAAGTGAGGTTGAACTTTTTTTCATATGTTTGTTGGCCACATAAATGTCTTCTTCAAAGAAGTTTCTGTTAATGTCCTTTGCCCAGTTTTTAATGGAGTTGTTTGTGTTTTTCTTGTAAATTTGTTTAAGTTCCTTGTAGATTCTGGATATTAGGTGTTTGTCAGGTGGATAGATTGCAACATTTTTCTCCCATTCTGTAGGTTGTCTTGAACCCTGAATTTTTAAGAGGTCATTTAGTCCTTCTACTGACATTTTGTGATGGCCTCAAAAATTTTCCCATTTTACAGATGGGTAACCTGGGCAAAGAGAGGGAGTTAACTTTCCCTGTATAATAGCTACTAGTGGTGATGGCCAGTACTAGAAGCCCAGCAGAAGCTCTTAACCACATAATGTACAAACCAATCTGATCCAAACCAAAAGAAAACAAACAAATAGAAAACAACTTGACTCAGGGATAAACTAGTCACAAGGAAGTTTTTGATTGGTATTGTTTTGCTTTAATTCTCAGACCTTTAAAGGATGTTAAGGCAGCTTATTTAAATAAGAAGGAAATTTTGCCAGGTTTCAAACGAATTCAGGGACTTCCAGCTTTTAAGCTGCAACAGGAGAGACATAGGGCTCATAACAATTATAACATGCCCAATTATTATAATTTTATACTGTATAATTACATATACATTTATACAATATATAATACACAATAATAAATATGAGATATATATTATATTGATTATAATGTGTTATATAATATATATTTAGCATATATTATATAAAGTATTTGGAACAGCTTTATCAAGACGTACTTCATACATTATAAAATACATTAAGGTGTGTAATTCAATACTGTTTAGTATAGTCACAGAGTTGTGCAACCATCACCACTAATTCCAGAACATTTTCATTACCCCCAAAAGAAACTCCGTACCCACTAACAGTCACTTGCTATCTCCCTCCTCTCCCTTCCCATTGCCTGGCAACCACTAATCTACTTGCTGTCTCTATGACGTTGCCTCTTCTGGATATTGCATATAAATGGAATCATAAAATATAAGGTCTTTTGTGATGGGTTTCTTTCACTTAGCATAATGTTTTCAAGGTTCATTCATGTTTTAGAATGTATAAGCCAGTACTTCATTCCTTTTTATGGCCAAATGATAATCCACTGTATGGAATATACCACATTTTGTGTATCTGTTAATCAGTTGATGGACATTGGGGTTGTTTCCACTTTTTGGTGATTATTACCTAGATGTGAAATTGCTGAGTCAAACAGTAATTCTAAGGCTGAGGTGGGAGAATTGCTTGAACCTGGGAGGTGGAGATTGCAACGGGCCGAGATCGCACCACTGCACTCCAGCTTGGGCAACAGAGTGAGACCCTGTCTCAAATACACACACACACACACACACACACACGCACACACACACAGTAACTCTATTTTTAACTTTTAAAGAACTGCCAGACTGTTACTCAAAAATGGCTACAGCATTTTACAACACCATCAGCAATATATGAGGGTTCCAATTCTCTACCCTCACCAACACTTGTTACTGTCTGTCTTTTATTTTAATCATCCTAAGGGATACAAAGTGATATATCATTGTAATTTTAATTTGTAATTGCGTAGTGGCTAATGATATTGAAGATATTTTCATGTGCTTATTAGCCATCTGAATATTTTCTTTGGAAAAATGTTCATTCAGATCATTTCCCCGTTTAATTGAGTTGTTTGTCATTTTGTTGTTGACTTTGAAGAGTTCTTTATATGGCAAGTGTTTTATCAGATATATGGCTTGCAAGTATTTTCTCCCATTCTGTGGTTTTTATTTTCACTTATTTCATGATGTTCTCTGACACACAAAAGTTTTCGATTTGTGCTTTTGGTGTCATACGTATGAAACTATCACTTAATATAAGATCACGAATATTTATACCTAGGTTTTCTGCTAAGATTTTTATATTTTAGTTCTTACATTCAGATCTTTCCTATATGTTGAGTTAATTTTTGTATATGATATGAGGTAGGGTCCAACTTTATTCTTTTCCATGAGGATATCCAGTCACCCCAGCACCAGACTATTCTTTCCTCACTGAATTGTGTTGACATCTTTGTCCAAAATCAATTGATTATAAATGTAAAGGTTTATTTCTAGACTCTCAATTTTGTTCTGTAGATCTATATAACTATCCTTATGCCAGTACAAAGTATTCAAGATGATTACTGTAGCTACGTAGTAAGTTTTGAAATGAGGAAGTGTAAGTCTTCCAACTTTATTCCTCTTTTTCAGGACTATTTTGGCTATTCTGAGTTTACTACATTTCCATGTGAATTTGAGGATAAGTTTGTCAAATTCTGTAAGCAAGGCAGTTGAGATTTTGATAAGGCTTGAGTTTAATCTGTAAATTAATTTAGGGAGTGTTGCTATCTTAACAATATTAAGTCTTCCAATCCATGAACATAAAATGTCTTTCGATTTATTTAGGTATTTTAAAAATTCTTTCAGTAATATATTTTTTTATAATCCTGCATTAGATTTCTCTAGAGAAACAAAACTACAAGTATACATATGTGTGTGTGTGTGTGTGTGTGTGTATATATATATATATACCCCATATGTACCTATGAAAGAGAGAACAATCGATTATAAGGAATTGGCTCATGGAATTATGGAGGCTGAGAAGTCCCAAGATTTTCAGTCAGCAAGCTGGAGAACCCAGGAGAGCTGATGTTTCAATTTGAGTACAAAAGCCAGAAAAGACGAGCTCAAGCAGTCAGGCAGTAGTTCCCTTTTACTCAGCTTTTTTGTTCTGTTGAGGTCTTCAGTTGATGCGTTGAAGCCCACACACATTAGGGAGAGCAATCTGCTTTACTCTGCCTACCGGTTCAAATGTTGATTTCCTCCAGAGACACTCTCACAAACATGCCTAGACATGCCTAGAATAATGCCTGGACAAATGTCTGGGTAGCCCAAGGCCTAGTCCAGTGGACATAAAAAATAAATGACCACACACTTCTTTGCTTATATTTTTTCCTAAGTATTTTATTCTTTTTAACGTTATTATAAATAAAATGTCTTTCTTAATTCCATTTTTGGGTTGTTCATTACTAGTGTACAAAAGGTGAATTGATTTTTGAATTTTCATATTATATCCTGTAGTCTTGCTGAATTCATTTATTGGTTATAATAGCCTTTTGTATGTATGTGTGGATTTTTTAGGATTTTCTATATACAAGATCATGCCATCTGCAAATAGAGATGATTTTACTTCTTCCTTGCCAATCTGGATGTCATTTATTTATTTCCTTTTTTTCTTACTTCATTTTGCCTAATTGCCTCAGCTAGAAGCTCTAGTATAATGTTTAATAGAAATGGTAAGAGTGGCCCTCCTTGTCTTGTTCCTGGTTTAGTGGGGAATCTTTTCAATTTTATGTAGTATGATGTTAGCTGTGAATTTTGTGTATTGACCTTTATTAGTTAAGAAAATTTCCTTCTTTACTATTTGTTATCATGAAAAGGTACTGAATTTTGTCAAATGTTTGTTCTGTGTTTATGGGGATAACCATGTTTATGGAGTAATTTTTGAAACACGAAATAAATAAAATGGACTGATAGGAAAGGGTGTTCTCAACCCAAATGCCCATCAATCAACGAGTGGATAAAAAACTGGTATAGGCTGAGCACCATGGTTCATTCCCGTAATCCCAGCACTTTGGGAGGCCGAGGTGGGTGGGTCACCTCAAGGTTAGGAGTTCAAGATCAGCCTGGCCAACATGGTGAAACCCCATCTCTACTTAAAATATAAAAACTTAGCCGGGCGTGGTGGCAGGCACCTGTAATCCCAGCTACTCTGGAGACTGAGACAGGAGAATCACTTGAACCCAGGAGGTGGAGGTTGCAGTGAGTTGAGATCTCACCATTGCACTCCGTCCTGGGCAACAAGAGTGAAATTTTGTCCCCCCAAAAAACAAAAAACAAACAAAAACCCCAAAAAACCAGGCCGGGTGCAGTGGCTCACACCTGTAATCTCAGCACTTTGGGAGGCCGAGGCGGGCAGATCACCTGAGGTCAGGAGTTTGGGACCAGCCTGGCCAATATGGTGAAACCTTGTCTCTACTAAAAATACAAAAATTAGCCAGGCGTGGTGGCAGGCACCTGTAATCCCAGCTACTCAGGAGGCTGAGGCAGGAGAATCGCTTGAACCCGGTGGGTGGTGGGTGGAAGAGTAACCCGAGATTGCACCATTGCACTCCAGCCTGGGAGACAAGAGCGAAACTTCATCTCAAAAAACAAAACAAAACAAAAAAACAAAAAAACCTGATATATATATATTATAGGTATATAATATATACTATATGTATATAATGTATATATGTATATAATATATATATTATATATATAATGGAATACCACTTAGACATAAAAAGGAATAAATTAATGGCATTTGCATCAACCTGGATGAGATTGGAGACTATTATTCTAAGTGAAGTAACTCAGCAATATAAAACCAAACATCGCTATGTTCTCACTGAGATGTGGGAGCTAAACTATGAGGACGCAAAGGCATAAGAATGATATGATGGGCTGGGCGCAGTGGCTCATGTCTGTAATCCCAGCATTTTGGGAGGCTGAGGCAGGTGGATCACCTGAGGTCAGGAGTTTAAGACCAGCCTGGCCAACATGGCAAAACCCTGTCTCTACTGAAAATACAAAAATTAGCCTGGTGTCGTGGCACATGCCTGTAGTCCCAGCTACTCAGGAGGCTGAGGCAGGAGAATCATTTGAACCTAGGAGGCAGAGGTTGCAGTCAGCTGAGATTGCACCACCACACTCCAGCGTGGGTGATAGAGTGAGACTCTGTCTCAAAACAAATAAACAAACAAACAAAAAATCAAAATAAAGAATAATACAATGAAGTGGGAGGGGCATGAGGGATAAAAGGCTACAAATAGGGTTCAGTGCATACTACTCAGGTGATGGGTGCACCAGGATCTCACAAATAACCGCTAAAGAACTTACTCATGTAACCAAATACCACCTGTACCACAGTAACCTATGGAAAAAAATGTAAAAAAAAAAAAAAAAAAAGAGAGAAAGAAGAAAAGAGTGTTCTTAGGGAGCCCATCTGATCAAGAATTTGTCTGAGGCCAGGTGCGGTGGCTCACTCCTGTAAACCCAGCACTTTGGGAGGGCAAGGCAGGCAGGTCACGAGGTCAGGAGATTGAGACCATCTTGGCCAACATGGTGAAACCCCGTCTCTACTAAAATACAAAAATTAGCTGGGCGTGGTTGTGTGTGCCTGTAATCCCAGCTGTTTGGGAGGCTGAGGCAGGGGAATCGCTTGAACCCGGGAGGCGGAGGTTGCAGTGAGCTGAGATCATGCTACTGCACTCCAGGCTGGTGACAAAGCGAGACTCTGTCTCAAAAAAAAAAAAAGAATTTGTCTGATTATGTGATTTGATCAAAAACATGCTAACAGATGACAAGATATTAAAACATCTTTCTTCCAAGCCTCAAGTCCATAGGCTGGGTGAGAACTAACTATTTCATTTTATTTTTGTAATAAAATTTTGGTTAACCAATGTTTCTCAATGCCAAACAAAAGTAACTGCATTAATCTGTTTATTAAATAGCTTCAAAATTTTGGATAACATCTCACCTTGTTTTATGGTTTTCAAGTTTTTCCTAAAAGCAAAATAAGGCAGGCTTTATAAATTCCCGGGCTGTTTTCTTTAACCACATCAGAGTCTGGTTTTTAAGTTCCTAGTGGTTTCAATCAAGGTCTCATTCTCCTTAAATTGTTGTTTCTCTGTTAAGAGGGGTGTAATTTCCTCCACATTTCTTTGAAATTGAATGGTCAATTAAAATACACACTAACCCTTAAATCGATTGGACTTCTAAGAGATTTTTCAAAAGGTATTTAGGAGGATATTAAAATAAATGATGCCTGAATGTTTAAAAGCCCCACAATTCTATTAAGGCCCACTCTAATTTAAGCAAAACCCTTGCAATATGCAAAGAACTATAAAGAATGGAGCAGAGCAGTGAGGGCATCTGTGTTCTTCACTGAAAGGGAGGGATGGGTGGAAACAGCAAAGGCAGAAAGGTGGAGATTAATGGAGACAAAGAGAGGGATTGTGGCTTCCAATCTCACACTTTAGCATCTCCTTAGAATAGCATATATATATAGCACCCACGAAGAGAAGCTTGACACCAGGCCCTGGGAAACAGCCATATAACAAGGTGCCCTGTACCCCAAAATGACAGAGAACTGTCAGAGCCATCTTCTTTCCAGGGACTACACAAATCTGAACAATGGTCACACAAGTTGACCAAATAACAGTGACATCAAATTTTATGCTGCGTACAACTTCCTGGGCCATTTTGGGAGCTGAGGGGTGGGCAGGAACAAAGCATACTCACTGAGATTGAATCTTCCTCCACCTAAGTAAAACAAGGAGTTGGAGTCAGCTACAATTTGGCTTTTTTTCTTTTGAAGAATAAAGCATGGTGCCGTATTTTTAAGCATGAAACTTTTTTGGAAGCAGAAGCAAGCTGACAACTTAAGTTAAAAATCTTCCTTCCCTTTGATCACTGCATTCCCTTACTCTTAGTAAAGAGTCAAAACCAAGCAGACATGAATAAGTCATATACTTTGTGGTTAGAATAAAAACAGATGATGGAGGCAGGTCCACAGTGATAGAAATTCTCTCACTTACATTTAACAGGAACCTTCTGGGTTGCATGCTTTAAGAATAGAGGCATCGTGGAAAGACAGAGCCCAGAACCCAGGGGCCAATGAGAAGGCACTCTACCTTGTCAGAGGGGTGTAGGGTATGGCTAAGAGAACAGCTGTGTTCATTCCTAGCATCACAACTTACTAGCTGTGTGATCTTAGGATGCTATTTATCCTCTCTGTACTTCAATTCCGTCATTTGTAAACGGTGATAGTAACAGAATATCTCATAATGTTTTGGAGATGATTAAATGAGGTAATATATTCATAGCACTTAGAACAGTGTCTTGCCCAGGATTAGTACTTCAACATTGATATATCATCATCATCATCACTTGTGTCTATGTCAGGTGACCATGGTTCTCATTCTGATTTTAGCACTTCCTTTTGCACAACAAAAAGGACTAGATCACTAGGATAAGATCAGCTATTTCCAAACATGTTTTTAGCAGCAGAAATCATTTTCTTCTACTGCTAAAACACAAACTCCGAGAGAAGCCAAGCATATATGTACTCATTGATTTTTAAAGTTCTAGTTGCTTAAATCACCAAACAAAATAAATTTGTGAGCTCACATAACGAAACAGTCCAGGGGAGATCAGCTTCAAGAACAGCTGAATATCAGGCTGAAAGCCGTTAGGATCAACTTTTTTTTTTTCTGTCTCTTCTCAGATCTACTTCTTCTCTTTCCACTCCATTCCTAGGATTCGCTGCCACTTTTCCTATGGTTGCTAGCAGCTCTGAAAGTACTATACTTCTAAATTCCAATCTGAATTTAGAAAATTCAGAAAATTTTCTGAAAAAGGGAGAACATTGTTTTCCCAGAACTCCCTGGGAATGTCCTGATACTCACTTTGATTGGCTTGACGTGGACTACGTGCCCAGCCCTAAACCAATCACAATGGCAAGAAGAATGTGTTGCACTGATGGGCACCTTGGGTCAGTTCCACCCCTGAGGCTGGGAAGAAATCCTCCCTCTGAGGCCAGAGAGAGAGAATACTGTGTCTCTAGAAGGCTTGCTTTCACCGTACTTCCTTGGAATCCCTTCTCAAAACCTGAGTGTTCCTAGTTTGAAACCCACTGAACAATGGGATTGCTAACATTTGGCAAGTTTCCAAGATTTCATATCCTCTCAAAGCAATTACTGTGGAAGAGGTCAGGGACCTGAGCAGCCCCCTGAGGGAGGCTACTTTGAGTCGTTCTCAAATCATAGCATGCAGACATCCACCCACTCTACTGTCTTGTGAGGCATGGCCTTGGCTCTGTGCACCCACAGCAGTGCCAACTCTCATAGACATGTATCCAGTGGTGGGTAGGAGAGTCCTTTGGGTTGAATTGTACATTATATTATGTGTAATGCACCTCCTGTTCCCATTATGTATTGCAATGGAACCAACATCTTCAAAACCCAGTAGCTTAAATCAATAACAATTTATTAGTATCTCTCACAGTTCTGGGGTCCACTAGGCTCCTCTGGGCATTTCTGGCTTTGGGCTCTCTGTGATTACAGTTGAGCAGTAGCTAGGGCTAGTGCCATCTTGAAGGTTTTGTCACTCCCATGTATGATGCCTGAATAGCTAAGGCTTGTTGGTCATCTCTCTCTCTCTTAGTGGCCTCTCCACCTAGTATGTCCAGGAGGGCAGCCTCGGGACAGTAAAATTTCTTACATGGAGGCTGAAGATACAAAGAATATGTTTTCCAGGAGAACAAGGAAAAAGCTACTTGACTTTTTTCAGACCCAGCCTTGGAAATTATAGTGTCACTTCTGCTGCACTTTGTTATTGATCAAGGCAGTAACAAAGCCCACCCAGGTTCAAGGGGTGGGAACATAGACCCTACTCTCAGGGGGAAAAGTATCAAAGAATGTGCAGTGCTCTTAAAACCATCCTACCTCTAGGCCGTGTGCAATGGCTCACGCCTGTAATCCCAGCACTTTGGGAGGCCGAGGCGAGTGGATCACGAGGTCAAGAGATCGAGGCCATCCTGGCCAACATGGTGAAACCCCATCTTTACTAAAAATACAAAAATTAGCTGGATGTGGTGGCACGAGCCTGTAGTCCCAGCTACTCGGGAGGCTGAGGCAGGAGAATCACTTGAACCCGGGAGGCAGAGGTAGCAGGGAGCTGAGATCGCACCACTGCACTCCAGCCTGGTGATAGAGTGAGACTGTCTCAAAAAACAAAACAAAACAAACAGAACAAAACAAAACAAACAAACCAAAAAAAAACCAAACACAAAAAAACCCATCCTACCTCTTGAGGATGGCTTTGGGTCAACCTACTAAACAATGTGCACCTTCTAGGCCTCTGACAAACCATGTCACACTTCTCCATTTGAAACCACATTTTAGAGATTATCCTCGTCCATGCTGTTCTGATTCTGTCCTGCTCTTGATGGAAATGAGTTATTCAAGAGGGAAGATTATCAGGGCATAGCAAGAAAAGTGGTTTCTTAAACAATCGTGTGCTGGAAAAGAAGCTTAGACGTTATGCGCAAAAGCAGCAGTCTCCATCTGGGCACACTGACCAATATTAGGAACAGCAGTAATCCTTTTTAACACTTGTGAAAATATTACAACGCCTCACCCTGGTGCAGCTTAGGCTTTTGCTGAGAAATACCACTAGAATGGAGAAAGACATTATCTTTATCATGTGCTTATTAAAAGCAGTGAGTCACCCTCAAGGAGCTGTGATACAACCTGAGGTTACTACCCGGAGTTTGAGCATCTTCAGGAGAAAGATGGTGCTATTTTCCAGGTGAGCTCCAGCATTAACTGCGAACATTAGCATGGCTTTATATACAAGGTAAAGGGGGAAATACACAAACATCTGAGTGCACTAAAGCTCAATGCTCTGCTGTTTATGGCTACCCCATCCTTACAGTGATTACTAAGCCAGTGAGTAAAATCAGAAGGCAGGGAGAAAGCAAAATGAGAATGTTTCTACATGGCGTTCCAGAAGAAGTGGATTATGAAATCTTGATTCTCACATATTTTCAAGAGTGTTTAAGAAAGCATGGCATGGGTATAAGTGTGAAGGTATTGTCAAAACATGCAAATTATGCCTTCATTTTAATTTCTGGCACCAATTCCAGGCCTAATCCTTTTCATTAGACCTTAAATGCTTTCAAAGTAGTGGAAGGATGAAATTCAGCATTTTGGAATTGGCTGGGGACTAGGAGCTAAGTTTTGCTGAACAAAGAACACGCTGACTATAAAGTCAGTGAAGATGGCCTTCAGCCTTCTACTCCTTAGTGTGCTAACATTTGTGCCTGAAAAATCTATTCTCTTCCTAGTGACTGGTAGATGTCCAGATGGGCTGGACAGTTTTCTTCAGGGCTACATTAAAGTGTTGCTTTCATACACTAGGAAGCATATAGACTTCAGCATGAGAAGATGTGAGCTTTAGAATAAGGAAACAATGGTACATAATGGCAGAGATTTTGCCAAGAGGTTGCTGGAGGTAGCATCAAGCAATTGGATCAAATGACTGGCCTGTGGGCTGTCACAGGCAGTAGAACATCTTCAAAGGTCATTACTGCCTCAGCTTCCTGAGGCTCACATGGTGTAAAGGAACTGAAGGTGTGGAGGAGTGCATATAAACAGACCAGCTTGGAAAGCGGGGATTCAAACTTGTGACTTCAGATGAGCCTTTGGGACCAGCAATGTACTGACGTTTGTGGGCACGTACCCAGCTGTTTCCTGTGTGCTGAGTTTATCCCCAAAAAATACACCAGCTGGTGGAGTTTTACTTCCCTGTTGACTTTTTGCTGCTATCTAGAGAGTCCTGGTAACTGTAAACAAAGCTTTAGAACACTAATAAAGTGTCAGGCGCCAATGCAGTGGACTCTGAGCAGGTACTAAAATCCAGGAGCCTGTGGATAGGCACAGGGCATGGGAGGGCCCCAGCCACACAGGATGATGGGGAGTAGGAGGAGGCCAGGAGCAGGAAGGTGGGATGAGAAAAGGGATCTGATTGCTGAAGTCTCACGTTCATTGCCCAAGGCCCAGGCACTTGTAGTAGTTGCTGGTGGATGAGCAGGGGCTCTAGCCTCCAGCTGCTGTATTGACTGCTAAAAGCTAACAGAGGTCCTCTTCCCCAAGTATCACCCTAAGTTAATGCCCAGAAAGTTACACTACCTAAACGGTTTTATCAGGAGAAGTCTATGGCAATGACTGGCTGATACAGGAGTACAAAAGGCGAACCACCTTGTCTTAATGATGAGGACCATCATGTCAGTGTTGTAATTTATGCTCCAGGTCCTCTCTCATATCAGACCAGGTTCAGATTTTTCCTGAGCATGCATCTTTGCTTGGCTTCTTACCCTAGTTGTCCTGTCTGCTTTTCTTCTTTTAGATGCTTCTTTCGAGAGTCTTTCCTCAAGAGGACTGAAGCCATATGTGCCTGATTTTCCCTGTCTTGGGTTCTGCTTCTGGGGAACCCAACCTAAGATAGCATCGAGAGTTTCAGGCCCCATTGCCATGGTTCAGTCTGACAGGAGGAGGGAAGGGCGTTGAAGCAGAAAGTCCCTAGAGATGTGTATTTGGGGCAAATTCTCCATGTGTCTCTGTGAAAAATGGCAGGTAGAAGTTGGAGACATACTTTGAGGAGCAGGTGTCAACTCCTGGGGAAAATGAGTTGACAGAGGATGGGTGTCAGGGGCTCAACTAGGAAAGTACTAGAGCACTCAGTAAAAGAACCAAGGATAAATCCAGTGCTAGAGCCTGAGGTCAGCAAAACCAGGTTAGGGAATGCTATGACTTGTAGGATACATGCAGAGTCAGGCTCATGTCTGACTCACTAAATCCTTGGTTGGTTTGTGGCAAGGGCTGGCCACATAAATCTGGGCAAGTTAATCTTCAGATCTAAACTTCCATTTCTTCATCTGTAAAGTGGCATATAGAATGCATTCAATACATAGCAAATATTTTATTATGTAAATATTATTCTAAGCCACAGTGGTTAATGAAACTTTTTGCCCTGATAAAAAGTAGACCTGGCTTTCTAGACAAGGCCCACCTATAAATCCAGACTTGGAAAGCAAAGAAATGCGAAGCTATGAGATACAAAGTAGAGGCTGAAATAATGGCTCAACCAACTGGAAAGCCCATGATGTTGCTTGTATGGTTACCCATGGTCGTGCATCTTAAAGGCCAGAATCCCAGAGTTGCCTTCTTGTATATTCGGGGCCAGTCTTAAGGGAAGTAAGCAACTGCATTGAGAGAGAGAGAGAGAGAGAGAGAGAAAGAGAGGCCAGGAGTCCTCCAGATTTGGAATTGGGCCATTATTAATCTGGAATTGGACCCAAGAGGGTACACTTGGGACAGAAAGTTTGCCAGTCAATAGTAATTGACCTGAAGTCTGAAGTTGCAGCAGTGTTTTTCTAGCTTGGCAGACGCTGCATTCACCATGCCAGGTTCCTAGTGCCCAAATCAAACTGGAATTTCCCAAAGATGAAAGCAGCAGGAATCCTTAACCACTCAAATATTCTTTCCCTAGAACTACTTTTCTTTTTTTTTTGGCATTATAACACGTTTACTTGTACAGTATATATACTTAGGTAAATGACCAAAATAGCCTTACAAACAGTGGGATTATGGGTGATTTTCATTTACTTCAAATTTTTTTAAATAGAGAACATACTTTAATGGAATAATCCTGTTTGTTTGTTTTTAAGTTCAGGGCTACTTGTGTAGGTTTGTTATATAGGTAAACTTGTGTCACAGAAGTTTGTTGTATAGATTACTTCATCACCCAGGTATTAAACCTAGTACTCATTAGTTATTTTTCCTGATCCTCTCCCTCCTCCCACCCTCCACCTTCCAATAGGCCCTAGTGTCTGTTATTTCCCTCTTTGTGTCCACGTGTTCTCGTCATTTAGCTCCTACTTATGAGAACATGCTGTATTTGGTTTTCTGTAGAACCACTTTCTACTCTCTTTTTACTCCTAGTACAGAGCTGTATGGTCCACATTTTAGGAAAGGGTTCCCAGTAGCAGACCTTGAGATGAGAAATCAAATGCAACTGAATTTATTGAGGAAAATTTTCAAGGTAGAACTGGGTGTAAAAAGCAGGAAAGAGAAGCGAAGAAGCCAAGCCGAGATTCAGCCTCAGCCTGATCCCACGGGGGAGCTTCAGAGTGAAAATTATACCTTAGATTTGTCCGAACTGTAAGGCAAAAGAGCTGGGCTTCCATTTTCCCACACCAGTCAGTCATTGAATAAGGGCCATGATTGAGGGCATAAAATCCCAGGAACTTCTGTTTCACAGTAACCACCCCAGTGGCCTAAGGGTGGTTCTCCATAGAGAATCACAGAGGTGGATAATTAGAAACCTAACATGTAGGAGGTAAGAAAGGGCACACTGAAAAAGTAAAAGAAATTCAAGGTAACCTGAGTGGAACGTTGACAGATATACTACCACACTAAGGATTCTCTTACGGCCATAGAAAAGGCTAATCATTTCTGCAGATATGCAGTTTATTCTACATGTGTTAATGTTATAAAATGGGGAGGGTATAGGATTAGTATTTAGAAAGTGTGAGTTTTAGTCCTGGCTTGAATTCATACAAACTTTGTGATCTTGCATGAATCACTCAACTTGCCTAGGCCCCAGTTTCTACATCTATAAAGTGGGTTTATTATTTTTCAGCTTTTTAATACAAATTGGTGTTTTCTGCTGACTCCGCTGGCTTTTGATATGTGTTTTAAATCTCAGACAAGATAGTAGATTTTTCAATTTTGTTTTGTAATTTCGTCAGCATTTTTCTTTTATATTTCAAGCCATAGTCAGCCATTCAAATACAGGACTGGTTTTTTTGTTTGTTTGTTTGTTTTTTGAGATAGAGTCTTGCTCTGTCGCCCAGGCTGGAGTGCAGGGGCACGATCTTGGCTCACTGCAGGCTCCGCCTCCCGGGTTGACGCCATTCTCCTGCCTCAGCCTCCTGAGTAGCTGGTATTACAGGTGCCCGCCACTACGCCAGGCTACTTTTTTGTATTTTTAGTAGAGACGGGGTTTCACCATGTTAGCCGGGATGGTCTTGATCTCCTGACCTCGTGATCCACCCTTCTCGGCCTCCCAAAGTGCTGGGATTACAGGCGTGAGCCACCGCGCCTGGCCAGGACTGTTCTTTTTATCACTACATAATGTCTCGTTTTATGCTTTTTGGCCTAGATCCAATGCCATCTGACATTCATATTGCCATATCAGCTTTCTTTTGGTTAGTGATTGCATTGCTTGTTTTTTCCATGTCTTTATTTTCAACCTTTGTGGACCATTATGTTTTAAGTATGTTTATTATAAACTACATATGGTTGGATTTTTAAATACCTAGCCTGATAATCTTGCTCTTATAACTAAGTTGATTCCTTTACATTTATTTTGATTACTGCTGTATTTGGACTTAGTTATTATATATTTTACGTTTACCATCCTCTTTTTTTTGCTTATTTTACCTCTTTTCTTTCTTCCTGTTTGATTGATAGTTTTAACGTTTTAACATTTTTAAGTAAAAAAAATTCTGAACAGAATTTAAGTGATTTAGTATCTCTGCTGTTCTCCCAAATAACCCAAGAACTAAGTATGCTTTTATTACACACATAATGTCTTTCCCATCTATGCCTTTCTTGGTGTTATTTGAATTTTATCTTGTGATGTGAAAAATACCATTCTTTTTAAGAGTCAATAGTTAATTAAATTTATCATCATATTTTACTAAATTCTGTACTGTTGTTTCTGCATTCCACTCCATTCTTCTATATCTCTTAGGGTGTTTTCTTCTACCTGAAATACATTCTTCAGCAGTTATTTTAGTGAAGACTAGTGGGTAATAGTCTCTTTTACTATTTCCATTTCATCTGGAGTGAACTCAGTTTTATTAGTTTATTTTGTTGCTGTCTTTCTTAGCATTACTTCCTCATGTGTTTTGGAATTTTATTATTGAATGGAGGTCTCTCTCTCTCTCTCTCTTTCTCTCTCTCTCCCTCTCTCTCTGTCTCTTTCTCTCTCCCTTATTTTATGTCTCACAGTCTTGCAGATTTATATTTAATTTCTTCTTCCACCATTTCTCAATAACATTTAGTCAAAAACCAGGTCTTATATTGGTAGCTCAGGACTCCAAAACTGCATTGAAATTGAGGTTTTCACACATTCAGCTACCAAGTCAGCAGTTAAGCCCAAGTTCAGGATAAGACTTTATTTTCTACGGCTTCCCTGCTATCCAGTTTTATAGTTCAGACAGTGGTTTTAAGAGCTTATTTCAGCCCCCTTTAATGCATGAGAGAACCTCAAACTTGTTACTAGTTCCAAGCAATGAGTTTGAAGAGTGAATGTCTTACTTCCCATGGGATAATTTTAGTTTTGCTACCCCACAGGGCCCCAGATGTCTCCATTTGCTTCTGGATGTGGAGTCAAGTGAATCTGCAAACTCAATCCCAGTCTGCGTTCTCTTCCATTTCTGGGTCTCAGAACTATTGATCTCTATCTCAAGTTGGTTGTGTTGTCTTAAATTCTTTGCAGGTGTCATATTTTGTATCAGTCAGATACTGCTGAATTTAAAAAAAAAAACTACTAAAAATGGAGTAGTTCAGTACAGCAGTTGTTAATTCTCACTAATTTTTCTGGGGTTTGGTAATGTGGGCTGGGCTGAGCTGGGCAACTGTGCTTTATTCTGCAGGAAGTGAACTGGGGGAATAGAAACTGTGGCTTCTTTATCTCCCTGCTATCCGGTCTTCTGTTAGTATCCCTGATAGCTCAGCCTGATTATAGCCAAAGGACTAGGGTGACATTGATACATACATAAATGCCAGTCTCCTGGGCACAGAGTTGAGTAGAGAAGGTGACAGAAGGCAACAGAGAATATCCAGTGCATGACCCAAGGGGAGTCGTGGGCAGTTGGAAAATCACTGGGAGACAAAGGCCACGTGCAAACACAAAATGAAGAGGACTCACAAGTTTAAAAAAGATATGATCACCCAAGACATATTTTGGAAACTTACTTTCTTCGGCTTTTGGAAATTGGCAACTCTTGGCTCAGATGGAGGATATTGAGGCAGAGGGGACCACATTTCTTCAAGTGGGAAAATCCTGTCACCTTTGGAAGCTTGTCTTGCACTCAAAGAAATATAGCACCCCATGGACTTTTATGACTTAGATCTCATTAATCTAGGGTTTTATACTAAAAATAATAAAAAGAGAACAAATTTTTCCATTCAGTGGATGCTGCAGTGACAGTCAGAAAAGCTATTGAGTTCCAGCTCTGCTGCTGTCAAGCCATGTGACTTTGGACAATCCACAGGGCTTCCTTAGCTTCCAGTTTCCTGCTGCAGAAAGTGAGGAGGTTGAATCAAATGCCTTCAAATCTCTAAAAACTCAGACAGCTACAGCTTATAGGTGGGATAAATGGCTTGCATTTAAACATTTTTATTCAAAAACATTTAACAGTAACTGCCCATGTTCTGGTTTCCTTGCTGAATCACTTGAACTAGTGGAAATCTCAAAAAATAACTGTATTTTCCATCTTCTCTCTTAAGTCCATTATTTTCTTCTATGTCCCCAAGCAAAGAAAAGCCATCTCTGACAGCTGCTCAAGGCAAACCATGGTTTGATAATGGTAAAAGGAGAAGCTAGCAGCCTGCAAATTTAGATTTCCAGCGTGTGTACTGATTTCCTGGCCTCATAGACATCTCAGTAATTATCTAGAATTATGCATAATTTACCTACTTTCATTTTCTAAGAAATTGTCAGTTTTAAGGTCAGAGTTTGACAATTTATTGGTTTGTCCTGTAGAAATAAATTGGGGGCATTTGGAGCTAGAGTCTTTAATGTGTGCAGTTGGGGCCATAGATGTGAAGCTGCCTCCTGTTTATAGCTGGGTAAGCTTAATCGTTGCTTTTCAATCTAAATAGAAAGGCTCTGTTTACTGCTGCTTTTAATTGTAGCAAGCTGGTGAAAAGGCATGCAGGGCCTCTTCAGTAAAGGCAACTCAATAAAAGCATTTTGTCAGTAAATTATTATTGCCACCATGAAAACCATGCACAGCATTCAAATATAAAGCAAGAAATAGCTCAGATTCTGTCTTCAGTGGGACAATCTTTGATGAACCCAGTCCATGGCTTTTAAATGTTCTTAATTCATTTTTTTCTCATTTTCTTAGAATATTAGAGCTGATAAGGGCATGTGGTTCTCCTTATTCTTCAGATTTAATTTTAAGGATGAAAATCTGAGTTACTTGTTCAGGTCTGAGACATGTTTATGTTCAAAATCATAAAAACAAAAGATTATCTGGGAAATCAGAATGTCAACCCCCTTTCTGTATGTTCCTGTTGGAAAGAGAACTATGAGGCACACTGAACCTTTATTTAGAGAGTTCTCTCTTTGATAAAGATCTTCTCAAAAGTTTTCTGCCAAATGTGCCATTTTATCCTCAAATCTCTGGAAGTTGGGTAGCATAGCATAAGGATCCAATTCTGATCTGGAACAAAATCACAAACCCAAGTGTTTGAAAGAAAGCTCCAGAAAGAGAAGCTTTGTGTGAGAAGGTAGGTATGAATGGAGGATTATACTCTCCAAACATGACCACAGCAGTAAATGCAGTCCCACATTCTCTTCCAGACCTTGACACTCTCCATCAAAAGGAAGAGTTTATTTCCCCATCTCTTGAACTTTGACAGTCTTTACAAATGCCTCAAATGATAGAATGCAACCAAAGGAATTTTCAGTGACTTTTGAAGTTACGTCATAAAAAGCACTACAATTTCCACTTTTTCTCTTTCAGGATGCTCACCCTTGGAGACCAGCAACAATGTGTGCAGAAACCCAGGCCATGTGGAGAGGCCCCACGTACGTGTCCAACTGAGGTCCCAGCTGACAGCTGGCATTGACATGTGAGTGAGACTCTGAACGTTCCAGCTGATGACGAGTACAGTTTGAGCAAGCTATCCCTGTTGGGCCTGTCAAAACTGCAGATTTCATGAAGAAAATAAGTGTCATTGACTTAAGCCGGTAAGTTTTGACATACTATGTTACACAGCCATAGTAGCTGGAAGAGTGTGAAACGAATACTATTCTCTTGTGTCTCATTTCTCTATAAAGTATATCTTCCCCCTTCCTTGCATAGGGATTCTTCCTCCTTTTCTCTCAGACGGTTCTGCTATTATCCCTGCTAGTGATGCTATTACTACTTCAAATACTATTGTTTTTATATCTGTTGCTACTACTGAAAATAAGATAATTTTATAACTAATGTTGAGTATGCATCTACTGTATAGATTTACATCCTTAACATGTATTAAATCACTTAATTCTTATATCAAAAGCATGGAATTGTATCACCCCAAGATTCATATGTTGAAGTCCTCACCTTTAGTATTCACAATGTGACCTATTTGGAGATACGGTCTTTAAAGATGTGAAATGAAGCCATTAAAGTAGTCCTTAATCCAATATGACTGGTGTCCTTATAAGAAGAGGAGAGGACACGGACACACACAGAAGCAAGATCAGGTGAAGATATAGAGAAAAGATGACCATCTACAAGCCAAGGAGAAAGGTCCTCAGGATAAAGCGACCCTGTCGATACCTTGACCTTGGCCTTCTAGCTTTCCAAATATGAGAAAACAAACTTCTGTGGTTTAAGCCACAAAGTCTGTGGTACTTTGTTATGGAAAACCCAGAAAGCTAATACAACTTTATGAGTAAAGTACTATTAAACTTTAGATAAGGAATCCACAAAAGAGAAAGCCGACACATTGTAAAGGTGAGTAACTTGCCCGAGGTTATACAGTTTTATTTCCTTTCAGAAATAAGAAAACAAAGGCTCAATAACTTGACTTCCTGAAGTTTCACAGTCAGTTTAAAGAAAGATTCAAAACGAAAAAAATCAAACTCTACCCTATATTTACACCATTTAGTATCAGAGTCCTTAGAAATATGTCCCTTAATCCTGTTAGCTAAATTAAGACAGGATGGCAGCATTATTGAGCACCAACTACTTACATAGCACTTACAACCTCAGTTTTTCTTCCTAACAGAACCTCAATTTTGTTCAAGTGCCCTGTCTTCATGTAGCCCATGTGACTCCAAGGAATACCCTCAGCTTCAGGAGTAACTCTGTTGGGTTAAGGGTTAGCTCATACCCCCTTGTCTGTGATTCGTTTATAAAAAGTCCTGTGACTCAGTTCTGGCCAATGATATGTGAAGGGAGGTTCGTGGAAGACTTCTGGGAAAGTTCTGCCTTGCTCTAAAGAACAAGCTATTCTCCCACTCTCTCCCCAGATTTGAATGAAAGTGGATGAATCCACAATTGTCCTCTGGTGGGAACCAGCCTTAAAAATGAAGTCAACTGTGTGTATAGCAAAGACAAGAAAGGTAGAGAACCCAAGTCCTAGGTAATGACACTGGGGTACTGGATCAACCAGCTTTATTAAACTTCCTGTTAAATGAGCTTATATATTCCCTCAGTTTAAAAAGCCAGTTTAGAGTATATTGATATCACTGAAAGTTAATGGCTGCAAAACCATCCCAGTAGAGTTGACCCTTGAACAAGGTTGGGGTTAGGAGTGTAGACATCCTGTGCAGCCAAAAATCCATGTCGAACTTTTGACTCCCCCAAAACCTAACTAGTAGCAGCCAACTCCGGACCAGAGGCCTTCCTGATAACACAAACAGCCAATTATCACATATTTTGTATATTATATATGTATTATACACTGTATTCTAAAGTAAATGTATTCTAAAGTAACCTAGAGAAAAGGAAATGTTATTAAGAAAATAATTACTATTCATTAAGTAGAAGTGAGTTATCATAAAGGTCTTCATCCTTTTCTCAGTTTGAGTAGGATGAGGAGGAAGAGGAGGGGGTGGTCTTGCTGTCTCAGGGTGGCAGAGGTAGAAGAGGTGGAGGAGGTGGAAAGAGAGGCAAGAGAGACAGGTGATTTTATTGAAAAAAGTCCACATGTATGTGGACCCACACAGTTCAAATCCATGTTATTCAAGGGTCAACTGTAGTTCCAAATTTCTACAATGGAGCAAATGATCTCTAGCCTCTGTTCCCATAGAAGCAACAGCCAAGATTGGCTTTATCCCTTCTAGCTCTATCTTCTTAGGCTATAAATGGCCAAATGGCTTCCTTCCCACACGAAGGATCATAGGATGAACTCTGTGCAGTCTCCCCAAACCAGTCCTGAAATAGAAAATGTTGGAATCTCAGCATTAAGGTGGTCCATTCTGTACAACACAGCTTAAATGAGGTTATTTCACAGCAACCCTTGCAGCAGAAAGAGAACACGTGGCATACTCCTGGTTTCTTCAGTGAGTCAAAGGGCTGGAAAAGAGATCAGGCTCTTCTCTTCTCTTGTCCAAGATTGTTCTTTGCTTATATTTCTGAGATTTACTGAATGACGGTGAAAGTGAAATTAGTTGGTAGTCTTAGCCAGGTAATTATATTTCTAAACTACCAGGAGAAATAGGCTTTGAGGCATCATTTATATAATGCAAGCTTTTAAATACCACATGTTTATATACAGCCTTGGTTCTTATGTTTTTAAAGTTTTTCTCTTAATTATTATAATTTTTACCTATTATCAACTCTGGGAGATAACTGTAGCAGGTCTTTTCAATTGCATTATACAAATAATTTTAGACAAGAGGAGTTATTTACTTAAGTTGATTGAATCAAAACCTGAATCTAAAACTCTTGACCCGAAGTCCAGTGCTCTTTCCAATTATTTCTCCACTTGACCTCTTTCATATTTAAAATTCACTTTAGCCTTAACATTTTTTAAAAATAAACTTTTTGAGATAATTGCAGATTCACATGACTTTATAAAAAACGATACAAAGGAATCTTGTATACCAATTACCCAGTGTCCTCCAGTGGTGACATCTTACAAAACTATAGTGTAATATCACAAGGATATTGATATTGATGCATCCAGGATACAGAACATTTCCATCACCACAAGGATCATTCATGCTATACTTTTATAGTCAAACCAACTTCCCTTCCACCCTTACCTGGTCCTTAACCCCTGGCAACTAGCAATCTGTTTTTCATTTCTTTGATTTTGTTATTTTAAGAATGCTATATAAAGAAAGCCTTATCGTGTGAAATCTTTGGGGATTGGCTTTTCTTTTCACTCAGTATAATTCCCTGGAGATTCATTCAGACTATTGCATGTATCAATAACTCCTTCCATTGTCTTGCTGAGTAATATTTCATTGTATGGAATGGTTTGTTTAACTATGCATCACCTGAAGAACATCTGGGTGCCTTGTAGTTTTGGGCTATTATGAATAAATCTGCTATAAGTATTCATGTACAGGTTTTCGTGGGAACATAAATTTTTATTTATCTGAGATAAATGCTCAGGAGAGCAATTGCTGGGCCATATAGCAGGTGCATTTTTTTTTTTTTTTTTGAGACCAAGTCTCACAGTGTTGCCCAGGCTGGAGTGCAGTTGTGTGATCTCGGCTCACTGCAACCTCTGCCTCCCAGGTTCAAGCGATTCTCCTGCCTCAGCCTCCTGAGTAGCTGGGATTACAGGTGCCCACCACCACGTCCAGTTTATTTATTGTATTTTCAGTAGAGATGGGGTTTCACCATGTTGGCCAGGCTGGTCTTGAACTCCTGACCTCGTGATCTGCCCACCTCGGCCTCCCAAAGTGCTGGGATTACAGGCATGAGGACCTGGCATCGCAGGTGCATGTTTATTCCTTTTTTAAGAAACTGTAGAACTCTTTCCAGAATGGCCACACCACTTTATATTCCCAGCAGCAATATATGAGTGATATGATATCTCTGCGTCCTTTCCAATATTTGGTTTTGTTATTTTTTTTAATTTTAGCTATTCTGATAGACGTGTAATGATATCTCAATGTGGTTTTAATTTGCTTTTTCCAAGTGGCTAACATTGTTGAACTTCTTTTTATGGGTTTAATTTCCATCAATATAACATCTTTAGTGAAATATCTCTTTCTTTTGCCTATTTTCTAATTGAATTGTTTGTTTACTGTTGCATTTAACAGCTTTTTACATATTCTAGGTACTAGTCCTTTGAGATGTATGTGGTTTGCAAATATTTTCTTCTAGTTTGTACCCTGTCTTTTTATCTCCTTAATAGGTTCAAACACAGAGCAAAATTTTCTAACTTTGATGAAGTTTACTTTTTCAATTTTTCTTTTTATGAATCACATTTTTGGTGTCTAAGAACTCTTTGCCTAGTTTTATACACCAAAGAGTTTTTCTTGTGATTTTTTTTCTAAAGGTTTTATAAATTTACAAGTTGTAGTAGTCCATGAAAAAATACCCAAGACTGGATCATTTATAAAGAAAAAAGAGGTTTAATAGACTCATCAGTTCCGCATGGCTAGGGAGGCCTCACAATCATAGCGGAAGATGAAGGAGGAGCAAAGGCATGTCTTACATGGTGGCAAGCAAGAGACCATGTGCAGGGGAGCTGCCCTTTATAAAACCATCAGATCTTGTGAGACTTATTCACCGTCAGGAGAACAGCATGGAAAAACCCATCCCCATAATTCAATTACCTCCCACTGGGTCCCTCCCACAACACCTGGGAATTATGGAAGCTACAATTCAATATGAGATTTGGGTGGTGACACAGCCAAACCATATTGCAAGTGGATAATAAATTTTAGTTAATTTTTGTGTAAGATGTGAAACTTAGAGTTCATTTTATAGTTTATGGATGTTTAATTGTGCCATCACCTTTTGTTGAAAACATCTGTAGTGATATTCCCTGTTTCATTCCTGATACCGACCTTTCTTCTTTTTATCTGCTTTGATTGAGGTTTGTAAATATCATTGATGTTTTCAAGGAACCAGCTCTTTGTTGATTTTAAGTTTCCAATTTCGTTGATTGTTTTGCTCTTATTTTTGTTATGCCCTCCCTTCTCTTTGAGGTGGGAGGTTAGAATTTTTATTTGAGGATTTTCTCCTTTTGCAATATATGCACTTAGTGATATACATTTTACTCTCAGCACTACTTTAGCTGTGTCCTACACATTTTTTAATTGACACTTAATTATAAATATTTATGCAATATAGTATGATATTTTGCCACCTATATACAATGTGTAATGATCAAATCAAGGTAATTAACATACCCATTTTCTCAAACATTTATCATTCCTTTGTGTTAGGAATGTTTAAAATTCTTACTTCTAGTTATTTTGAAATATAAAATATTGCTAACTACAGTAACCTTAGAGTGCTGAAAAACACTAGAACTTATTTACCTTACCTAGCTATAATTTTGTATCTGTTAACCAACTTCTCCCTATTTCCTCCTTCCCCCTTCCATTACCAGCCGCTAGTAACCACTGTTCTATTCTCTACTTCCATACCTCACCTTTTTTAGCTTCCACACATAAGTGAGAACATGCAGTATTTCACTTAACATAATGTCCTCCAGGCTCATCCATGTTGCCACAAATGGCAGGATTTTATTTTTTATATGGCTGAATAGTATCCCATTGCATACATGTATATCACATTTTCTTTATCCATTCATCTTTTTTTTTTTGTTACCAAACATTCATTTCCATTTAACTGTTGAGGCATACATAGGTTGATCCGTATCTTGGCCATTGTGAATAAATGAACATTGGAGTTCATTTATAAATAAATTATTTATTTATTTATTTATAAATAATGAACATAGAAGTGCACATATCTCTTTGACATACTGATATCCTTTCCTTTAAATATATATTCAGTAGTGGAATTGCTGGATCATATGATAGTTCTATTTTTGTTTTTTTGAGAAAACTCCCTACTATTTCTCATAATGTCTGTACTAATTTATATTCCCGCAGTTTACAAGAGTTCCCCTTTTCTCTACATCTTTGCCATCATTTGATATTTTTTATCTTTTTTTTTATAATTAGCCATCTTATGGATCAAAGACTTAAATCTAAGCCTTGAAACTATAAAAATTTTAGAGGATAACATCCCCAAAACTCTTCTAGGCATTGGCTTAGGCAGAGTTCATGACCAAGAACCCAAAAGCAAATGCAACAAAAACAAAGATAAATAGATGGGACTTAATTAAACTAAAAAGCTCTTGCACAGCAAAAGCAATAATCTGCAGAGTTAACAGACAACCCACAAAGTGGGAGAAAATATTCACAAACTATGCACCCAACAAAAGGCAAATATCCATAATCGACAAGGAACTCAAACAAATCAGCAAGAACAAACAAATAATCCCATCAAAAAGTGGGCTAAAGACATGAATAGACAATTCTCAAAAGAAGATATACAAACAGCCAATAAACATATGAGAAAATGCTCAACATCACTAATTATCAGGGAAATGCCAATTAAAACCAAAATGTGATACCACTTTACTACTGCTGGTGGGAATGTAAACTAGTCCAACCACTATGGGAAACTGTATGGAGACTCCTTAAAGAACTAAAAGTAGAACTGCTATTTGATCCAGCAAACCCACTACTAGCTATCTACCCAGAGGAAAAGAAATAATTATATGAAAAATATACATGTTTTTATAGCAGCACACACATATTTATAGAAGCACAATTTGCAATTGCAAAATATGGAACCAACCTAAAGGACAATTGACCAACGAGTGAATAAAGAAAATGTGGTATGTATGTACCATGGAATACTACTCAGCCATAAAAAGGAATGAAATAATGGCATTCACAGCAACCTGGATGGACTTGGAGCCCATTATTCTAAGTGAAGTAACTCAGGAATGGAAAACTAAACATTATATGTTCTCACTTATAAATGGGAGCTAAGCTCTGAGGATGCAAAGGCATAAGAATGATATAATGAACTCTGGGGACTTGGGGGTGGTACTACACATTGAGTACAGTGTACACTGCTCAGGTGGTGGGTATACCAAAATATCAGAAATCATCACAAAAGAACTTATTTATGTCATCAAATGCCACCTGTTCCCCCCAAACTTTGAAATAATGAAAAAGAAAAAAGAAAAAAATAATTAGCTATCGTAACTGGGATGACATGATATCTCACTGTGGTTTCGATTTGCATTTTCCTCATGATCAGTGGTGTTCAGCATTCTTTCTTATACTTGTTGGCCATTTGTGTGTCTCCTTTTGAGAAATGTCTGTTCAGACTGTTTGTCCATTTAAAAAATTGGATGATGATGATGATGACGATGATGATGATGGTTTGCTGTTGAGTTACTGGTATATTCTGGTTGTTAGTCCCTTGTCAGATGAATACTTTGCAAATATTTTCCCTCATTCTTCAGGTTGTCCCTTTGTTGATTGTTTTCTTTGCTGTGCAGAAGCTTTTTAGTTTGATATAATCCTATCTGCCTATTTTTACCTTTGTGGTCTGTGCTATTGAGGTCTTATTTATAAAATCTTTGCCCAGGCCAATGTCCTGAAGCATTTCCTTTATGTTTTTTTCTAGTAGTTTTATCATTTCTCGTCTTACATTTAGGTCTTTAATTTGTTTTGAGTTGATCTTTGTATACGGTGAGAGATAGGGATCTAGTTTTATTATTCTGTGTGTGGATATTCAGTTTTCCCAGCACTCTTTATTGAAGAGACTGT
Organism: Symphalangus syndactylus; assembly: GCF_028878055.3. NCBI lineage: Eukaryota > Metazoa > Chordata > Mammalia > Primates > Hylobatidae > Symphalangus > Symphalangus syndactylus. Next base: position 65,970,591 of record NC_072446.2, read on the forward strand.
CCTTTCTCTGTTACACTCAAAAGAGAAAGTCAGTATCTCTTTACAGGCCACACCAAGACACCTAAGTCTGTTCTAGAAATACATTAGCTGCTCCTTCAAGGTAGATTTTAAAGCCTTGGGGAAAGTTGGGAGTATTTATTTTTAAATTCTAGAATCCCTTTTTCCATAAGAGGAGATGTCTCTTCACCCATATTTCCAAAAACTATTTTCTATTTTTTTTTCATTCTTAGGTCAACTCTGTCTCTGGATTGAGAGGATTCAGGATAAGGCTTTATTTAAGATTTTTTAAGATTTTTCTATTTCTAACCTCATCCAGACAACCAGCCAATCATATGGTTTGACTCAGTGAGAAAGATAAGCCTAACTAATCCTTGTACTCACATTGGTGGTGGTGGCTGGTGAGGGTCCTGGGCAAGCAAGCATTTTTTGAGGGACCTCCTTGTTTTGGGCACTGTTCCTCCTTGCTTTAGGCACTATGAGTACATTATTTTCTTTGAAGTTTATGACAATTTCCTGACATCACTACTATCATTATCCTCATTTTATAAACAAGAAAATGGAAGCTCAGTAAAGGGAAGTATTTGTCAACAGTTACTCAAGATCCATATCAGTGTCACCTCTTGAACCCTATCAGCCCTTGCTAATTACAGGAGAACATCGTATTTTCCTCTCCTTTTGTGAAATTTAAGATGAAGATAATAAGATGACATCCACCTAATATCCATTATGAGGAATTGATCATTGTTGACATTGTATCTCACTTGTTTAAAATATTTTAAAGAAAATGTTCAATGCCTTCAACCCTCATTTTCAACCCCATCCTACTGCCACTCTGATTTCCATTCCTGCCCCCAAGAATAAATTCCTTATTTTTTTCGTTTTTGTATTTTTAGTAGAGACAGGGTTTCACCATGTTGGCCAGCCTGGTCTCGAACTCCTTATCTCCTCAGGTGATCTGCTCACTTCAGCCTCCCAAAGTGCTGTGATTACAGGCATGAGCCACCACACCTGGCCCCTCTTTTTCTCATAGCATTTTGTGAAGTCTGGGTATGGGCTTTCTCTAAGTTTGTAAAAGACATCAAGAGTTCTCTCTCATTTACATTCAAGGGAGAAAGGCAGTATCTCTTTTCAGGCCACACCAAGACACCTAACTTATAGCAAAGAATAAATCTTTACTATACTATAGTAAGAATAAATCTTTACTATAAGTTTACTGTTTTTTTCTTGCAGTCCATTTTTCTGTACCTCTCAAAGACCTTTCTTGAGGCAGAAGGCTTCGTTCTCCTTACTGCTTCTCCTCCCATGGGTATTGCGAATCCTAGTTTTTAGAAAATGCCTCCTATCTTAGCCTGCTCCTTTGTGCTTTGGCCCCCATGGTTTGTGGTGTTGCTGCCAAGGTGTGAGCTCAAGACGGAGTGGTGGCCTTGGTAGAGCTGAAGCAACCCATCATCACTTTGGCTGGGACAGTTGTTTGATCTCAACTCATGCTGATAATTGTTAAATTCCAAAGACAACTAGGAACATCACTTTGCATTTTTTTCCCTGAGTTGTAGGACAACTTAATACAATGCCATCTAGTGTTCCAACCTTTGCCAGCAAGAGAACTGAGGCATCACTCAAAATACAGTAGACTTAAAAAAAGAAAAAAAGATGTTTTGACTAAAATAACATAAATCTGAAACTTGAGATTTTTTTTTTTTCTTTTTAATCACCATCACACTGTAGGAGATGCTGTAGGTGGTGCCCTACTCATATCCTCCCTACCTTTTATCCTCTTTGCCTAACTGCTGCAGGGCACAAAGGTCCAGCTAAGCTAGCTGCATGTGCTTTTTTTCTTTTTTTCTTTTTTTGCCAAGGTCTTGCTCTGACCTCTTAAGCCACATTGCCCAGAGTGGAAGGCTGAAATTACAGGGAATTTCTGTGCTCTGAGAGTAGCCTCAGTAAATGATTGATATGGATTGTATTAGTCTGTTCATGCATTGAGAAATACCTGAGACTGGGTAATTTGTAAAGAAAAGAGGTTTAATCGGTTCACAGTTCTGCAGGCTGTACAGGAAGCATAATGGCTTCTGCTTCTGGGGACACCTCAGGAAGTTTCCAATCACGGTGGAAGAGGAAGGAGGTATAAGATGTCTCACATGGCAGAAGCAGGAGCAAGAGAAGGTTGGGGTGAGGGAGGTGCTATACACTTTTAAACTACCAGATCTCATTAGAACTCACTCATTATCATGGGAACAGCACCAAGGGGATGATGCTAAACCATTCATGAGGAATCCACCACCATGATCCGATCACATCCCCCCAGGATCCACCTCCAACACTGGGGATTGCAATTCAACATGAATTTTGGGCAGGGACCCAGATGCAAACCATATCATGGATTGATATATAAACATCCTGGCGTCCTCCTTTAGGTAGGATGATGATGAGGCCTGTGTCCTGCACCAGCTTCCAGAGTTCTCCAGTGGAATTATACTCCAGCTGTCCAGAGTGCTAGCCGACTTGGCTTTGCACCCTTTACTGGCTGCTGCTTCTCTGTGTCTCCATTTTTCTCTCCCCTACGAGTATTTCCTTTCCTTTCCAAGTAAGCCATTTGCTTTGGAATCTTGGTCTCAGACTTTCCTAAACTAAGAAAACCTCTCCGTCACAGATTGCAAAAATGGCCAAGAACCTTCCAACTCTCTACATCCTTATACTGTAAAGTTACAGTTTCTTTCATTAAGAGGTAGGCTCACCTTGGGTCTTGCTTTGGCCAGTAGAGTATGGAGGAAGTGATGATATGCCAGTTCCAAGTCTAGGCTTCAAGGGATCTTACACATTTCTCCTTCTTCTCAGAGACTTGTGAGCAAGTATACATGGTTGTCGTTTAAAGCAACTAAGTTTTGGGCGATTTGTTATGCAGCATGACTGATACAACTCCCACCCCAAGCACATTTTTGATACCCTCTTGTGTGTTTATTCTCTTGAATGAGAGTATTGTTTTCTCTAAAGAAAAGCATCTTTTCAGGCACAGAGAGGTTGAATGACCTTCTCAGATTTGCTCAGGAGAATCTGGGTGCCAGTTGTTGGCAGTATCCTGGCATATTCCTTAGCTCCAGGGCCTCTATGCTGACTCACCTTGTCTGGGTTTGCTTGCTAGCTGCTGCATTTTCTCTCTGCTACAGTGGCTGGCACAGCTGCTGTTTTTTTCCAAAGCCCTCTTTCACAGAGCTGTTAGGTAGGAGGCCACTGCGTTTCCACGATTGTGCGGATGACATATGTGTCTGACAGGGATTCTAGCACCTCAAAGCTGGCCTGGGATGGAGAGCTCACCAAAAATACTGCAGTTGCTGGATGCCAGGGAATTTATTGAGCTTTGGAGCCAGCAGGATGCAGAGTAAACAGCATAGAAATAGAGTGAGTCAGGATGCTTAATCCTGACTTTGCCTCTTGGCTAATTGTATGGCCTTGAGAGGGACCCTTGACCTGTATTTCTTTAATTGAGACAAGGTAGCCTCTGAAGTCCCTTTCAGCTCTAAAATGCTAGAATTCAAGGACTGAATAGGGCGTTATAAAAATGAAATGCCAGAAAGCATGGAGTTAGTTGTCTAATTAGAGGAAGTTCTGATAGGCTAGAACACTGGTTCTCAAAGTGGGGTCCCTAAACCTGCAGCATCGCATCATCACCTAGGAGCTTGTTAGATTATAGCTCACTGCAGCCTCGAACTTCTCAGCTGAAGGGATCTTCCCCCCATGTAGACGGGACAACAGGCAGACACCACAATGCCTGGCTAATTTTTAAAAAGTTTTTGTAGAGATGGGGTCTCACTATATTGCCCAGGCTGGTCTCAAACTCTTGGCCTCAAGTGATACTCCTGCCTCGGCTTCCCAAAGCACTGGGATTACAGGCATGAGCCACCATGCTGGGCCCAGAACTTGTTAGAAATGCAAGTTTTCAGGCTCCACTCCAGACCCTCTGAAGCACTTTCTCAGCAGGTACTCATGTTCACACGAGAAAGAGGTAACCAGCTCTGTTAGCAAAGGTAGATAATTAATTAACCAATTTATTCATGGATAACCTATTTCTGTGTGCAAGAAACTGTTTTATTCTTGGGGTGAAAGTAAAGGTGAAGGTGCAGGGCTATTATAAGAGAGTCTTAGAGTAGGGCCCAGCAATTTGTGTATTAATGAGCTCTCCAGGTGATTTGAATACAGGTTCAAGTTTGAGACTTACTGATCTAAAGCTACATTATTCCAAGTGTGGCTCACAGCATCGGCATCATCTGGGAGCTGCCTGAAGAAGCAAAAGCTTAGCACTACCTCTTTAGAACTCCTGTGCCAGAATCTCCATTTAACAAGATTCCCAGTGATTTGAATGCATGTAACAGCTGAGAAATCCTGGGTATAGCCTCCATTCTTAGAGATCGTAATCCAATAGAAAGGGGTTGCGGGGAGTGGCAGCAGGAGAGCAGAAATTTACATTTCTAAAAAGCTCCGAAATATGGCTGATGTTGCAGGTTCAGTGACCACTTTGAGTAACAAGGCTCTAGATTTCAGCCCAGGCTTAGAATCTTGAATATGGAAGGGTTTCAACCCAGAAGTCGGTTTCAGCTACACTGTACAGATGTGCAGGTTGTGCACTGCCAAATTCCAGAAGGCACCATTTGCATACACTGAGTCAGGAACCTGAACCCCAACGCTAAGACGTAGGGGCTGGCTAAAGAGTGGGTTTTAAAGAGTGTTAGAATTGGGTTTGGATCCTAATCCTGCCACTTACTTAGTTGACCTTGGGAAATATATTTAACTCTGAGCCTCAATTTCCTCATCTGTAAAATGGAGATGAACATACCTGTGTTCCAATATACGACACTCAACAGTAAGCACCCAGCAGAAGCCCAGCTATTTGCGAATAGCTATTCTCTCTGGCCTCTCCTTTCAGCCAAGGGAAGAGTAGTTGTTATCAGATGGTATAGGTTCCTTTCCTCCTTCAGTCTCATCCTGGCCAGTGGCCTAATCCCTTGGTCAGGCTGAAGGCCAGGTGAGTATGATGGGCTTTTCTTTAGAGCTCCCAGGGGTCAGATGAAGGTGACACCGCCGTAATGCAGACTGTTTATATTAGGAAAGCTTCCCATGGGTTTGCACAAATCAATTCATAAAAATGACCAACACAGCCAGTTTCAAACCATGCCCTGAGTTTACCTGCTTACCAAAGTCATAAAAAACAGTAATAGTTCCTGGTCCCACCAAAGCTTTGATACCCCTGGTGCCTGGAATCACTCAAAGGCTTTGCAGGGGAAGGCACTTTGGCCCATTGGGCCTGGAAATCTTCGCTTTTCTGCATAAAGAACCCACTTAGACCCCTTGTGTGTTTCTGTGCGAAAAAGACCGTCAGGAATTCTCTGAAACAAACCTAAAGATGCATTTGGGGTGAGGGAGAGCCATTTGGGGGTACAAGCAGGCAAGCAGGATACTTTTGAAAATCAGTTGCTTATATATGTGTAGGTCTGTGTCTGGAGTCTGTACTCTATCCATTGATAATATGTCTACCCTTATATAAATCCGTGCTGTCTTGATTACTGTTAAGTCTTGACATCTGGTGTAATCTTTCAACTGAAAAATAAAAAGCTCATTAAAACACAAACCAGGGGAAGGCTACGAGACCAGATAAATCTTGATCAGAAACTAGACATAATTAAATTTATTTCTTTGCAGTTTATGAGAAGCAAAGTAAATATATATATATATATATATATATATATATATATATTTTTTTTTTTTTTTTTTTTTAATTCAGGGACTGGTTGAAATTTTAGCAGGAGCTGAGAGGCTGAGTTCTGAGGGATTTCAGCCTAAGAATAGCCACTAGAGGGCCTAGGAGAGCCAGAAACACTGCATGGTGTTTGTAGGAGCCAGGCAGGCCCAGAGAGCTGCCAAGTCCTGAGTATGGTGTTCAAGGCGAACCTGATTCCTGAGAACCTTCTCACCAGGTGCTCACCTTCACCTGAGAAAGAAGTAACCAGCTCTGTTAGGGAAACTAGATAATTCATTAAGCAATTTATTCACCAATAACCTATTTCTGCATGCAAGACACCGTTCTATTCTTGGGGTTAAGGGAAGCTGAGAATGCAGGACTATTATAAGCAAGCCTCTCACTTACGGCTCAGTGGGGGCATCAAGGACCAGCTTGGGAGGTGTGGGCTTTGGTGCCCGTTATTTCCATGTGCTGCACCAATAAACTTAAAATCGAGATAAAAACAGCATGTGTGCTAAGCAAATACAGCTTCAAGTCAAATCCCTTTAGGTCACTAGACTGCCACACTTTAATCCCTCTATAGAAACTCTAGAGTTTTTGTGATTGGAGCTTTGTGATATGTGTTGAAGCAGGGATGAAGCTGATTTCTCTATTATTGTTTAAAAAGTCCTTAAAGTATGCAGTACTTTACAGACAGAATACAAAAAAAGTTTAGAAACTCACCTTTCCTAGAGAGACCTAGGGGCTATCTAGTTATGGCATGTGCTAGAAAACGACCTATAAGGTATGTTCTAGCCTGAGGAATTGCTGGCATGTGAATCATGAGGACAGATGCATGGGCAGAATGTGCCGTTTCCTCTGTTAGCATCTGCTAGGCAAGAGATGCCTTCCCCTCGGCCCCCTGGCTCTGCAGTTTTTCCGCCTATAGGAGGCCTTTTACCGACATGACCTGTGCCACCCACCCTCACTCCCACACCACCACATCTGGCAGCAAATTTTGTGAGCCAGGAAGTTTGGGGGGTACAAAAGAGGGGCTCCTTAGAGTGGGAGAAGGGTCTCCCAGTCCACGGATAGCTCTAAAAGAGCTGAGTCCTAGACGACTTGCAGATATGGTCTCCTCCGTGATCAGAGCTTCTAAAAGAGGAAAGCAATTGGTTGTTTCAGCATATTTCCTTGGCCATAGGAGAAAGACAGATAAAACAAGCGAGATAAAACAGATGATATCAAGCAATGCAATGATGCTTCCCTTTCTTATAGAAATTTCCTTTTCAGAGGGTAAAAACCCAGTTAACTTCTCATATTCCCCAGGATATAAGGAGGGTCTTCCCTGTAAGATTTGCTGTCTGGATTACTGAGGCCAGTCCCTCTGACTTCTGTCTTTCCACCTGTTTATATTAGGAAAGCTTGCCATAGGTTTGCACAAATCGATTCATAAAAATGACCAACACAGCTGGTTGCAAACCATGCCCTGGGTTCACTTACTTACCAAAGTCACAAAAAACAGTAATAGTTCCTGGTCCCCGAAAGAGAGAGGTCATAGGGCCTCTCTCATGTGGCCTCAGTAATCCACATCCATCCTCCTACGGATATAACTTTTGTCTGATCACTCTTTGCTCCGTAGCTTCTATGATGAGTTCAAGTGTCCTTACCCGACTCCCAAGGACAGGCCACCCTTTCCACTCAGTACTCATCCTTTACTGTTGTAACTGCTCAACAGCTTCATTTTGCCAGCTGTCCAGATAGAACTGATTTATCAAGACAGAGAAATTGCCATAAGGAGTTTAATTCTCGCAAAGCCGGCAGAATACAAGGCCAGAGTTTTATTACTACTCAAGTCAATCTCACCAAAAATTTGGAGACTGGGATTTTTAAGGATAAATTGATGGGTAGGGGGGGCAGGAAGTGGAAAGTGCTGATTGGTTGGGTCGGAGATGAAGTCATGAAAAGTCGAAGCTGTCCTCTTGTCCTCATTCCCTGACGGTTAGGCATTCTAAGTCACAGGATGAGATAGGAGGTCTGCACAAGATATAGGCCATAAAGACCTTGCTGATAAAACAGATTGCAGTAAAGAAGCTGGCCAAAACCCACCAAAACCAAGACAGCAATGACAGTGACCTCTGGTCATCCTCATTGCTCATTAGAGGTCAATTATAATGCATTAGCATGCTAAGAAACGCTCCCACCAGCACCATGACAATGTACAGGTGCATGGTAACATCAGGAATTTACCCTAAACGGTCTAAAAGCCTGAGGAACCCTTAGTTACAGGAATTGCCCAGTCCTTTCCTGGAAAACTCATTATTAATCCATCCTTTATTTAGCATATAATCAAGAAATAACCATAAAAATGGGCAACCAGCAGCCCTCAGGGCTGCTCTGCCTATGGAGTAGCCATTCTTTATTCCCTTACTTTTTAAATAAACTTCCTTTCACTTCATGGATTGGCCTAGAAATTTTTCTTGTGTGAGATGCAAGAACCCTCTCTTGGGGTCAGGATCAGGACGCCTTTCCAGTAACAGTTTCAGTTTCAACCTCTCATTTTACTCTCTTATATAAAGATTATTGACATTGGCCTTTCTGGACTTTTGCTCATGCAGTTCCCCTTGCTAGGCAAGCCTGTCCTTCTGGCTGACACAAAAGTGCACCTAAGCTACTTTTTCTCTGGAGTCTTTCTGGACTACTTTAGCCCTTACTGATTGCTCCTCCTTGTAACTTCTTATAGACATCGGGGGCCTTAATCTAATACCGGTGGGGATTTTTCTTTTATTTTAGGAATTGTGACTGTGGCTTGGCAATCAGATGGCTAGATCCTTGAGGACAGAAGTTTGTGTCCCAAGACTCCAGCATGGTGACCCCTTGTACACATTAGAAGCCCAATTAACATTTGCCTGGTTAACTTCCATGCATCCTTGGGATCTTAGGTTGACCCTCACTTCCTGAGGGCAGCCCAGCCCATTAGATCCAAATCTCCTACTACAGATTCTAATACAACCAGGCATCTCTCCTGCATAGCACTACTCAAACATGGACAGTTTTATTCGTTTGCTTTTATTACTCAATTCCCTCCATGAGGGCTGGAAACTGTATTTGGTTTTATTTAGTGCCTGGCATACACTGGGTAATCTATCAATATTTATTAAATTAGTGAATACGTGTTGGTTGGCTGAACTGAAATGTGACACAGACTTCTTGGGAAATGAGAGCAAAGCTGAAGATGTTAATCTCCTGGGAGCCAGTGCCCTTGAGCACAGTCCTAAACAGAATCTAACAACAAAGGATCAGATGGGCCAACTTAGCAAAATTATTGCAGGACCATTAGTGGCAATGAGTGGCTATATATATATATATATATACATATATATATTTAGAGATTTTATTAAAAATCTTTATAGTTATAAGTAATACATGTCCTTGTGGAAAACATGTAAACTTTAGAAAATTATAAGGAAGCAGAGGAAAGAAACTACAATCCCACCACTCAAAAACTTTTAAAAAGTTAACATTTTCTTCCAATATTGATTCAGTACATGTTTTTTACAGTGTGGAAATCCTACCAGATATACAATTTTAGATCTTGCCTTTTAAAAAAACTACTTAACTTTAAATTATAAATGCCTTTTCTTTTTGTTGAAACTATGAATCATAATTTTAAACAGATTCAGAATATCCTGCTTTATGGATGTACTCTATTATTCCCTCAATAGAGGACAGGAAGGTTGATAAATATGTTTTGGCCCTTATGATTTTGAAGGTATTCTATATTTAAAGACAATTAAGATAAATGGGAGAGGTATGATATTATAGGCTTCCCCAGCAGTTTCAACAGAATGCCTACTTTTGTTCATTGAGACCTGGCTACATAGTTGTCAGCCCTCCCCAGGTGAGTGCTCCTCATTCCTTGCTCTCTCATCCCACAGCCCCTACTCTGCTACCCTCTACTTTTCCCCACATAGCAGACATGATTGATGTCCTATTTACATATCATCAATAGTATTCCTGCACATGCCAATGGTTTCTTACTGCAAGCACCTTGGATTCTCTGCTTAAGGACTTTCTTTGGCTGCAGGAGCGTGATCAGTTATGATTGGGGCAGGCTAAGAGTGCCCAAGTGCAAATGGGAGTTAGTAGATAAATATCCCAGCTCCTCATCACACATGCGGAACAATTTGGAGCTGTGTTCTACATAGAGCTTTCCGTGGGGACTGATTTCCTGTTACCCACTCATTAATGCACCTGTGTTAGCTTCCTTTCCTTCACTGTCTCATTTCCACATTTTCCTACAATGGTTTCCAGGGTCACCTCACAAATAAACCATCTGGACTCGAACCCTTGTTTCAGTGTCTGCTTCTGGGGGACCAGTGTAAGACTCCCCTCCTTCTTAATTATAAGTTCTAGCACTCTCCAGCTTAGACTTTCCCTCTTTTTTTTTTTTTTTTTTTTTTACTAAAGTGGAAGCTTAAAAGTCTAAATGATTCAACATATATTTTAAGGAACAGTGTAAATATGCAAAACGGTGCCAGATTGCTAACTCTTTTCATCAGAACTACTGATAGGAATGCTCCCAAGAGGGAATAAATTATACAGAGACTCTGGTCTCTTTGGAGGTGACTTTGAACTGCTCTTTGTTTCTCCTCTGTGTTGTCCTCTCTCACTTCTCTCCTAATCTATTTCCTCTGCAATAGAAGAGAAATAGCTGACTGTTTTTGCTACCAACTCCTAATTAAGTTTCCAGATACACCCATAAGCAGGGGTGTGATGATAGGCATGTTATAAAGCAAGTTTATATTCATTTTATATAATTAATTGTTATTACTGGTTACTAAAGACTTGATGTCTGCTGAGTATTTACTAGGTTCTACAGGAGATTCTGCAGAGATTAAGATGTTGTCTTTGTAGGGAAGATAAGACACATTACACAGCTGGACTCATGCAGGGACAAGTGTGATGTGCCTATTAAGTGGCACACATAGATCAAAACCAATAAACAACTCTAGATATTCAGAGAAAGCTGTGGTTCACTCTGGCTGGATTTTGAGAAAGCTTCATGGAAGAGGCTAGGAATGGATGGGTTGGATTTTAATAGGTAAACAGGACAAGAGGCAGAGAAGAGAGGTGTTCCAAGCCTTCCCCATCTCAATTCCTAGGGGACTTCTATTTGATGTTAAAGGTTGAGACTGCTGCTTCCCTGCTGTCCCCTCCTTCTGCCCTCAGTAGGCCATAAAACCTTCAGTTTATTTCTATTTTAGTTACTCCAATACCCAATGGGGGAAACTACGCCATCTTTCTGATGCAAACAGACTAAGCCAGTTCCAAGCCAAACTATAAATTAGGCATATCAGTTAGAAATTCATTTAATTTTAGATATTACATTAGATATCACCCATCTAATAGGGGCTTAAACTAAATGGACACTAATTTCAGCTCTAAGAAAAAGAAGACTGAGGCATTTGTTACTGGTGGTTTAGTTAACTCAGCAACATCATCAAAGACCCATGCCTTTTCCATCTTCCTACTCTGCCCTCCTTAAGCTGTTGATTTTTCAACCTCATGCTGCTCCCCTCCTGGCTGCACCTTGGCTGCATTAGTTTCAGGAATCGTGACTGCCTTCAAGGCAGGAAGAAGGGAGAAGAGCAGTAACAAAAGTCTGCTCTTTTCATGATGGCAAAAGGGAAAGTATTTCCAGGAGTCCCCTTAAAAAAAAAAAAAAGAAAGAAAGAAACATGTATCACTGGCTACAAATGCATCATATGGCCACCCTAGCTGTAAAAAATTCTGGAACTTGTGTATTTCACTCCTTAGATTCTATAATTATACAAAGCAAGGAAAAAGGGCCAAGGGAATGGCTACAATGAAGGCTACAAATTCTGCCTTGTCTTACAGGAAATTTTACTTGCTATGGTTAAGACACTCAGAGCTTCTGTCTTAGCTGAATAACTAGTGTATTAGTCAACTGTTACCTTGACCATACTGCACAACAAACCACCCCAAATCTCAATGGCATTTCATGATAAGCATTGATGATCACACTCACAGACTTGCTGATTGGCCAGGGTGCCTCTGTTCCATATGTCTCACATTCTTCTAGAATAGAAGAATGGTGTGGCAGAAACCAAGAGGAATGAGCAGAAAGGGATAGCACTTCTTTGGGTGTAGGCTCAGAACAGTACATCCTCACTCTTTCCCATATGTCACTGGCCAAAGCAAGCCACGTGGGACAAAGCACACTTTCTAGAGGAAGGAACTGGAGAGTTCTTGGGCAAGGACATGGGTATGGGGAAGTGTGAGGAACGGGAACATTGCCACACCCAGCTGAGTAATCTAGTACATTACTTACATGACAGTGGTGGTGGTGCTGGAATGTTAATGTGTTTCCCTCCAGGTAGCAAATGTCCCTGTAACAGGCAAGGGCCTACTTGAGGCAATGCCAAATCAGAGAACTGACCCTAGGGCTGTAATTTTAGACTAATGTTTTTGGAAAGGCAGAGCTTTTAGACTAATTTTAGACTAATCTTTTTGGAAAGGTGGTCCCTTGAATTACCTTTTATAGGTGGCTCTTTCCTTTTATTTATTGAATGTATCCAACAATAAAGGGACTCTAAGACTCGGCTTCTCACCATATATCAATTTGGCATTTTCAGGAGCAGGCAGTTCCTATTCGCAGTCTTCTTATGTGTCTGGGAGTTTTTATGTCCTAAGGAGGGACTGAATTCTGCCTTCCCCAGCAGTGGTGTCTGGAGATGTGACCTTCACATCACAAGGAGTATTTTCCCAGCCAAACTACGTTTGCTATAATTACTATCCTATATAACTTAATTAAACCAAATATTGTGACAATGAGAATAGAATGCGGATGGAAGCAATTCCTCATGAAACTTGTAATGCCCAGATTGTTCCTTGACGCCATTACATTAGGCAGAGCTTCCTTGACAGGAGGACTGCATTGGTGTTAATTTAATTACATTCTAATGCACGCTCACAGAAATTACAATACAGATAAGCCGCATTAAAGGACATCCGTGTGTCTTAAAGTCTCTATGTCCTTTCCTTTGAAAATGAGACTCATTCATTTAGTAAACATTTCCAGTAGTTTCTCATCTCTCTGGAGGCCACCTTGATGGGAAGAAGCCTAGATGAATTCATTTGAGAAGTCAGTGAATGTTCTTTTCTGAGAAAAATGTATAATATCGCACTTTTGTGTATTTATTTAGTGGGTTTTTTTTAGCCCTTGTCATCTGCCAGACTTTATTGCAAGCACTTCACAAATAAGAACAAATAAAATAGGAATGATAATAGGACCTACCTCATACATTTATAAAAGATTAAATATAATCTTTATTTTATTATCTTATTATATAAGATTAAATGTAATCTTTATTATAAATGTATGAGGTAGGCCCTATTATCATTTCCATTTTATGGATGGAAAATCTGAATCATGGTGAGATTAAACAACTTTTTCAAGGTTAGGTAGCTTTAAAAAGTTATGAATTCCCACGTGACTGACTAACGGGGAAAGGAGATTAGGTGCTTGGCAGATGATACAGTTTTCTTCATGAAACACCTAAAGTCTGAATAAATTGAGAGAACTGACTAGCCTCCTCATTGTCAAAAGTCTTGATTTGACACACAAGACATTTTTTCTGCCCAGCATCCATTCCCTCTTCTCCTAGCTATAGCAGCCTGATTTTTCCTTGGAAGAACAAACCACTCTCCCTTTTCTAATTCATGGGGGTTGAGTGGTCAGATCCAACCCTCTATCTCCAAAGCTGGGAAATTCACCAGGCCTGGGAATTAGCTGAGGAATGAGCATGAGATCTATGCCCAGACTGGGGAGCATGAGCCCAGAACATTGGCTGGGGCTTTTCAGAAAGAAGTACTCTCTTTTTGGTAGAGTTGTTAGGAATAGGACATAGGTTGGGGTAGCTGGCGGCCATCTTTTTACTATGGTGAAACTCTGATTGGATTTAAAGCAACACAGGGACATTGATGCTGAGAGATTAAGAAAAATAAATTTGTGATGACATTATTTGATCCTCTGGATTTAGCCATGCCTGAGCTTCTCACTACAGAACATGTAGATGTTTTATTTACTTGAAGTGATAGGGTACTTTCATTGTCAAAGCCAGTTTGAATCAAGTTTCTGTCATTTGTAAACAAGAGCCCAGTCTGAAAGTGTGCTAGAACAATTTTCAGGCCCATCCTACTGCCCTGGGAACCTCTATTCTTTCTGCCCAACAGATCTTGGAGAGTTAGGCTGATTTCCTATCTCTGAAGCTTCTGCCAACATCCTCCATTCTTTCATAGAAACTTCTCCCCTTTCCTAACCTTCTTCACTTCCTTACTGACAAGAACACAAAGGCCTCTCATTTAAAGGTTTCAGATTAAACATTGCGGAGAAAAAATGGGTCACATAGAAAATTAGCACAAAAAATTTATGAAAGTGAAACAAATCTCACACATTCTTATAGTCATTGTGTATGAGCTAGTGCTGTGATGTTCAATATGGCAGCCATAAGCTACAGGTGTCAACTAGGCATATAAAATGTGGCTACTGCGATTTTTTTTTTTTTTTGGAGACAAAGTCTCGCTCTGTCACCAGGCTGGAGTGCAGTGGCATGATCTTGGCTCACTGCAACCTCCACCTCCCAGGTTCAAGCGATTCCTCTGCCTCAGCCTCCCGAGTAGATGGGACTACAGGTGCGCTCCACCACGCCAGACTAATTTTTGTGTGTGTGTATTTTAGTAGCGACAGGGTTTCACCATGTTGGCCAGGATGGTCTCAATCTCCTGACCTCGTGATCTGCCCACCTTGTCCTCCCAAAGTGCTGGGATCACAGGTGTGAGCCACCATGCCCGGCTGGCTACTGTGATTAAAGAACTGAATTTCTAATTTTATTTAATTGTAATTAAAAATTAAAATGAAAAAAGCTGTGATTCAGTTATTGGAAACTTTTTAATGTATCCTTAGAACAACTTGAGTATGTGAATCTTGTCAATTACAAATTTTATGAAATGTAACTACAGATTAATTATTTCTGATAAATTTTACTATCTAAATTGAGATATGGTGTAAGTAAATTACACATCAGATTTCAAGAATAGATTTGAAAAAGCAAAATATTTTGTTAATTTTTATATTGGTTACACGTTGAAATAATGTTTTTGCTATATCAAGTTAAATAAGATAGATTCTTACAAATAATTTCATATGTTTCCTTTAACTTCTTTGAACATGGTTCATGCTATATTTCCATTGGATATTGCTGGTCTGTAGTTTCTGTCTAACCCATGATTTGAAGTACTCTGGAGGGTGTTTACCACACCTAAGATCATGTGTGGTCTTTTATTCTGAAAGCATTGAGGGTTTGAGCTTTTATTCTGGAAACACATTGAAGAAATGTGTCAGTAAATTTATGTTAGTCTTCCTTATAAAAGTCTAAACAATCTAACTAAACAGTTTTTATTATTTTTCATGTCATTAATTGATGTTTGAACAGTCTTTTTGCTTGTCTTGACCTATGTGATGCTTTTCTAGTTCGTGTACAAAACCTGAGTTTCTGAAAAATAAAGAAATGAAAAAATGTCATTGTATTCAGTGCAAAATACAAGATGTTATGGATTGCTTCCAGAAATCTTTCCATATTGCATTTTTGTTGCTATTTTGTCCATTTTTTTTACTCACACATGTCTGATATTTTTATTGAAATAATCCGGCAACTCTGGAAAGAACTCCATTTTGCTTCATTTCCCCCACTTTCCAGGAGCCATGACTCTTCCTTCCAGTAGACTCCTTCTTCCCATTCAGAAATACAGTTTCAGCAGAATGGTAAATGAGGGTGAATGTCTACCCATGTACCCAAGCCTCAATGGACCTGCCAATTGGAGGGGTCCAGTCCCAGTGGGCCCCATGCTGTGTGAGATAACATATTCAGTTTCCAAGGATTAGAATGTGGATGTCTTTGGGGAGAAGGCCATTATGCTGCCTACCACGATAATTAACAGCAGGAAGACACCCTACATCTGTAAACTGAAGGCTCTTGTTAACCCCTCCTCCATCTAGCATGCTCTTTTCCTGAGAAGACAATTTTTATTCAAGTTCAAATTCACAGCAGTGAGGATTTCTCTTCTGATTATGCATAGCCAAGCAGAAAATTTGCTGTACATTTTTACAATAGAAGACAATAATAAATTTACATATTCATTAGATGGTTTTCATCAGGGTAGCCAGGCAAATCTCAGATTAAATTCATGACAGAGCATTCTTCTAGATATTCCTTAATGAAGGGACAGGCATCCTTTAGTCTGATTGTTGCTTTGCTATAACAAATCATTTTGGCTGTAATGACAGATTAACACTGTTCTATGAGATAGTGTTTCTTGCACTGGTTACAGTGCTTCCACTGAAAATAGGTCAATTTCTTGTGAACCAGGGCTGAACTTGGTAGGTATCTAGAAACTGGATCTTGGAACTAATTATTAGAAAGTGCTAATGTTTGCTGACCTATGATGAATAAACCTTCCTTGCCAAGTAGATTAATTTCTCTTTAAGGAAAGAGCTAATGAAATTTAGAAACTCTTAGAGACATCATGAGTAGACATTTGATTAAGCAAGCAAGTTAAAGCAAGAACTTGGCACATAACCATGAAAACAGTTCTTGTCAAGTCTTTTCATATTTCATAGAGCAATTGCATTCCTCCAGCAACCAAGGGGATGGCACATCAAATGTTCAAGGACTGAAATTATGCAATCAACCATCAGAAATGATCAAGCTGCCCTTCCAGTTAGTCAGAAGTAACTGGTTTTTCCCATCATCCTCCAAGCATTTGTATGGTTTTGTCTGTTTCATTCCTGAAGGACTATATTAACAGGTCGAATTTGTTCCAAAATTAAGATGCAAGAAAGGGACATTTCTTTGATTTCATAGCTCAAGTCAAATGCTGCTCACCAAGGTTAGCAGAAAGTCTAATAGTTGTTGTTATTGTTATTATTATTATCATTATTGGTTTCTTCCTCTTTTTTGAATTAATGAAAACCAGGACAAATGGGGATGTGGCTTCTGGGCTGCCGAGATATATATTGCCTATCCCAAATTGGACCAGTAAATTGTTGGCAGTTATGTTGTCAGCACCTGCCCTCTCTAGGAGGTCTGGTTGGGTGCAATGAACTTCACAGATGCCCCCAAGGATGCAGTGCTTTGTGTTTTAAACTGATTCCCATACCATCTCTTCTTGAAAGGCGCTTCCATAGGAGTGGAGTCCTCTATCCTGCTAGTCTTGAGAAATCCAACCCTGTCAATGGCCTAGCTTCTCTACCTGTGAGGGGGAAGGTGAAAATTACCTTTTCAACCTTTCCATTGGCATTTATTGAATGTTGTCTTAGTTTAGGTTTCCTTAAAAGCAGACTCGGGAGACAAGAATTCAAGTGTAAGTGGTTTACTTGGGAGGTGATCCCAGGAAACACTAAGAGGGATGTGTAGAAGTGAGACAGGAAGGAAAGGCAGACACAAGGAGGCCATTATCAAGTAAGTCACCACTGTGGGCAGCTGGAGCTCAAGCCCACCGGGGAACTCTGGGAAACAGTGTAGAACACTCAGCATTAACCTACTGAGAAGTGAAGCCAGCTGGACTTCCTGGGTCAAGTGGGGACTTGGAGAACTTTTCTGTCTTACAAGAGGATTGTAAAATGCACCAATCAGCACTCTGTAGCTAAGATTGTAAAATGCACCAATCAGTGCTCTGTAGCTAGCAAAGGGATTATAAAATGCACCAATCTACGCTCTGTAAAAATGCACCAATCAGCAGTATTCTAAAAGTAACCAATCATGGGGAGGATTGAAAAAAGGGCACTTTGATAGGACAGAAATGGAACATGGGAGGAGAAAATAAGGGAATAAAAGCTGGCCACCCCACCCAGCAGTGGCAACCTGCTCGGGTCCCCTTCCACGCTGTGTGGAAGATTTGTCCTTTCGCTCTTCACAATAAACCTTGCTACTGCTCACTCTTTGGGTCCGTGTCATCTTTAAGGGCTGTAACACTCACCACGAAGGTCCAGAGCTCCATTCTTGAAGTCAGCGAGACCATGAACCCACTGGAAGGAACAAAGTCCGGACACACTATGGGGGGGTGAGGGAGCTGGGTTACATACACCAGCTCCTGAATTGAGTGCTGCCAGCAATTAATTTTCCAGACTATCCAGTCTACTATGCCCAAGGCCAGAAAGGCTTCCTGCTGCTTGGGAAAAAGCCCTCTGGCAAAGAGATACAGATCCTGGCAGTTGAAGTGGAATAAGCTCATGCTGTAGTGGCGAGGCCCAAGGGGCAGTAGTACAAAAAGTTTCTTATCCAGCCTATGATTAAGGCACTGAAATAGGTGCTGTAGAAAAGCTTTATCTACTTCATTCAGTACATTAAGGAGAAGCAGCTATGTTTTGCTGACTAAGTGCTCAGAATCGTGCCAAATGATATAGGTGAAACAGAAGAAATAGGAGGCATGGTCTCTCCCTGATTTGAAGGAACTTATTCTCTAAGTAAGGAAGACAACCCTGGTGCTACCATGCACCAATGGGTAAATGGACAAAATAAAATGTTGATTTAGGCATTAGAGGACAATTGGAATTCTGGGAAAGGCTTCATGGAGAAAGTAGGAAATGAAGGATAGTGTTTTCAGAAAAGAGCAAACGCCTATATAATTTGAGGGACAATGAGAGGAAACCTGGAGGCAAATTTAGCCCAGTATGTTGGTAGACAGTGAGCAAGCCCATGAGAATGGAGTTGATGGAACATGTTCAAGAGGACTGGGAATCTTCACCCTTGGCTGGATAGGGCAGGGCCAACATTGAGAGGCTTGAAGGCTAAACAAAGTCTTGGCTTGTTATTGCCCTACAGATGTCAGTCATTGCCCTGAGTGCATAATTCCTCCCGAAAAAGTCCACTCATGCCCACAGTACTGTCAAAGAAGTGGTTTTGTCGTGGGAGATGACCCTGTTTCCACTGTTGAATCTGATTGGGATGGGGCAGGGACTTGACCTTGGATGGGCTCATCAGAGTCTGTTTTTTTATTTTATTTTATTTTTGTCTGGCATTTGGACCTACAGAATTAAGGGACTGATAAGTTGGTTCTCTGTAGAGTCAGGGCAAGAGTTTTTTTGCCTTAGGAAGCCACAGTCATGTGCAAACACGTTACATTAGAGTAAAACATCATAGGCAATATGGGACTACAGCAAAAAAGACGAGTACAAGTGCTGAGAGAAACAGAGGAGAGACACCATGTGGCTCTAGCAAGTAAAGGTGACTTGCGAATTCCCCGAAGCCCATCCAGTACTTCTAGCAATGTAGAGTCCTCTGTAAACTTTCCACTCAAGCTAATTTGAGTGGAAATCGAGGATCCTTCTCTAAGACGACATGACAGTCATTAATTTTTCTATTGCCTACTTTGCTTCCAGTGCTCTGTTTTTTTGTCCTATGGGTTGATGTCATAGCTGTTGATCTTCATAAGCAAACCTTGAGAATTGGGTGCAAGTGGTTTACTAAGGAAGGCTCCACAGAGACAGTAAAGGAATGGGGCAAGTAGG
Source organism: Symphalangus syndactylus (assembly GCF_028878055.3). Taxonomy (NCBI): domain Eukaryota; kingdom Metazoa; phylum Chordata; class Mammalia; order Primates; family Hylobatidae; genus Symphalangus; species Symphalangus syndactylus. Next base: position 65,989,892 of record NC_072446.2, read on the forward strand.
ACAGGGAATGGAAGGAAGTGAAGCTGGCGGTGAATTCAGACCACGTCTGTGGAGCCTGCAGGGGGCACTGCAGTGGAATCTTGCCTCAGGTGTGCTTTTCTCTTTACCTGGGCAAGGCAACTAGGCATTTACACCCTTGCTTATTGTCCTGGGGATGTAGAGGTAAATTAGACAAGATCCTTGCTCTCAATTCATTTGCAGCCTAGTTGGGCGAGACAAGCTTGCAAGCACAGGAAACTAGAAACAAGGCTTCTGGGTGGAGGAGGATAAGAAACACTCTACCCAAAGGCTGTTCTCTGCCAAGGGTGAATGATTTAACATCTATGTGCCTCTCCCCCACCAAACATGTTAGAATCACTCAGCAACACAAGCATGGCTCATTTCCTCCCAGGTGCTATTTTCTTATCTCTTCCAGAAAACAGAGCTTCCTGAAAAACAACCGTTGAAGGAATATGGTAAGAACCTGGCAGGAGCCCAGTTTATATTCAGTAGCTTTGACCTAAGAAAGAGAAGAGTAAATATTAAACCCAAGGTCGGTAAGACTTTTGTGTATTTTTTCTTTTTCCTTTAAAGATATGTTTGCTCTTTTAAGAACTGGGAACTTATTGTTTAAAGTATTTTCGGTGCAAGGGTCAGGCTGCCAGGAAAACAGTGGGCATCTGCTTGTGGTTCTTAGGGTTTTACCCAGCGTCTGCAACCTGTTTTTAGTGCAGGAAGACAGTGTGGTCCAGCATCTACCTGCCTATCCGGAGTCTTAAGGGCCCAAACTCACAGAACACTGAGAGCTTTTTCTTTATTATGGGAAATGATATGCCATATGATATCATTTCATTTTTAAATATATAACCAAGTGCTACCTGCTAGTAAGTTACTATATTAGGAGCTCACAATTAGTAAAATTTGGTATTTCTACATTTGAAATAGCACAATACTGGAGCTTATTGAGAACAGTAGTTCAGGATTCTGTGAAAGTCAGTGTCCGCTAAATATTTCACAGCACTGCAAAACTTGCATCGCTGCTGCACACAGGCAAACAGTATGAATTCCCACAGGGCTTGGCCAAGACACTGTGTCATCAGTGCATCCATAGTGTTATCTACAGTTTTTAATTGCCGCTATTCTTGCTGCCTAATCATCAGTCATTGTTGGTCCCAACTCTTCTTACTCTACTTTCTTTTATATTTGATTTTCCTTTGTAGAAAAATGCCTTTTGAGTTTGGGACTCCCCAGAAGTAGAGATGTGGATGTGAGTGCAAGTGATTTGCTTCGGGAGTGATCCCAGGAAACACTGGACAGGAGAGGGGAAATAAGGCAGGAAAGGAGGAAAATTACTAAAGGAGTGTGCTAATGTGCAGAATTGCTGCTGTGGGTAACTGGGGCTCAGGCCCTTTGGGACTCTAGGGAGACTTTGCAGGACATTCCTCAGTGTTGTCCTACCCAAGAGGTGAGGAGTTGGGATATTTATCCAGCATTTCCTGTCTGATGTCTGTTGAGGGCTGCTTCCTGAGGCATCAACTCACAGATTCTTCCAGTCTGCCCTGCATTCTGAAACATGCTCCTGCAGCCAGAGAAAATCCTCAGGGAGAGCACCAGTACTTGGTGAGAGGCTGTCAGTGAGAAGAAGGATCAGAGGAGACTGTTAGTGGAATTGGGTGTGCATGGGAGCCCTGACGGCATCTGCTATGGATGCATACTTCCATAAACAGCAGTTAGGGCCCATAGTCTTCTAATCACTTGACTTTGAAACACACGTGTTGAATTTCAATGTGTTATATAAGATCAAATTGCTAAGTATTCAGTGAAAACTATATGTAAGGATGTGATCTTAAAATTGAAACCTGGATAATGGGAAGAACCCAGCCATATGAACAGCAAGGGGAGAGTGGTCTTAAAGTCTTTCCTGTTGCCCATTTATTTTTCATTTTATTTATTTTTATTCTTTTAGATAGAGTCTCGCTGTTGTACCCATGCTGGAGTGCAGAGGCATGATCATAGCTCATACAGCCTCGAACTCCTGCATTTTGCCTATTTAAATTCTGAGCCTAGAACAAGGAAATTTAAATCCTGGATTGCTTGAAGACTGATTCTTGGCAATCACATTCTCATTCAGAATAAAATTGTTTTTAGCCATCTCCTTCAAAATAAACTTTCAAATTTTCCATTTGATATCATTATAATGTTCATGTTCTCTTGTCTAGTCAGTTTCTCGGTGCCCACCATTCGTGAAATTTCCCATCTCATTTCCCCAAACACTGCTTTGACAGTTTCTTTTTTCCACGCTAGGTTTCTCTAAGCCCCCTCAGAGCTGCATAGAAACTATAGTTCCTTAGATAAAAAGAAAACCTTACTTAAGACCCAGAAAATCTCAATCCCCTATGCCAACAGCAGAGAGGGCAATTTGGATACCTGATCCTGGACTTGCTCAACTCTTTCTAGTTACAAACTTGCCCCCACTGTTTCCAGCATCTCAGGCAAAAGGCAATTCCATATCTCTTAGACACCAGTGTTGAAATTTTTAGACTCTTAATGTTCTGTGAGTAATTACATGGCATGAAAAAAAATCAGATGAGTTTTTGAAGAGATGTCTTCTCCCCAAGGCCCTGAGTCACAGATTTTTTTTGTTTCTTTAGAGTCACTGTCAAAATTGTGAGTCATCCATTTCTTCTTGCCAGTGCAGCATACTCCCAGGGGACATGGGGCTTCACTCCTGAACAAGTTCAGTAAGCAGTGCTGGAGAGAATACGGAAAACGTTAAAGAATTATGAATACAGCTCAGATCTCTCTTTTCTGTTTTGTAGATTTTGGGAATTCATTCAGGTGGAAACAGCATTTCTCGCCTTCACATGATGGGGGTGTCCCCCTCTGCCATGTTTCCCATCAGTTCTATCTTCTTCCCTTCCAGTTTCTCTGGCCATGTCTGACTTTTGAAAGAGTAATTTTCTCCAACATGTATTTTGAATTATCTTCTCTGTACATAATTATTTTCTATCTCCTAGAAATTCTTCACAATTTTTGTTCCTCTAATGGAAGATTTTAATTTTTTATGTACTATTATGGATTATTTTAATCAATTTATTTTTTGCTAAGGCTTTGCAGTGAGAGTAGATACCTGTACTCAGTTTGTAAGTTGATAAAAATTTTTCATAGCCCACTATGCATGAGTTATTTTTGCATATCCAGCAACACAATGTTGGCTTTCAATAAAGGTTGACTGAATAAAATGTTTAAAGCATTGCTTTTTAAGAAGTTCTAACCTAGTGAAGTCCTAAGCAAACTTGAAAAATGTGTGTTAAAATAATTCTAGGTATCAGGTTTTCTAACCTCGTATCCGAAATCTTATATCAATTTAGTTGAATTTGCTTATACAGTGTTAGCAAGAAAAACAATTAATACATAAGCATATCTCCACATAGCTGCAACAGAAAAAAAAGAAAACGCCCTCAAAACTATAAACCAGTATTTCAATGTATGTATGATTCCTGCTTGATGCATTTCATTACTGATATTCCAGGCTTTTTTTTTTAATACTTTCAATGACCACAAACTCATGATACCTTCATAAGGCGATTTAAAGCAGTTTCAGAAAGTTCTAATTGTTGGGGGAGAAATTATTTAGGAGCCAAATTATGTATTGTGGACTGCTTTAACTGCTGTGCTAAAAAATTTAGATAGGTTTCTGTGTCAGTCACCTTGATTAAGAAAACTGCAAATAAATCATGTTAGCAACCGAAATGGAAAAAGAAAACCATCAATATTGAGCCTCAATGTCCCCTGCTAGCTGTAAATCCCTAACTCCCCATGCAATACATTTGTTTACCTAGCAAATGCGTACCCATTTGAGTACCTGTCTCATGAGAGGACTATAAATGACTACGATTTAATAAGTATATTGTTCAGAATAGATTTATTATCTCTTCAACTTCTAGCCTTGATAAATCACCATGGCCCAAAGGAACACTTTCCTAGTTCTTTTGCAAAAGTCACGTTGCCCAAGGAGAAGTTGAGATGATCACTCTGAGCCATCTGCTCTTCGTATATGATGTAGCAGAGGCCCGTGTTCCTGGATTTCAATTATAGTGTCAGAATTTTACCCAGGTTTCTTACATTGATCCCTTTAGAATAGAATCCAAGGTATATTATTTGCCTTGTTTTTAACCTCATATCATAAGACTGAAAGGAGATTATCAAGGCAGGTCTTGAGATATTGTCTTACTAATAATTTGGCAAGCATGATCAACATCTGAGGTTAATCCCCAAGCTGCACGTAGATAGGAATAGTCTAAGCCTCCTTGACTTTCTTAATATTCATTATATTACTGCTGCCTTCATTTAGGCTCTCTGTATTTCTAATCTGGATGATGACCATTGTTTACTGTTCTCTTTAGCTTCAGCCTTGCCACATGTCTTATCCATCCCCTCCTGCAGCCAGAGTGCTCTTTCTTAAATGCATAACTGAATATGTCACTCTGCTGCTTCACTGCTTTGTTGTATTTTGCATAAAATTCAGGCTCTTATTATGGAATACAAATTCTGCAGGCCAACTTCTCCCACCTCATCTCCCGTCACTATCTTTCTATCCTCCAACCATATGGAATTGCCTTTGACCCTAGACTGCATATGCTCACTGGTGGTTCTCTTCCTCTGTCTTTGGCTGTGTCCATTGAGAACTAGCCTCACCGCAAAGCCCCCAGGAAGCTTTTGGTTTCCCTGAAACCTTCTCCTCCACCAGACGCGGTTTGTGTTCCATCGCAGTGCCATGGCATCCTGAGCCTATCTCAAGTCCTAGCATTAATCACTCTGTATTATAATTGTTTCCTAGTCTACATCCTCCTCAGACCTGGAGCTCTTGGAGAGGACAGGCTAAGTTTTATTTACACTGATAACACCAGAGTTATCAACATTGATATCAACGTTGTTGTTGCTTCATATTGCACATGCATGATGTGTGTGGGTGTTCGAACTCAAAAGTGAGTAAATATTTGGCACTCTGGAAAATGCAATTGCCCTGCTAAGGACAATTCTGCAGAATACACCTTTTGGGTGAACACTATAGTAGCTAAGTAATGGCTGCTTTTAGGTGAATAATGACTGGCTGAATAAAATATGAATAATGACTATCTCTGATGGTTTTTCCCCGGGTTATGTTTTTGTCTTAATAATTTTTTGTATTTCCTTGTAAGGAACTATATAGATTGCATTTATAATTATACACAAATATGTTAAAACAGCATATATTATTTTGTGTTCTATTGCACCTCTATGGCAAATGTTTGCAGAATAAAAGGACTAGGGGTAAAGTCCTCAAGTGGTCAACAGTGATATTTTTCTAGGGTTGGAATTGTGAGTGATTATTTTCTTCCTTGTAATTTGCAGGGCTTTCTCTGATACGATTTTGTTTTACAAGATTTTCTTTTACAAGAAAAAATTCATTTAAGTATTAAAAAAATTAAATAGATGGCATGATGATTAATAATTTGAATAATCAAATAAACCACCCTGTCAAGGGATTACTGTATTTAATCAAATCTTACTTATTGTCAAATCATTTAAGCTGTCATTTTCAGAACACATGGAAAACAACATAAATATTGATGTGCTTTTTAAATGGAGAAAAACGTAACTCTGGCAATTATAAAACTGGAAAATTTGTTTTAGAGCTTTGGGAGCTAGGTGTGCCATTGGGCTGGAAGCAGACCCCAAGTCCAGTCATGAATTATGGAGTTGGTTTTTAATGGAGTATAACTGTCTATTTTTGCTGCCAAATCTATTAGCCTTTAGTACATAATACACCGGAGATTAAGGCCCCATATATTCAGCAAAAGATTTACTGTGAAGCAGTAAAAATAGATTTAGTCATAATTTATGCAGGTGCGTATTTACAGGTAGAGTATGTTTGTAAAAATGGCAAGGAGAGAAAGAAATCGATATTATTTTAGAATGTTTTCTTTTGATTTTCTCCTTTAAACCCAAACATTTTGCATCAGTAATGAATTAAAAGTAAACACTTCTTTAACATTTTCAAACAGTTAAGATTTATTTCAATTACATTTGGCAAGAGCTATCAGTTGCATATCACTATTTATTGAAAAGGAGATTAGATATGTTTTTAGCCATTATGAGTTTACTTTTGTGAGCAAAGTAATGTTCAGTTCTTGGAGGTTCTTGCATATCACATATTATCATAAACCAAAAATATGATTTACAAACTTGATGACCAATAATTTGCATGTATAATTAAATGTCAGAGTAAATATTTCTAATGGTAACTTGAATCATTCAATTCTAGGCCTGAAAATTAAATCCTGAAAGCTACACAAATGCTAATACTTGGGCAGAGAAATCCAGTAATGCTTACCTGAAATACAGAAGCCTATATTTAGCACTTCGTAGTGTGCCAGATAGTATAGCAATTGCCTAGTGTCTATTATCTCATTAAATTCTGATATGGTGTGGATCTGTGTCCCCGCCCAAATCTCATGTCAAATTATAATCCCCAGTGTTGGAGAAGGGGCCTGGTGGGAGGCGAGTGGGTCATGGGGCAGAGTTCTCATGAAAGGTTTAGCATCGTCCGCTGCTTGATACTGGAGAGTGAGTGAATTCTCATGAGAGCTGGTTGTTTAAAAGTGTGCGGCACCTCCCCACCCTCTCTCTTCCTCCTACTCTGGCCATGAAGTGCCTCACTGCCCCTTTGCCTTCTGCTATAATTGGAAGCTTTCTGAAGTCTCCCCTGAGCCAGAAGCTGCTATGCTTCCTGTACAGCCTGCAGAACTGTGAGCCAATTAAACCTCTTTTCTTTTTTATTTTTATTTTTATTTTTTTTTATTTTATTTTATTTTTATTATACTTTAGGTTTTAGGGTACATGTGCACAATGTGCAGGTTTGTTACATATGTATCCATGTGCCATGTTGATTTCCTGCACCCATTAATGTGTCATTTAGCATTAGGTATATCTCCTAAAGCTGTCCCTCCCCCCTCCCCCAACCCCACAACAGTCCCCGGAGTGTGATGTTCCCCTTCCTGTGTCCATGAGTTCTCATTGTTCAATTCCCACCTATGAGTGAGAACATGCAGTGTTTGGTTTTTTGTCTTTGCGATAGTTTACTGAGAATGATGTTTTCCAGTTTCATCCATGTCCCTACAAAGGACACGAACTCATCATTTTTTATGGCTGCATAGTATTCCATGGTGTATATGTGCCACATTTTCTTAATCCAGTCTATCGTTGTTGGACATTTGGGTTGGTTCCAACTCTTTGCTATTGTGAACAGTGCCGCAATAAACATACGTGTGCATGTGTCTTTATAGCAGCATGATTTATAGTCCTTTGGGTATATACCCAGTAATGGGATGTCTGGGTCAAATGGTATTTCTAGTTCTAGATCCCTGAGGAATCGCCACACTGACTTCCACAATGGTTGAACTAACAAATTTACAAGAAAAAAACAAACAACCCCATCAAAAAGTAGGCAAAGGACATGAACAGACACTTCTCAAAAGAAGACATTTATGCAGCCAAAAAACACATGAAGAAATGCTCATCATCACTGGCCATCAGAGAAATGCAAATCAAAACCACAGTGAGATACCATCTCACACCAGTTAGAATGGCCATTATTAAAAAATCAGGAAACAACAGGTGCTGGAGAGGATGTGGAGAAATAGGAACACTTTTACACTGTTGGTGGGACTGTAAACCTCTTTTCTTTATAAATTACCCAGTCTCAGGTATTTTTAATAGCAGTGCAAGAATGGATGAATACAAGTTCTTATCACAAACCTATGAAGTAAGTCTGTTAGTGAGGCTGGTCAGTAACCTAAAGTCCCCATTGCTTATAACCCACCATGTCCATTGATGGGCAACTCTGCATCCTATTTCATATCTCCTAGACTGACAGAGCGGCCGGCAGCAGAGGGGAGGATTGCTCAGACAGCCTTACACCTGCAATCAAAAGCTCCAGCCTGGAAATGGCAAACATCACTTCCATGCATAGCTCATTCGTCAAAACTAGTCACCTGACACCACCTAACTACAAGGGAATGGGGCAGAGTATAATCCTACCATGTGTCCAGAGTGGAGAGAACAGGAAATATTTGGTGAATAGTACTAATCACTACTGTAGTGTGTCCCTATTTTATACACGAGAAAACAGAATCTGAGAGGTCAAACAGCTTGTCAAGTCACAAAGCTGGTAAGCAGAAGAGCTAAGATGCTGTTAAAGAACAAAGCATGAATTTAACAAGTTTTTATAGCAAATTCTAAGCCTACTAATTCTGTGTCACTTAGAAAGACACAGGAAAATTAGAGATTGAACAGAGACTAGCAGATGTCTCTTGCTCTCACATTTCTGAAATCTGAAATCCTTTGGCTACACTTCCAGCTGCCTACTTGAAAAGCTAGAGACTAAAAATATTGACTTTCTGTTATCAGAGCTGAGTCCTTCATAAAATTATTATGGCCCTAGGAGTTCTTGAGGATAATTTATGGATGACACAGAGCAATGTGACTTGTAATCACTTGGGAGATGCTATCAGCAATGTGAAAACCAATTGAACTTGGAAAGAAATCCACACTCCTTACTCTTCCCTGCCAGTTCCTCGATATCTGGCCCAGTCCTCCGCTTCAACCTTGTCCTAAGCTGGCTTCCCCTTGCTACCGCCATCTTTGTGCAAGCTTTTCTGGTTTTCTTCCTGCTCTTCACCAAGCCAGGCTCTTTGTGGCATCAGAGTTGTGGCAGGTATTGCCCCCTCATGTGTAGATTGCCTCCCCACACCACTATAGAGTATCCCCTTTGAAAATTATATTGAAATTTTTATATAATGTTGTATTTTTAATTTTTGTGGATACATGGTAGTTGCATCAGGAGGTATATGAGATGTTTAGATACAGGTATGCAATGTGTAATCGCATCATGGAAAAATGGGCTATCCATCACCTCAAGCATCTGTCTTTTCTGGTATAAACAATCCAATTATAGTTATTTTTAAATTTATAATTAAATTACTATTGACTACAGTCACCCTATTGTGCTATCAAATACCAGGCCTTATTCATTCATTCTAATTATTGTTTGTACTCATTAACCTTTTCTACCCTTTCTCCCATTTCCCTACTACCCTTCCCAGCCTCTGGTAACCATCCTTCTACTCTCTATCTCCTTGGGTTCCATTGTTTTGATTTTTAGATCCCACAAATAGGTGACAACATGCAATGTTTGTCTTTTCTTGCCTGGCTTATTTCTCTTAATATAATGACCTCCAGTTCCACCCATGTTGCTGCAAATGACAGGATCTCATTCTTTTTTATGGCTGAATAGTACTCCATTGTGTATAAGTACCACATTTTCTTTATCCATTCATCTCTTGATGGACACTTAGTTTGCTTCTGAATCTTGCCTATTGTGAACAGAGCTGCAATATAAACATGGAAGTGCAGATAGCCCTTCAATATATTGATTTCCTTTACTTTGGGTATATACCCAGCAGTGGGATTGCTAGATCATATGGTAGCTATTTTTTCAGTTTCTTGAGGAGCCTCCAAACTGTTCTCCATAGTTCATATTGAAATTTAATTGTCAATATAGTTCTATCAGGCAGTGGGGCTTTTAAGAAGTTAGTCATGAGGGCTCTGTCCTTATGAATGGGTTAATGCCGTTAGCTTGGCAGTGGGTTAGTTGTTATCTTGAGTGTTTGGCCTACTTTTTCTCTCTGTCTCACTTGTTTGTTTGCCCTTCCACCATGTTATGGTGCAACAAGAAGGCCCTCGCCAGATGCAGCCCCTTGACCTTGGACTTCCCAGCCCCCAGAATTATGAACCAAATAAATGTCTATTGTTTATAAATTACACGGTTTGTGGTATTCTGTTATAGTAGCAGAAAACAGGCTAAAACACCTTTCCTTCCCTTAATCTGACAGCTTCTACTCATTCTTTAGGTCTCATAGTAGACATTTCTTCAGAGAGGCACTCCCTGACTCTCAGACTAAAGCTCCACCCAGTACTTTTCCATGGTAACACGCATCCCAATTTATAACAGTATAGCTGTGTTTATTTAATTGCTATCTCCCTATTATGGTGGCAGGAACCAAGGGAGCAGTGAGTGCTGTGTGTAGCATTATACACCAGTGCCAAAGGGGCCAACTGGAAAATAGTAGATCCTTAGTATTTATTGAATGAAATGAATAAATGAATGACTTTTAGTCTTTAAGTAAGGATTTCAAGTGAGTTCCTAAAATCTGAATTTGTGTTTCTCTTCTTTTAAACTTTATCAATAATTCCATGTTAGCAATAATGAAGTGGAGATGGAAAAACCAACAACAACCAGAAACGTTTAGATAAAAATGAAAACATTTATGCTCTCTTTTCTGGTTTTTGTTTTGTTTTCCAAAAACCCAAAAAGAGTTAACCTCTTTGGACTATTGACTTTTAGAATGAAGTATAAAGGATTTAAGACCATTTTGCTGCATTTGAGATGATTTTTACAAGTAGAAAGGATAATATAGAAAACCGCCAAGCCAATTACTGCACTTGAATCGATACATATGTTTTCTTTTTTCTTGTCAGACATTTCTTACCAAATGGTTTAAATAATATCATCTGTTCTTGTTTTTTGTGCATTCCCACTCACACATATCAAATGAAGAAAAGCCAAAGGCTTTATGAAGCACTGGAAAGAATTTTGTTGCCAACCAGTTCATGCTACTGCAATTCTGTGGGTCCATGACATAGAGGAAAATATAAGGCTATGTACTGATTTACATCACAGAACACATGGTACATCCAGGAATGAGCACCACAAGGGTAATTTTAATGCTGCAGAACACATTTATCTGCTGATATATGGTCTAGGAATACACTGTTTTTATTCTGCCAGTTCTGACTCCCACCATTCCCTCTAAAAATGGAAAAAACTCATGCAAGGTCATTTGGAAAGAATATTTAAAACTACTTTTTCTTTGCTTATTTGCAATCTCTTCACTTCCTAAGAATGATTGGCAATGTTTATGTATCCTGAAGCCTGGGGCAGAGTTAAGATTCAAACAGGAGACTAATGGAGTAAAGGAGTCCCTCTCCTAGTGGGCAGAAATTATAAGCAGCCATTTAGGTTACTTATAGACCTCGGATGGCTACAAACAGCTATGTTCCCAGTGGCAAAAGGGAAAGCTAATACAGTCCAGCAGAAAAAAAATGGAAACCCTTCTAAAGAACAGAGGCAGGAACTCAGGAGTACAATAGTCGGGGATGAATTAGGATAAGAGAAACTCTCCACATAAAGAGGCACTGAGAAAGTATATATGTGATTTTAAGTTGTGCATACGTTTTAAAATAATTCAGGTTTATATTACATTATAATCCCATCAATGTGGCCAGAAAATATGTGGTATATTTTGGAATGTTCAGTCATGACAGTTATGGTGTCAAATAATTAAATATTATTCAATTAATTGCACTGGTGAAGATACAGTTGCAACTGTGGTAAGTGCTGTGGAGGAAGGTGCATTGTGATCTATGAATGTGTATAGGAAGAGAATCTAACTTCATGGGGAAGGTGAGGAAGCCTGCCCTAACAAAGAGATGATTTCCCTGAGATGAAAAAGGAATGGAAAATTAAGCAGATGAGGGGTTGGGGAAGAGGAGGGAGAATGAATTCCTGGACAAGGAGGATATGCAAAAACTTAATGGAAGGTGGGAGCAGGTACATAAAATAAAATAACAGACTGTCTAGAGCCAAGTGTTTAAAGGCCTGATCTGGGGGAGGAGTAAGTGTGCTCCGACCACTCAGGGGATCATAGGCCATGCTCATGTACATTGTCTTATATTATTAAGAAAAACGGTAATTTTGAAAGTATTTTAATTAGACGGTAGGTAGAGTACTGAAGTAATCACTTTTCATCTTTGAAAAGACTTGTCTGGCATCAATGTATAGATAGACTGCAGGAGAGAAGGAGATAAAAAGAACAGATCAGAATATTTCTTACTAGTTTTCTGGGTAAGATAATAAGGTAGACTACGGTGGTACAGGTGGAGATAGTAGGAGGAAGAGTCACAAGAATTTATGAGATTAAATGGAGTTGAATTGGGGTGGATGGGTGCTTGGGGAAGCAAGTCATGGTGATATCTGGGAGTTTGGCTTTCGTAGCAGAATGTTGGTGGTTCCATTACTGAATTAGAAAACACTCGAAGTAAACTAGACTTAAGGATGGGCAGTGGAGGTCTAAAGTTTGATTTGGGAATTGTTGAGTTTCAGGAGTGTTTGTAAGTTCAAGAACTGATGTCAAGTATAATTAAATATGTTTCTGTGGGCTTAGATGAAATAACTGAGCTTAAGACACAAATGTGGTAGTCATTCCAAGGAGACAGTGCAAATGAGCTTGCCTAGGGAGAGCTCATAGTGTGAGATGAAGGCTTGGAAATGAGTCTTGAGAAATTCTGACATTTAATGGTCAGGCGGAGGTTGTAGTAGCCACTTTTTTGGTTTGTTTTCTTCTCCATCTTTCTCTTCTTTCTTTATTCCTTTCTTTTCTTCTCCTCTCTTTTTTCTTCTTTTTCTTTCTTCCTTCCTTCCTGTCTCCTTTTTCCTTCCTCCCTTCCTTTTCCTTCCTTCCTTTTCTTTCTTTCTTTCTTTCTTTCTTTCTTTCTTTCTTTCTTTCTTTCTTTCTTTCTTTCTTTCTCTTTCTTTTTCTTTCTTTCTTTCTTTTTCTTTCTTTCTTTCTTTCTTTTTCTTTCTTTCTTCTTTCTTTCTTTCGTCTTTCTCTTTCCTCTTTCTCTCTCTCTTTCTTTCTTTCCTTCTTTCTACTCTCTTTTTCTTTCCTTTACCCCTTCCCCTTCCCTTCCTTTTTCTTTCTGCCTTTCCAGCATCCCTAACTCTTTTTTGGGGGAAGAATAATCCCTACTTTTTCTTGGGAGCCCACACCTATACAAGTAACAGTCTGAGTGTTTTGGTAGAGTGACTCATCCCCTGAGTCATGGGCTAACAACATGATCTGGCCAATCAGAATCTTGTATCCTGTGGTATAATGACAAGTGTGGAGAAAGACCCTTGACTCAAGCCTGACCATTGAGAGTGCAATCAGGGTTTTCACAGGAGCGGTTGGGAAAGAGTACCTCATTTCACTTGGAGTTCTAGGATGTAACCCTGGAGCTTCTGGTGGACATCTTTGCTACATTCTGGCTAAGGTTGGAGCTCACACAGACGAAAGCCAAGTAGAGACAGCAAGGGAGCCAGACAGTGAGAATGTCAGCAAACAAGGAAGAGAGAAAGGGTTTTAAGGGAAGACGTTTTGCCTCCAATCTTGCTCAATCCACCCCTTGAAATTCTGTGTTAAGAATTCTCTTTTTCTAAGTCTTAATAATTCTCTCATTATTGTCTGCTGGTGCTGAGAGTCCTGATGCAAAAAGGATGGCTACAAAGGATATTGAGAAGCACCAGGAAACTGTGGTGTTGCTAAAGTCAAGAAAATTTCTAGGACAAGGGACGAATCAGCAGAATCAAATGGAAATCCATCACTTCCCAAATCCATATGGTTGTCTTACAGATCTCTCCAGGATGTGGCTTTGGCCTCTTTCCCCTGACCATTTTTTATTTATTTCTTGTCACATTGCTTTTATTTCACTTGCTGGAATGGGTCTGCACTGCAAAATGCTGCTGCTTCTACTCGATTCCTCTCTTCCCTCAGGGTCAACTTAATTCCTCACTCATTCTTTAGAGTTCAGCTAAAATACCATTTCATTAGTGAAAATTTCCCTGATTCTGTAGCACCACTGTAAGTTCATATGTTGTATAAGGTAGGGTTACCTTGCAGCTATCCTGGGGTAGCCCTGTGTTTGTCTCCTGGGATGCTTGAAGTCTGGTCAAGATAAGAATGAAATGTGCTAGTGAGGACTTTATAATGTGCAATGTGCTATTTAAAGCTCAAAATTCCCTTGGAGGCAGCATGTATTAGCTTGTCTACATTGTTTAGGAATGTATAGACTGATAGTTTGCACCTGGTCTAATAGGTTACACAGCCTGGGTTTAACTACATGGCTGGTGGGTATGAAAGACCCCTCAATAAATACATACCTGGACTCACACTTATGTTGATAGTATGTAATCTGAAGATAAAAAGTGTCCTGTCCTGAATGTGCTCAATAAATATATGCTGAGTGAATAAAACCAAATTGTGTGTAGAACAAAGGCTGCTGATAGATTCAGCATTCTAGTGGTAGCAGCCTTGGACAGCATGAAAAGTCTCAATCTCTAACTGAGACGCATGTGTTATATGGAACAGAGGTCTGCAGAGTCTAAACACACAAGGTCTGCCTAGGTACTCTCATTCCATGATCTTCTATTGCTGATCAATCCTCCTTCTGGCTGACTTGTTAGCTTTGGGAAGTGTTGGGAAGTGTTGCTTTAGCGTGAAATATATTCAGACATCAATAATACTCATTACTCATTTAATTCTGTATGTGTTAATTTCATTATTTAATTTTTATGAGAGAATACTTATTTCTCTCACTTATTTTTCTCACTTCTAATGCTTTTCAGTGGAAAGCATCAAACTGCAGCTTAAGGGTCTCAATAACGAAGAACATAACAATCTCCCATATTTAGAAAAATATATGGCTATTTCAAACCATCTTACAAAAAGTCATTAAGCCTATGAAAAATAAAGCTTTTTTTGCATATTCATTCCTCTTCAAACTCTTGTTTACTGAAGATAAATGGAAAATACCATCATTATTAATCCTGAATAAACACATACCTACACACACATATCACATCATACATCACACAATACTCAATTATTTATCTAGGATAAAAGAAATCTCCAGTAAGTTCCAGAATCTCAACAGAATATTCAGTTCTTCCTTATTACTCAGATAAAATTCGTGATGTAGTAATAATTACCTAAGGATCTAAGAATATTAGCATGTGGTTATTTGATATACACAAACACCCCATCTACCTTCATTTGTAAACTTCCCCTAGGATGCACTGTTACAGAAATACAAATCCATATAACAAAATATACGTACTGTGTAAATAGTTAATAATACCATAGTTCAGATGACTATTTACTTCAAATTTATGCCTGTGTGGAGAAGGCATTTGAATTTTCTCATTTCTCTATTTTTACACCACCCTTTTTGAAAAAACTACAGGCTCAGTAGTTCTCTTGGGCACTTTTCATGGCCACATTGTGAATTTAATAAAAGTTGCTAAACTAACTTCACTGGGGATGATTGATTTTTACCAATTAGACATGACCTTATCCTTAGCACAAGGCTGAGTACATCTTTCTGTGTCTCATGTTTATAATTTTTAACCATTGATAACACTCAAGTTTGAAGAAGCAGAAACCACCACTGGGATTTGTGATTCCCCTTTCAACTAGCTGCCAAATCAGTTATCAATGCTGTTCTTGCTCATTCATCTTTATTCTTAACAATGAGGCAAGTTCGGAAGTTTGTTGAAGTTACATTCTTTTTAAAAACAAAGTGTGTCGTGCAAAGTGATCTCAGGGAGTCACCTTCTGAAATTTTGCACCTGAACTTTGCACGCAAGAGCATGCCATTTGTAGCAGATGCTGTTGGTGCGCTGCCCAGATCCCCTTAACCAGCTGGCCCATCCAGTGCTCAGCTGCTGTGGTTGGAGGCTAAGTGTTACCCACTTCTCTGGGGATTGCCTTTGGCTGATCAGAGCCACCTTGCGAATCAGCCAGGTGACACTTGTAAGGTTTCTCTCCCGACAAGGGGCTGGTTAATGACTGATTGATGCAGGATATAACAGCCCAGGCTTCTTCCCTCTGGGCAGGACCAACCTCTGTGGTTCCATTCATCCTCCAAAGCTCCCCAGGAAATTAGGCTGGTGCTAACGCCCTCCTGAGATCATATCCTTCCCTCAGGTCTTTCCCTGCTTTATTCTGCTTCTCTCATTCCCTGACATGTTCCTTCTTAATAAGTCACTTGCACTAGAGTCCCCATCTCAGCTTCTATTTCTAGGAAGCTTGATCTAAGATATTATTTTAATTACCTAACTAGTAATTAGCTAGATAACCTTTGGGCCACTATCCACCGGAACTATACAGAAATTAGTAAGTATATCTCCTGGCAAATAGGGGTTTTTCATTTTTCTCTGATTATCAGAAACTAGACAAAGTAGCTAAATATGTAGATAAAATATCTACATATTTAGGGCCAGGTGAGGTGGCTTACGCCTGTAATCCCAGTATTTTGGGAGGTGGAAACAGGAGGATCACTTGAAGTCAGGAGTTTGAGACCAGCCTGGCCAACATGGTGAAACCCCATCTCTACTAAAAATACAAAAAATCGGTAGGAGGTAGGAGAATCACTTGAACCCAGGAGGTGGAGGTTGCAGTGAGCTGAGATCATGCTACTGTGCTCCAGCGAGACCCTGTCTCAAAAAAAAAAATGTATATATGTTGAAATGACTTTGAAGGTCTGAAAGTGGATCTGCTCCAGGAAGCCTTTTCTGTTCTGACTCTTCAGGTCTGGGTCCTTATTCCTTCCTGTGCCTTCTTTTGGTTCACTTTTCCTCTAGAGACTGAAAGATGGTTAAAAACAAACCATATATTGACCACCAACCAGGCATAGGCACAGACTGAGCATCCTTAAAGACGTTATTCCACTAGAGTCTCATAAGAGTTCATTGAGGGACGTATTATTATCCCTACTTTATAAATGATGAAATTCGGAGTCATGACCATTTGTAACTTGATCCATTGGCAAGCAGGCAGTAAATGCAGATGACTAACAACATGCAGATTCAAATCTAGGTCTGCTAATACAAAACCCACAGTCTTACCCAGTTCACCAAAGTGTAAATTTAAAGATAAGTGCATGTGTCCCCTTTCCTGTGCTATGCACGCAGTTACAGCTTCTGCATGCTTTCTAGCCAATAGTTCCCACCACGGCCTTTGCAGACTTGCCCTCGAGCACTGGAACAGCCTCGCCAGTACACCCTTAATCCTGCAGCTACTGGCTGATACAGGAACCCAGAAGCTCAGCTCCTTGCCTGTGCGCTACAGCTCCCCACGGGCTACTCAGAAGCTGTGGTTTCATCTGAAAGTACACCCTTGTTTGGCAACTTTCATTTCTCTGTCCTGTTTCATAGCCCTCACCCCATACTGCTCTCCCCTGGGAGCACTTCCTTCACACATCATTTGCTCCTGAATTCTTGGCTCTGTTCTTCTGAGAGAATCTTAATGCAATGCACAAAAAGGCATAAAAGAGGCAAATACTAATAAACTCACTTTGGTATTATGGACTTCGGTGTTAACCTGTGTTTTTTCTTTTCTTTTTTTTTTTTTTTAATGGTTAATTCCAAAGTAATACGTGCACATCGTGAAAAAAAAAAAAGAAAAAAGAAAAACAGAAAATACAGGTAAGCCAAAATAAAACAATGAAGGTCAGATAACTCATAAAGACCCAGAAAAATTACTATTTATGTACATGTTGTGCATTTCAAGTCTGATGTTATACTACTTATAATGTAGGTCCTTTTCATGCAACATTGACAGTCTTTTTATGCCAGTAAGATTTCCTCTACAAAATTTTCGTTACGCTTGTATAGGCTTCAGTACTATAATTTTGGGCAGCGGGTAGTGGGAGTAAGCTCCCTGTGGTGCTGATGCTGCTGGCCTGTGGATCACTCTTTGAATAGCACTGATGTTCTTATGGGCCACAGTTAGAACTGTGGCTCTGCTATGTTTGGGTTCAGCATTAAACTCCAGATAAACACAGTCAATTTTGTGACCCCCTCACACAATTCCCCTTTAAACATGTTGAGCCATTAAAATGAATACAAACACTCCGTATGTAGGGAAAGAGAGTTAATAAGACCTAACACTGATGCTTACTCTCAGTTTATATTTGCAAGTGGCTGAAGTTGATCCCAGGACACCACTATCTATCAAACTGACATTTAAAAAATGTGCTCACTAGAGTGAAAACAGAAAGTGATCACCTCTGAAAATCTGCTGTTGCAGATTCATTTTCCTTGTTCCTGAACGAAGCCAAAGGTGGGCATTTTCCCTCACATTCAAGAAATAAAGAGTCCTGTGATTGTTTTAGAAAACAAAATGTCTTTTTATCAGGAGCCAACTTGAAGGGTTTTCCACTAGTTAAATTAGGGACGATTTGAGCATCAAAATTAATAACGAGAGTAAAGGATCACATAGGGAAGGATTAACTTTTCCTCTACCCTCTTAGGTTCAATGCCTGGAGCCTGTGAATTAAACTGACAAAAGGCATTTTAACAGGATAAAAAAGTTTATGCGTGCAAGGCATATATACTTGGGAGAACTCAGTGATGAGTAACTCAAAGGGATAGTTAAAATTGGTGGTTTAAAATCATCTTGATAAGCAGAGGGGAGGGGGAGAAGACATTTATGTAAACACAATGACTTTTTAAAAAGATACATGAGTTTTCAGGTGAACAAACAGGAGATAAAAAAGTATGTGATAATGTTTATCTATACAGGTATAAATGGTCCTTAAATTTCCTTCGGGGCCATACAACACTTCTGGAGAAGGGATTTCGGGTAGGATTACTTGTGTTCTAGAAGCAGATCAAACCTGAAGAGGAATTTATGGCAGCCTTATTTCCTAGAAGTTACTGCTTGTAGTCAGGTAAGCAAAGGTCTGAGAAGACTTTTTTTTTTTCCCTGCATATGGTATGTTAAATCTCAAATGTCTTTGGCTTAAAATAATCTTTACACCAATTCTGGAGTTCTGAGTTGGTCCCACACATATATAATTCACATTAAATAAAAAAGGAATGCATGAGTCTATACTGATTTGAGTACATAAATTAATAAGGAAAAAAAGAAAGCTCTGCCCAACAGCAGAAGGCCAAGTAAGAAATGGAAAGAATGATAAAATGTAGAAATTATTTTATGGCAACTGTCACTGTAATAATTATTTTAGGCAAGAATTATCCATGGATGCTAAAATTAGTAGGTGAAAGTATGAAAATAGAAGGGAATTTCCATAGTTTCAAAGTATCTATCCATCAGATATTCATTAAGTACAAGGAAAACTACTAGAGAGCTGCCGGCACCTACTCTCCTTGCAGTCAAAAATCCATGTATAAGTTTTGCTTCCCCAAAATCTTGGATACTAATAGCTTACTATTGACCAAAGGCCTTACCCATATTATAATCAGTCAATTAACACATATTTTGTATGTTATAAATACTGTATTCATACAATAAAGTAAGCTTGAGAAAAGACAACAATTGAACTCAACACAATAGCAACAGGAGGTGGCTATGAAATTATTACAGTTGTACAGTATGTACTACAGTTAATTTATGCAGTTATGATTTATTACTGCAGCTTTACTTTTATTTACATTTCTCTCAACTGCAAATGCAGTTAAAGTTTACATCAGGTATCAACATCGTGTGCCTCCTGATATGATGTACTGAGAAGGGTGCAATGACATCTGTAGCACTGCTGCCCCAAAAGCATCACCTGAATCTATTCTTGAAGACATTTAAGACAAACCAAAGTTGAGAGACATTTTACAAGATAACTGGCTTGTGTTCTTCTTATATACTGTTAAACAAACAAACAAACAAGAAAAACAGGCTGTTCTAAACTAAAAGAGACTAAAGAGATGGGACAAGTGAATGTATTTCATGACCTAGGAGTACAAAGGAAATTATTGGGATAAATAGCAAAATCTGAATAAGGTCTACAGATTAAATAGTTCACTTAAGTGTTCATTTCCTTATTTTGCCAATGGTAATATTGTTATTCAAAAGAACATCGTGATTTTAGGAAATACACAATGAAATATTTAAAACATCATGTCTTCAACTGACACACAAATACAAAAACATCATGTGAAGAACATCATGTCTTCATCATGTCTTCAATGGACACACAAATAGTTCCAGAAAAAAATTAAACATACATACGCATATATGTAGAGGGAGAAAGAGATAAAGCAAATGTGGCAAGTGGTTAACATTTAGGTAATCTGGGTAAAGG
This sequence comes from Symphalangus syndactylus, assembly GCF_028878055.3. Taxonomy (NCBI): domain Eukaryota; kingdom Metazoa; phylum Chordata; class Mammalia; order Primates; family Hylobatidae; genus Symphalangus; species Symphalangus syndactylus. Next base: position 66,009,890 of record NC_072446.2, read on the forward strand.
GCATATAAGAATTCTTTGTCAGATTATTGCAACTTTTCCATAAATATGAAATTAAAACAAAAAGAAAAGAGAGAACAAAAAAACAAACCAAAACCTTACAAAACAGACAAAATTTAGCTGTAATAGCAAATCTCTGGACTCCAAATGCAACGCTTGTAAGCAACCCCTCTTCAGGTCTGTCTCCTCCAGAGGGGTGGGCCTGGTTACCTGCTTCACTCTCTCTTCCCTTCTCCTCCCTGACTGGCTCCTGAGAAAGGTCCCTCCAAGGTTGGAAAGAGAGGGAGGAGGTTAGAGGAAAGGGGTTTAATCCACACGTGACTGACAGAGCTATAATCTGGAGTCGGTGCCTTCTGGTAAGGCAGATTCTAAAGTGGCTTCTTTCTGTCGATGAGACATTGGATATTTTTTGAGCTCCTGTTCAGTACCCACTGCATTTCCTGGTGTGAGTAACGCCTCAGCTAGCTTTTTACTCCAGATTACACCTCCAGAGATGGTCAGTTTTATGTCTCAACTTGGCTAGGTTATAGCACCCAGTAACTCAATCAAATATCTTAGGTGTTGTGGTGAAGGAATTGTGTACGTGCAACCAACATTTACAATTCATTGACTTTAAGTAAAGGAGATTGTCTTAGATAATCTAGGCAAACCTGATCCCATCAGTCGCTTTAACGACAGCTGAAATTTTGACAATCGTAATCTGGTTAGGTAAACGGATGCCTTTTATTTTAGGAAAGACATACTGAAGTATTTAGGTGTATGAACAAAACTGAGGTTTCTGTGTTGAAGAAGAAATTCCACTTGTGGACTTCAGGGACAGCTCCTGCATGTTTCTAGCCTGCACTTCCTGATAGCCTACTCTACAAATTTAGCACTTGACCATCTGGGGCCCAGAATTATGTAAACCAATTATTTGCAATAAATTATCTATCTATCTATCTATCTATCTATCTATCTATCTATCTATCTATCTATCATCTATCATCTATATACCTATCTGTCTTTCTAGCTAGCTAGCTAGCTAGCTAGCTACCTAGCTACCAGGTTGGAGAAAAAGTAATTGCAGTTTTTGCCGCAATTAAAGGTCATGGCAAAAACCGCAGTTACTTTTGCACCAATCTAATATCTATCTATCTAGGGCTAGGGCTTTTAACAGCTAGGGCTGTTAAAAGTGTATTCAACCCAAGGTATCTAACACACATAGTTTATAATGGCATGTGAGAAATAAACTCCTTCCTTAGAAGATTAAATGTTACTTCTTTTTCCAAAACCTAAATTGTTTTCATCAATTTCCACTAGAAATGTATTTTCAATAAGCAGGCTGGGCACAGTAGCTCATGACTATAATCCCAGCACTTTGGATGGCCAAGTTGGGAGGATTGCTTGAGCTCAAGAGTTCAAGACCAGCTGGGGCAATATAGTGAGACTCTGTATTTAATGAAAAAAAAAAATTAAAAAAATAATAAGCACAATGGTGTAGACCTGGTAAATCTTTTGACAGCAGTGTTTATAACCCACATGTCATGTATTTCACTACACTCATAAGGAGGCTTGGGGATTTATCCAGAATGACATACCATTCATTTCAAAATAACATACATCTTTTCTCTAGACAGCTCAGAATATTTATAGTTGTTAAAGCAAAAAGAAATACTTGGTAACAAGTTCTTGGTATATGGATTGCTTTGGCTTTGATGGAAATGTCTACTTTCTCCAAAGATTGGTCCCTGGGCCTCAAAGCATTTACCCCAAGAAATAACTGCTATGACTTAGGTCTTCAAGGCAGCTTCCAGCGCTCGAGCTTTCTCTGTGATGTTCTTCTGAAAAGGCATCATAAAATCGTCGAAGTCCACCTCATGTGTAAACCTCTCTCGCCGTACTTCCCTCTTCCTGATCAGCTCTGCTGTTGTGGCTTCAGGACTCCAAATCTTAAAAAGAAAAATAGCCGTGCCCGAGCAGGTATGAGTATGACAGCCAGTAAATATGCTAATATCCACACAATTTTCAATACACAGTTTTAACTTAAAAATTTGTTTATAGTTTTAACTTAAAACTATTAAATTTTCTTTTAGATGTGTTTTAACTTCTTACCCGCCCCCCATCCCCCGCTCATATGACAGTAGTGGTTGCCTGAGCATCACTGTTTTTGATGATGACTGTCTAGACAACTAATGTCGGAAATATTCTTCAGTTACTTCTCTGGCCAGTTATGCTCAGACCAGCTGCTGTTCGTTTTTTAGGATGCCAAAACAGGGAAGCAAAGGAATTAGAAGATCATCTAGGTTTACTACCTATATGTCTTATGTAGAAGTCAAAATTATTTTTATAATAGAAGGCGAGGGGAGTTGCTTGTTCAGCCTGGTTGGATGGCCAATGGAAAGACAACTCTTTTCTCCAAAAGATGTCTCCACCTCTTTAGTTGTGGATGTTTTCGGAAGCTACTGAATAAATTCAGTCTTGATTTATATGAACCTTCTGCATGAGCTGGTAGTAGTAAGTACAAAGAAGGGTTGGGTCTGAGAAGTACCAAAAAAAAGTATCCTTAGGAGTTAGTGATTAAACAGCTGCAGAACATGCCATTGATTCAGAAAGACTTCAACCTTTCTAGGAAAATGTAAATCTCAATACAGAAACAGTAACAGAAAGAGAACTAGATGCCAGGAGCTATTACTTGGGCATACTGAGTTGAAAGTAGCAGACCCTGGCAAAAGAACATTCACAAATAGTAACTATGAAAGACAAACTGTGTAGATTTGTTTGGATATTCTACATAAAAAGCTTTTGAAAAAATGACATTATGAGCTTCTACCATGCTATGAAAATCTTTTCAAAGCACTTACCTTCCGCGGAATAAATGTGATATCCACTTTCTTAGTGTAACCACTGGTAATCAATGAATTGAGATGAACCACATTATCCTTCCGTACTTTCTTTCCCTCTGACGTGGTTGGTACACCATAAATTGATGACAGTGGTTCCTGGAAGTAAGACCAAAAAAATTATAAATTGTAAAAATCTATATTGACTTTCTAATATTATTTGCTGTTTCATATCTTACTCTGAAGCCAGAAAAAAAAACTAAAAATGCTACTGTGCAAGTTATAATTTGAGATAAAATAGTATATTATTATAACTTTAGGGATGGGGAGAGATAGTTTGCCTTGTTTAACTTTAATTAGAAGTATTGGTAGAAGATCACATAAGTCTTTGAGATACCCATCCTTGATCTGTGGCCTACTAAAATGACAATGGAAGAACTTTAGTTGACTGATTCTCCTTCACCTTTTGCCATCCTAACATCCTCCATGTTTATAACTCTGCTGCCTGTCTACAATCCCTTCATCCTGTCTACTCCCTACCACCTACATTTCCCCAACCCTTTCCAATTTGATGACACTAAAACTTTTCCTTCTGGACTTTCATCTCTTGTCCTGTGTCAGCCAAGAGTCTCCAGTAAATCTTCTGCTCCCTTAAAAAAAGCTTCCAACTTAGAGACACACTTAGGGGTTTCCTGCCAATGGTAAAGTCTTGATGTCTCAGTAACTCCCATGGGCAACGACTTCAACCTTCCGCTGGAGTTTAGAAGTTCCAAATCACTCCGGATTACCAGAAACGTTGAAAACCTTCTACAATCATTTTGCAGGGTATTTTAGTGACAATGGCTCCATATACCAGAATTCAGTGGTATTCATTAAAATTCCTTGGTGGAGGCGGCAGATGGGAGGAAGGGGATGTGGTGGGCAATGAAAGGGGATATGGTGGCAATGAGACCAAAATGAAGAAAAATCATGCTTTACTTCATTCCTCATAAGGGTTAGCCTCCTTCCCTATTTGGACCATCTCATCAAATCTGTATAATTCAGGACCAAATATATACAAATCCAATACCAGTTTTGGTTTTCTTTTTCAACATTCTAATTGTATTTGGCTGGACCCACTTGGTTTTTGTATGGATTCTCTTTGCAGTGAGTACTTTTTAGGCTCTTCAGTGATAAGAATTTTATTAGATATTTCTTTAAAAGTACTATATAATAATGGTATTGAAAGTATGCATTGCATATTATCTGCCCATGTTGTATAACAATATGTAAATAGTGCTTCTGCCTTCCCCAAAACAGATTTTTTTTTTTTTTTTTTTTTTTGAGACGGAGTCTCGCTCTGTCGCCCAGGCTGGAGTGCAGTGGCGCAATCTCGGCTCACTGCAAGCTCCGCCTCTGGGGTTCACGCCATTCTCCTGCCTCAGCCTCTCCGAGTAGCTGGGACTACAGGCGCCCGCCACCACGCCCGGCTAATTTTTTGTATTTTTAGTAGAGACGGGGTTTCACCGTGGTCTCGATCTCCTGACCTCGTGATCCGCTCGCCTCGGCCTCCCAAAGTGCTGGGATTACAAGCGTGAGCCACCGTGCCCGGCCCCCAAAACAGATTTTTAAAGAGTTCCAGTTACTAATGGGTAGTCCACCTTTTTTCTTACCTCTTCTTTCTTAATTTCAGGGCCTTCAGTCTTCAGTATAGGAGGTGTCTTGCCTTTTAGCTTTTGATTTTCTGCTGGTTTTGGCAAGTTATCTAGCTTTTCTTTAATCAGACCAATTATTCTATAATCAGCATATGCCTTTGCAACATCCATGGCACTATGCCCTGTTGAAACATAAGCAGAAATTCAGAGTGACTATAAACATATTAATGAGAAACCATGTAGAAAAATATCTCAGCATGTCAGCTCTAAGCCTGCCCTAATAAGGGTGATTCCTAAAGCAAGTGGTATATATACAGAAGTTCACAGAGCTAGATCAAATATTCTCTATTGTGGTCCCAGCTTTAAAATCCCATGATTTATAGTGTCGTCTAAATACACAAAATTATTTTTTCCTTCTTTTTTTACTATGTTTCTTAAAAGAGTGATAGGATATATTATATTACATTTTAAACATCAAATTGATTGTTCTCTCCCCACATTGTGCAAATTTCCTTCTATGTGATAGATAATTTTACATTATCTTCCTCTTTCGTTGATGTAAGGAGGTAAATTCCAAAAGGTCTGGAGAAGCTAGTGGCCACAGGTGCTCCAGGCAGATGGCTGGGCAATATATTACCTATAATATCATCAGGCAGGACAGGTGCAGTAATATCTGTGACTCAGAGGCAGCCTGAACCAACTAGAGGTACGATGTTCACTCAGTCAAAGGAAGCAATGGCTTCCAATATAGGAAAATTATACTTCCAAACAAGGAGTTCAAATATATTCAAATGATTTTTTAATTTTTCCTGTATGGTATTTATGATACAAGGTAGGTCATGTGTTTACTTCCTAGAGTCAGGGAAGCCTCAATTCAGGAATTACTTTGTCCAACTTTAAGAGAAATCCAAAGTCTATAGAGTATGCAATCATTAGTAATTAACAGTCCTAACAGTGTAATAACTCAATGTGTCATCTGCAAACTGGTGCAAGTCCACAAACTAATAGTTACTGATCCATAATGAAGTAACTACAGAAACTAAGTATTTATAAATGTTTATAGCAACTTAATATAATTTTCTGTCATTAAAATTAAAAGATTAAAAACAAAGGTTTGGCCTTGTATTTTGTTTCTTCATTTTATTTTTCTAATAAATCATTTTATTATATTTTACAAAAGTATTTTGGTCCATGGAAGAATGCAAACATAAAGAATTGGCCCTCCAACACCAATGAGTGGAGAAGAACTTGGTATAAGATAAACTTTCATAACATTTAACTCAGGCTTGTGTTTGCACCAGGAACTCAGTGGACAATGCAAGCCTATGAGAACAGAATCAGAAGGGGCTTAGAACCTAACATAAATTCTCCTTTTCTAACCCTAATCATCAATAATAATATGAACGCTTACCTTTTCTATTTTCCAGCTGGAATTTAGCACCAACATCAAGTAGGTATTTTACAGTATCCAGTCTGCAGCTTTCAATGGCTCTATTTAAAGGAGTTGAGTTGTTGATTGAAACTGCATCTATTAAAGCTCCAGATTCAACAAGAAGCTCAACAATGTCTTGTTGGCCTGCATGGCATGCAAAATGAAGTGGAGTCCACAGAAAATTATCTGTTGCATTAACGTTAGCTCTGTAAAATAAGATAGATGAACAAACCAAAAATACTGGTTTTCCAATGACTGGACACTAAAAATGCAAAGTAAGATTTCATAGAGTTCTATCAAGTTGCTAAATTGTAAACTCTGTGCCATAATTTTTCTTCAAACCTCTTAATTCTGCATTATATTTGACAGTCTTAACTTTCTTTGTGTATGTCTACATTAAAAGGCACTTTAGATTCTAGGGATTATGGTTTTGTAAAGGTTAAAATCAAGGAAAATTATAAAACTAGATCCAATGAAGATAAAAGCTGACAGGACATATAAAAGTTATATTAATTCATTTTGTGACTTTCTCTGCATGTAACACAATTTTAAATGAAACTTCATTATTAAAATTCTAAACATTACCATGTATTATTTAACATTTCAGTCCTTTTTAGAAATTCGCTGTCCAGAAGTTCATATTCTCATTAGTTGCTCTCTTGATAATATACACATTTGAGTCTTTCTTTAACGTTAAAGTACTAAGATTAGTACTCTATTTATCAAGTATGCAATTACTGTATTAACGAGAGCTTTACATATTTTAACTCAATCTTCAACTAATCTTGTGGCATGAGTCCCACTACAGTCTCATTACATACATGACAGAACTGAGGCACAAAAATATTAAGAAACTCACCCAGGTTATACAACTATGGTAGAAGAAGGAATCAAACCTGAGTGATTGTTGCAGCCTAAAAAGTGAAGTATTATAAAACTGTCATGATTTGATATTTTAAAGATATTTACAGTACCAGGGAAAAGGCTGCTCCACACTGGGGGAGGGCAGCAGGTTTTGGGACCAAAACATGTTATTATAGCCACTATTCCACTTGTTTGAAGTTGTTGAGATCCCCAAATAGAGGCAGATTAAAAAGTGACTCCACATCATCTAGGTGAAGCTCTGAGACATTACTGAGCTGTGCTGCCACTGACAGAAGGCCAGTAATAATCAGAAGACTCTGTTTACCCCGAGTAAACACTTACTGGCCTTCACTTCGTGCATAATTGCTATTGGCAAAATATATTTGTGCACACACAATCCTATGCTCCCATTATCCTGGTTTCCCATATAAGATTTACAGGCTTAATTAATTTATTACAGGCTTTAATAAAGGGGCTAGGAATCTAACATAACATAAATCTAACATAAATGCTCCTTTTCTAACCCTAGCCATCAATAATATGAACACATGCCTTTTATAGGGCATTTTATAGACTTTAATAAAGCCTATAATAAATCAGCATTTTTAATAAAGCATTCCTTAATAACATTCTTTAATGAAGCCTATTAAGTGTTAATAAAAGGCTTTTATATATTAAAGCCTTATTATAGACTTTAATAAAGTAGCACTTTTCTATATTACTAAAATTCTTCGTCTTTTCACTTCCTTGAAATGTGAAGACTCGTGAAAATTGAAGCCACACTCGACTGAGACACATACCCTTCTTCAAGAAGAAACTTGACCACATCTACGTTTCCACTTGCACACGCCGTCATGAGCGGAGTTTTGTAATAATTATCCTTCATATCTACAGGTATTCCTGATTCAAAGGCCTTTTTCAGAGAAGCCAGATCCCCTGCTTTGGTGATAATATTAATGTTTGAAAATACCTTCTCTGAATCATCAATGTACCAAGCAGAGTCATCCTGAATGGGATGTTCTGGGGGGTGATCTCTGTTAAATCGGCTGCTGTCAGTGACATTCTCACAGGTCTCAATCATGTAATACGGTGGCCCACCATCCTGCCTGCGTGGAAATGCAGACTCAGGAATGACACAGATTGGAAGGGGTAAGACAAATTTCCCTTTCTTTCCTTTTTTGCCCATCCCTTTTTTCTTTTTCTTAGGTCCATACGATCCTAAGACAAAAGACTTGCTTAAATATCTGGTTCCTTTAAAGAATTCATTAATATTGACCCCTCCTCCCCGGGTTTTCTCGTGAAGTTGAGCGATGGCAGCCAGCTGTTCTGAGCTTGCATAATCTTGCCTTTCCTCCAACACCATCACGAAGTCGTTCTTGCTGATGCTCCCATCACCCCTGTCTAAAACCGAAAAGGCTTCCCGGAGGAAAGTCTCACGTTCTACGGACCAATCGTGCAGTCTAAGGGCCCACAGTGGATTTGGATTTTTGGCTCCTGGCCTGGCTAGTTTATTAGCCATTCTCTCCGCTCGGCGTATTTCTTTGCTTGCTGCTTTGAAGCCGCCTTCCTTAGCCACAGCCCTGGGCGTTTTATGATCTAAATTCTTCCATTTCAGGTCACATCCTAAAACATAAAGCATCATAATTATGAATGGTGCCAAGGCATTTGCATGGCTAATAAATGACATTCATCCAACTGTTTTCTTAATTTCTCATGATTAGTAAAAAATGTGTCCCCAAATTATATGTATATAGAGATGTGCACATTCTGCTGTTATAATTACAAAATTGAGCTGTAATTTTTTTTTTCTGTGAGCATCACTTTGGTGAATTCTGAAGAAGATAAGTTTACAATTTACGATAGGATTAGAACATTGATCCCTAGAGATATTTGAAACACATACCATATTGGTACACTTGCTCAGGGGATGTCAGGCCAACAGGAAAAGAGCAAGGATACATTTGAATCTGGAAAGAAGCTGGATTCAAACAGCTTACCTAGGACCTTATGAACTCAGATCTGAACCTGAAAAGATGCAGAATACCCGCTTCCTTTTGAATGATTTAAACTGTAAATCTGTGTATAATTTTATTTTTTCCATATTCTTCATTAAATAATGTAATTTATACTAATCTGCTGTTTTGTGGTATGGCCATGTAAACAACCTTCACAGAGGAAAAAGTAATTTGTAATTAAACCTGAGGAGTTGAGCATTATATTTATGTGCAAGTTAGACATTAAAATTCATTTTCCTTTTTGATCCCTTATTTAACAAAATGATGAGACCAACATTATTTATAAATATTCACCGAAGAAATAAACTTTTTTGAACATGTTAGGGAATCCATTTAGTGCTACCAAAAAGGCTGTGTTGTCTATAATAAGGGTATGTATAAGTAAGACTTTGAAGAAGCAGTCAGATCATGTTTTTCAAGATTAATACTTTCCTTAGTATTGCCAAAAATTAAAATTTTATACGATGGGTAAAAAAATGGAAAGAATGAATAACACCTACTATTTGATAGCACAACAGGGTGACTATAATCAATAATAATTGTATGTTTTTAAAAAGCTAAAAGAGTGTAAGTGGATTATTTGTAACACAAAGAATAAATGCTTGAGGGGATGGATATCCCATTCTAGAGGATGTGATTATTAAGCATTGTATTCCTATATCAAAACATTTAACATACTCCACAAATATATACACTTACTATCATCAAAAAAATAAAAATTAAAAAAAGAAAAATCTATTTATCTATTTTACTACAGACACACACACACACACACACACACACACACACACTTTTATACTAAGGCTGATAATTTTACTAGTAGTAGAAAAACCAAAAAGGACTATGGGGACAATAAAGGTTCTAAAATTTCTATATTGGACAGTTTTAAGAACAGTGACTCTACAGTGTAATTCCATAGCACAGTAATTCCATAGTGCAATTCCACACTAATTCTGATACGCTGTTTTTACGTAGCTATTTATTTTGCTTACTCAGGGTGTCTGGGGGTTTTTGATCCCACTTCTCAAGCCACTTCTTCTATGTTCACCCAGCACTAAGGACCAAAGGATTTTCATCCTGCTTTAGTTTACTCTCTGCAGCTTCCAGCTTACTCCTAGTTAGAAACTTCCATGTGTATGAAAGACCCCAACATCCCACTTTAAAGAGCTAAAGGCAGTTTTCCTGTCCTTTTGACTTGGAGCTTTCTGTCTCCTCCTTTATAATTTTAGTAAATAAAGAAAGATCTAGTCATTCCTTGTGAGACTTATGCTCCTCTGTGGTAAAGACATTCAACTTCCAGCTGGCTGGTGCTGCAGAACTCAGGGAGTTGAGGGCCCAGGAAGAGAAGGTGGAGGATTCCACGAGCTCCTCTCCTCTTCCCTTGGATGTGGCTCTCACATGCTTACAGGGAGTTGTCAGTTGCTCCAGCAAGGGGACAAGGGGGCGAAAGAGGACCATCATGCGGAAATGTGAGAAATGAATGCAGCCAGCACAAATGCTTTACAATTAAGTACAGAACAGACTAAACCCAGGGAGCTTATTCGGAAACAAGCATTTGATCGCTAAGGGTTTCTTGCTGCTCTGATTGCCTTAGATATAAGATTCTAAAGGTAGAAATGTAACTGACAACACTTCTGCTGTGAAACTGGGTCACCCACATAGGATCTGGTGACGTGTTTATATTTCCGAACACACACAGAACTCAGAACATTTTCAAACATTTGCTTTAAAATGGTCTCATGATTGATTCTTCTAGGAAAATGGATCTTTTCTGCATCACTGAGTTAGGCCTTTTTGCATGACCCAGGCTCTGGTCCTTGGCTTCTCAATGTGCCTTCTGTGACTTTATTCCAGGAATACATAAATGATAGAGTATGGGTGATATTTGTCCCAATAAGAAATAAGGCAACATATTAAAGTTAAAGGAATTTGTCTCAACTTGAGTGGATCTTTAGTTTTTAGAAATACACAATGTTAAATCTGAAATGTCAGAATAAACTGCTAATAGAGACAGATTTGAAAACAAAACCAATTAAGACAGTTTGAGAGAACCAGAATTGCATTTGATATATTTTTTTCTCATTTGCTAAAAGGGTTTATCACACTGGGGACATAGGGAAAGTATACATTTATACAACTAAAAATGGATGTTATGCTATTATAGTTATGCGGGCATGTTAGTTTTATTTATAATTTTAGTGACTTGTAAAATTTTGTGTCTGTGTGGAAAACAGAAAAATAGAACACTTTCTTTGCTCTATTATAGAGTTGTTGGACTTTAAGTTTTTGCCCATTTCTCATAAACTAGAAAAAATATATACAGTTCTGCAAAATGCAGTTCTATCTCTAACAGAGGTAAAAAGCTTTTAATGTGCATTTAATTAGCATGTAATTAACAAAAAATTCATATCCTTAAATATAATTAACTAATATTTTCATTTTAAGAAACTCATTAAGCTATATATTATATAGTCCATATTTCTAAATTAATACTTTAAAGCTACAGGAAAATCTGAAATTAAAAATTCTGCTTACATTTCAAATATTCCATGAAAATTTTCATTTCATGTTTTCCCCCAAATTATTTTCCCATAACTGCAAATTATCCAGAAAAGTTATCTTTGCATTTGACACAATGGAACATTTTTTAAAATAAACTAAAAATTCAAATGAAAGCAAATGGTTTCCAGTGTGTGTCCTTTTTTAGATTGATGTTGGCATTTTTAAAATAAGGAACTTAATCAACTGTAAGTTTTTTGTTGTTTGTTTTTTGAGACACAGGCTGGAGTGCAGTGGCACGATCTTGGCTCACTGCAACCTTTGCCTCCCAGGTTCAAGTGATTCTCGTGCCTTAGCCTCCCAAGTAACTGGGATTACAGGCGCCGTCACCACGCCTGGCTAATTTTTTTTTGCATTGTTAGTAGAGGCGCAGTTTCGCCTTGTTGGCCAGGCTGGTGTTGAACTCCTGACCTCAAGTGATCCACCTGCTTCAGCTTCCCAAAGTGCTGGGATTACAGGCATGAACCACCACACCCCGCCCTCAACCATCAGTATTTGAATAATTAGTTGGCTCAGGAACAATCCCCTTTAGGTTTTTAACAATAACCTAAAATTTTTGGACAAATAGGTTTTCATCACTTTTAAGAGCAGATTCATGATTTAACAGAGGGTAGTATAAGAAATAATTTTCAATTTTCTTTCTACATATGAGTGAGGTTTTGCTATAGAAAAAAACAAGCCACTGACAAGTGATAGGCCCAAATTCTCTGCTTATCTACGACATGGGTAAATCATAAGTACTTTTAGCACAAAATTGCTAGACAATTTTACCTCGCTGAGCTATATATTTACAGCAATCTTCAGAACCACCCATGGCAGCATAATGAAGTGGTGTGTTCCCATTTATCGAAATCAGCCCCATGTCTCCATTGTAGGCAAAAAGAAGCTTCAAGATCTGTAAAATAAATAGTGGATGTTGTGGAGGAATAGGAATGTACATCTACTATATAGAGACTGACAGCTAGACCGGCGCTATCCAGTACAATATCGATTAGCCACGTATGACTATTGAAAATTCAAATTGAAATGAACTAAACTGAAAATATTTAAGTTTCATTTGTTTGTTTCACTAGCCACATTTAAAGTACTCAAAAGCCACGTGGCCACTGTGTTGTACTGTGTTGTATAGCACAAACATAGAATATGTCCATCATCACCAAAAGTTCTATTAAATAGCATTGATCTAGAGTATAGAAAACTCTATACTTAGAGGGGACACTACCATTTTTGTTAGTGTAGGTAATTTAAGAAAGCATCAGAGCATGGAAAACAGCATCCAAGAGGAAAATTCTTTACCAAATGTGGTTTCTATCTTTGTATATACTTTTATTGCAGGGAAAATAGTGATATAAATGAAGATAACTATGTTAAAACTCAAAGAAATTGAGTAAAGAAATTTCAGATGAAATTCAGAATTTAAAAAAAAGTGTTAATTTTTATTTTGTTTCTGCAATGTTACTGTATCAGTGAGATATTCTTTGCTGTATGTTTAGATAATCAGAATACTTGAGTTTAAAATTCAGGTATATCGTTATCTAATACACACAAACACCATGGAGAAAAGAGTACGAAGGCGGCCGGGCGCGGTGGCTCACGCTTGTAATCCCAGCACTGTGGGAGGCCGAGGCGGCGGATCACGAGGTCAGGAGATCGAGACCACGGTGAAACCCCGTCTCTACTAAAAATACAAAAAAAAAAATTAGCCGGGCGTGGTGGTGGGCGCCTGTAGTCCCAGCTACTTGGAGAGGCTGAGGCAGGAGAATGGCGTGAGCCCAGTTGGCGGAACTTGCAGTGAGCCGAGATCGCGCCACTGCACTCCAGCCTGGGTGACAGAGCAAGACTCTGTCTCAAAAAAAAAAAAAAAAAAAGAGTACGAGGGCATTGTTCTCCCATAATTAGATCATATCATATTTTAAAGATTCTAGTATGTAATGAAGGCATAAAATACAGTAGTCCCAGGTGGCAGAAGTTTTAAATTGTTATCATCGAGTGTACAGAAAAATACTATGATAATATTAAATAAATAAATTAGCAAACACATAAAACTAAATAAAGAGATAAAGTTTTTAAAAATAATAATTTTAGAATTATTTGGGGAAATCAAGATGAAAACAACATAGGTAACTCAGAAAAATGTCTGCCTTGATGTACTCTATATGACATATAAAAAATTTGAGAAAAAGGACAGAAAAGTTTTAGCAACAAATTTTAAAGCAAAGAATAGATTATTACATCGAAAAAGCCTCCTTTAGCAGCAAAATGCACGGCGTGATGCCTGTCATTGTCAAACGTATTCACTTCACCTCCTCTTTCCAATATACCTCGAACTATTTCCACTACCCCTTCTCTTGACGCCTCCATTAAAGCTGTGCGACCTGTGGACTGGACATGAAACAGATGAGATGCTGTTTATACCCATCATATTAAGTAGCAGAATCAGTACAAATACAGTCTGAATCCATTTGACCTTAGCTTTACACTTACAAGTTTAGTTCTCTACATTTTTCTTAGCTTCATGTAACAAAGAGGAAAAATTAAGCAAGTACAATGGGTCAGTATCCAAAACGTAGAATTCTAAAATCAGAGTCAAGGTCACACTGCATGCCCCTGTGAGAATATCATGCTAAAAAATGTATTTCTTGCAAATAGAGCAGAATAAAAAGAGAGAAAAAGAGATAAAATATCAACACTAATATAAAATTAGGTCACAGGTGTTTTCTAATGAGAAGAAAATCAATGTTTAGTGTCAAGAAAGGGCAATTACAAGAAAACTCAAAATTAGCCAAATAAGGAGAGTGAACGAAATTGATATAAGAAACAACAGAACTAGGCTGGGCATGCCTGTAATCCCAGCGCTTTGGAAGGCAGAGACGGGCAGATCACTTGAGGCCAAGAATTCAAAATCAGCCTGGCCAACATGGTAAAACCCTGTCTCTACTAAAAATACAAAAAAATAGTTAGTGGGGCATGGTGGCGTGCACCTGTAATCCCAGCTACTCGGGAGGCTGAGGCAGGAGAATTGCTTGAACCTGGGAGGCAGCGGTTGCAGTGAGCCAAGATTGGACCACTGCACTCCAACCTGGGCAACAGAGTGATACTCTGTCTCAAAAAAAAAAAAAAAAGCCTTTTTTACTATTTTCTATAATGGTACCTTGACATTATGCATAACAAATACCAAGTTTCCAAGCATAATTAGGAAACAGACTGTAGAATCACAGCAATACGAAGATAATAAAAGTATACCATCTTCAAGCATTTTGAATCAAAATGAACAGTCTATCAGCTAACAGGATAATGTCATCATATTTAAATGCAAAGATTATACTATGCTGTAATTGAAACAAGAAATATTTGCAATAACAAGAATAGCCATACTGAGTTGATGGCATCAGGATTGGCTCCTTTTTCCAAAAGTGTCAGGCACACATCTTTAACATCATGTGCATCTTCACAAGCTCTAAGGAATATTGGCTTTCCTTCATAGGTAGAATTGTTGACATCTGCACCATGTTCAAGGGCGATCAGAGCACAGCGATAATGCCGCTTAGTCGGTAAAATGCAATAAAACAAAACACCTGCAGAGAAATAAAATCCCCAGAGAGTATCTAACATCTATACATATTTGACAGGAAGGAAAGTAAAATTATTAAAAATCCTTATTTAGCTAGTTAAAGGCATATCTGCCTCGGTTTCCTCTCTGAAACCAACTAAAACACAAAGACAGAAAACAAAAAACAAGAAATCTTAATTCCCGACATAGTTAGAAAACAGTCACAACCACATGTGATAGGACCTGGCTTATGGAAGAATTGGAGTGCTGATAGGGGAACGCTGTTGACCCTGAGTATTTGGCATCTTGCAGTACGTACCGAGTGTCCCTTCTTGGAATGAGCAGGGCTATAGCTATGTGTGCCAAAAGGCTACTGGTAAGTCCCCCGGTCCCCTCTAAAACTGCAGAATGGCAAAAGGGATGGCACTGGGTGATGAAATGTGTAGACTGGCCACGTTGGTAAGAAGCAGGCTGTCGGTATAGCAGTAAAGAGATGAAAAATTACATGGCAAGTGGCTCTGCCATTTTAGCAAATCATTTTGTTCCATTGGAGAAAGGAAAACGCTAAATCCCTACACCCAGGACCTGTAACATACAGGCCTTCAATATAATCCATGTCAAAAGCATACTACACATCAGGGTTACTGTTATAAACCCAGGGCAGAGTGTCGCTAAGAAAGTCCTAGGTAAATAACAATCAAACTCCAAACTGACTTTGTAATGAGTTCATTCCAGAAAAGGGACTTCATTCAAAGAATAACCAAAAAAGAAACCACTATGCAACCTATTAAAAAAAAATACTGCAAGGAAAAAAGAAACTGATAACGAAAGCCATGCGAAAAGGGGACATACTAGAAAAGATACACCAGTGAAAACTACTGGCTCATTCATTTCCATGATAGCAATGAAACTAAATATAACTTGTTCTAAAACAAAAGTGCAAAGATAGACCTGAATCATAAGATTAAAAGGGTACGTTGTGTCTTAGGAAAAGTTGATTAAAAACAGTAAGCAAGGCATGCCTAGGTAAAGCTAGGCAAAGAAACTGTCTCATAAGAATCCAGGCAAAAATTCAACTAATCCATAAAGGGGAAAAGTCCAGCTGCCCTCAAAAATTTATCACAACAACATTCAATGCTACACTATAATTAAAGGATCTCTCCACTATAACTTGGGAAAAAAACCAAGGAACTTTTATACCCAATCAATACTTTGTTCATGTGAAAGCAACAGACATCTATAGTCTTAAGGGTATAAGTAATCAGGGATATAAGCCCAAAGAAGTGACTTAAACTACTTGATGGCAAAAGTGAGTTTTCCAAGAGATCAATAGAGAATATGTGACTAAAAGAACAGTCATAAATACTGAATCTCTTTAGCCACAGAACCAAAGCTAAGTCACCTTAGTAATTTTAGATAGAGAAAAATATATTGCAATTCATAATGTAAAAATAATATAATTTATCAAAAATGTGGAGGGAAGGGAAGGAAGGAGAAATAGTATAAGTATTTGATCTTCTCATCTTTTAGGGCTAAGACTGAGATATTTTGTAAAGCAGGTAAGGAGATAAAGTACAGATACTTGTTATTTAAAAGGGAATCATTGAAAGAACTAAGTAATTATAATTGACTATAAAATTGAGTGGTAGAAGGGAAGTAGCAGAGGTAAGAGGAAGGGTTATTGTACTAATCTTATCTAATTTGTACTATTGTACTAATCTTACTAAACAGTAAAGAATCAATGAATACTGTTTAAGATGCTAACTCAATAAAGAGGTTTAAGGGCATATGAAGTATCAAGTTAACCACTAAAATTACTAAAAACAGCCCATTAATTTTAGAAAATACACTTACAAGCATATAAAGAAAAACACACATATACAGCAAAGTAAAACAAATATATGGACCATATATGACAATACTTTCACATATATTTTATATATTAGATATATTTTGCCTTCACAATATAAAATAAATGATGTTTCTGAAGCCAAACCTATGGGAAATCTAGATAACTATAAATTGCATAAATTCCACCGTTAAAATAGAAAATAAAATGTATATGAAAATCAAAACCTAAATATGTTTTATATAAACTGATGTACCTAAAATAGGGTTACTCAGAACAGTCAAAAAAAAAAAAAAAAAGAAAAGATAGTCAAGGATATTATTGAAAAGAGGAAGTCAAAGAGCAAGACATAGAAGGCAAGAACAGAGCAAAACAACAACAGCAACAACAAAACAACCTAAGCATAATACCCAAGGAGGCTGAATTCATTACAAAAGGCCCAGAGCCACTTATGAAACAAATATTTCATAATGATGGCATGTGCAACACACAGTTAAAATGTATCTGGGCTGACTCTTTAAGCCACAAAGAACACCAATCAGCATTCCTAAATTGAAGGGAAAACAGTTTGAAAAATATTGTACATTATCATAGAACTGGCATATGGCATTGAGGACTGAGTACATGTTCCTATAAATGCAAAAAACAATGGAATGGGAATGGGTGCTATAAGGAACTATTATAGCTTAACTTTTAAGGAGAATGATTCCACACTGTAATTAATTCCCTAGGACAACATACAAGAAAGAATGTATTAGCTCAGAGCTTTACCTTCTCCATATTCTGTAAAATTGTTCCAAGAGAAAGTGCAGCTTAGGCCTAGGGCATGTCTCACATCCTATAGACCCACTTAGCCATTTAAGTGTTTGCTTATCCTTTAGGAATGATGTACAGTGAGTCAAACATGAGTCACCAGAAAATAGGATGTCAATGACAGAGAGGGTACTGTGGAATAAGCAAAGCAGTTTGGCCACTGGCAGCCAAACTGAGGGATGTGCAAGCCGAGTGAGGCTTGTTGATGTGGGGAAGAGACAATGTACTCCATGCAATGGGCAGTACCATGGGTTATGCAGAGTAAGGGCTGCAGGCAGCCATCCTAACAAGCTTATGTGTCAAACAAGATTTTACATTTGTTTCCTTTTATAGTTTCAGTTCTGCCCATGAGATTTGTTTCCTTTAGCCATATGCCTGTTGCGTTTGCTGCAAGTATTCACTTGACCTTGTTTCCAATTTTACCTTGATTAAAAAAAATTTACACTTTTACATTGTTATGCTATAGAATTTCTCTTTTTTCTTTGTGATTTGTATCTCTGTTTCAAACTCAGTAAGTTAAACGTTTCTCTATTATAGTGTTTCCCGAAGGTTAGTCCACAAGACTCCAGGCATATAAGATGCCATTAAAAAAAAAAAACTATTTTGTGGTCAAATAAATATGGAAAATGTCACATTTTTGAGCCAACAATGTGAAAGATAAATGCCTAAAATGTGTCTCTAATGAATGCGACCGTGGAACCAATTGTGCCTGTAGTACTTCTCAACAGCCTGGCAATTCAGTGGTCCACGGAACACACTTTGGGAAATGGTATTCTATAGAGCTTTGAGAGGATACCGTTTTTTCAGGATTTAGCATTTCAAAATACATCTGGCCCCTGAATGCATCTGAAGTTTATTTTGTTATGTGGTACAATTAAATATGTAATTATCCCTTTTCTTTGTCCTCTTTTGTTCTAAGCAAGTAATCATATCAAACACCAAGTCTGGAGACAGTTAGAAAAGTAGATTTTGCTCTTGTCAGTAAATATTCACATTATCCAATGAGATTAATTTCTCCATTGCAGGGCTCATGTTAATGGCCTTGTATCTGCAGCAACTCAGGACAACTGCTTAAACCTACCAGTTTACATTAAGCTTATTGGTAATTATCTCAGTTATTTTTATGAGGCTGTGTCAATTCTTGCCTGAACCTTAAGTTATTTGGGCAATAAGTCCTCAGACCATGGTCTTGAGATGATGGGATTAACGGTGTGGAAGTACAGCTGTTTGATCTGAATAATTGTTGAAAGGTCATGTCTAAAGTTTGACGTTGTATTTCCAAACACATTTTTAAATAATCCTAGAAAGTTGGAGTTTATGCCAGAATTGACTTTAGTCCTTCCAAGTTTCCAAGTGCAAGTCCTTCCTACATCAGACTGCTACTGAGGAGGTCAAAATCCTTTTGGAGTCCTAGGTGTAGTACTGCACCAAATTCTAAAATGTAAAAAAAGAATAAGGAATGCTCGACTTCATCTTTGTTTTAAACAAAAGTTTATATTTTATAATGAATGATCAGTGTGTATAATTTCAAAATTCTCCACATTTAAAAGAAACCACCAAACACAAATTAATCTAATTATATGAGCAAGCTCTCATAATTGATTTCCCTAAGATATAGCTATCTCATTTTCAAAGTATGAGGAGACAGTAGGTTTAGGTATAGGAGTGAGAATTTAGCCTTTCCCTTAAAACCTTAAGTAATTCACTTCTAAAGTTAGAAAACAAAAAGAGTCCATGTTATTGCTTTCTGGCTACAAAGTGAATTACAATGTGCTGGAGAGGATGTCGGGATTTTTACCTTTTCCTTCATTATCAACTATAGTCATATCAGCCTTTGCCTTTGCTAATATTTCCATTGACAATTCATGGCCCAGTTCTGCAGCCCTCATTGTGGGAGTACAGCCCATTCGGTCTTGCACATCAGGGTGAGCACCAAGGTCAAGGAGAAAGCTGACCATATCGATATCATTGGAAACTGAGGCTAAGTGCAAAGCACTAAGTCCATTAACGGGGTCTGTATAATTGATTAGTTCAGGGTATCCAAGCTTGGTCAGCTTCTCTATCTGCTTCTTGTCTTTGTTCCGCACACATTGAAGAACTTTGTAGATCTGTAAGTTCTCAAGTCTCTTATCTGCTAAAGCCATGCTTGACCAGCTCGTTGAAAATGCTTTCTGGACCAAAACTAAAACTGAAGCAACAAAAAAGAAAAATAACTCAAAGTTAATTTTATCATCTTCATTTTGATTAAATAACAATATTTTGGAACCTCCTTAAGAACAGAGATTGTTTTTTAGGAAATGTTCAGAAAGTAGGATTTACACAGAAATACCAAAAACACTGAGAGGGCATAAAGTTAAAACGGTTCAAACATGGGGGGTGGAGCCAAGATGGCCGAATAGGAACAGCTCTGGTCTCCAGCTCCCAGCCCGAGCGACACAGAAGACTGGTGATTTCTGCATTTCTGCTTGAGGTACCGGTTTCATCTCACTAGGGAGTGCCAAACAGTGGGTGCAGGACAGTCGGTGAAGCGCACTGTGCGCGAGCCCAAGCAGGGCGAGGCACTGCCTCACTCAGGAAGCGCAAGTGGTCAGGGAGTTCCCTTTCCTAGTCAAAGAAAGGGGTAACAGACGGCACCTGGAAAATCGGGTCAGTCCCACCCTCATACTGCGCTTTCCCAACGGGCCTGGAAAACGGCACACTAGGAGATTGTGTCCCGCACCTGGCTCGGAGGGTCCTAAGCCCACGGAGTCTCGCTGATTGCTAGCACAGCAGTCTGAGATCAAGCTGCAAGGCGGCAGCGAGGCTGGGGGAGGGGCGCCCGCCATTGCCCAGGCTTGCTTAGGTAAACAAAGCAGCCAGGAAGCTCGAACTGGGTGGAGCCCACCACAGCTCAAGGAGGCCTGCCTGCCTCTGTAGGCTCCACCTCTGGGGGCAGGGCACAGACAAACAAAAAGTCAGCAGGAATCTCCAGAGACTGAAATGTCCCTGTCTGACTGACACCTTTGAAGAGAGTAGTGGTTCTCCCAGCACGCAGCTGGAGATCTGAGAACGGACAGACTGCCTCCTAAAGTGGGTCCCTCACCCCTGAGCAGCCTAACTGGGAGGCACCCCCCCAGTAGGGAAAGACTGACACCTCACTGGGCCGGGTACTCCTCTGAGACAAAACTTCCAGAGGAACTATCAGACAGCTGAATTTGTGGTCTCACGAAAATCCGCTGTTCTGCAGCCACCACTGCTGACAGCCAGCCAAACAGGGTCTGGAGTGGACCTCTAGTAAACTCCAACAGACCTGCAGCTGAGGGTCCTGTCTGGTAGAAGGAAAACTAACAAACAGAAAGGACATCCACACCAAAAACCCATCTGTACATCACCATCATCAAAGCCCAAAAGTAGATAAAACCGCAAAGATGGGGAAAAAACAGAGGAGAAAAACTGGAAACTCTAAAAAGCAGAGCACCTCTCCTCCTCCAAAGGAACGCAGTTCCTCACCAGCAACGGAACAAAGGTGGATGGAGGATGACTTTGACGAGTTGAGAGAAGAAGGCTTCAGACGATCAAACTACTCTGAGCTATGGGAGGAAATTCAAAACAATAGCAAAGAAGTTAAAAGCTTTGAAAAAAAAATTAGAAGAATGGATAACTAGAATAACCAATGGAGAGAAGGGCTTAAAGGAGATGATGGAGCTGAAAGCCAAGTTTCGAGAACTACGTGAAGATTGCAGAAGCCTCAGTAGCAGATGCGATCAACTGGAAGAAAGGGTATCACTGATGGAAGATGAAATGAATGAAATGAAGCGAGAAGGGAAGTCTAGAGAAAAAAGAATAAAAAGAAATGAACAAAGCCTCCAAGAAATTTGGGACTACGTGAAACGACCAAACCTACGTCTGATTGGTGTACCTGAAAATGATGGGGAGAATGGAACCAAGTTGGAAAACACTCTGCAAGATATTATCCAGGAGAACTTCCCCAATCTAGCAAGGCAGGCCAACATTCAGATTCAGGAAATACAGAGAACGCCACAAAGATACTCCTCGAGAAGAGCAACTCCAAGACACATAATTGTCAGATTCACCAAAGTTGAAATGAAGGAAAAAATGTTAAGGGCAGCCAGAGAGAAAGGTCGGGTTACCCACAAAGGGAAGCCCATCAGACTAACAGCTGATCTCTCGGCAGAAACTCTACAAGCCAGAAGAGAGTGGGGGCCGATATTCAACATTCTTAAAGAAAAGAATTTTCAACCCAGAATTTCCTATCCAGCCAAACTAAGCTTCATAAGTGAAGGAGACATAAAATAATTTACAGACAAGCAAATGCTGAGAGATTTGGTCACCACCAGGCCTGCCCTAAAAGAGCTCCTGAAGGAAGCACTAAACATGGAAAGGAACAACCGGTACCAGCCACTGCAAAAACATGCCAAATTGTAAAGACCATTGAGGCTAGGAAGAAACTGCATCAACTAACGAGCAAAATAACCAACTAACATCATAATGACAGGATCAGATTCACACATAATAATATTAACGTTAAATGTAAATGGGCTAAATGCTCCAATTAAAAGACACAGACTGGCAAACTGGATAAGGAGTCAGGACCCATCAGTGTGCTGTATTCAGGAAACCCATCTCACATGCAGAGACACACATAGACTCAAAATAAAGGGATGGAGGAAGATCTATCAAGCAAATGGAAAACAAAAAAAGGCAGGGGTTGCAATCCTAGTCTCTGATAAAATAGACTTTAAACCAACAAAGATCAAAAGAGACAAAGAAGGCCATTACATAATGGTAAAGGGATCAATTCAACAAGAAGAGCTAACTATCCTAAATATATATGCACCCAACACAGGAGCACCCAGATTCATAAAGCAAGTCCTGAGTGACCTACAAAGGGACTTAAACTCCCATACAATAATAATGGGAGATTTTAACACCCCACTGTCAACATTAGACAGATCATCGAGACAGAAAGTTAACAAGGATATCCAGGAATTGAACTCAGCTCTAAACAAAGTGGACCTAATAGACATCTACAGAACTCTCCACCCCAAATCAACAGAATATACATTTTTTTCAGCACCACACCACACCTATTCCAAAATTGACCACATAGTTGGAAGTAAAGCTCTCCTCAGCAAATGTAAAAGAACAGAAGTTATAACAAACTGTCTCTCAGACCACAGTGCAATCAAACTAGAACTCAGGATTAAAAAACTCACTCAAAACCAATCAACTACATGGAAACTGAACAACCTGCTCCTGAATGACTATTGGGTACATAATGAAATGAAGGCAGAAGTAAAGATGTTCTTTGAAACCAACGAGAACAAAGACACAACATACCAGAATCTCTGGGACACATTCAAAGCAGTGTGTAGAGGGAAATTTATAGCACTAAATGCCCACAAGAGAAAGCAGGAAAGATCCAAAATTGACACCCTAACATCACAATTAAAAGAACTAGAAAAGCAAGAGCAAACACATTCAAAAGCTAGCAGAAGGCTAGAAATAACTAAAATCAGCAGAACTGAAGGAAATAGAGACACAAAAAATCCTTCAAAAAATTAATGAATCCAGGAGCTGGTTTTTTGAGAAGATCAACAAAATTGATAGACCGCTAGCAAGACTAATAAAGAAGAAAAGAGAGAAGAATCAAATAGATGCAATAAAAAATGAAAAAGGGGATATCACCACCGATCCCGCAGAAATACAATCTACCATCACAGAATACTACAAACACCTCTATGCAAATAAACTAGATTATCTAGAAGAAATGGATAAATTCCTCGACAAATACACCCTCCCAAGACTAAATCAGGAAGAAGTTGAATCTCTGAATAGACCAATAACAGGTTCTGAAATTGTGGCAATAATCAATAGCTTACCAACCAAAAAGAGTCCAGGACCTGATGGATTCACAGCTGAATTCTACCAGAGGTACAAGAAGGAACTGGTACCATTCCTTCTGAAACTATTCCAATCGATAGAAAAAGAGGGAATCCTCCCTAACACATTTTATGAAGCCAGCATCGTCCTGATACCAAAGCCAGGCACAGACACAACCAAAAAAGAGAATTTTAGACCAATATCCTTGATGAACATTGATGCAAAAATCCTCAATAAAATACTGGCAAACCGAATCCAGCAGCACATCAAAAAGCTTATCCACCATGATCAAGTGGGCTTCATCCCTGGGATGCAAGGCTGGTTCAACATACGTAAATCAATAAATGTAATCCAGCATATAAACAGAACCAAAGACAAAAACCACATGATTATCTCAATAGATGCAGAAAAGGCCTTTGACAAAATTCAACAACCCTTTATGCTAAAAACTCTCAATAAATTAGGTATTGATGGGACATATCTCAAAATAATAAGAGCTATATACGACAAACCCACAGCCAATATCATACCGAATGGGCAAAAACTGGAAGCATTCCCTCTGAAAACTGGCACAAGACAGGGATGCCCTCTCTCACCACTCCTATTCAACATAATGCTGGAAGTTCTGGCCAGAGCAATCAGGCAGGAGAAGGAAATAAAGGGTATTCAATTAGGAAAAGAGGAAGTCAAACTGTCCCTGTTTGCAGATGACATGATTGTATATCTAGAAAATCCCATTGTCTCAGCCCAAAATCTCCTTAAGCTGATTAGCAACTTCAGCAAAGTCTCAGGATACAAAATCAATGTACAAAAATCACAAGCATTCTTGTACACCAATCACAGACAAACAGAGAGCCAAATCATGAGTGAACTCCCATTCACAATTGCTTCAAAGAGAATAAAATACCTAGGAATCCAACTTACAAGGGATGTGAAGGACCTCTTCAAGGAGAACTACAAACCACTGCTCAATGAAATAAAAGAGGATACAAACAAATGGAAGAACATTCCATGCTCATGGGTTGGAAGAATCAATATCGTGAAAATGGCCATACTGCCCAAAGTAATTTATAGATTCAATGCCATCCCCATCAAGCTACCAATGACTTTCTTCACAGAATTGGAAAAAACTACTTTAAAGTTCATATGGAACCAAAAAAGAGCCCGCATCGCCAAGTCAATCCTAAGCCAAAAGAACAAAGCTGGAGGCATCACGCTACCTGACTTTAAACTATACTACAAGGCTACAGTAACCAAAACAGCATGGTACTGGTACCACAACAGAGATATAGATCAATGGAACAGAACAGAGCCCTCAGAAATGATGCCGCATATCTACAACTATCTGATCTTTGACAAACCTGACAAAAACAAGAAATGGGGAAAGGATTCCCTATTTAATAAATGGTGCTGGGAAAACTGGGTAGCCATATGTAGAAAGCTGCAACTGGATCCCTTCCTTACACCTTATACAAAAATTAATTCAAGATGGATTAAAGACTTAAATGTTAGACCTAAAACCATTAAAATCCTACAAGAAAACCTAGGCAATACCATTCAGGCCATAGGCGTGGGCAAGGACTTCATGTCTAAAACAACAAAAGCAATGGCAACAAAAGCCTAAATTGACAAATGGGATCTAATTAAACTAAAGAGCTTCTGCACAGCAAAAGAAACTACCATCAGAGTGAACAGGCAACCTACAGAATGGGAGAAAATTTTTGCAACCTACTCATCTGACAAAGGGCTAATATCCAGAATCTACAATGAACTCAAACAAATTTACAAGAAAAAAACAAACAACCCCATCAAAAAGTGGGTGAAGGACATGAACAGACACTTCTCAAAAGAAGACATTTATGCAGCCAAAAAACACATGAAGAAATGCTCATCATCACTGGCCATCAGAGAAATGCAAGTCAAAACCACAGTGAGATACCATCTCACACCAGTTAGAATGGCCATCATTAAAAAAGCAGGAAACAACAGGTGCTGGAGAGGATGTGGAGAAATAGGAACACTTTTACACTGTTGGTGGGACTGTAAACTAGTTCAACCATTGTGGAAGTCAGTGTGGCGATTCCTCAGGGATCTAGAACTAGAAATACCATTTGACCCAGCCATCCCATTACTGGGTATATACCCAAAGGTCTATAAATCATGCTGCTATAAAGACACATGCACACGTATGTTTATTGCGGCACTATTCACAATAGCAAAGAGTTGGAACCAACCCAAATGTCCAACAACGATAGACTGGATTAAGAAAATGTGGCACATATACACCATGGAATACTATGCAGCCATAAAAAATGATGAGTTCGTGTCCTTTGTAGGGACATGGATGAAACTGGAAAACATCATTCTCAGTAAACTTTCGCAAGGACAAAAATCCAAACACCGCATGTTCTCACTCATAGGTGGGAACTGAACAATGAGAACTCATGGACACAGGAAGGGGAACATCACATTCCGGGGACTGTTGTGGGGTGGGGGGAGGGGGGAGGGACAGCATTAGGAGATATACCTAATGCTAAATGACGAGTTAATGGGTGCAGGAAATCAACATGGCACATGGATACATATGTAACAAACCTGCACATTGTGCACATGTACCCTAAAACCTAAAGTATAATAAATAAAATAAAATAAAATAAAATAAAAAGAAAAAAAAAACAGTTCAAACAAATCTTCCATCATAATTAAAAATAGTTTGCCAGGTGGTTTTCTTCTTATCCATTTAACCTTCCCTCCTCACCACACTTTCCCATTTTACCATGAAGAAGCTGAGGTTAAACTGCCATGGTAAGGGTTCGAGTTCCCACCATCTATCTACATGGTTTCATACCAGCACAACAGAGAGATCATACAGGTTTTAATAGTTTTAAGGTGTTATAAAAACACATAATTTTGAGGTGTTCATTATAAACAGAAATCTACTGGGCTCTGTAACATATCAAAGATGTGATGAGTGATTCCTATGTCATCTTAAGTGGAAAATATGTAATTAAATGGCTGCAAGGAAACTGCAAATCTTCATAAACAATCCCGCTGTTAAATTGTGATGGGCATTCTAGTATGTAATTTTACCTCCTCGTATGGAAAAACTTTTGGATTGAGTAGCAGGCCATGCTAGGAATGATCAGTTATTTCTTCATTTCTTATGAGAAAAGAACCCCATTATCACACAGGGAATCCTATCCGGGTCGTTTGGATGGGGCTGTCCCTTCTGTCCCCTGCCAGAGGAAAGGGTCTGTGGCCTAGGCTTGGCCCATTTGAGGGAACCGTCCCTTTCCAGGTACACCGAAGCTCAAACATATGTGCATAAAAGACATCAACCAATCAGCAGCCCATCATCCAGAACTATGAGGGAAGACTGTTCTGCTGAAGTTGTTAAGCAGTATGGTGCGGGGCTGGGGCTGCAGGTAGCTCTCTTGGGTGCCACAGAGAGAGTCCATGCTTGGAAGATGGAGATGAGATTGATGGCATTAGTTGCAACATGGATTCCATGGTGCCAGAAGCCATCTACCACTTTATGTGTAAATATATCTTCTCCCCCCGCCACCTTATTTTGGCATAAGCTAGTTAGCTGGGTTTCCAACATTTGCAATGAAAAGATTCCATCTTACTACAAAAGCTGAAACTATGCACCATTTTTCTCCATCGCAAGCCTGCTCCCTCACCTACATTCTCTACGGCGGTGAGCTCTCTCTCCTTTACATGTGTCTTTCTAGGCATCACAACATCTCCATTGCCTGCTTCCATCCAACATCAATGCCCCCTCTTGCTCAGTCTCCTTTGCTGACTCCCCGTTTCAAGAAGCCTATGTTGGGTGCCCAGGGCTAGGTCCTCAAGACTCTTTTCTGTCCTCACACACTCCCTTGGTGTCTCACCCTATCCCATGACCCTCGACCCTCAGCCCAACTCTCGCTCTGTCACCCAGGCTGGAGTGTAGTGGCACAATCTCGGCTCACTGCAACCTCTGCCTCCCGGGTTCAAGCGATTCTCCTGCCTCAGCCTCCCGAGTAGCTGGGATTACAGGTGCCCACCACCACGCCTGGCTAATTTTTGTATTTTTAGTAAAGACAGGGTTTCACCATGTTGGCCAGGCTGATCTCGAACTCCTGACCTCAGGTGATCCACCCGCCTCAGCCTCCCAAAGTGTTGGGACTACAGGCGTGAGCCACCGGGCCAGGCCTCCTTTGCCTTTTAATCTGTTTATAACG
The DNA here is from genome assembly GCF_028878055.3 of Symphalangus syndactylus. Taxonomy (NCBI): domain Eukaryota; kingdom Metazoa; phylum Chordata; class Mammalia; order Primates; family Hylobatidae; genus Symphalangus; species Symphalangus syndactylus. The sequence goes on from NC_072446.2 coordinate 66,037,531, forward strand.
TGTGGCGGACTAGGGAACCAACTGAGGCTGCCTCAGAGTCATCCACTTGGACTTTGCTGCACGGCTTGGTGACATTCACCTTAGCTGCTATTTATGGCTTGTTTTATTATTATCAGCCATATTCCGATTAGGTGCAGTGTCATCATACTGCATATGTATATGTGTCATCTACGGAATAGGCCAAGATGCTCCTACATAGTTAATGATTAGATTGAATCAATGCCACTTGATTTGTGAAAATAGGGATTTCCCAGTCAGGGACTTCAATGTTGCCTCTGTTAGCATCCATCCATAATGGAGAATTAATTAGCAGCTACAATAATGAATTCAGTAGGTCCACGGGTAGGTTTCCTGTGGACTGCCTCCCTCCTGGCTAAAGCCCTGAAGTGCTGGGGAGAGGGCAGCACCCTGTGTAGTGTCCTTTACAATCAACTGCTAAGACTGACCAAGAGCTCACCCCACTGCAGGAAATCACGCAAGTGTAGCCCTTGGGTCCTGGGTTCCTTGTAAATTGAGCGGCATATAGGACCCTCCACATACGAGCACACCTGCACTTTTCCCCAGCATGACCCTGGGCCACCTTAGACACATCTAACCATCTACCAAGGTAGTGGAATGGAGCAGAATGTCTTGACTTGAGGTCCATGTTCGGGGTCTGAATACTCGGAAATTACGTGAAAATCTGTGGGAATGTACGTGTGTTCAGGTCATTTAACTCTCAAAGGGGGCTGTGCGACAAGGGAGGACCATTAGAAAGAGGAAGGGAGGAAGACAAGCTTGGTACATTGCAGGGTAGGGTTTGAGGTGGAGAAATCCGCTGTGATCCTCCCTTCCCTGCATCATTATTTACACAAACTAGTTGGATAAATATGGATATGCTGCCTACCTAGTTTGTACCTCAGTTTCTGCATCTGTGAACTGGGAATAGCAATGGTGCCCACTTCATGGGGCTGTGTGAAAAGGAAACGAGATATGATCCTTGTAAAACATTTAGCAAAGTCCTTCAATATAGGCTCCTTATGAATACACCAAACTTTTGTGGGTTTCAGCTCACCCACAAGTGTAAGCGATGGTTTACATGTTGGGGGTTCTCTACTGTGCTTTCCACTTCCTAGTCTCCAGAAAAATCTGGAGAAGAGAGGAGTGGAGCGGGTAGAGATGTAAAGTCAAAGGAAAGGCCACGTGTCCTGCTTACCTCTTAGTCTTCCGGGCGATCTCTGGGCACCTATGCGCCTGGGCTTGCTGGGGCGACCGCGGAGGCCCCTGCTTTCGTCCCCTGACGCTCAGCGCTGGCCCAGCCGCGACCTTGGGCTCCCGGAGCCCGGCGGAGGCGCCCAGGCGTGAATGGTGTCCCTTTGGGTGGGCTGGCGAGCTGGCGAGCGGGACAGCAGGGCTGGGTGTGTGTGTCCATGGGCCCCGGGTCCCCAGAAGGCGAGCGCGCGGGCAGGTGAGCGCGGAGGGCGGGGTGGGAGCCCGAGGGAGCGGGCTGATTGTGAGCTTCCGCCACGCAGGGCGCAGCTGCCGAGGAAACCGCAGCGTGCGCCGTGGGGCGGTGCTCGCTTCCGTCTCCGCTTCCGCTTCCGCTTCCGCCTCCGCCTCCGCCTCCGCCTCCGCCTCCGCCCCCGCCCCCGACCCCGCGCCCGACCCCGCCCCCGACCCCGCCCCTCGCGCCTGGCTTCGACGCCGTGGCCGGCCTGGGCGGGATCGGGTAGCTGCGCTGGGCGTTCCAGGGTGGAGCGCAGAATGCTGCTGTCTTGAGGATTCCGCCCTTCTCTCATCCTCTTCTCCCACCTCCTGCCCTGGGTCAGAACGTAATTTAGTTATAAAATTAAAGCCGCATTTGGCAATTAAAAAATGAAATCAAATATACAATAAATAGTTTACAAAGTACAATTAAATGAAAAATACAATAAATTACACAATAAAGTGAAAGTGCTACTCTCAACTGCCAGAGATTGTTGTAAATCTTCCCAGAAATTTTCTTTCCATAGTCTAGGATGCATATATGCTTAAAAAATATTTATACACAAATGGAAGCAAATATGGAGATCATTTTATTTCAGGGCCTACAAATGCACCATAACACCCCTCTCTCTCCCTCCGCACATACTTTTTGGCGGAAAATTCTGAAAGCTTTGGTTTGATTATGTGAATGTAAAACATATATATGTGTGTCTATATATATATATGCTTTTTAATGCAATATGTAATTGCTTCCAATTAAAAACAGTAATTCCTTACACCAACCTACCCTATTCTACTCAGAGACTGTTTAAAAATGTTAAGAGCAAAGACATGGAATCAACCTAAATGCCCATCAATGATAGACTGGCTAAAGATGGAATACTATGCAGCCATAAAAAAGAACAAAATTATGTCTTTTGCAGGAATATGGAGCTGGAGGCAATTATCCTTGGCAAGCTAACGCAGAAACAGAAAACCCAATACTGCATGTTCTCACTTATGAGTGAGAGCTAAGTGATGAGAACACATGGACACATAGAGGGGAACAGCACACACTGGGGCCTATTGGAGGGTAGAGGGTGGAGAGTGGGAGGAGGGAGAGGATCAGGAAACATAACTAATGGGTACTAATCTTAATAGCTAGGTGAGAAAATAATTTGTGCAACAAAACCACATGACAGAAGTTTACCTATATAACAAATCTGCACATGTACCCCTGAACTTAAAAGTCAAATAAAAAATAATAAACATGTTATTAAGGACTATTTCATGCACACCAAAATATACTGTAAGATATATGGAAAGTACAAAAAATACAAAGCATACCACAGCTAAAGAAAAAGCTAGGAAAAATAAAGGAAAAAGAAAAACGAAAAAAAAGTCTGCCTCTACTGCTGTACTTATGTGTATTTCTTCCCAACACTGCATCCTCCTCTTCCTGTTCCCAGAGATAATACCTGTTCTGAATTTTACATTTATCACCCCAGCCTCTTAAAAATGCATTGCTATATATATGAATGCCTCCCTAAATAATGCATGTTTAATATTGCATATTTTGAGAATTTATAAAAATGTGGTAGAATGTTGTGAATTGTTTTGATGACTTTTTTCCTTTCAACGTCTAGTTTTTGAAATGTATCTTTGTTGATATGTTTAATTGGAGTTCCTTTATCTAAACAGCTGTATGCTATTCCATTGTATTACCATTCCACACCCCTTTCAAATAAATTCTACTATTGATAGACATTTGGGATGTTTCCAGAATTTGCTACTAAAAGCAATACTACTATGATCATGTTCATACATGTCTTTGGATGCACACGTTCAAGAGTTTCGCTAGGGTATATGTCTAGGAGTTAAATTTCTAGGTCATAGGTTATTTATAACAAGATAAAGACAACTTGTTTTCCAGATATATATAGCAATTTAGACTCCCATCATCAGTGTGTATCTTAGCCAAAACTTGGTTTTGTCACACAAAAAACTTTCTGCCAATCTTGGTATCAATGCTCTTTCATAATTTACTTTACATGACCTGATTACTAATTATTAATCTGTAAGTTTGATTCCTTGGAGATATTTGAGTGTAAATTTATTGTCAAGCTACCCTCTTCGCCCTCAACTACTTATCACATAACTCTCAGATTATTTTAACAGAACCAGGGCACCGTTTCTTGAACTACTGTTTCTCAGTGTAGGCAAAGCCTCACATTTGAGTTTGCTTTTTTGACATAATGGAGCCTAGCAATGATAAACAAGTCACTCAGATTCCTTGGGTCTCAGTTGTAAAATCAGAATAATATGAACTTCCCTCACAAGCCGTAAAAGAAGTATGCATAACAATGAGATAAGCTCCATCTTGGCTCTGTGGTTGATTCTTGGGGAATACTTCCGTGGATAAACAGTTCCAACTATGTATTATGGGTTATCAATAGATCTTTCCAGTGATAATCTTCCCCACGTTTGGAGACAAAGTTGGTATCAGTGACAACCTTGTTTCTGTTCTGGAGAAAGTTCCTGAAGTTATTTGAGAATCTGGTAGATTTTGGAGGAAACACATCTAGAAGACTGAAAGGAATAGGTTAATAATGTGTAAACTCTGCTTGGGTCATATCAGAACTACTGGCGCAAACATTTTGAATAGAAGTTGGGTAAGCATTTGTCGGTTGATTGAGACCTTGGAGATAAGCATGTGGTCTGATTCACTCTTCTAACTTTGTTTTAGGGAATTTTTTTTTTTTTTCCCTGAAGGGGTACTGAGTTTCATGAAATAATCTTTGATTTTATAATCAGGTAACTGAATGATAGAACAATAGATAAACACATTTAATTTCAATCTTTTTAACCTAGGGAGGCTACTAAAGTTGTTATTGCTGAACTATTTAAATAACAGCTTCATGCTAACAAGGGGACAGGCAGGGCATGGGTAAAGTTTTGGAAATCCCAGATTAGTAATTAAACACAAACTTTCTCCTCTTTCACCAGAGGAGAACTGAGAACACTGCAGAGCCTTCTTAACTTGAACTTTATCATTTTTGCCCTGAGCTATCTGGCAGTAGAGTTGTCAGAATTTGGACAACACAAAGGAAAAATGGGAGGAAAGGGTATTAAATATTCCTACTGCTCAAAACATAGCTAGTTGGGAGGTGACAGAAAAGTACACATTGTTCTTGCCAACGAGTTACAATACAAACTGATGCACTGGCTAAATTCTCTAATAACCTAACTTGTGCTTCTATCTTTGTCTGGTATTAAACCAATTTTTATCTTTAAATTACAACTATTCAAAGGGCTTGCAGATTTAATACTTCTTACATAGTCCTAGGCATTCTGCAAAATGCTTGGCAAATTAAATGTGATTCTACTGAATAACCTCACACATTTTTATAAAAATTTTTCTTAAAATCCAATAAGAAACTGCATTTGCTATCACAAGCCCTTAAACTCTTATTTACTGGTCTGAAAGGCAGGCTATAGAGCTGTTGTTCTATAACAGCAATTATAGTCATTAATTTAAATTAGAGGATAATTGAAGTATGAATTAGAAACTGGTATGGCATACTACTGGGTGATAACATTTAATTGGAAATAAAATTTGATGACTCATTATGGAACTTTTTATAAGACTGAGCTAAGATTAGTAGAGTTTTGTTATTGTTGTTTTCTTTTCATAATTATTTACAAAATTCATATCCTATAGTGCTCAGGTTTTAGATTTTTTTCCTTCTAAAACAAACAAAACTTTTCAGGATGGCTTTGTGTTATGGGGAAGTCTATTTGCCATTTTACACTGTGCAGTGATTTAGAACTTTATTTATTGTACAAGTAAATGATGGATTGATAACCTATTTAGTTGTTTCCTTCCAAAAGAGAAATGAAAACATGTCAACTAATGTTTGAAATGGGAAATAAGTTAGTTGACAACATAGCACGCTACTTAATACTTCCATTAAGAAATTGTTTTGACTCCTTTATATTGGGACAATTACAGAACAGCTCTTGAATGAATGAGAGTTGAATAGTATTACTTTAGAATATGAGCCGTTTGTAGATAAATATATTCATATCAGGATCTGCACTTTTCTTTGGCTTAAATAAAGTAAAGCCTCTTTAAGATTGCATGGGGGAGTTTTTGTGAATTTGAAATGAGTATCTCAAAAGCTGTCTTGCTGTGAGCATATTTTCATTCTTTGTAGGCTACTGAATCTTGGTTCTTCTGAATTGTCTTATCTGTTCCTAAGAACTTTCCTCCTTCTTCTGTCGTCTAGAATATTTAAAATATAAGTGGAACTATTTATTCTTTAAGGATAGACAGAATACAGCTAGGAAATCTGGTCTGGTCTGCTTTCTGCCCTTCCTTCCTTCCTTCCTTCCTTCCTTCCTTCCTTCCTTCCTTCCTCCCTCCCTCCCTCTGTCTCTCTCTCTCTCTCTTTCTTTCTTTCTCTCTTCTGGAGGGCACTGGCACAATCTATCTTTCTTTCTTTCTTTCTTTCTTTCTTTCTTTCTTTCTTTCTCTTTCTTTCTTTCTTTCTTTCTTTCTTCTTTCTTTCTCTCTTTCTTTCTCTCTTTCTTTCTTTCTTTCTTTCTTTCTTTCTTTCTTTCTTTCTTTCTTTCTCTCTCTCTCTCTCTCTCTCTTCTGGAGGGCACTGGCACAGTCATAGCTCACTGTAGCCTCGAACTTCTGGACTTCTGGGCTCAAGTGATCTTTCTGCCTCAGCCACCCATGTAGCTAGGGCTACAGGCATTAGCCACCATGCCCAGCTTGCTCTTTAGAGGGTACATTTTTAATCATCTTTCCAAACTCTTGCATGAAACTTGATCTATTCCTGTTTTCTACTTCAGAATAAGGTCAATTTTCATATTTTGTAATTTGTTACACAATCTTCTGTGTCCTCTCAGTTTTCAAATTTATTGCCATATAACTGTAATTCTTTGAAACTTCGATTGTGAAGTTATATCTCCTTTCGTAATAATACACACACACACACACACACATATACACAAACTTTTTTTCTTTAATCTGAATCATAAGGCTTTCTGTTTTACAGATTCTTTAAAAGAGCAGATTTTTTAAATCCTTTTTATCCTTTCTAATATATTTTATTGATTTCTATTTCATTAAATTCAGTAATTTTGCCTTTATTTCTTAGTAGTATATTTCACTTTATTTACTATTTTCCTAATTTCTTAGGATAAAAACTACTTTTTTCTTTCATTTACTTTATCAATGTAAGCATTTAAGGCTATACATTCTCCCCTGAACACAGTTTCATCTGCATCTCATAGGTTTTGGATTAAGTGTTCTTTAAATTGCTTCCTAGAAAATTAGTAACATCAGTTGTGATTTTCTCTTTGATGTGGAGAGGATGTTTCTTAATTTGCAAGTACTTAAACTTTAGGCCACCTTTAAATCATTTATCTTCAACAGCCTATGATCAGATAATATGGCTATTAAATCTCGATTTTTTAGAAAAGGGTGTGTGTGTGCGTGTGTGTGTGTTTGTGTGTGTGTGTGTGTGGTTAAATATATAATAGATTTTTTTTTTTTTGAGATGGAGTCTCACTCTGTCGCCCAGGCTGGAATGCAGTGGTACAATCTCGGCTCACTGCAAGCTCCGCCTCCCGGGTTCATGCCATTCTCCTGCCTCAGCCTCCGGAGTAGCTGGTACTACAGGCTCCCGCCACCACGCCCCGCTAATTTTTTTTTTTTTTTTTTTTTTGGATTTTTAGTAGAGACGGGGTTTCACTGTGTTAGCCAGGATGGTCCCGATCTCCTGACCTCGTGATCCGCCTGCCTCGGCCTCCCAAAGTGCTGGGATTACAGGCATGAGCCACCGCGCCCGGCCATATATAATTGATTTTAAGAACTATTTCATAGGCATAAAGTATATTATCTGGAAAATGAATAGATGTAATCAACTTTGTTGTATTGTTCTATTTTCCTAAATATTTGATTATACTTAAATTTACCACATCAGCCTAATTTTTATATGTTAAATCCCTTGTAATAAGTGTATTTTAATCAAACTCATCTTGTATTTCTGGTAATTTTTAATTAATGTATTTTGTGGCCATACTGTTTGTGCATATAGATTTATGTCATCTGCTCCCTAACTTTTGCCACTGTAATACTATGTCGTCCTTTTTCTTAGGTAATGTCCATAACCTTTAATTTCTCCTTGTTTAATATTTATTTCTTTTTGCTTGCCTTGCCTCAAATCTCTTATTTTTAATCTTTCATTATCAATTTGTTTATAAGAATGTTTCTGATAAATACTGTATAGCTAACTTTTTGTTCTTATTTAATCCAATTTGACTTTCTCTTTTTTAATGAATCTGGCATATTAATATTTAGTGTAACAAGTGATATACTTGATTTTATTTTTTCAGTCTCATTGATTTCTTATTATCTAGATTATTCTACTATGACATCTTTTTTTCAAATTTTTATCAATTTGGTCTTCAAGTCCCTCCTTACTAACTTGGAGAATCTGATGAACTTTTCCATCCCATTAATAATCACCTTCCGTTTTCAGGCATTAATAGTCAAACATCTATTTTTTTAAATAAAATAAAATAACTCTTTGTGCCCATTTCTAGATGCTTGATTCTCCTTTCCCAACCTAAAAAAGCATTTTCTCTTCTACTTCCCCATTTTGTTTTCTTCTCCTAGATGAGATCTTGAGAATGACCTTACATCCCTCCAACCTTCTACCCAGCCCTAAGTCTTCAGTTTGGCCAAGATAAGTTAGAACTTCTAATTCCAGATAACTATGGTACTATCACTGGCAGTACGAATGCTCCATGTGAATGCATATGCCACATTTGAAGGGAATCTTTCTTTCTTTTTTCATTGAAAAGCAGTTAGATTCACATTGTGGTTATGAGTTTGGGTGCTCATATCAGACTACATGGATTTTTTTCTCAAAGGTGTTGCCTGCTAATCGTGTAAACTTGGACATGTTAAATTTTTTTGTGCTTCAGTGAAAAGAAGAATTATATTGTGGTTGTTCAAAATATCCATACATTCTTCAACTCTCCCCCAAAAAACATGTAAACATGTATCATTTACAGGTAAATGATATCTTAGCTGTGTGTTGAATTTCTGGTTTTTGTTTTTTCTTCAGTAGTCTATAAATATTACTCCAGTATCTTCTAGCTTCTCCCATTTTCTCCTAGTGAATGGTTATTCTGCTCTTATCTAGCAGGTGATAAATCTGTCAAAAGATAGTTTTTCCTTTTTATTTTATGTGTAAGTTGTTATTTCTTCCTTAAAATTTGTAATCTTTTCCCATTTATTCTTTAAATCTTAGACTACAACCAGGATGCGTTTAGGCTGATATCTTTGCTTATCAATTCTGCCTGGAAATCAGGAACCTCTTCCAATATTCTGACTTGTGTTTTCAGCTCAGAATAATTATTTTATCATTTGTTTGATTATTGCCTTTTGTTGCACTGGATCTTAGTTAAAATGCCCCTTCTGATTCAAAGTATCTGGAAGGCAAGTATTTGTCAACTAAGGGAAAGGTGACCATGCATCAATGGTTTTGCTGAGACTACCTGGTTTACACCTTCCGGCTTTATACTTAGAAAATACTGCAATCATCTTCTGGTCATGAAGTTACAAACTGCAGGACAAAGGCTAACCAGCTGAGACTAGCAGAGCAAATTCCAAGAACCCGGGGCTTTAATTAACTTGAATTAATTTGGACTTGCCCTACCTTTAACTTCACACTAAATGAGATAATAATTCCCCAAATTTTCAAGCCATTTTTGAGATGAGTCTCTTATGGCCAAAAGCATCCTAATTTATACCACATCCTTTTGGTATCTAACTAAATATTCACCAATATTTGGCACATTTCTTAAATCTTTTGTAGTGTGCCTCTTCTATGTAATGTAAATACGGTCTGAATATCCATTCAGAAATTATAGTTGATTTGCAAAAATAACTACTATATCACCTATATTAATTGATAGTTATTCCTTCCCAACCTTCTTTCACTCTTCCATATATATACAGAGTAAATCTACATCGTTATGTTGATTAAACAAAATAGCAGTGAAATCAGGATGTTACTGCTCATTGTACATTTATTTCAATTATGGAAAAAGCCAAAATTTTACTCCCTTATTTAACACTTCTCTAGAAAAGCAGTTGAAATAACCTAGTGTCATTCTAAAATGATTTGTATACTATGTAGACCAGAATCTAGAGCTATACCTAAAAATACATAAATGAAATTATTCTAGAAGTTAAATCTTCATGAAAAAACAAATTAAATGGTTTACTAACCTCAAGCTGACTAAATGTTTTTATTAAATGCAGCCTCAGCCAGCACCTCTTTTCATGGCTGCAATAATTAAGTATAATAAATATTCAAATCAGTAATTGAATTTGTTAAAAAAAACACATGCTCAGCTCAGTGAAGACTTTCTAATAAATAGAATTCAAGTACCATATTTTCATACTTCATGACACTTGCCTCATCTTAGTTTAATGACTGCCATTTCTTGCACTATAACAAGATTTTATTTTTATTTTGTTTTATGCTGTTCAAACAAATACATTCAAAGTCATAAGCTACACCTATGTATAACCATATTCTGGGAGTTGGTTTATGTGTTTGTTTATTTTCTCACAAGTAAAGATAGGTCAGATGTTGCCAAATTAGTAAATAACTAAACTTGAGATGGGAAATACTCTAGGGACACAATCTGCTTAGTTTTGCATACTTTTAGTCACTTTTCCCATTACTCTGTCCAGCTTTCCAGTAATACTCATAGCATTGCCTTGATTTCATATGACCACGCAGTGAAGTGATTATTGCACTTAGAATTTTGTTGCTTTTCCTGTGCTAACAACTTAAAAGTTTAAAATAACTGATGTTCAAAACAGTGAAGATTTCCTTTTATAAACAAGTTGGAAAGGAAACTTTTTATGTTATTATCCTCAAGTATTTTAACTAATATAAAACATCTTTCAGTCTTTTAGGCAAACCATTTAGACAAAAAGTACAAATAATAAATTTACATTGTGTTAAGCTGAGATCATATTTCTTTCTCTTGAATTACTTTTGAAATTTTCCTTATGCACCTGGTGATACTGAAAGATGAGTCCAATAGTGTAATACAATAGGGCAATATGAGCTTCTGTTCTAGTTTCCATTAGTTGCATCAATTCAAATTGCACCTGGAAAAGATCTAAGCACGCCATTAAGCCAAGACAGCAGATAAGGGTGATGGCAAACAATAATAATATTTAGATCTTTTTTTTTTTTTTTTTTTTTTGGAGACAGAGTCTCACTCTGTCAGCCAGGCTGGAGTGCAGTGGCGCGATCTCGGCTCACTGCAACCTCTGCCTCCTGGGTTCAAGCGATTATTCTGCCTCAGCCTCCTGAGTAGCTGGGACTACAGGGGCCTGCCACGACACCCAGCTAATTTTGGTATTTTTAGTATAGACGGGGTTTCACCACATTGGCCAGAATGGTCTTACACTCCTGACCTTGTGATCTGCCCAATCTTCATTGCATCATTTAACTTTCATTGGTATCACAGTAATTCACTATCCTTCATTCCTAACAGCCAGTTATGAATAATTGAAAGATTTTAAACATAATCTCATAGGCAAAAGAATATTCATTGGCTTAGCTTAACAAATCATTATTAAACACCTACTGTGTGCCAGGCACTGTTCTAGACACTGGGGTTACAGCAATGAACAAAATAAATACACTCTCCAGCATAGTGGAGTTCACATACTGGTGCAGGGAGAGAGACACATACAAACAAAAATGCATATATAATAATTCACAAATTGATAGGTGCTATGAAGAAAAATAAACCATGGTAAGGATGACATAGACTGCTGGATGGAGGTTTTAGTACATATAGGTTGGCCAGAGAAGGCATCTCTGAGAAGTTGCCACTTAAGAAGAAGAGGGAGTAGGCTCAGTGGATTCTGAGGGAAGAATAAGTTTGAGATTCTGAGTCATTCATGTCCTTGGCAGATCAATAAAGAGGAAGTAGATGCTGTGGCCAGAACTCGGTGTGTATGTTGGGGCAGTGGTAGGAGGCTATGGTGGTAAGACAGGGCCACCTTCCATAGGGTCTTGAAGACTGTAGTAAAGACTGTGGCATCTCCTCTCCAGTAATTTGAGCAGAGAAATGGTAGCATTCTACTTAGGATTTAAAAGATTTGCTCTAGCTGATTTGTGGAGAATAGGTTTGTAAGGCAGCATAGTGAATGAAAGGAGAAAAGTTAGGTGATTGCAAACGTCCAGGTGAGAGTTGATATCAGACTGTGATGGTGTGGCAGATGCATTTCATGTGATGGGCTCAATTAATGGCCTCCATGTTTCACCCTTCTCTTTCTTGGGACTGGATTGCCTGCTGGAAGGTGAGGAAACAGCCTGTCATCCCAGCGGAGGCCATCCTAGATCAGCCAACTGTCAGCTGCTTGTGTGTGAGTGAACCCTGGTCAAGACCAGAAGACCTGCCCAGCTGAGCTCAGCCAAGATCAGCAAAACCTCTCAGCTTATAATCTTATAAACTTACCAATTTAGGTGTGGTTGTGACACAGAATTATTGTATTATTGTATGCATTGTAAGTATTGTATATTACACATGGAAATCATAGAAACAGTGAAAAGCCAGTAATTTCTGAGTATATATTGAAGTTAGAGCAAATTGTGTGAGGTAGAGAAGCCACATACTCCAAATTTCTGGCATGAGACATTGGAAGAATGAATGATGGAGGTGGATATTGAATCTGAAATGAATTTTTCATTATGTGAAATTTTGTGAAGTTTCATTTTGTGTTGAATATCTTGTGACTCATTGAAATGAAAATCATAAAATAAAATTAGTCCTTAATGCATAAAATTTTACAATGTTGTTCTATTCTTTAGGAAAAAAAATTTTGGCCGGGCGTGGTGGCTCACACCTATAATCCCAACAGTTTGGGAGGCCAAGGCGGGTGGATCACTTGAGGTCAGGAGTTCAAGACCAGCATGGCCAACATGGTGAAACCCCGTCTCTTAAAAAAAACAAACAAAAAAACTATCAAACATCAGCATGGCTTTGGCTAGAAACACAACAGAAATAAAAACTCAGTTAAAAACCTGCTTCTCTTTAGTCACTCTGCTAGAGAAAAAGTGTCAAAGTCATAGAGCCTAATTTTTTTTTAAATAATGTTATTAAATATTTCTCCACTAATTGTGGAACTGGACCTTGGTAGATGCTGGCCGTTTACCTGACCAGTGTGTTTTCCCCCAGCTGCTGTGACTGCTACTGCTAGTGGCTCACAGCTGTTCACTCTCCTGGGAAATGCCCTTGGCCAGTGGGGCCCACCTACCAGGAGACGCCTGGAAGTTACAGTCCACTCACCCATCAAACGAATAGTGCTGGGGTACAAAAAGCCAGCACCCTGCCTCACGGCTGGAGAACTCAATTTTGTCTATAATGCAGACAGAAGTCAGCATTGTCGTTTCCTCCTAATTAATAAATATTTAATACTAGTTTTCCATTGCACAGAAATTAAAACAAAATCCTATAGTATCTCATTGCTTCCTCTTATCTAAAAACATTTAAGTCACTGTGTTTAGTATCCTTAGTTCTTGTGCTGTTTTCTGTAACTGTGCTGCCTCAAGTCACTTCTTGCTGAAGAGCTAGCAGAGTTATGGGACAGAATTTGGCAGTGCTGTGTGGAATGTCACTTGAGTTGAGTTTGTAAATAGAACAGTACTTCGCCATTCACACCCAGAGCTGCTCTGGTAATCAGCAAAGGCCAGATTCCAGTTGGATCCTCATCTCTGCTCAGCCCACTTCTCCTGTCCTCTCCTGTTCTCCTCAGCCTCTTACCAGTTTCCTCTGAGAGCACTTCCTCAATAAATCACCGAGCAAGAAAGAATCCCTGCCTCGTGCTCTATTTCTAGGAAGCCTGAAGTAAGACAAGGCTTGATTAAAATTGCAAAGTACATCTAGGGTAGTAATGCTATAGGAGGATGAATATTGTTAAATGCCTCCAGTTTGGTGGCTTTTTACAAAAACGTTCACTTTATTTTTGAAAGGTATCACATTAGTAGCCTTTCATGCCAATGCAGCGACTTACATACTGATTTTCATAAAATTATTATTGTGAAATTTGGCGGGAAGATGAGTATTATATATACAGAGCAGGGTTAATCTGGCTGGGGGAGGAGAGTCTTTTTTTTTTTTTTTTTTTTTTTTTTTGAGACGGAGTCTCGCTCTGTCACCCAGGCTGGAGTGCAGTGGCGCGATCTCGGCTCACTGCAAGCTCCTCCTCCCGGGTTCACGCCATTCTCCTGCCTCAGCCTCTCCCAGTAGCAGGGACTACAGGCGCCCGCCAACACGCCCGGCTAATTTTTTGTATTTTTCAGTAGAGACGGGGTTTCACCGTGGTCTCGATCTCCTGACCTCGTGATCCGCCCGCCTCGGCCTCCCAAAGTGCTGGGATTACAAGCGTGAGCCACCGCGCCCGGCCAAGAGAGTCTTAACATGTAACTAAATCCCGTGTCAACTAAATTTAAGGAATCATGCATTTGTTTAATTTGTTTCATTGTTTCCCAAAACCACATTGCAAGTTAAGAGAATATATTGTCATAACGATAAATGCTTTATTGAATTTGATCTGCTTCTGTAATTATGTATGAAAAATGAGACTTCACTGCCTTTATTCAGAATCATACTTTATATTGCTTATGACTGACTCTATAACAGTTCATAAAATTATATGGCATGTTTGGATATGATGAAAATTTAGCATTATCTAACATAAAGCCAAAAGAGAGAGATGTTGGAGAAATCTAGTCCAATTCTTTTACTATTCAGTTGAAGTAATTGTAAGTTACAAATATTAAGTGGTTTGTCCAAAATCAGAAAGGTAATTGGTGTCAGATCTGGAAACAGAAAGTAGAACAGGGTTTAGGAAACATATTCATTATAAGGTTTAACTGTTGTAATTGTTGCTATTATTGAAAAAAGAATAAAAAATGCATTAAAATGAAATGGATAATTGACAATTATCAAAATAATTGTTTCAAATGACTCACTTATCTACATAATTCAGACAAAAGTCAGCATTGTAGTTTCCTCCTAATTAGATATTTAGTACCAGTTTTCCATTGCATGAAAATTAAAACAGAAAAGCCTTTAGAATCTTATTGCTTCCTCTTATTTAAAAACATTTAATTCACTGTGTTAAGTAGTATCCTTGGGCTGCCTCAAGTCACTTCTTGTTGGAGAGCTAGCGGAGTTACGGGACAGAATTTGCCAGTGCTGTGTAGAATGTCACGTGAGTTCAGTTTGTCAATAGAGAAGCACTTCGCAAACTTAACGTTCATAAGAATCATCTGGAAGTCTTGGTAAAAGGCAAGTTTTAAAGTGCATGGCCACAAAAATGAAATTAAGAAAATTTCAGAATTTTATTAATTATGAGAATTATATAATTAAGAAGAATAAATATTTGGAAAAAGTTTAATAAAAGAAGTGCAAGACTTGTAACTGAAAACTACAAATCATTGTTGACAGAAATTGAGGAAGACCCAATAAATGGAAAGCTATTCCACGTGCATTGATGGGAAGATGATGTTAACATGGTAGTAGTCCCAAAATTGGACTACAGATTCAACACAATCCTTATCAAAATCCTAGCTGTCTTTCTTGCAGAAGTTGACATAGCTGATTATAAAATCCATATGGAAATGCAAGGGATGCAGTAAGAAGAGTCAAAACACTCTTGAAAAACAACAAAGTTAGAGAACTAACACTTTAGAGTTCAAAATTTACCACAAAGCTACAGTAAACAAAACAGTGTGGTACTGGCATAAGGATAGAGATATAGGTCAATGGAATCTAATGAGTGTGCAGAAATAAACCAATACACTTACGGTCAGTTGAATTTTAACAAGGTTGCAAGACCATCTAATGGGGAAAAGAAGAGTCTTTTCAGTAAATGATACAGGGACAACTGGATATCTACATGCAAAATAATAAAGTGGGACCTCTACCTCACATCTTATACAAAAAAATTCACTCAAAGTGGACCAAAGACCTAAATAGAAAAGGTAAAATTATAAAATTCTTAGCCAAAAACATAGCAGTAGTCTTTGTGACCTTGGATTAGGTCCTCTTAATATAATACCTCTTAAATATAATACCTAAATACAAGTAACCAAAGAGAAAATAGATAAACGGGACAACATTTTAAAAAAACTTTTGTGTTATAAAGAATACTATCAAGAAGTAAAAACCCACAGATTGGGAGAAAATATTTGCAAATCATATATCCAATAAAGTTACAGTATCCAGAATATATAAAGGACTCTTACAACTCATCAATAAAAGACAAGTGACTCAATTAAAAATAAACAAAAGATTTGAATACTTATCCAAAGAAATATATAAATGACCAATAACACATGAAAAAAAATCTCAACATTATTAGTCATGAGAGAAATGCAAGTCAGAGTTACATTGAAATATTACTTCATACTCATGAGGATGGCTAGAATCAAAAACATGGACAATACCAGGTGTTGGTGAGGATGTGGAAAAGTTGGAACCCTTAGACATTGCTGATGGGAATGTATAATAGTGCACCCATTTTGGAAAACAGTCTTGCAGTTTCTCAAAAATTTAAACATAGAGCTATCATATTATCTAGCAATTCCCATCCCCAGGTATATATATACCCAAGAAAATTGAAAACATATGTTCACACAAAAATTTCTATATGAGTGTTCATAGCAGCTTTATTCAGAATAGTCAAAAAAGGGAAACAACCCAAATGCCCATCAATTAATGAATGAACAAACAAAATGTGGTATATCCATAAAATAGAATATTAGCTATAAAAAGGATTAAAGTACTGATACATGCCACAACATGAATAAATCATAGAAATATTAAATGTTTTTAAATAAGAGGAAGCAATAAGATTCTAAAGGCTTTTCTGTTTTAATTTTCATGCAATGGAAAACTAGCATTAAATATCTATTTAATTAGGAGGAAACTACAATGCTGACTTTTGTCTGAATTATGTAGATAAGGTTTAACTGTTGTAATTGTTGCTATTATTGAAAGAAGAATAAAAAATGCATTAAAATGAAATGGATAATTGATAATTATCAAAATAATTGTTTCAAGTGACTCACTTATCATCCAGAAGGGATGAATATGGTCCTGTGCTCATTATTTCAAGAACAATAGATTTGCATCAGACTCATGTGCTTCTGAGAATTGATGTCGAACCCCTCTTGTGTTGTAGCTCACATCCTCTTGGCCACATTTTTACAGCAACCAGCTTTGTGATAGTGTCACTGCCAGCACCTTGCATCAGCTGCAGCGCTTATCTCTTGCTTCTCTGTTACCATCTGTTAAGATGCCTTCTGCAAACTACTCAGCCATTCTGAAGCAGGTGCACTCTTTGAAGTCCAAGGTCGTGAACACCTTCCGGGCCAACATGACCAGTGGTAGAAGAGAGCCAATGGATCATCCCTTCTCTCATTTGTCCTTCTGGTGGACAATTTTGAAGCGTATTCTGCATAGTTTCTCAGAGTGTCCCCTGGAGAACTGTGTCTCATTTGCTTACAGCATTGTTTAGATTAACACATCTTCTTGGTATTACTTTTTCCTGCATGTACACCCTTGTGTCCAACCCAACTTTCTGGGGAACACTATGCTGCTTGGGTCCACATTTCCCTGTTTCTCCCTTCATAGTGGCTCCTCACACACCCCTGGACCAATTGTTCTGACATCAACAAGGTCTCCATCTTGCCTTAAAATGAACAAAGGGGTAAAGGTTTAAAAATGAGAATCTTGCTGCTAACTGCTCTGAAGGTATTAACCATGTGTAAAATTTTGAACAAATGTTTATAACTCTAACTTTTTGAATACTTGTTGACATACTTGTTGAATTTGTTAAATTTTAAAAAACTTATTGATTATACTTGTTGAATTTTTGAGAACTCTAATTCTTCCTCAAAATTGGTCCTTCATTCATTTCCACTTTTCTTTGGAATGTACAGTATTTACAACTATGGCTGCAGGTTTTTTTGGGGGTGGTTACTGATTCAGAAAAAATGCTTATTAATATGTCACTTGGGCAGGCACTATTAAGATTACAGAGTGACTAAAATGCAGTTGCTAAAATTTAAGGATAATCTAATGATGAAATAGGAAAAGCTTTACAAATAACCAGAGCAAGTGAAATACAGAGTATGATCAGCATAATGAATAAAGTGTTGACATAATACATAATACATGAAGTCCTAATACATAATGTTATGGTGACAAGAGATGCCCATCTGGTCAGAAGCATAGACTACACACTGTTTTTCAGTTGGCTCATGAAGGATGCTCCTCTTGGGCTGTGCTGAGACTAGCAAAGGCAATTGGCGAGCTTTTTTTTTGTCACAATGACAAAAATGTTTGTATTTGGTTGGCTAAGACATTTTGAAGCAACATTTTTCAATTTAATTCTTGAGAACATTTTGATGGCTCTCGACATCTCAAGCTCCAAGGATATTTCAGTGCTATGTCATCAAACATCATGTTTCTCCTCTCCAAGGTTGAGCTTTTAAGAATTATGGGGTCTACTTTTCCTGAGGTCATGAAGTACTAATACATGCACTTTTGAAGTATGATGACTCTTCATGCCTCCTGGGTATTTCTGCTTCTTTATGAGAATTTCATTGTTATTCATGTGTAGATGACAGTTTGAATGACCTAGAAAGAACAAAACATAAAAGTAATGATTACATAATTCATGCCATCCTTAATTAACTATGTTTTATTTTCTAAGAGCTGCAGATGTTATATTACTCATAAAAGTCTGTTCATATATTATTTATGCCACACGAATAAAATGTTTGTTAGCTTGAAACGCTTAAGCAAATTCTCTGGGTTTCTTTAAATTAAAAAAGCAGGTATGAGGGTGTATTAGCCTTGTGTCTTTTGATTTTCTGTATTCTGAAGGCTTGACATCCAGGGCCTTGCTCCTGCCTCACAGGGTTCACTAATTCCTAGAAATAGTAAGTCAACAACTCTCTGCTAGCAAACCTTTCAAATGCAAACCAACCAATTCAGAGCCCAACCACTTCCTTATCAGGTCCTCCTCATACACCCGTCTCTCCACCTGCCCAAATCTCCTCAGGTACCAGAGAAGGAAGGATAAGCCCTGTGCTCAATACCATTTTTATAAGATAAGCACTTACATATTTCACAATAAGTCTAAGAAAAACTTGGGAAGAACAAATATCAAGCTCTGAACAGTGGTGACCTCAAGGGCAAAGGATTAGAGAACAAATTTTTGAGTTCTCTCTTTCATAGGATTTTTTTTTAATGTGAGAATATAGCACGTTTTTATTTTTATATTTTTTACTACTTTCAAATTTTAAAAAGTATAAAGAGAACTGGTGAAATTAGTTTACTTAAGCACCTACTTCATAGCTTTGTAAATATTTTTATAAATCCTACAGAGTTTCAGTCTCCTTTCTAAAATAAAATGAATACAATTAAAATGAAATTTTCTCCTTGTAATTATGCCTATGAGATTGATAAAAGGCATGAATTTGGTGGGGAGGAGGAGCGTGCGTATTATGGTACCAAGTCGGGAAGAAGCAAGAACATGGAATTCTACCCTATTTTTTCATTTTAAATTAATGCCATTTGGAAGGGAAGGGGGACAATAACATTGAGGGAAGAGACACTATACTGTGTTTTCTTTGATTTGAGGGGCATAAATTGTAAGTAAATAAATACTGTCTTAAAAGCTTTTTATGGCACTCTTTTGAAAGACATATTTGAGAGTTCTATATATTGTCTTTCTCCCCTCACCCCCACCTGCCCCTCCAGAGATCTTTGACTTTTAAGGTTTTAGGAAATAAGGCACTTGAATCAGGAATTGAGAAAAATGAGAAAATAAGAATACTGAGCCAGGATCATGATTCAAATAATTTAGTGAGAGCCTTAAACAAAATTAAGAAGTAACCAAAATGAAGAAAACAGACTGAAAAAATGACCAAACTGGGTTAAACATTTGGATATATTTTTAGTGTTTATTTTCAAGGATTCAAGTGGTATTATATTTCAACCCTGCAACTTCCTGCTGTGGCTGCATGTGAATGTATGTGGAGATTACATCTGGAACAGGATGAGGCCTGCTCTAAATGTGAGGCCTGAACCCTGCCCCTCACCTTCCCCATGGCAGGCACTGATGGACAGGCCTCACTAATTCCTCCATCTTTGAGAAACACAGAGTGGAAGCAGTGAGTTCACTGTACTATGCATGTGCTTAGAAAATGTCCAGTATTCATTTCCATATTTCTTATGATAATGAGGCAAATTTTATCTCATTTTCATGAAGTAATAAATTTAAAATGAAATTAAATGAAATAAAATATTCTTATCTGTTGGAGAAGCTATAAGGAAAACCCGAGAGAAACTGCTACACCCTTTCTTGTGTGGGGTCAAGGCAGTGCAGTGAGGAAGAGATGAATGCATAAAGTATTTTTACTTTTTAACACTCGCCTATGCTGTGTAAGTGTCTCTAGCATAGTGTCTACTAAATTGACATGCACCTGATGACTATTGATTGAAAAGATAAATGAACAAATACATGATGCAATTTTGGGGAGGGGATCATTTTGTTAGCCATCCAAGAGGACTGAAAATTCATGTTGAAGTAGGTTATTAAAATATTATTTTAAGTACTATGTACTTGTAGGGAATTCATTATTCCTATTGGTTATCAAAAAAAGTTGCATTAGTTATCATGACAGACAAACAGATCAGCATGGCCATGTTACAATTCTTTTTTTGGCAACATTAAATGCTTCTGTTTCTCTAATTACTTATTGGGAACCCGAATGTGGTCATATATATCCATGTGCTAGATAAAATGATGGATGACCTGTGGTATTTGAAACTGGCTTCCTTCAGCTGTGATCATACAGTGGTTAGTACTCTGCATTGTGAAACTGGCGTTCTTCAATCAAACTTAATGGGAAAATCTAATTACCACTCATAATAGAACACTATTCCCTTTACAAAGATATTAACCTTGATGTTTTGATCTAAAAATATTTAAGTATTTAATTTTTAATGCAATTCTCTTAACATTTAAAAATAATCTATAACGTGCTAGGTGTTACAGATTTCTAAAACAATGAAACATGGCCCTGACCTTGTGAAGTTTGGGGTTTAGTGGGGGAGTCAGGGCTATATATACTATCACAATACAAAATAGTGCTATACTTGAGGGTATGAACAAAACAATATTAACTCACAGAGGTGGTGATGACATAGGAGTTAAAAAAAATTATTTAGGCAGACAGTGAGGGTACGAGAGTCCTTGGTAAAGTTTTCCTTTTAATGAAAAGCAGCCCCCAGATCATTTTCTTTTCTACCAAAGAGCAGCCTGTAAAATAGAGCTGCAGACATAGACAAGCAAGCTGGAAGCTTGCACAGGTGAATGCCAGCAGTTGTGCCAAGAGGAAAAGGCTACCTAGGACTAGGCATGTGCAAAATGCCGACTCCATGCTCCCTTCTTTTGCCAGCTACGTGTACAGTAAGGTGCAGACAAGATGGCCCCGGCCAAGTGAAAAATCCATTTGCATAATAAGATTAGGGTGGGGTGGCCAGCCTTCCCCGTGCGCTATATAAACATCACATCTGGTCCAACTAATCTGTGGGCCCTAGTAAATCAGACACTGCCTCCTCAAGCCTGCCTACAAAATCTGGTGCAGTATGCCACAGGCTGGTTTTTCCCTTTCGGGAGCCCCTCTCTCACGAGGGAGAGAGCTATTCTCTTTTCTCTTTCTTTTAGCTAGTAAACCTCAACTCCTAAACTCCCTCGCCCTGTGTGTCCATGTCCTTAATCTTCTTGGCGGAGAGATAAACCTTGGGTATTTACCCCAGATAATGACACAGTTTCAGTGAGGTCACTAAAAAGGAGAAATTTTCGTTTGAACTTATTTATTTATTTTTAGTTTGAATCTGTTTTAGAGTTCACTGGATAAAAAAGAGAAGAAATGAATTAGTGAATAAATAAATGTCCTGCCTCTAAGAGACAGCAAGGGCAAAGGCAGAGAGGAATTTAAAAACATGGTATCACAGCACACTCACTGTGCAGTAGTTGGAAATAGAATACAAATCATGCATTGTTCTTCAGTGTCAAATTACTGAAGGCCATATGGTATCTATTTGGCTTGTTTAAACTGCACTTTCAAATACAAGAAACAAAACAAATTGTATTTCCAGTTACTTGCTTCTTTCTTAAGGAGGAACCTACCTACCCTTTCTAATCTCCTTGTCTAGAGGGAACAAACAGGTTTGCATCAGCAGCTATTCTGTTGGTGTAATATGCATGTCCAAAAATAGCACCAAATCAAATAGTTTTAATTCTCAATTTTGTTAAATAGCTGGATATATTGAATATTTTTCCAAAATAAATCTAAGTAAATATTGAAAAACAAATAAATATACCAACATGGTATACTTTACAACTATGAGTGATAGTCTGTCGGGTAGCCAGGCAGGTGTAGAAACAGATGTTGCCACAAGGTCTCTGGGTCTGTTTCTTCCAATCTCCACCCGTCATCACTCTGGCTTGACTCCTTGATCATCAGCCTTTGTGTTCTACTCATGATTGTGCCCTTTATTCTTCTTATTTATTTATTTATTTATTTATTTTGAGGCAGAGTCTCACTCTGTCACCCAGGCTGGAGTGCAGTGGCACAATCTCGGCTCATGGCAACCTCTGCCTCCTGGATTCAAGCGATTCTCCTGCCTCAGCTTCCCGAGTAGCTGGGACTACAGGCGCCCGCCACCACACCCGGCTGATTTTTTTGTTGTTGTTGTATTTTTAGTAGAGATGGGGTTTCACTGTTAGCCAGGATGGTCTCGATCTCCTGACCTTGTGATCTGCCTGCCTTGGCCTCCCAAAGTGCTGGAATTACAGGTGTGAGCCACTATTCTTTATTTTTTTTCCATTTGCCTTACTACCAATAAATACATAATCTAATATCCCAATAAGCCTATATTTAAAAAAATCAAATTTGGACATACAGACAGCTCAGAAAGGAATGAAATGAAAAAGGAACTTCTCTCCTTCCCCTGCCAAGTTTCTTTCCCAAAGAGGTAAGTGGTATCAATTTCTTGTGATTGCTTCTAGGAAGCGAATGTGTAAATATGTGTTACATTCTGTGACTGGGGTCAATCCTGGGAATTCTGTTTTTCAATACAATCCTCAATATCAGGAAAAATTTCCAATTTATTTGTAGTGTGCCACATACTTTCTTTGGGTAGTTTTAGGTTCCTCTCTGTTTTTGGTTACTCTTCATTTTCAAATTTTAATATTGTGTTTTCTCCTTTTGGTGACTAGGTTCATTAGCAAGTTACTTATAGTTACTAATCTGCCCTTGGTTGCTTATTTTCAATCTATTTACCCACTTTCTGTTTCCTGATTAATTTTGCTTTTATCTTTATTATTTTCTTCCTTTTTTTAGGTTTATTTTGTTATTATTTTCTAACTTTTGGTCTTGAGTAGCTCAATTCTTTTGTTTTTATTCTTTCCTGCTAGTTATATAGATATACAAGGCTATGTATTTTTCTCTGCTTTTAATTTCTAATATTTATTGTTTTAATTATAATAATTTCTAAATACTTTGCAATTATAATTTTGATTACTTCTTTGATCTCTGACATTTATGGGAAGAAAATTGCAAATTTCAGAGTGGTTGTAGTTTTTCTCCCTGATTTTTGTTATTACTTTTATGTTTTGTATGTGTTTGTGTGTGTGTATCAAGAATGTAGTCTGTACTATTTCTGCTTTTCCCCTAATATACAGCCAATTGCTTTATAAATGTAAGTGATTAAAGTGAAGTATATTCTATAAGATTATAGAATTTAATATATTTTTATTACTTTAGCTTCAATTATTTTGTTCAGAATTTCAAATTTTTTCTTATCTGTATCTTTTTTCCTAGCATTTCTTGAAATTTATGGTTTTGTCATTGTTTTTGCTATGTTATTTATTGCTACCTTATCATTTAAGTAAATGCATGTTATAAATGTTTCATCTTTATGTGTTTAAACTCTTTTAGACTCTTCCTTGAATTCAAACTTCTCTGACATTAGTATCATACTTTCAAATTTGTATTAATATTTTCCTGGTCTGGATTTGTTTAAGCTTTGAAAGTTTTTACCCTTTCAGAATTTCTCTATATTATCCGTGTTTTATAGGATATGTGTTTGCTACATTTTTTTTTTTTTTTTTTGAGATGGAGTCTCGCTCTGTGTCCCCGTCTGGAGTGCAGTGGCGCAATCTCGGCTCACTGCAAGCTCTGCCTCCCAGGTTCACGTCATTCTCCTGCTTCAGCCTCCCGAGCTACTTTTTAATTTAATTTGTGAAAATTTTTTATTCATTTTAATGTATACCTTGACATGTTTGAGAGCAAAGTTATATTTAGACTTAGTTCTGTCATCTTGACATCTTTTCTGCTTTCAATACTATATGTTCAGTTGAACTAGCTTTTAAATCTGCAAACTAATATTCATTTTAGTCATTTTTTTTCATTTGGACTCCCGCTTTTGGTATTGGCAGTGCTATTTGAACAAAATATTTTGCTACTTTATTTTTACTACTTCTTACTTATACCTTTTTTCACTACTTACTTTTTACTATGTACAAATTTACTAGTTAGCTAGTCTAAGGTATAGGACAACAAGACAAGAAATTGATTTGCTTTCTTAATTCAAACACATTTTATAGGAGTTTCTATAAATGTGCTTAAGCCAATGAATTATCTCATAACTACAAAACCACTGTAAGTTTGATTAAATCTAGCATGAAAATAGCAGTTTCTGTGGGGGGAAAAATTAAAAATTTTTTAGAAAGCACTGAAATATTCTAAAAAACACTGCACCCCCAGCATGAGTAGGCACAACTCAAAAGCAGTAGCTAAGAATGATAAGTAGATATTACTGCTTATAAGCTTATGGGTCAGCTGGATGTCTTGTGATCTCACCTGGACTCCCTCATGCATATGTGGCTCACTGTGGGTCAGATATGCAGCTCTGTTAAACTCGGGGCCTCTCTCCATGTTTGGGAGACAGGTGGCTGTAGCTGGTCCAGGCTGGCCTCCCCTGGGATGTTTGAGATCTGCTCTTCTTGTGCTCCCATCCTCTAGCAATCTTCTGGAAATTGTTCCCAAGATGCTGGCAGGACTCCAACAGAAAGGGAGCAGAAGTGCCAGGTCCCTTGAGACCCTGGCCAATCTCAAGCTGGGTCCCTTGAGACCCAGGCTCAAATCTCTATTGGCCTCGCCAAGTCCAAAGGCCAGCCCAGATTCAAAAGGTGGAGAAACAGATGCCACCATCCTCTGCAGGGAGGAGTTAGTTGTACAGTCACATTATCAAGACCACAGATGATTGAGGAACTGAAACCCTTTGGCAATGGGCGCTCCATATGCTACTACTTGGAATTAGAATCCTTTTGTCTTCATGCTACCCTCTCCCTGACTCATGCAGCCCAGGCCTTCTCAGGGCCTGGAGCATTTTTCATTAACAGGAAGACTATTTCATCATGTAAAAAAGATGGAATGAAGTCTGCTGTGTGGCAATTCATTTGGGGCTCTTATTATAATGTGTTGTTCTGTGACCTATGTCAATATGTTCACTTTGAAGTTTCAAGACGATCTCCGCCCTAGGATAACTGAAAATGTTTACATACCAATTTATGAACTTTGCAAAAGACTATACCTTTCAAACTAAAGACAAAATTGTTGGAGAAAATTTATATTTATTCGCATTTGTATTTTATATTAGTGTTTATAAAACACTAATACATTTAAAAAAGATGGATTTTATATATAGCAGCTCATTTTTTTTTATAGTCATGTCCATTTTCAGGGATGGTATTTTTCACTGAATGATTAATTTATATCTCTGAGATCTGTGATATATAAACACAGTTCCATGATTCCACAGCAGTTATGTTTGTATTATTTTTCTCGATCATACTGTAAGTACTCTCCAGTTAAATGAATCTAGCTGTAAGGAATATAACACCTAGAAATAAAAAGTCTTTCCAAATACATTGCCTAAATTTGGCAGGCTTACTTCAGAAACATAGTCTTGTTTTTTGTTGTTGTTGTTGTTGTTTTTGTTTTGAGACAGTCTCACTCTGTCACCCAGGCTGGAGCGCAATGGTGTGATCTCAGCTCACTGCAACCACCACCTCCTGGGTTCAAGTGATTTTCCTGCCTCAACCTCCCGAGTAGCTGAGACTACAGGCACGTGCCACCACACCCAGCTAATTCTTGTATTTTTAGTAGAGACAGGATTTCATCATGTGGGCCAGGGTGGTCTTGAACTCCTGACCTCAAATGATCCGCCCGCCTCGGCCTCCCAAAGTACTGGGATTACAGGCATGAGCCACTGCACCCAGCCTAAATCTTGTTTTAAAATAAATCTGTGATTGGCCCTTTTGAACTTGTCAAAACTACCAATGACATGAAATCATGGGGTTTCACAGAGATGCTATTAAATAAAATTGCTAAAGATCAAAATTCAAGATGAAAAATAAATCCAGGATATATGTCTCAATCATTTATTTCTTTTCTTTTTAGCAAACCATTCACACATAAAATGAAAAGGAGAATTTTAGCAATCCTAAGTATTTTAACAGGGCTACTTGATTGAATTTTAGTAAGTCTTGAGATATTTATTGAGATAATTATCACGTATAATAAAAATGAGGAAAAAATTACTTGATTCAATGAGATATTTCTTTTGTGGTCAATATCTATTAGGTGGTATTATGCAATGGAAATTTTGAAACAATTACTGTGTCCCGAATGATTCATTAAATGATTAGCTAATTGATCATATTTATTATAATCTATTTCAGTCAATGGTCTCTAAGGACAAGAATTAATATAGGAATGCCATTAGCCATTTACAAATGAAAATTTTTGCTTTATTCTTAATGACAACTGACTACTAGCTAAAGACAAAATAAATTAAGTAAGTAAAACACTAGAAAAAAACTAGAATCTATAGGGACTATAATCTAGACAAATTACAGTTATGTAATTTCAAAACTGCATAACAATGTTTTAGTCAGCAACCACATATATAACGGTGGTCCCATAAGATCAAAATGAAGCTTAAAAATTCCTATTGTCTAGTGAAATCATAACCATCACAACATCACAGTACAATGCATTACTTATGTTGTTTGTGGTAATGCTGGTGGAAACAAAGCTACTGTGCTGTCGGTCATATGAAAGCATAGCACATACAGTTGTGTGCAGTACATAATAATGTATAATAATAATAAATGTTACTGATTTATGTATTTACTATACTAGAGTTTTTATTGTTACTGTAGGGTATGCTCCTTCTACATATTAAACAAAAAGTCAATTGTAAAACATCTTCAGGCAAGTCCTTCAGGAAGTATCCAGAAGTAGACATAGTTACGATGGAAAATGACAGCTCCATACGTGTTATTGTCCCTGAATATCTTCCAGTGTGCAGGTGGAAAACAGTGATATTGATGATCCTGACCCTGTGTAGGCCTAGACAAATGTATTGTTTATGTCTTAGTTTTCAGCTTGAAACTGGGAGGCCGAGGGTTGCAATGAGCCGAGATCACACCACTGCACTCCAGCCTGGGTGACAGAGCGAGACTCCGTCTCAAAAAAAGAAAAAAAAGTCTTCAAGATTTATCCATGTTGTGGCATGTGTAAGAATTTCCTTCTTTAAGGCCAAATAATATTTCATTGAATAAATACACTATATTTTGTTTATATATTTGTTCATCAATGGACACTTTAATTTCTTCTGCCTTTTGGCTATTGTGAGTAATGTTGCTATCAACTTTGGTATACAATATGTATTTGAGACTCTGCTTTCAATTCTTTTTGGTACATACCCAGAAGTGGAACTGCTGAATCACATACTCTACTTTTTAATTTTTGTGGAACCACCATGCTCTTTTCCATAGTGGCTGCACATTTTATATACACAAGAGTTCCAATTTCTCCCATTCTCAACAAAACTTATTTTCTACTTCTCTTTAAAAATAGTAACCACTGTAATGGGTATGAGGTAATATCTCATTGTGGTTTTTATTGAGCATTTTTTCATGTCATATTGTCCATTTGTGTATCTTCTTTGAAGACATATCTATTGAAAGCCTTTGACCATTTTTTAATCAGGTTTTTAATTTTTGTTATTGTTGAGTTGTAGGAGTTCTTTATATATTTTGGATATTAACCCCTTGTTCGACATATGATTTGCAAATCTTTTCTACTATAATGTGGGTTGCCTTTTCACTCTGTTACTTGTGTCCTTTGATAAAAAGAAGTTTTTAATTTTGAAAAAAATTCCTTTTTTTCCCTGTGTTTTTGTTGTCATACCCAAGAAACGAGTGACAAATAGTTCATTTACTTTTAGCAAATTCTGTCTTATAAGTCAAATAAGATGATTTACAATGCAAAACAATTAGATTGCCTGGCTTGATTTTCTCATTCAAAACACAGAATATTAAAAATAAACAAAATTAAAGCTGGCAAACTCTGGGACTTTATTGAAACTTTAACTTTTGAAAAAGTGTTACATTTTATTTGTTTGGTTAATTACTTTGCCTGAGATTTCTAATTCATGTTTGGTTCATGGATGCTTTCAAATGGAAATAAAATGAGAACTCTTTTGAGGTCTACATCTATGTGTTATGTGTCTTTGTTTTGCCAAACCACCTGGTAGAGTTAATAGCAAAGAGTAGCTACTCAATAATACCCTTAAAATAATATTAACTCAGGTGGGACTATTTGATGGTAAATACTTTTACACCATATATTCATTTTATAGTTGAACAAATTGATATCTTGGGAGGCAAAATAATCTAAATGATTAATACTGAGTATAAAACAGATACTTTGCTTGTACATAGAACAAAAATGCTTGGGTTTAGACGTTTAGATGATAGCCTGTCTGAACTAAGAGGACAATGGATACCTGTGGGATGCAGGTATACATATCATGTTGTACTTTAATTGTGAGCAGGTAGTGCAAGAGGGACATGAAGATAAATGTCGGGTCCCCAAGGAAATTTATTCTGAGAATTTACCCTTAGTCCTATAAGGGCTCCTGAAAACTCTCACCTTTTCCCTTGGGGGTTCCCACAACTCATGCATCTCCCAGGTATTAGCAAAGTATAGTGACAGATGATGAGAAACCATCTGTGTAAATTGCCATCTTGGCCGACCAGGCGTCTTACTTTTGTTTCTCCCCGTTGCCCAGGCTGGAGTGAGTGCAGTGGCGCAATCTCGGCTCACTGCAACCTCCCCCTCTCAGGTTCAAGCAATTCTCCTGCCTCAGCCTCCCGAGTAGCTGGGATTACAGGTGCACACCACCATGCCCAGCTAATTTTTGTATTTTTAGTAGAGACAGGGTTTCACCATGTTGACAAGGATGGTCTCGAATTCCTGACCTCGTGATCTGCCCCCCTCGGCCTCCCAAAGTGCTGGGATTATAGGCGTGAGCCACCGCGCCCGGCTGGCATCTCACTTTTAAACTCGTTTTGTTTTATAACATTTACAGTAGTTTAGGCCTTAAGGGGCCTTACGAGGCATTAGTTTTGTATGTCCTTCTTTTCAGATGGAGAAGAAGAGGCCAAAGGAGGCAGTGACTTGATACAAATAAACGGCCAGTAAGTGGTGTGGTCCAGATCCTAAAGAGACTCCCAGATCCAAACGCTTTTACTGTTATCCCTCTGTATTCATGGGGGATCGGCTCCAGGTTCCCCAGTGTTGCCAAAATCTAAGGATACTTCAGTTCTTTATGTAAAATGGCATAGTATTTGCATTTAATCTATGCACATCCTCCTGTATACTTTAAGTAATCTCCTCCTGTATACTTTAAGCTAATACAGTATAAATGCTATGTAAGTAGTTGTTATACTATATTTTTAAAATTTGCATTATTTTTTGTATTGTTCTTTTTAGATTTTTTTGAATATTTTTTCATACATGGTTGGTTGAATTAATGAATGTGGAACCCATAGATAGAGAGAGCCAACTGTATATTGTTAGAAATGTCACCAGAGGCAGAAACAAAAAAGGGACTGTAGATATGCATTCCAGGAACTGACTTTCTCTTTGTCTTCTAGAAGCTTGCTCACCCTCAGGCTTCCACAAAGCCAGAAAATCTTTGGCTTCTTTTTTTTTTCTTTTTTTTTAATTATACTTTAAATTTTAGGGTACAAGTGCACAACGTGCAGGTTTGTTACATATGTATACATGTGCCATGTTGGTGTGCTGCACCCATTAACTTGTCATTTACATTACATTAGGTTTATCTCCTAATGCTGTCCCTCCCCCCATCCCACGACAAGCCCTGGTGTGTGATGTTCCCCTTCCTGTGTCCAAGTGTTCTCATTGTTCAATTCCCACCTATGAGTGAGAACATGCGGTGTTTGGTTTTCCGTCCTTGCGATAGTTTGCTGAGAATGATGGTTTCCAGCTTCATCCATGTCCCTACAAAGGACATGAACTTATCATTTTTTATGGCTGCATAGTATATGTGCCACATTCAGAAAATCTTTGGCTTCTAACACTCTGACTCCCCCATACCTACTAATAAAGCCATGAGGATCCTGAACATGGGGACTTCCTTACTGCAGCCCCAGGGCCCCTTTAGCTGAACCCACCAGAAATGCAGTGGCTGGACTCTTTCCCAATTTTCTCCACTCTCAGCCACCTTTGATGAAAGGGGCTTCATTCTGTAAAGATTAGCATAGCTTGCTACTGGTGGTATTCCTGTTGCTGTATTCACAAAAAAATTGTATTGGCAAGATTGACAATTTTCTAAAATGCTCAAATTTATCTGACCTTACAAATAACATCCACTGGAAAATTATCAGACATCTGTGAGAGTCATTTTGGGTTGAATTAAATTTTTGATGTGCTGTGAAATTGGGTCAGTGCATTAGAATTACATTTTAATCGTTATGAATGCAGTCATAAAATGTTGTTCTTCCATGCAAATTGGCAACACTCCCAGACTTGAGGAAGCTTTGAAGAAATGAATTTCAAAATTCCAGATTAACAAATATGTACAAGAAGTCAGAAAAGACAAACATTTTCTAATAATGTACACAATAAATTCTAGATTTATCTTACTATTATGATCTTAAATGGGTTATTTGCACTGAAAAAGGCAACATTATTCAACGCTTTGAGTAGAAGGCAGGAAATTTATAAAAGGAGAAGCTGATCTTTCTTCTTAGAGTTTGTGGTTCCAGTGAAGTCACTGTACTTAGTCAACTGTTTTCTGGATTGCTTAACAGAGTAAAAATAGGACAATGTGAAGACTCAGATTTCCACTGTATGTTATAAAGAACTTAACAACACACTGCCGTGTGAGGGAAAAAATTCCATCTCGTGCAGTATGGCTAAGCAGAAGTTGGACAACTATTTTTCAGGGATATTATGGAAGAGCGGTTCCCAATCTTTTGGCTTCCCTGGGCCACACTGGAAAAATAAGAATTGTCTCGGGCCACACATGAAATACATTAATACTAATGCTAGCACATAAAATACACTAACCCTAGCACATAAAATACACTAACGCTAATGCTAACTGATGAGCAAAAATTACAAAAAAAAAAAATTCGTAGTGTTTTAAGAAAGTTTATGAATTTATGTTGGACCACATTCAAAGTCGTTCTGGGCCACAGGCAGCCCACAGACCGTGGGTTGGACAAGCGTCCTATAGAAGATACTTCATAATATTGGATGAGAAGTGTACTAAATGACTCCCAAGACCCCTTTGAATTTTAAGAGTGGGCTGGCGTAGTCTAAAAAATAGAGCCAAAAGGTACCTGGGTTCCCTGGTTGAATCACTGATAAGTAATAAGTATTAGAAATGAATTTTCACCTAACTGAATTTATAAGTTAGCAGTACTAAACTTACCTTTCTGGAACCCAAATAAAAGCTAAGAGAAAGACAGCTTTGGATGCAAAAGTAACTCAAGTGGAGCTGGAGGAACCTGGCAGGTTACAAAAACTTAAACGCCTTGCAGGGCCAGCAGGTCCTCCGAAGCCAGGTATAAGACAGGAGTGTGGTGGAATTTGAGGGCCAGCTTCAGAAGATGTTCAAAACATAAAGCATTTTTGATTTCCTTTCTTATCAAATCATTGCCATCAACCCTAATCCTTTACATTAGGAAAACATAGGAGATAAACAAGAGAACTCTGGGGCAAATGGCCAAGACCACACAAGAAATCTTTGTTGGGGTCCAACCATGGCCCATCCCCAGTGAATGTTAGCACAGTAGAGTGTAGAGTTTTCTTCAGTATCTAAAAGCTTACACAAGGCAAAAGTGAATGTTCGCCTTGGTATGCTTCAATTTCATCACATCCTACATTCACACTGTGTCTCTTTTCCACCCTCCTCTTCCTTACCCCTGCCCCTTAGTTCTTCCCCGGGATACCTGACTTCACCAGTGCCTCACATGCAGGACCTATGCTTCTGGCTCCTCTGAATCAAAATTTACCTTAGTTATTCCTCATCCCTCTAGACCCTCTACATATGTTGTGGAGTGAATTAATGGCAAGATTTAAAGACAAACAGAAACATACTCTGGGTGCCTCTTTCATGATATTTGCATGGTAGCCAAGTTTTCTTAGAACTGAAAAACCATTTCATTGAATACTGCTTCCATAATTGTAAATTCCATGCAGGTAATCAGCAATTAAGGGCAATTTTTTTTTCTTTTTCTTTTTTTGGGGGGGAATGGAGTCTCACTCTGTCGCCCAGGCTGGAGTGCAGTGGTGCGATCTCGGCTTACTGCAAACTCTGCCTCCTGGGTTCACACTATTCTCCTGCCTCAGCCTCCCGAGTAGCTGGGACTACAGGCACCCACCACCACACCTGGCTAATTTTTTGTATTTTTAGTAGAGACGGGATTTCACCGTGTTAGCCAGGATGGTCTCGATCTCCTGACCTCATGATCCACCCGCCTCAGCCTCTCAAAGTGCTGGGATTACAGGCGTGAGCCACCGCGCCCGGCCTGGGCAATTGTTTATAAGGTATTCTTCGGTTGTGCGTCCCCCATCCCACCAGGTAGGTCAGCCCCTCTACTTCTGTGCATAAACCTGGAAACGATGCAGTGGAGATGATTTTAAAATCCCTTACAACCATCTGTACTCATTCGACCACATTTAACCAGTTTCTTCTGTGGAGGAGCTATTGTACTCTCCAATAAGCAGCATGACTGATCTATGGATAACATTATTATACTAAAGCAATTTTTTTTTCTAAAAGTTTATGCATTTATGGCCTTTGAGGCTAAGCCTATTATTTTTCTTTTATTGAGTATGATTTTGCTACATTTTGTAAGGAATTCATTTAAGTGTTGTCTGACATTTAGGCTGAAATGATTTTTCAGTTTGTTTGGAAGAAATACTTTTAAAAAGTTAAGAAGTCAGAAGTCTACAAGGCAATGGAAATGAAATATGAAAACAAGGACTTGGTTTTAAGAAGCTGTAATCACAACTGCTAAAATTAAATCAACTTACCAGAACCTTCTGAAAACAAACAAATATGCAAATACCATAAAATATATGGATTTATACCACAAAAACCCAAACACAGGAACCTATGGTAGCCATTGTTTCTGTCAAAAACCAAGGCAAAACTGATTTGCTTCCACTGAACCAAAGCTGTGAAATAGAATAGGGATGATCAAAGCATCCATTTTCTCAAACTTTCTCTTCTACCAAACTTTTTAACCAAACTGCTAGAGAAGATTAAAACCGAAGTTTCATCCTCTTTTGCCCTTTGTCTGATCAGTACTTGGGAGAGAAAATAACATATGTAGGATTCCTTGGTTTGCTGGGTAATTGAGACTCAGCTAAAAACAAAAACTTTTGTAGTATTTATAGAGTATGACAACTCCAATTTTGAAAACTAGAAGGCAGCGATTAAAATAATTTGTTTTTCTCTTCTCATCTCAAGAATGCATTTTACTTGTATTAAGAAGGAAAATGAAGGTCAATGTCCAATATGCTCACCTTAAAAAGTACCTCTCAGTCAGGCGTGTGCAGTGTTCTGGGAAGTCTTCACATGCCTCCTCCACCTCAGAGAGCTCCTTGCTCTTTAGAAGACGGGACCACTCTCCTTGGGCAGGAAGGACCCTTCTCCTATAGCTGGAAAATGGACAGGAAGCAGCTTGGAGCTGACTTTCTCTGCGCCACCTGCCAAAGGCTCCTCAATAGCATTGCTAGAATCCAGCGCCCTGATTCGGCGCTTGCTGAAGTCAAAGTTTTTTTCCATCTCCCCTTTGAAAATATAGAAAATGACCGAGATGAAAATACCAGTGGCAGCCATTAAATAAAAGATAACAAAAATGGCCAAAGCAAGCATGAGATCCACAATGAAAATAATCAGTTTTGCCAACATGTTTGCATTTCTTCTCTTTCACAGAATGTATTTCAAAAGTCCCAAAGGCACCTACCACGTGGTTATATCTCTGTAAAATGTGGGCAGGAATAAGGACATTTCTAAACATGCTAAAGAGTGTTGTAATTCTTCCAAGTATCTACCAGGAAGGCTGGTTTAATGAAAGTTTTGATTTCCCAACTGGTACAAAACAGTGGCTAAAGGTAAAGTGTAGAATATTGCTTCACTGTGGGGACTCTAATGGAGAGAAGTCCAAGAATTTATTTCATCCCATAATTGTGTAATTACTGATTCACTTGGATTTTAATTTCCACAGGGTATAGACATACTAATGTGCATTTATAGCATAAAAGGCTATTATAGATATCTAATGTTTCTTGGAAAATTAAAATGTGCCAGTCGAGTGTAAATGGAAAATAAAGCCATTTTCAGACATGCAAAGCTTCAGAAAGTTTATTTCTCTTGTGTATGTTTTTTTAAAAGTTACTAGAGAATATAATTCAATAAATTATTGTGTTTGGTGAAAGGGAAATACTTGGCATGTAAGAAACTGCAAATTTAGCCAATAGAGAAATGAAATTAAATCCCAGAATCATAGCTCAGCAGCAGACATAGAAGGCAATAAATTCAAATTAGAAAAGGAACTTAGTGAGCTACCAGAGACAGTCTTTAAGAAGACAGTCACCTTCCTATGTTAAGTGGTATGATGAAAAGTCACGATGATCTAAAAATAAAATGGCCAGTGTATATCTTAGTTAACAAGGTAAATGAAAGGCAATAAGAGAATTCAAGAAAAACCACAACATTGAATAATGAGCCATGATCCTCATATGAAACAAACTAAACTGAAGCACAATTCTGAGAAACTGATAGAATACAGGAAATGAGAATTTATTTGTCCTTAATATTCAGAACGTTTCTTCTTTAAGTAGCACAGATTGAGAGTGGGAGATTGTACTTCCAAAGGGTTCAATCACACTGCTTGATTGTACAAAGCAATTGCCAAACTCCTAATATTTCAAATACTGTCACATGTTTTACATTTCTAGAGACCTAAAACAAGACAAGAAAATTAAATTTATTGAAGTGATAGAACAGAATAAAAAGGTTATGAACCTTAACAATTTAAAAGTAATGATATAGCTTGACAAAAGTTTGGAGGCATAGTGGGAGAGGTGGAGAGAAGTGAGGGAATATTAGTTTCCACACCTTGCATAGCTGGAATTCAAAGGATATTGTCTAATACAAGTGTAAGAAAAGAAGAGTAGGTATAGTTTTCAAAATAATAAAGAAGACTAACTGGAGACCTAAAAATACATATTTAATGAGATTTGTAAGATAGAATGGGTAGCACAAGATGTTAAATTCTTCATCTTTTTGGCAGGAAATTAGCAAATACTGTTTAAAATTTCTAAACAAAAAATTTGATTTATTTAGCATATTATCTAGATCTTCACTGTCCAGTATGATAGCCACTAACCACATGTGGCCATTGAACACTTGAAATGTAACTAATCTGAATTAATATGTGCTATAAGTATAAAATACAGATAAGATAAAACATAGAATTTAAAATATTCATTTTTTAATGTTGACTATATGTGAAATAATAACATTGTGGATAAATGAGATTACATAAAATGTATCATTAACATTATTTTCACCTGTTTCTTTTTACTTTTTAAAATGTGGCTACTAGATAGATTAAACATGGTTCACATTATGTTTCTATTGAACAGCAGTGGTTTAGAATTTCCAAGCTAATCACCACAAGAACCAAAACCAAAAAATGTTAAACATAGTCCTCTTTGGAAAGTAGGACAGTTGTAGGGAGAGAGGAAGACTTTATATTTTTATTTACTGCCCTTTTGTGTAGCCTGAATTTTTATTATCAAGTCCATGCGTTTATTGAATGAAATACACATAAAATATAATGTACAATGAATAAAAATTATGATACATTTTTAAAGAGTGTATTAGCTGGGTGAACTGAAAGCAAAAATCAAACAAATGAAATG
This sequence comes from Symphalangus syndactylus, assembly GCF_028878055.3. Classification (NCBI taxonomy): domain Eukaryota; kingdom Metazoa; phylum Chordata; class Mammalia; order Primates; family Hylobatidae; genus Symphalangus; species Symphalangus syndactylus. The sequence goes on from NC_072446.2 coordinate 66,073,509, forward strand.
ACAAGAGTAATTTAGACAAAATGTAAAAACAACACACCTATAGGAAAAGAATGAAAGGGAAGTGTAGATAATTATAATTATATTTTAGATATGAAATGTATTATAATTTACATTTTAGATATCAAATTTAGATTTTAAAATGTATTACAGTAATCAATAGTGCATTTTTTAAACTTAAGATCAAGTTTTAGAAATCACTGGGTAGTTTTCTACATATTACATTAAATAATAATTTTTAACAGCCAGTAGAAGATGGCATTGTAATGGTTAATATAGTTTACTTAGCTTTATGCTTAAATAATACACACATGCTCCAATTTAACAAAGAGATAAATTTGGCAGTAATTGTTCTCACTAAAGAAGCTTGTCTTCAACTGAAAGAACCAATGAAGAATTTCAGAATTTCAGAATTGAACACCCTCAAGTATTACCTCAAATTCACCTCCCTAATTTCACAGAACTGCTAGAGAAGTAACAAAGGCAGGGAAATAATCTAGATTTTTCTAATTGCAGTTTTTAAAGATTGAAGGAAAGTAAATTCACATACAACATGTGATAAAATCAAATGTAGAATCAACATTTCTCAGGAACATTAAGTAAAACTAAATAAATATTAGTACTAATTGGAAAAAATATTGAGTTCAGTCTTTCATAATAAAGAGTAAATTTTTAGAGGTCACTGGGGAGAAAACTCTGTTCCTTTAAGAATTTGTTCCATCAAAAATGCCTGTAAAATTGTCAGAAGAGCAGACAGAAACGTACCATCTGTATGAGTCAACTGTCCTTTTGAATATTTGTTTTTAAATTTGCTCCACTGTGTGATTTTAAAAAGAGAGGACTATATCCCACTTTCACTTTCAGTTGTCTTAATTTCCCTTTAGATCATCCTTCCTTTGGCCAAAACTTTGTTTTCTACTGATACTTGCATACAATGGTCTATGCTAATAGGTTAAATTTCCTCAGCCTTCAAGGTATCTGATGGTAAATTTTAATTAAAAATAACTTCTTTTAAAGAATAGATTTTGAAAGAAAAGATAGAAAAGATTAAAAGATAGGCAAAGAGAAAAGAGGAATTGAGGCATTAAGAAACATCATGAAATTGAAGGCCGGGCCCGGTGTCGGGAGCCTGTAATCCCAGCACTTCGGGATGCCAAAGCTGGAGAATCGCTTGAGTCCAGGAGTTTGAGACCAGCCTGGGAAACATAGTGAGATCCTGGTCTCTATAAAAAATAAAAAATAAGCCAGGCATGGTGGCTCATCTTGTAGTCCCAGCTACTCCGGAGGCTGAGGTAGGAAGATCACTGGAGTCCTCACTGCATGCACTCCATCCTGAGAGACAGAGGGAGGCTCTCACCGGAGGAAAAAAAAAAAAAAAAAAAGAATTCAAAAAAAAAGAAAGCAATACAGGAAGAGTTGGGCTCAGAGAAGATTATAGCAAACTTCACCTACTCTACAGATTTGGATCTCCAGGTGCCTGGCTAGTGAGAGACCATGAGGGCATGAATTGGGATTGTGGCTTTTCATGTCCTTCCACATAAAAACCAGTGTGATTTCAATCGTAGATTGATTTGTGGCTCAAGACTAAAAGGATCAGAGAAATTCTTTTCACTAAGTTCAAGAACTTTGGGTTCTTATCATAGAACAGATTTATGTAAAAGTTTTTAGATCTAGAACTAAGTATGGTAGAGAACAGTGCTTTAAGATATAAAGTGGTTTGCTGACATATATTTTATTGATGGATGAGTTTCTTCTGAATATAAATCAGATCTTATTTTTGACTGCCAAAAATCACATTTAACTCTTCACCCTAAAGAGCTCCCAAAATATACTTCCAATTATTTAAGATGCATTTTAAACCAGTAGCAATGAAGGCTTCAGTCAATTTAAAACTACTGCAGTTGACTCTTGCAGCTAAATCACCCATTTAATATCTCTTACTTTTCAGATCATCAAATCCCATAAGACTTACTATAAATCTTTTCACTTCCACCCCAAAATGACTTGGGCAGATACATTGTGAATTAAATGATGCTATAAATTGATTTATGTACATCTGGACTTTCAACCCAATGGCTTCCCAGAACTCAATCAATCTTTATGAAGTCCTGGTAACGTACTCGAATGGAACTGCAATGCAGTGAGTTATAAATGAAGCCTGGATTTTTGCCAATGTTACTAAATAAGGAGCTGTGAGACCTGGCCCATGCTTTATAGCTGCTGATGGAGGAGCAGTTCCACTTTGGGGTCAGCAGCTCCCTGGGCTATATTTCCTGCCCTCTCAAGTCAACTATCATGCCCTGAAATGACTTTTAATTTTTTTCACTGTGCCACTGCTGAGAAAGGTTGAGAAGAGTTTCAATGCTTAGACTCCTTGAATATTTCTTTTATAGAGTTAGTTGACGCTTCTACAGCTTGCTTGTATTTTCACCCTATTAATTTATTCAGATAGGAGCCTCCTTATGCCTAATATAATGTAATTCAGTAAGTCTGATCATTGTATTATCATTCCCAATATTAGGGGACTCTCCATCCTTATAAAGGATTAAACTTTCCTTCCCCATTGACATCAGGCTTGGCCACATGACTTGCTTTGGCTAATGAAATGTGATCAGAAATGTCAGAAGCCAGTTCTGAGCAAAAGCTCTAAGACCTACTCTGTGGTTTCACATCATTTTCTTCTCACAGCCAGTGGCCTGGTAGGTCCCAGGTAGGGGCTGCTCATTCAGCCCACATGGGCTCCAGATACAAGAGCCTAAGTCAATCTATGATTGACACGTAAAATGAGAAAGAAAGAAAACTGTTTGTTGTTGTAAGCTACTAAGATTTGGAGGTGGGGGTGTCTGGTTACTGTAGTATAACACAGCACAAGCTGACTGATCAATAAGCATCCTATATAGGAACTGTAAGAACTGCTTGAACAGGAATAAACCAAGAAAGCTCAGCAAAGCTTTAGCTAATGAGAGTAGTATCTTATTTTGTTAAGATCTGGGACTTCTATACTTCTGTCCTATCATCCCTACGTATCCTTGGGAAAATATTGGAGACTGGGCAAGCTGCTTTCATGAATGCTATATTGCCTATATTTGCAACAATCTAGTAATTTCCTTTTTCTTGCCAAAGTGAAGATACGTCTGGAATCTTAAAGTCTGAAGACCACTCTCTTTCCCCTTCTTCCTTGAGGTCAGCATTAAACTGGCCACTATAGACTTCTCAGATGAGAACTCGTATCTGGGAAGAGTCTTGGAAGAGCAGGCTGACTCTATTCTGAAACCTACAGAGATGGGTGGGCATGAAATTCCAGATAGCACTGTGGTCAAGTGCAGAGAAATATCTGTGGTAGACCAGCCTACCACAGTCTGTGTGTAGACCAGCCTACCACAGTCTGTGTGTAGACCAGCCTACCACAGTCTGTGTGTAGACCAGTCTAGATGGCACTTATATTCAAGGTGAATATAATTTTTGGTAAGTCAGGAATTATCCAAAGAAAAATGAAATGTAATTCAAGGAAGACCATCAGGCCACAAATCATTAATACCTTGGTTTTAAATTCAGTTGCACCTTTAATAGCTTGTTATATAAACTTTAATGTCTATTTTTACCTCTAAAAATGATGATGCAATGATTGTGTGAGTTTTTCAGGCTATCTGAGTTTTAATTCCAGCTAGCTTACTTGTTGTATACCCTTGGGAAGCAACTTAACTTTTCTCTATTTCAGTCTCTTTTGTTGGAAAAGGGGGACAATAATAATACCTACCTCATATGGCCATTACAAGATGGTAATAGCCATCTTGTAATAGGTACAAAGTGCTGGAAAAGTGCCTTGAGTATTCAAAATTAAATTGGCATTATTAGCGATCTTGCCTATCTTAAAAAGTTGCTTAGATTATCAGGTGCATAGAAAGAACTTTACAAACTTTATGAAGCATTATTTTCATTTATATATACATATATATGTGTATATATATGTGTATATATATGTATATATGTGTATTATATATGTGTATATATATGTATATATATGTGTATATATGTATTATATATATGTGTATATATATGTGTGTGTGTGTATATATATATATATTTAGAGACAGAGTCTCACTATGTCACTCAGTCTGGAGTGCATTGGTGCAGTCATAGCTCACTGCAGCCTTGAACTCTTGGGCTCAAGCAATCCTCTTGCCTTAACCTCCCCAGTAGCTGGGACTACAGTTACACACCACCACGCCCAGCTATTTATTTATTTAAAAAAAAATTTTTAGAGGTGGAGTCTTGCCGTGTTACCCAGATTTGTCTCACATTCTGACTTCAAGCAGTCCTCCTGCCTCAGCCTCCAGAGTTGCTGGGATTAGAGGTGTGAGCCACCATGACCAGCTGAGGCATCATTTTTGTTCCTCCTTATTTCTCACTTTACTGCACAATGCAACTTAATTTTCTTTGTTTGCAGCTCTTCGAGGGGTAGCAATAATTGAAGACACTTATTAGTTTGAAGAGGCCAGTATCTTCTTGTGTGATCATTGGAATCAGAAACAATTTATCTCCACAAATCAGTCTGAAAATGCATGTCCAATATGGTAAAATATTCTCAATTTGGTTGATCTTTTGTATCAAATTTTAATCCCAAGGTGACTTCCTTTTCACAGCTGGACATCTTTCTAAACCATGAAGACTGATTTGACTAAACTAACATTAGGATGATAAATCCCATCACAGATAAAAAAGAAAAAAATCCATTCTCCATGCCTAAAGCAATACTTTAAAGAGACTTTGCTATTTATTAACTATTCATGTTGCTGCTTTTTCCTTTAGCATAACTAATGCTCCTTTTGAAAACTATTTTGAATTTTAAGGAAGTTTATTGCAAATTTTCTTTTTACTTTATAAACTGTATTGGTCTGTTCTCATGCTGCTATGAAGAAATACCTGAGACTGGGTAATTCATAAAGAAAAGAGGTTTAATTGACTCACAGTTCCACATGAATAGGGAGGCCTCAGGAAACTTACAATCATGGCAGAAGGGGAAGCAAACGTGTTCTTCCTCACATGGTGGCAGGAGACAGAAATGTAGAGTGAAAGAGGAAAAAGCCTCTTATAAAACCGTCAGATCTTGTGAGAACTCACTCACTATCACCAGAACAGCATAAGGGGACTGCCCCCATGATCTACTCACTTCCCATGAGGTCCCTCCCCCAACATGTGGGGATTACAATTAGGATTACAGTTCAAGATGAGATTTGATGGGGACACAGAGCCAGATCATATAACAAACTTCAAGAGCTATTCCCAAATAGTTCTCTTTTTTTTTTTTTTCCAAAAGATAACTGTGGGATAATTCTACCAAATGTTACAGAAATCAGATGTATTCTGAGGAGCTTCTGAACATCCTCTATTTTTAAAGACCCCTGTTCCGGTGGGTATATGTATCTCCTCTGCATTTGGATGTCTTTTCGGATCAGCTGAGCAATATCAGAGATCTATTGAATCCTTGCAACCTTCATATAAAAATGGCACGTTGGCCATAGCTTTGACCTAGAACACAAAAATTGAGCACTTCAGTTCAACAAGACAATAATAAGTGGTGGAGCTCAGACAAGAGAGACAAAGAAATGACACTGCCATCTTTTGGAGAATTCAGAAGTTAGGGGTATGTTTTTGTCTTGTGCTCTTTCTGGCAAAGATTTTCCCCTTATGCGTCATCTTGTCTTTTGCTGGGCATTACACATAGCAACAGCACCACCTATTGCCTATTCTGTTGGTTTGCTGTCATGAAGATTTTCCTAACGACTCATATACAGATACAGAGGATGCAGCTCACAGTTTCACTTTTATCACCCTACCCTTGTTATCTTAATGAGCATCTTTGTTGTACAGCAGTTTTATGGTTAGCTGAAAAGCTCATCACTATTAAAAAGACATTTTAAAATAAACCATTTCTTAGCTCCTAAACTCTCTCTTCTTCAAAATAACAAATTGTGTCAGTAGAGGGTGAATAAGTGATTCATCTTAGGAGGGATCTAAAGTTAACTTTAATAACACAAGCTAACTAACTAACCTAATTCTGTTTTATTTCCTTAACCTCAAGGATTGTTTCTGCTTTCAGGCATAGACATGCTAGAGTTATGAGTTGATGTTAACTTCTTTTTTAAAATGCAGCTACTCTTTTTTTAAGTAAACTACAAGTTGTACTTGTATTTGTGTACAATAGAATCTTGGGAGAACTTTATGAATATGTTATTTATTTAAAGATCCTTATTGGAGAAAGCATGGAAATTCTGTTTTATTCCTACTTTTGCTGAATTGCGAAATTGACTGGATGAAATATGAGTCAAGATTGTTTTGAAGTTGGGTGTAATGATCTTCAGACCCAGAATGACTTCTAAAGAAATAATTAAAGTGAGCGCTAATAGTCTTACCCACAGCTTCCTGATGTTGAGCCACATAAAAGCAGTGACTCACACACAATAAGGGATGTGAAATGTTTGAAAAACAAGGGAAGGGAAGATGGAATTGGTACAGAGACTATCAAATCACAGCACATGAAGAGCAGGCTCAAAGCAGAGCCCAGGACAGGGATCCCTGTGTGTGTGTGATGTACTGAGAAAGCACTTTTCAGGGTAAACCCTCAAGGGGATTAAAAGGGATGAGGAAAGATTGCAAGGATGTGGTCTCAGGTAAGGTCTAGCCTCAGGCAGATCCCATGGGGAGAGCTCTAAAACATAAGCCCTATCACAGATTTATGTCCCTATATCACTCAGTCATTGGCTGTTTGTCCATGGTTACATAGGGGGAAGACAAAACTTTCCTGGCAAGACACCCCTTCTGCACTGAAAGTAGTCCTCTGGGGAAAGAGTGGCTGGAAGCCATTTGGCATCTAACCTTCACAGCAACTGGGTGATGGGCATATGGAATGCCTAAGAACTGAAGGTAGACTTCAGACAAGAGTGCGAGTGGAAAGAACCCAGGCTGTTGCTAATGAGCTACACGAAGGCATTAAATGCAAAAGACAAGGAAAGGACTGACGGGAGAGACAACTGCTTTTTATTCTTACCTAACACGTGGACAAAGCAGGGGTTAAGGGTACTGACCCCCTGCACAGTCTAAAATCTGTGTATAACTTTAGACTCCCTCAAAACTTAACTACTAATAGCCTACTGTTGATTAGAAGCCTTACTAATAACATAAACAGTTGATTAACACATACTTTTTATGTTATGTGTATTATCTACTGTAGTCATAATAAAGTAAGCTTGAGAAAGGAAAATGTTATTTAGAAAATCCTAAGGAAGATAAAATATATTTACTTTCCATTAAGTAGTACTGGGTCATTACAAAGGTCTTCAGTCTCATCATCTTCACATTGAATAGGCTGAAGAGAAGGAAGAAGATGAGAAATAGGTCTTGCTCTCTCAGGGGTGGCAGAGGAGGAAGAGATGAAGGAGATGAAAGGGGAAGCAGGAGAGGCAGGCACACTCAGTGTAACTTTCATTGAAAACAATTGCATATAAGTGGACGTGCACAGTTCAAATCCATGCTGTTCAAGGGTCAGCTGTGTATTATCAGTCAGTTACGTTTAAAATAAAATTTTGAAGGTAGACATATAATTCATTGTAAGCTATTTCTAATTCAACCAGACTATTTAGAGTTATAACCCCTCACCCCAGATATTAATTAGAATTTTTTCCTGCCAAAGAATCATGAGCAGGTGCCTCAACCGTTTATTTTGTAGATAGCTCTGAACCAAATTTAATCCTAGGCTAGGAAGAAAGACAACATAGAAGAATGACCCTTGTGTCTAGAATCACATAACTTACTTCAGCCTTGGCTAGCTCAATTTAAAATGGATATAAGAAAACTGTATTAATCAGTGTCCCAACATAAACCAAAGGGAATTCTCACAATAGGATAATTCCAAGAAGTTTTAACAAAGGGGCTGTTTACAAAAGTTTCGGTATAGGGGAACAACAATAGAGGGTGAAGTTGGTTGCAGCCACAGTGATGAAGGAAATGAGTGGTTCCCAGAACACAGAAGGACAGACTCCTGTAGAGTTTGCTGCCTTGCAAGGAATGGTGACTTTTAGTAGAGGGACAGAGCTAGCCCAGGATAATCTGTCTCTTCCCTTTCTCCAATTTTTTGGGGCTCCCTATTGGCCCAGAGCAAACAAACAAAGTCAGAGGACACAACAGTTCCACAAATGTAGCCAGCATAGGTCTGACTTCCGGGGAGGAGAGCAGGATGAGGGAGGAAGAGAGAGGATCTTTATCTTAAGGGGCAAATGGAAGATGTCAGGCACAATTACTGAGGTGTCACAAGGTCCAAACTTCAATCATGGGCATGAAAGCATTTTGTAATCCACAGATGGCTAATGATATATGGGACAGTGATTATTTGGTTGTTGTTTATTAGTATTCTTGCCAAGCCCATTCTGATTTAGGAAGCAGTTGTTTAATAGATAGGGGATTCTGTGGAATTAAAAAGAATAAGCATTTGTCATCAACACTTGAGAGAGTTGGCTTGAACATCTTTAGAACTTTCTTCAATAATGAGCCATATTTTTCCAACTTTTTAAGTATCTATTGATTCTTTATTTTCAAAACTGAGCAAATTAGTGTAGAAAAGAGGCCTTTATCTCCAGAGTTTAGGAGATTACATTTTTAAATTTTATATTTATAATATATTTTGCAATCATAATGTCAATAGAGATTTCATCTTAGTTTCATGTTTAAATGCATTTGAGATTTACTATCATTTTATTTAGCATTTCTTTTCCTGAGTTCTTCATTTTTTTCAACTCCAAATTGACTGGACTTGATCCTCAGGAATTTCTTTTTTTTCCAAAACGAATTCATAGGCATGACAGGTTGTATACTTGAAAGGTTTGTTTTATCTTTACGTTTGAAGGGAAATTTAGGGGGTATAAAATTCTTGGGTCACACTTTTTTTCTTCTCAGTAGTTTATAAATATTACTCTAATCATCTGGCACTTATTATTTCTGGAGGGAGACAGAAGCTAACTTTTTCCCATGTATGTCACTTACTTTTTCTGTCTATGATTCCCATATGATTTTTTATCCTTGAACCTCTGTAATTTCAGCAGGATATATGTTGTTGTCTGTGTTAATTCATTTTCATGCTGCTAATAAAGACATACCTGAGACTGTGTAATTTATAAAGGAATGAGGTTTAATGGACTCACAGTTCCACATGGCTGGGGAGGCCTCACAATCATAGACAAAGGCAAAGGAGAAGCAAAGGCACATCTTACATGGTGGCAGCAACAGAGTTTGTGCAGGGGAACTCCATTTGTAAATTCATCAGATCTTGTGAAACTTATGCACCACCATGAGAACAGTATGGGGGAACTGTCCCCGTGATTCAATTATCTTCACCTGCTCCACCCTTGACATGTGGGGAATTTTTAGAATTCAAGGTGGGATTTGGGTGGGGACACAGCTAAACAATATCAGTGCCCATTAGAGGCAGACTGATGCCCCCTCTCCCCAAAGAGAGCCACATCTTAATCCCTAAAACTTCTGCATATGTAACCTTACATGGAAAAGGGACTTAGTAGATGCAATTAAGGATTTTGAAATAGTGAGATTGTCTTAGATTAATCTAGGATGTGTAATCACAGTGTCCTTAACAAACAAACAAACAAAAAAAACCAGAAGGGGACATGAGGATGAGAGCAGGGTTAAGGAGAAATTTGAAGATGCTACAACGCTGGCTTTGAAGTTGAAGGGGCCCCGAGGCAAACAATTCAGGCAACCCCTAGAGGCCAGAAAAGGCAAGGAAATTATTCTCCCCTGGAGCCTCCAGAAGGAAAGAAGCCCTGCTGCCTCCTTGATTTTAGCCCAGTGAAAGCCATTTTGGGTGTCCAACGTCCAGAACTACAAGAAAATTAACTTGTATTGTTTTAAACTGTTAAGTTTGTAATAATTTATCACAGCAGCAATAGGAAACCAACAGGGTCCACCAAAACATAGCTCCCTATAGTTCCCTTTGTATGTCTTCTGTAACTATCAATTCCTTTATAATTGTTTTCATTGCTCTTTTTCATTTTGTTTTGTGTGATTTTCTTCAAGCCTGTCCATCGTGATTTTCATTACACTTTCCACGGTGATGTTTCAATACCTGTTATTACTAGTGGGCCCTTTATCTCAGGAATGCTTTTATATTTTCATTCTGTTTTTTCCTTAGGCTCTGCAAGTTATTTTTCATCTACTTTGTCTTACAAAGTTGTTGTTTTAACTCTTATCTTGTTTGGGGGGTGTTCGATGACACCCCCCAAAAGGGGTGATGTTTGTTCCTTTTTCTTTCTTTCTTTTGGAGTCATCATGGTGCATGTCATTTCTTTGAAAATATGGGGACCTATAAGTTTCTCTGGGACTCCTCTTGTTATATACCATATTTTCTTCATCTACCTTTTACTTACATTATATCCTTCCCTTATTTTTATTTGGTGGTGTGTATCAACAAGTCTCAAACTGGTACCTAATGAATATGCATTTTGAATGAGTACAGATATATGCTACATAATTTGTAGGGGAATAAATCAGGAATGTTCTGTGACAGTCTGGCTCTAATAAAATCTGTTGTTTCTGGCATCCTTTTAATACATATGATTTTCCCTTGGGCCTTTCATGTATATCTCTACTTACAGCCTTCAAGAAATTGATATGGTTCACAACTAAATTTTTTAATTGCAAGCTGTCATTTGAAATCGACAGTCACTTCCTCTTTTTTTCAGCATTGCAACCAGAGTTCTCGTATCTTGCTTTAAGACTGGTAATGCATGGCCGTTTTTGTGCAGATTTCAGTTTGGGGCAACTCTATTTCCATGATTTGAGGTTGTAGCCCCTTTTTCTTTCTTTTTTTTGTACAGTTTTAAAAATTGAGACAATTTGCATAATATAAAATTCACCCTTTAAAAAAATACAATTCAGCAGTGTTTTAAAAAATATTTACAATATTGTGCAGTCATCAGCACTATCCAATTCCAGAACATTTTTATCATCCCAAAAAGAAACTTTACACCTGTTGGCAATTACTTTCCATTTCCTCCTCCCCCTAGTCCCTGGCAACCATTAGTTTACTGTCTCTATGTGTTTGCTTATTCTGGACATTTTGTATACCTGGAATCATACAATATATGTTTGTGTGTCTGTGTGTGTGTGTGTGTGTGTGTGTGTGTCTGGCCTTTTTCACTTAGCAGAATATTTTCAAGGATCATCCACATTGTAGCATGTATCAGTACTTTATTTTTATTACCAAATAATCCTCCATTGTGTGAATATATCACACTTTATTAATCTATTCATTTTTTGATGGACATTTGAGTTGTTTCCACTTTTTGGCTATTATAAATAGTGATGTCACCACGAACATTTGTGTACACATTTTTGCATGGACATGTTTTTAGCTCTCTTGCATACTCTGTTCTCTTTTGAACATTTTCCCCCTCTGTTTATTATTCTTTTTTGATACATTTCAAGAAGGAATTGAAATAAAATGGTTTTACTTTTCCATCCTTAATCAGAAATACGCTTAGCTTATCTAAACCACAGTTACGAAAACCAAAATCCAAAAGCTTACGTAAAATGCTGAAGGGCATCAGTCAGTTAACAATAGAACTGGGAATAGAGGGCTTTTTGACTTTATGACAGAGCATTTTATTCTCACTTTCCATTGTGTTCCTGTAATACCTTGATTATTTTTCCTAAATCCTTCAGTTAGCTATTGCTGCATAATAAAACACCTTTATGTTTAGCAACACAAAACATCAACCATTTATTATTTCTCTGGGGTTTTCAAGTCAACTGGGTGGTTCTGCTGATCTGAGCTAGGTCTGGTGGGTCTCACTCACTCGTTTTGGTTGGCTGCTGCTTGGACAGGTAGCTTTATTGATTGTTGCTGTGCTCTTTGACATATCCAGGATCTTGGCTGGGATGACTTTATTGCTGCTTCTCATGGCCTCTCATCTTCCAGCAAGCTAGCCTAGACTTGTTCTCATGGCAAACACAGGGTTTCAAAAGAGAGAAAAAATATGCAAGTTCTCTGGAGGCCTGGGCTTAGACCTGGACACCATCCCTTCCTTATACTATGTTGGTTCAAACTAGTCACATGGCCGGGACCAAATTCAAAGGGTGGAGAAATAGACTCCACCTCCTCCTGATGGGAGGTGCTGCATCTTAGTCTGTGTGGGTGTTACAGCAAAATATCATAGTCTAGGTGGCTTATAAACAACAGAAATTTATTTCTCACAGGTCTAGAGACTGAGAAGTCCAAGATCAAGGTATCAACAGATTCAGTGTCAGCTGAAGGTTCACCTTCTGGTTCATAGAGGTTGCCTTCTCACTGTGTCCTCCTATGATAAAAGGGGTTGAAACCACCTTTGCAAAAGTTATATCAGTGAGAAAATTATAACAGTAAGCTAAGATAACCCAATCCTCGTCTTGCCTTCCCTTAATTATTCCTGGGCTATTGGGCCAAGCTAAATTTGGAAGATATTTAGGCTGTAGTGTAAGTGATAATAGGCCTTGCTTTTATAAAGTTAATGGGAAGTCATCAAGCTGGGGGAAGGAGTGGAGCCTGAGTCCTGCTAAGGTGCAGACATAAACAATTGTCAGCCATTTTGCTGATGTTATAAGATATGCACCTTCTGCAACTACTCCTGTGAATATCACCGCTGTTGTAGACTGGCCTTTTGAGATATCTTTCCACTTTTTTTGCATGTCTGACATCTGTGGCTCCACCTGGACTGCCAACCCAGCTCCTATGGCCCTACCCGGTAGCCATTCAGCCATCAGGAGGACAGTTTCAACCTCCTGGGATTTCATCTCCTCCTCAGCCAATCAGCAGCAAGCACCTGTTACCTGGCCACCTCCACCCCTTCCACCAAAATGCCTTTGAAAAACCCCTAACCTATGAGCTTTGAACAAGATGATTTGAATATGAACTCCATCTCCCACATGGCGTTGCCAGCCTCATGTCTATTAAACTCTTTCTGTATGACAATGCCTGGTCTTTCTTTATGCAGTGGACAGGAAGAAGCCCTCGGGTGGTTACAGGGTGACTGAGCTCCCTAGGCCCATTTTTAGAAGGCCACTAATCCCATCCCTGAGGACTCTGCACTTATACCCTAGTTACCCTCAAAGTCCTCCCCTCCTAATACCACGACCTTAGGGGTTAGAATTTCAACATATTAGTTTTGTGGGGACACAGATCTTTGCAAGCTGCATGCTCACATAATGTGAATACAGGAAGGGGTGAAAAATTGGCGTCATTTGGCAAGTAATCTACCACAGTGCTTGTACTAGGAATTATCTTGCAGTAATCATATGAGAGTTGACAGGGAAATGACAAAGAAAAAATAGTTTGAAAAAAAATAAAATTAGCACTGTGTATGGAGTTCTTATTGGAGTCAAATACCTATTTAGGGCTTTCTAGTAACACTTTATTCTAGATAGGCTGGTATGCAGGCTGTCCTTCAAATCTACTCCTAATTCTCCTGGTCTCCACCACGGTTTGATGGTGCTTCTTATATGGCATGGTGTTCTGCCTTTCCAAATTCCACCAGCTCTGGACTCTCAGCAGCATCTAGAATGTTCCTCTTATAACACGTGTGGAAGTTGATTATACAAATTTTGCCATTCTTGTCATATCCAACTAAATCAGAGTTGAGGGGCCAGGAATAAAAAGCACATGAGACACATAGCACCTTATCCAAAAGTTTTATTTTCCACAGGCCCAGCTGCTGAAACAGCCTGCTGTAGCCCTAAGACCAGTTTTACCTCATAGCTACCGAAATGACCTGCCATGAGTCTAACTAGCCTAGTTTCACCGTCCACCATCACTTACTATTTAGAACTTGCTAGCTCCCAAAAGCTTCCTAGTGCCAATGAGCTTTCCTTCAAAACAGCGTACAACATTTCCCTTTCTAATAAAAGCCCCAATCTTCAGGCATACTGAAGACCACCCAGTCTGTGTGTATACTCCAAATAGCAATTCTGTGATTCCCAAATAAAACATTCAATTTAGAGATTTGTCTCTGTATTTTATTTTGACTTTGACACACATTCCGATAATAAATTTACGTGTCTGCTCACCCCATCCTGCCCCACTAGACCGAAAACTCTTTGATGACAGAAGCATTGCCTAATACCACTTTGAATCATCTAGACCATAGAAGCAGTTTAATAAATGTCTGTGAAATTAATAAATTAATGAATGAAGCCATAGCTGCCTTCTCTGACACATTGTGGTTTTTCTCCTATGGCTTATTTTATGTATTATCTGTATCACTCACTTCATCTTTTTCCCATTGTGATATATTGTACAATATGTGTATATACATACATATAATCACACATAAATATATACACAAATGCACAAATACATACATGTTTGTGTATGTATACATCTTAATACATACATATACCTACATTTTTGGTCTTGTATGGTTATTTAATTATTCCATTGCTGTTAGGTTTAATTAACTAATAATATGTAATATTCTTAACTTTAATTCTTAATTTATATCCTACACACTTTTAAAAAGAATTTGTGGTGGCTTTTTCAAAGATACAAAATTGGTCTTTATAGGTCAATATTTTTTGAAATGGAAGATCCCTTTAATGGTAGCAATGTTCTACAAACTCAATTTAATATCATTGCTTTAGCAATTATGGTAAGTAGGGAAAAAAAGTAGAGAGATCATATTTCCAGAGAAACTCTTCTAAGAGGAATTGACATGGCTGCTTATATAAAGAGCATCATAGAACATAATCAATGTCATTTATAAAAGTAATTTTGTAACATAAGCAGAAAATTGCCTCACATGGCCATTTTTCACACTGACCTTCAATTAAACCCAAAGCATTAAACCATAGCTTAATGAAGGCTTTCTGTGGAGAGCTAAGCTCAAGTGGCCTGGGAGAGCTTGTTTCTGGTGTTCCAGCTCAATAATGGTAAGGCTTAAAGAATATAGGCTAACAAGGAACTGTTACGCTCCTGAAAAAATGCCCTCAAGAATCTGCAACCTTCTTTTCTAATGGAAGGATTTCAAGATCAATGTGTTTAACATTGAACTCTCTAAAACATTCCAGAAATATAGGTTTTCCTTGTTGATTGAAGTGTGATCCACAGTAAAGTTCAGCTACAGATTACTAGAATATATTACCGACATATTTATAAACATTAATTTCATGATAGAGGGCTTCTAGCAAATACACTAGGGTCAAAGAAATGCTTCCAAGATATATTTAACCAGGTATGCTTTCTCACATATCTCAATGATCTGTTCCTTATGAGTAAAGCTTGGTTTTTTGTTTCCCAAAATTTAATAATGTGACCAATGAATCCATGTTGAACAAATGAATGAAGACACTGGAAGCTAGGGTTTTGCTACAGTGGGGCCATTATTGATGCTAGAGATGTAGGGAATAAAGAAGGCAGATGCATTGGCCATTTTCTTTTGTCCTCCTTCCATATCCATTCTCAGCCTTCTCTGCTCCGCTCTGTGCCCCAGGAGGCTGATCACTCTAAATGGCAATACCTGCATCCCTTGCACCTTGGCTTTCTTCTGAATTTGACCAATGGGAGGCCCCGCTGGAGATCCCATGGTGAGAAAAGAGCTCAGAGTCATTTCTTCCCCACTCCGTCAGCTTTGACTTTCCAGTTCTAGAAATGGCTGAGTCCTTGCATAATTATAGCATCCATCTGACAGCTCATCTTCCATGGCTCCAGCTCTCACTTGGCTCTGGTAACATCATCACTGCCCTGCATCCTTTCAGATCTATGGATGATAGCCATGGATGCCTCATCTTTCCTCTTTTTGGTTCCTTTAATGCTGCCTGTGCCTCTGTTAATAGGCTCTTCCTTTGATGTCTTTCACTAAATCATCTGAATAGAGTGCTGTTTCCTGCTAGAAATCCACTTACTAATTATCTATTGCAAACTTGTATTCAATTATAATATCCTATTTCCTGTTTCAGCGGAGCTCTAGCAAGGAAATAGCAATGAGGAGTTTAATGTTATTTATAAGATTATATAATCTGATCATCTATTTAGAAAATAAAGGTATATTTCAGAATATTTGCTTGGTCACCATAGAGTTAAAGTGTGAGTGGAAGGCAAGATTTAGGTACTGCAATTAAAAGATTAGTGGGAATAAAGATGCAAGTCAGCACCAACCTGGGTATGAAGCTGCAGGTGTGTACAGGTGTGCGTGTGTGTGTGTGTGTGCATGTTTGTGTATGTGCATATGTGTGTGGTGCCTTTACGTGAATCAGATTAGGGGAGGGGATGAGATAATCCAGATATTTGTTTTCCTGCAACAAACACTTGGCTAAGTATTTTAAGGTAGATATCAGGAAAAGAAAGCATATGAATTCCTATTTTAATTTCATAACCATGACAAAGGATTAAGTGGTAAAGACCCAATGTGAATTAACTGGCAAGACGGTGGCTTCAAGCGAGAAGTCTGTGTTTTTTGTTTTTCTACGAGCCAGAATATACAGGCTTTTCTTTCTCTCCCAGGAGCTACCACTACTGTGTCTATCAGGACAAACTTTTGTTTATAAGCCTCCAACTTCATCTTTCATAGAGTGATGTAATCAACAGATGGAGTTAATTGAAGCCTGGAGAGGAGAAGAGACTGCAGCAGAAGCTACCAGTCACTCTTTGATAGAGTTTGGATCCTGTCTGTGTGCCCACTTTTGCCTCCTTGTTAGACATTCTTTCCTTTCCAGGGTTACAGTTAAGATTAAATAAGACAATATTACATGAAAACCCTCAACGCTATGTTTCGCCTGTAGAGGGCAACGAGTAATTTTATTTTTCCCTTCTGTTGCAAAGGATGATGATGGCATAGTGCCTGAGGACGCAGATCTGAGCTTGAATCTGGCCTCTGTCTTTTTATCCCATGTTAGCTGAGAGATCTTGAGCAGATTATTTAATCTCTCAGACTTTCAGTTCCTCATTGGAAAAGTGAGAGATCAGAACATAAACACCATGTCCATCTAAGCCCGGGTTTTCTCATCATGATAGTTATCCTGATTCCATTGGATTGTTGCTGGGAGTAAATGAGATGACACGTGTGCCAAGAACTATCAAGGTGTGTTAGTTTTAACCCTTTCCTCAACCCTCATGACTTTGATTTATGAGCGACAGATTCTATGCTACACAGAAGAACCCAGTGGCAAGGCAGGTTTGTGTTCAGTTAACTTGAGTATAGGAGGCCCACCAGAGTATTTCAGGCATTTCATTTGTCCCTAAAATAAAAAAAAAAGGGGAGAAATGGGCAAGATTAAAGGCACAAAAATGGGAAAGTACAAGACCACAATCTAGGGTTTTTGCAGGTAGAGAGCAGGAGAAATATTGAGGAATGATGGCTAAAGCCAAAATAGGAAGGATGACCTTGAATGCAAGGCAAAAAAAAATAGGTTTTTATTCATTAAATGGTACAGAGCCCTGGAAAGTGCTTAGGACAGTCAAAGATCTGATCATACTGGATCCAGGCAGGAAGTCAGGCATGAAGAGGGATCATACAGACTCCACATTTAGAATAAAATAATTATTACTGTCTACTGAAATGTGGGAGTATAAGTGAGTCCCACTGAGTCTCATCAACACGAGTGGGAAGAGAGGGGTGGGTGGTGGGAAGAGAAAAGATTATTTTGCTAACTGTTGTGTCCTCAAAACCAGCATGAAAAAGGACCTTGGGGTGACTTGCCCATGCGCCCAGGAAACATTCTATAGGTTGCTTTGCAAGTTATGTTCTATTTGCTCACCTTCCTCCCACGAACCAGACCCATTTTTTGCCATTTTCTGCCCTGTTTTAGGTCTTGGGAAGGGATGGTGGTAATGGTGTCTATGTACTTCCTGACCTAGACTATCTTGCCCTCTGGTCTCTGGTTGGATTTGGGAGTCAGCAGCAAGAGATAGGATGGTGAGAGGAGAGAGGGAGGTCAGGGCATTTATTCCCTTGACTCCCTCTCTGTCTTTGCTGTTTTTGTGGCAGTGGTTGCCTTGAGGTCCCTACTCTTATTAGCTCCATTACCGCTGCTTCCTCCCCTTTCCCCTTCAGGCCTGTGGTGGTAATAGCCTCCTACCATGGCAAGTCCCGGGATGCCATAACCTTCCTGTGGTTTCCCTTAACCCTACCCATACCTCCTAAGAAATCTCCTCATTAAAGTCTCTTGAACAATTTTCACTGGGTCCTATTTTCTTTTTCTGTTTTATTTTGTTTTTGAGATGGAGTCTTCATCTGTCTCCCAGGCTGCAGTGAAGTGGTACAATCTCAGCTCACTGCAACCTCTGCCTCCCGGGTTCAAGCAATTCTCCTGCCTCAGCCTCCCGAGTAAGTGGGACTACAGGCATGGGCAACCACGCCTGGCTAATTTTTGTATTTTCAGTAGAGATGAGATTTAACCATGTTGGCCTGGCTGATCTCGAACTCCTGACCTCAAGTGATCCACCTGCCTCGGTCTCCCAAAGTGCAGTGATTACAGGCGTGGACCACCGCACCTGGCCTCAGGTCCTATTTACCAGCAGGATCTTGACTTACACAATTGCTAAACCCTGATACTAATATTAGTGCCAGGACATTCAGACATCCAAGACGTTTTGCACTCATCTCTATTTCCACTCACACTTCCTCTGGTCTTGGCTATCTCAGTAAATGTTTCTACCACTCACTCACTTGTTCAAACTCAAAGGAACTATTTTTGATTATCCTGGTTCTCTCCACTTCTATTCTCCAATCAATCTATCGCAAAGTACTGTAACCTCTTTCTCCAGGGTATATCCTAAATCTGCCCATTTCGCCTCATCTCCTCTGCTAACAACTTTGTCCAAGCCTCCATCATCTCTATCCTGGAAGGTTTCGGTGGTCTCTTGACTGTTCTCTCTAATTCTTCCTTCCAGTTCATTTCATACCCAGCAGCTAGAGGGGCATTTCTAAAAAGTAAATCAGACTACATCATGCACCCCTGCTTCCTCCAAAGCCTTACATTGCTCTTAGATTAACATCAGCGTCTTCGCATGAAATAAAAGTCCCTGCATCATATGGGCTCTTAAATAACCCCTTACCTACCTGCCTTTTTCTTCCTGGGATGCAACTACCGAAGCCTTCATTCTATCCTTAGAACACATCACCTTTGTGTTCTCAGGGTCTTTGCACTTGCTGCCTCCTCTGCTGGCATCTCCACCCAAGCTTGTAGGTATCTGGCTCCTTCTTGTTATTCAAATTTCCATTTAAATATATCCTCCTCAGAAAGCCACTCCCTGATGGATCATCCACTGGAATTCACTGCCCCTTCTCATTACTATCACGTCACATGTTAATTTTCTTCATTGTCTCAAATTCTCATGGATGCTTTGTTCATGGATGAACAAGGAAATTTCTTTGTTCTTTTATTAGATTATTTCTTGCCTATCCCAGTTTCGCCAGAATACAAACTCTAACGGAGCCATGGTGTTTGTCTGTCTTGTTCACCACCTGCACTCATAATGCACAGAAGATGGCCTGGCCACAGTAAGTAACCTATACATATTGGTTGAATGTGCAAATGAGCAAACATCCTAAAACTTAAGAAAAAAGCAGAAAATAAAACTCAAGTGGCCAATCAACAATTTAAAAGAAACTCAACCTGATTAGTTTTCAGAAAAATGCAGGAATTAAAAAAAAAAGAAAGAAAAAGGAATGCTAAATTCATCCATCTGATGGGGAATTTTTTTTTAATCTGCTGAAACCAAGTCTTGGCGAAGTATTGAAAACAATGAAACTTCTAAGCATTGCCCTGAGAATGTCAAATGAGACACCCATTTTAGAGAGCAATTTGGCAGAACAAAATTGAAAATGTGCTTAGCATTTGACTTAACAACTCCACTTCCGAGAATTCACAGTAGATACACGATTGCATATATGCATAAGCAGATGTTATGAGAGTGTTTATTGCAACAACTGTACATTGCAGAAAAATTAAATCAATCTAAATGTCCATTAATGAGGAAATAAATGAACTGTAACTTATCTATATGGTGAAATACTATACAGAGACCAAAAGAATTGACTGTTATGTGTATGTACATAAATGTATAAATATATGAAAATCAAATTGCTAGACCTCCAAAATATAACTTTAAGTAAGAAGAGGCAAGATATACTTTGATACTATTTATGTAAATAATAAACACATATATTTTATATTCTGTTATGCTTATTGTTTATGGTGTAAAACATGGAGTGGAAAGAAATCCACCATTGACCATTGTTCCCTTTGGGGAAGGAGTTAGAAAAAACCCAGGGGATTTCTGACTGAAAGGGACCACGTTTCTAATGTTATATTTATTTCTGAAAGCAAATATAATCCAATATTAACAGTTGCTAATTCTGGATAATAACTATATGGGCATTTTTACTATTTTAAAAATCGTATTTAATAATTTTTAATTTATAAAGTTAAAAATAAAATAATTACTGTGACATAATAAGAAATATATACGTAGTCTCTGTCCCCAGTTCCTGACATAGAATTCCTAAAATCCTTTTAATTCTGGGAGACAGAAGCAACTTTTATTCTAATGAGGTGACTCTGAAAGGTTGAGGGCTGATCACCCCAGGAACAAACTATGTGATTAGAGGGTTGGAAATTTCAGCCTCACTCCTGACCTCCAAGGAAAGGAGAGGGGCTGGAGATTGAGTTAATCTCCACAGTGCCAATGATTTACTCAATCATGTCTATGTAAAGGGGCCTCCATTATAACCCTAAATAAAAGTGTTCAAAGGATTTCCAGGTTGATGATGCACCCCCATGCTGGGAGGGAAGATGGTGGACTCCAGCTTCACAGGGACAGAAACTCCTGTGCTTGACCTCGCTCTGTGCGCGTCCCCATCTGGTTGTTCTTTTGTATCATTTATAATAACCGTTACAAAAAACAGTAAGTCAAGTATTTCCCTGAGTTCTATTAGCCATTACAATAAAAATCCTCTATTAGTAGCTAAGTCAAACAGAAGCATGGACAACCTGGGGACCCTTTATTTGTGATTGACACCTGAAGTTGGGGGCAGTCTTGTGGGACCGAGTCCTTGATTTGTGGGGTCCGCACTAACTCTGGGTAGTTAATGTCAGAATTGAATTAAATTGTAGTACTCCCTGTTGGTGTCTGCAGAGAGTAGGAGAATTGGTTGTTGGTGAGAAAACACACACACACACACACACACATATTTGGTGTCAGAAGTGTTGTAAGTAGAGAAACAATTTTCTGTTTAAATGCCACTAAAAATGAAGTTAATTATTTGGAAGTGGAAAGAGATGAGAAAGACCATCAGAAAGAAGCAGAGACAGAGAGGAGCTGCGTCAGGCTGTTATCTGCACTGAAGGGCCTGGGAGGAGATGCTATTAGGCTTTGTGCCCTTTACTGGCTGGGCCAGTGCACCCACTAGCCTGTGTTGCCAAGGTCCGTGGCTGCACAGTTGTACTCTTTTCTGGAGCCTTGCCTGAACTTGTAGCCCCTGAGCTGTGTTACAGAAGACCTGAGGCCATTCTCAATTCTTGTACTCTTCATAAGGCCTGGATGAATGGCTGAGATGGCAGTTCACATGTCCATGGGCATTTTATTTCAAATACTTCATTAAGTCTTCCAGTACTTAAGATGACTTCTATGAGCTTTTTCCTTAAAAAGCCTAATCCAGTGAGCTTTGTGGAAGAAGAATGGATTCAAAGTAGTTCAAAGTGACAAAAAAATAAATAAATTCTAGACCCAGGAAGGAAAAGATCCCTTACTTTTACCATCCATCTGATCTCAATTGGTTGAGGCCCCTAATATGAAACAGACGCACCCATTCTATAATTACAACAACAGCAACACAAAGTATAGAGTGCCAAGAGCCAGGAAATGTCAGTACATTTAATAATTTGAGTATATTCCCCCTAAAATTATAGGATAGTGATTGTCCATAGGGAGAAGATTTGAAATCCAGAAGTCAGCTGGACCCTGCATGTGAGGGAAGCCAAGTGCACTGCCTAGTAAAGAGAACCCATCTGCCAGAGACATACTCTGCTATCTAGACCATGTTGCCAAAGGCAGGCCCAGGGCACGGTACCTAGATAGAGAAAAGCTGTGTCCAAAGGCCCCTCACCTTGCTACCTGGAAAACCATAGTAAAAGCCCCTGCCCCTGTCCAGATTCATGATGATTTTTATATGGAAAGTTTCAAAGAACTAGACAGAATTGGATGGGATACCGAGTTCCACCGTTGAGTAGCTACCGTGGGCCATGAGTAAATTACTTAACCTCTCTGGGCATTTCATTTTTTGCGTGTAAGATGAGATCTAGAAGTTTTCAGTGAAATAATGCATTACATGAATCCACACTAGGCATACTGTCAAGTCACTTCCTTTTCTCTGAGCCAATGCAGGCTTGGCTTGGCCTTGATGGCAATACCTGCTACTCCCTTTGGCCAGGGCCTGACTTTATGATGCAAGGTGATGGCTGTAGGGGTGTATGGATGATCCCCTGTCCCACCACACTCATGAGGATTCTAGCCCTGAATATGCTGCCAACTGCCTTCACTACCCAGGAACTTAGGATAAAGTAAGGCTATGGTTCATTTTTTTCAATACCATACAACACTTAATTAAAAAAATTGTTTTAGACGTATGTGTTATTTAAGAGCTTGCAGTTGCTCTTATCCTCCATCCATATGTAAAGTACACAATCACCACAGCTTATCACTAGGAGAGGTTGGAAATAATATCTTGGGAAGAAATTCAATTCCCTTTGCTTTCTCCGCCCATTCCATAGCAGAAGCATGTTTGCCTGATATAATGCATTTGGTGGCAAACAAACTGGTAGATGTTATCTCATGTAATTTTGGGATATTCTTTCATTAGCGGGTCAAACAAGGATTGACTGTTTCCCATTTTCTCACCCATACTTTGCCCAAATTTATTTACTTTTCCTCCTATTTACTCTTTTGCTGGAAATATTTTGACATTTCAACTTCCTAATAGAGATAGGTGATTGAAAACATTCATTTTCTGTCCCTCTGTAAACCTTATTCATGTAACAGCAAACCAATTTTTTTTTATTATACTTTAAGTTCTGGGGTACGTGTGCAGAACGTGGAGGTTTGTTACGTAGTTATACATGTGCCATGATGGTTTGCTGCACCCATCAACCCATCAACTACATTAGGTATTTCTCCTAATGTGCTTCCTCCCTTAGCCCCCCGCCCCCAACAGGTCCCCGTGTGTGATGTTCCCCTCCCTGTGTCCATGTGTTCTCATTGTTCAATTCCCACTATGAGTGAGAACATGCGGCGTTTGGTTTTCTGTTCTTGTGTTAGTTTGCTGAGAATGATGAGTAAACCAATTAAAAAAAAAAAGGAGTAAGACCTACTAGTACAAGGGACGGGAGAGGCAGCTGCAACATAAAATATTGGAAGCTAGAAAATGGATGAATTAGAAGAACCTGATTTAGCAAACCAAAGAAGGTCAAGTGATAAGCGTCAAGTGGGGACTGAGCAGAAGCGGTCCAATCAGCAGCCACTGACCTCCAGCAGGCTCGGAAGTTGGCAGTACTGGGTATCCCTGGAAGTGGGGAAGAAGGTGGCGTCAAAACAGGGGATTGATTGGAAGTCTCTTGAGTTTGATTGCAAGATCCTACAGTCCATTCTATGTGGCCGGGCAATCATCTTTCTTAATTCTGGTAAAATATCAGAAGTTTAGTAGTGGGAAAGGGTGACTGAAAAGACTCTGGGCTGGAGGGTTGGAGGTACAGTGAGAACAGGAAGGTCCAGGCCTGCATCTGACATTTTCAGAGCCCAAAGCAAGAGTATTCACGGGGGCTGTGGCCCTGGCCTCCCTTCCTTGCCTTCACACCTTGATTTGTTTCTTGACTGTCAGGGCCTTGAATGAGCATCTGTGGACACCCAGCCCTCCTGTGCAAGTTCTATCAGACTCCTGCAAATGGCCACTCTTGTATATCTCTTGGTTTCAGGGGTGCATACACTGGCTGGTAAAATTGTTCACCCTCAGAGGGACAGACTGAGGGAACAGGCCCACACAGTCCCTGGAAGCAAGCTTGAGGCCACTTGGCAGAATTCTGAAACACAGTCTACAAACGGGGGCAGGTGCCCTTGGCTATGGGAAAAGGTATCAACAAAGAAGGGCCAGAGAAAGGTCCTTTAAAGAATGTTGTCCAGGCTAAAGTGACTGTCTTGGTTTGCCTGGACCATACTGGTTTTAGCACTAAAAGTCTCACATCCCAGCAGACTCCTCAGTCCAGGGCAAAGCATGATGTTTGGTTATCCTTCCAGCTTAGTGGTGGTCCTGTGTTTGCATACTTAACTCTGAGACCTCCAGCCTTCTTTTCCCATTTAGTTCCCAGAGTGCTGGCAGCAAGGCCTATATCCTCCAGGTACAAAATTAAAAGTTTTTCTCTGGGGAATTTGAGCAGTCCAAGGAGAAAGAGCTAAGAACTCTGACTTTAAAGATTATCTCAGAAACCTCCCTTAGACACCTCCATAGTAAAGCCCAGAGTTAACAAAGCCCATCCACTGGTTCAGAGCATCTAATGAGCTTTCAGGGCCCTAGGTTTAAACATAAGCAGATTGTTAAGGATCACTAGACACTTAGGAAATTCTTTATCATAAAAGATTAAGACCAAAATAAATAGACCAAAAATATCTATTTGGAGAGAACATATTATGCAATGAGAAGAAATTTTAAAACACCACATTAATATGCTCAAATCATAGAAGAAAATATTGTATTTTTGAACAATAGAAGAAGATATTAAAAGAAAATTTCAAATAATTTTTAAAAATCTTAGAAATTAAAATGTGAGAACAAACTTAAAAACTCCACGGAAGTATCAGAAAATAAAGTTGAAAATGTTTCCACAAATGAAAGAATGTAAAGATAGAAATGGAAATAGGGGAGGAAAAAAAGAAATACTCCCAGAAGATCTAAAAAGCAAAAAAAAGAAAAGAAAGAAAGAGAGAAAGAGAAGAAAGAAAGAGAGAGAGAGAAAGAAAGGAAGGAAAGAAAAGGAAGGAAAGGGAAGGAAGGAAGGGAGGGAAGGAAAGAAGGGAGGGAAAGAAGGAAAAAAAGAAAGAAAAGAAAGAAAGAAAAAGAAAGGAAGGAAAGAAAGGGAAGGAAGGGAGGGAAGGAAGGAAGGGAGGGAAAGAAGGAAAGAAAGGAAGAGAAAGAAAGAAAGAAGGAAATAAAGAAAGAATGAAAGAAAGAAAGAGAAAGAAAGAAGAGAATATTGCAAAGAAATATCAGGTATTAGGGAAATATCAGGTATAGGAAGAAACAATTATTTGAGAAATTTCCCAAAATGGAGGCAGATAAGTTTCCTGATTGAAAAGTCCTAGCAAAATGAAAAATTTTTCATTTATTTTCAGCAATGATTGAAAATATTCCTATGCCAAGACAGTGGGGAAATATCAAAGGAATAGGATAAAGAGGAGATATTGCAAGCTTCAAAGATATTTTTTAAAGTTGTAATTAAAGAATAAAAGTGGAGAATGGTCTTAGACTCCTCATGACCAGAACTAGAAGCTATAGATATCACTGGAAGCTGTAGACAATGGAAACATAGTTTACAATTCCAAAGGAAATGTCTTTTTGACCTAGAATTTTATACCTTCAAAACATGTCACTCAATGTAAGTGTAGAATATTTCCAGACAACACAAGGCCTCCAAAATCTTTCTTTGGAAGCTACCAGAGGATGTGCACACCAAAATGAATAAACAAACCACAAAAGAATAAGACAGGGCTTAAGAAATCGAGAATCCAATATAGGGAAGAGAGAAAGACAATTATCAGAAGGATATTGATTCACCAGACTCATGGCGACTCTTCTGATGAAAGCCTGCCAGAAAGGTTTGGGAGAAATGTATTTGAGCAAATAAAATTATTGGATAATGATATATCTGAACATATAAAGAGGAGCAGTCAGTGAGATAAGTAACTGGCAGAGAATTTGGAGTTGAATTATTAAAAAATAAATACATGAGGAATTAAGAAAATAAACTAGATGGACAATTAATTGCAGATAAAAAGTTTACGAGAAATGAAAAAAATATAGTATATCCTGTGGGTCAATTGTAGATAGCATTATTAATCATTGTAATAATTGCATATTATTCTAACCCAAATTGGAGTATAAGTATCCTAAGAGGATGAGGAGAGGGAAAAGGTGTATTTCATGGTGGGGAGTACACGGGAGAGCTAGAAGATGCGAGAGAGAGAGATCGTGGAGGAGTCACTATTTTTCGTATCAGGAAGACAGTAGGTAATGCCCAAGACTGAAAATACAAAGGGATAAGTATAAATGTGCAGTTACAAGCCATAAGGATGTCTAAACCAAAAGAACAGTTGTAAAAGGTTGGGAATGCTTGTCTGTTGAAAGAAGGCATTAGGGGATGGCTGCGGGGATATAGGGGACTGATGTTTTTCATAACAAATATTTGAAGAACTATTGTAATCTTTTAACTATATGCATGTATAACTTCATAAAAACACTTTCCTTCCCAAAAGGAAAACACATTAGGGAAGTTCTAAGTTGTAATCCAGCTTCCTTTTTAATTTAACGATTTCTTTAAAAACTTTTTCTACACAATCCTTTAAATATTCTTTATTTAACTAAATTCAGTGGTACTGACTAAAATAACCAACAGAAAACCATAGAGGTACTGTCTAAGTTTTAGGTTATGGGTAGTTGATTAAATTAAAAGGAAACAAGTCATGTGATTTTAACTTTTCATTGAGGAAAATACTTTTTTTTTTTTTTTTTGAGACGGAGTCTTGCTCTGTTGCCCAGGCTGGAGTGCAGTGGCTCAATCTCGGCTCACTGCAAGCTCTGCCTCCCAGGTTCACATCATTCTCCTGCCTCTGCCTCCCGAGTAGCTGGGACTACAGGCACTCACCACCATGCCTGGCTAATTTTTTGTGTTTTTAGTGGACACGGGGTTTCACTGTGTTAGCCAGGTTGGTCTCGACCTCCTGACCTGGTGATCTGCCCGCCTCGGCCTCCCAAAGTGCTGGGATTACAGGCGTGAGCCACTGCGCCTGGCCAGGAAAATACATTTTTAAATAAAGCGTGAAGTTTAATTAGATTTGTGTTCATGAGCTAAATAAAGTGAAACTTTTACTTATTTAGAATTATAGGGAAATTAGATCTTCTAAATAATAGAATATTCTACTTATGTAGGTGTGGTAGATTGATTTTTTAAATGTCTCTAACTGTTTATCTTTCATATATGCATCCTCTACATAATGTGACTCTGTAGCAACCCCCATGGACAAGTGGAGTCTATTTCCTTACTCTGGAATCTGGGCTGGTCTTGTGAGTTGCTTAGCTAATGTAATGGTTTGGAAGCGATGGTATGCTAGTTCTGAGGGGTGCATGCACACTCTCACACTTTCTTTTGGACTCCCACCATTGCGTTGCAAATAAGAGACTATTTGGTTGCAAAATGGGAGACAACATAGATGAGAACTCAGTAGTCTTAGCCAAGGCCCTGTTAAAACATCTTACAGCCAAGTATTGAGGAAGCCCAGCCTCCATCAACAGAGCTACCTATCCAACAACTGTTGACTGTAGAGACGTGAATGAAGCCAGCTGAGACCAGAACTTCCCAAATGACCTTAAGAAACCCCATGAGCAAAAAGAAATGTTTGTTTCTTTGAGCCGTTAAATTTTAGAATGGTTTATTACACAGTACTAGCTAACTGATAGTTACCAACTTGTACCATAAGTGAATATTTGACTTTCAAAGAACTAGAACTTAATAAGAAACTGTCGTGATGCGCTCTAATTAAGGAAAATAACCTTAAATTTCCTGTTTTGCATTTGTTTTGCTGAGGACTTTATACGAATGTACATAAGAACCATTGGGAATAACAGAGAGAGCTGAGTTGCCCTACATATAGAGGAAATAAAGTAACTTCAGAGTTGGAGAGAAGTTGACAAGAGTAGCTCCTAAAAGGGGGCGAATGGAAAGAATCTGGAATGGTGAGTGTCCAAGTTGGGATTCCTTGAAAGAACAGGGATGTTTAAGACGTAATTTTTTAGTTGTTTTTTGAGGGGTGTAAAATGTAACACTCAACCTACACAACTTATGCCCTGATAAACTTTCAGTAAAATTTATGATGCTTACTCATGTTTCCTGTGTGACTGGACACTATATGAGTAATTGGAAGGTCTTGCAAATTTCGTATCCAGGTTATTATTGGTGAAGTTGTGAGCTGGTGGGGGAGGACATCATGAAAAGTCCTGGTAATCAGATGCAATGACGCCCTTTAAAATGAAAATTGCTGAATGCAAGTTTGCATTAGGGGATAACTTTAAACTTCCTGAGGTTATATGCTGGTAGTGGTCTGAACCATTTTACTCAGATCACTAAAGGAAGGAAGCTCAGCTGTCTCAGTTACATAAAACAGTTTGCAGGTACATTAGGAAATACAGTAGAAGTTATACGTGGGCTACAGGACTTGACGATCCTACTCCTAGGTATTTACCGCAATGAAATGAAAACCTGTATTCACACAAAACTCTTTATTTACATGTTTTAAAGTTATTATATTCATAGTCATCCAAGTTGTAAATAACTCAAAAGTCCTTCAACTTGGGAGTCAATAAAAAACTATGGTACACGCATACAATGGAATATGTCATTTGTTAGAACTTGTGGAATTAATATACAAAAAGGGAAGAATTATACCTTAATTTTTAAAACCAGAAAAATGTTTAGCATTAGGACCTTAACCTAATGGGGCTAAGGGTTTTCGATGTACTTTTGGAGAGAAAACACTGTTGTTACGAAATCATTGATGATATGGGCATAATTGAGCTAAGCACCTCTTGAAGCCTGCAGATTTTAATTGATGAGGCAAGAAGGGATTTCCAGACCAGAAAAGCTTGAGAAAACTTAAAAGTATTGGTCGGATTTAAATTGGCTGTAAATGAAGAGTGGGAATTAGGTTAATCGGGAAAAGGAGAGAAGGGGAGAAAGTGAGCAGAAATTAAATATCTTATTCTGGCAAAAGGGAGGAAACCAGTGAGGCTGGAATGGTACCTATGTGATTGGGGTGGTTATTACTCCTGATGGAAACGAATGCATCACAAACTTAGCATTCTTCCTTGCTCAGCCCCTTCTGCCTGAAACAATCCTCTAGAATGGTCTCCAAGATACTGAGGACTCCCAGGTAATCACTTCAATTTGCACGATTGTATGGGAAACTTGCTTCTAAATCAGGATTTCAAGAGGCAACATTTGAGACTTTGGGAATTACAACTTTACAACTTGTTTTTACCTTGAGATTTCCCTCAGAATAACAAAAAGATAAAAGAAGGGCCATGGAGTTAAGAAATGAAGGCATGAAAACAAGACAGGGCAAGTATTCTTTGCTTGAGATGACCGCTGTTTGCAAAGGAGGAAAAATACGAATTTCAGTGAACATTTATTTCTAAAGATATGTTTATTTACATTGAAGAATTTCAGGAGATAGAATGAATTTCTATTTGAGAAGAATATGACATTTTAATTTTAAACTCTCCCTCATTTGTGGTGATAATTGTCTTTCTCTAAGTGGCATATTTCTGAGTTTCCACTTAATTCAGAAACTAATTTATTGAGGGCTTTTTCTCCTAGGCTTATCCATATGGGCTTGGAATTATCCCAGTAGATCTGAAACTCTAAATGGTTTGGACAGCTCTTCTAATCAGCTTCAGAGTAAAGAAGTTTTGTGCATAACAAAACTGGGATATTGTTCTTTGAAAATAAGTTCTCAGTTTTGGTTTGACCCCATGGGCTTTGATGAAAGCAGGACATTTGTTCATAATATAATAGGCCATGTTGTTTCCACTGATGTCGAGGTTTTGGTAATTTAAAGGCACAAATGACCCTAGAGTCGTATTATATGACTTTTATTCACATTACTGCAAAGAAATCAAGCAGCTTATATAGAGCAATAATAAGTACACACTCATAAGCTATTTTTGTTATTAATTCTAAATGTCTAGCACAATTGCAGTTCATGGTTTTCTTTGTTGTTGTTGTTGTTGTTGTTGTTTCAGGCCAAAGAGTAACCAACATAACTCCATTGGGAAATCATGTTTTTAGTTTATTTTTGGTAAGATCTTGAGCAGGCTTTTATTAGATTGGAATTTAGCAGCAGGCTTCATTAGCACATAACATCTATAGCCAACTGGAAGCAAAGTGCTAGAATGGGCAAAGATAGTGTGGGCAAGCCTCAGGAATGATATCAAGGTTAATTAATTTAACTTGAAGTTTTGACAACTGTTAGACACAATCTCGAAAAATTTCCTAGGCAAGTTTGTAAGCCTCAAGGATATTCTGTGATGATAAACCTGGCAATTATTGTTGACAGCATTTGGAATGAGGGTTTTAAGGGACGTTATAACAGTTTGAATAGCTGCTGACAGCATTTTCCTTGGTACATCAGACATTTTTTAAGTTACAAGAGTGTTGTAACTTATTGTAAAATATTCAGACACTATAAAAATATAGGGGGTGAAAAATCAAAATCTCTCCCTTCCAATTCCATTATCCTGAAGTATTGTTAACAGTATATTGTATATTCCCCCAGAATCTTTCTTACACACACACACTCACACACACATAAATAAGCAATGTAGATATTGCTGAGGTTGTCATAGAGAAAATAGAGATGGATATGTTACCTATATATATTTTTTATTTTCCAAAACTAGGATCTCTTTATCTATAGTACTGCAACTTATCTTTACATTTACTAATGTTCATAAGCATTTTCCATGTCAGTTCTTAAAAATAAACGTCTCTAAAAATGTGTATAAAATTCTATAATATGATTGCACAATTTGAATATTGACTTTCTGATGGATGTTTAGATTATTTCTAATTTTTTATGTCAAACCATGGCATAATGCATTCTTTGCTGGGATCTCTTTGTGCAAGTTAGTTATTTCTGATGTACAGGTTACTAGATAAAGAACTGTTGGGTCAAATAATTTTAAGTATTGATTCACAATAACAGGTTGCCCTCCACAAAAAGAAAAAAATATCTGTATAAGCATATACTTTCTGTTTTCTGCCAATTTTGAAATTAAATTTTTTTTATTCTAGCCAGTCTGATTTTCTTCTAAAAACTATGCAGTTATTGCCTGATTGCTAGTAAAGATGATATTCTTTTTTCTTCTTCTTCTTTTTTCTTTTAATACAGACAGAGTCCCGCTCTGTTGCTCAGGCCAGAGTGAAGTGGCACCATAGGCCCACTGTGGCCTCCAGCTCCTGGACTCAAGCGATCCTGCTACCTCCAGAGTAGCTGGGACTACAGGCACACGCCACCATGCCTGGCTAGTTTTTCAAATTTTTTCGTAGAGACAGGGTCTCACTATGCTGCCCAGGTTGGTCTCAAATTTCTGGACTCAAGCATCCTTCTGCCTCAACCTCCCAAAGTTCTAATATTACAGACATGAGCCACCACACCCAGCCTGAATATTCTTTCATAGTATATAATTTTTTATTTCTTTTTCTATGAATTATTATTTGATTATTGGTTCATAAAAACTCTTTGCATATTAAAATTGTGCAGGATACTGTGGGTTGACTCACTTAACTTTTTATTTTTTATTTTTTTTGAGACAGAGTCTTGCTCTGTTGCCCAGGCTGGAGTGCAGTGGCGTGATCTTGGCTCACTGCAACTTCCGCCTCCTGGGTTAAACAAGCAATTCTCCTGTCTCAGCCTCCTGAGTAGCTGGGAACACAGGCACGTGCCTTGTATTTTTAGTAGAGATGGGGATTCGCCTCGTTGGCCAGGCTGGTCTTGAACTCCTGGCCTCAAGCAATCCGCCCTCCTTGGCCTCCCAAAGTGCTGGAATTACAGCTTTTGTGATCCACTGACTGAGGAGAATCAAACGCTTCACAATCTAGAACTCAGAGATTGGGTCTTATGGAAATAACATCAGAGAAAGACTGCCTTTGCCACCCACATTGCAGCAAAACTTTGGGGCTTCGAACTTTGGGTTTATAATCTCACAACTCTGAAGAACCACTCCAGACTCTTGGAACTGCATACCCACTAGAGATTAATATAGTTTTGATATATGTCCCCACTCAAGTCTTACGTTGAAATGTAATCTCCAGTGTTGGAGATGGGACCTGATGGGAGGTGATTGGATCATGGGGGCAGATCTCTCATGGCTTGGTGCTGTTCTCTCAATAGTGAGGCATGAGGTCTGCTTGTTTGAAAGTGTGTGGCACCTCCTGCCCTGCTCTTGCTCCCATTCCCTTCACATGAGATGCCTGCTCCCACTTCATCTTCTGCCATGATTGGAAGCTTCCTGAGGCCTCCCCAGAAGCAGATGCTGGTGGTATGCTTCTTGTGCAGCCTTCAGAACTGTGAGCCAGCGAAACCTCTTTTCTTATAAATTACCCAAATTACCCAGTCCTCTTTTCTTTTTCCTTTCCTTTCTTTTTTTTTTTTTTTTTAAAGACAGGGTCTTGCTCTGTCATCCAGGCTGCAGTGCAGTGGCACCATCAGAGCTCACTGCAGCCTAACATCTCAGTCTCAAGTGATCCTCCCAACTCTGCCTCCCTATCCAGAGTAGCTGGGACCACAGGCATGTTCCACCACCTCCAGCTAAAAATTTTTTGTAGAGACAAGCTCTCACTATGTTGCCCAGGCTGGTCTCAAAGTCCTAGGCTCAAATGATCCCCCTGCATCAGCCCCTCAAAGTACTGGAATTACAGTCACTGTGCCCAGCCTCAGGTATTTCTTTATAGCAATGGAAGAATGGCCTAATACAGAGATCTTAAGATAAATCTAATCAGGAAAGTTTCTCCCCCAAAACAGATGGCATTCTAGATGGACAGCTTTCCCCAGATCATGGATCAAGGCTTCTTTGCCATCATCAAACTCTTACCTCTCTTAATTTTTTCCTTGCATTTACCTCTATTAACAAAAGAACTAAAAAAGGGGCCTTGTGTGCATGCATGGGGTGTATTTTTATTTGTGGAGGATTTCACAATCAACCTTTAGGCAATCTTATGCCTTGGAATTTTAATAATATTTTTGTTGCTCCGTAATCAGTCAGAAACAGAACCGTGGTCCACTCCTCTTAATTTATATCATAAATTAAAGAGAATATTTTAAGGAGGATTTCACTTCTCTTCTGAATGGTCATCATTTGTTAGGTCTCTTTTTACATGATTTGGAGTAAATAAGACAATAATTAGAAATTTATCCCTCATTTAAAAAAAGAAGTAGGGCCAGGCGTGGGTGGCTCATGCCTGTAATCCCAGCACTTAGGGAGGCTGAGGCGGGTGGATCACCTGAGGTCAGGAGTTTGAGACCAGCCTGGCCCACATGGCGGAGCCCTATCTCTACTAAAAATACAAAAAGTAGCTGGACATGGTGGCGCTCCTGTAATCCCAGCTACATAGGAGGCTGAGGCAAGAGAATTGCTTGAACCTTGGAGGCAGAGGTTGCAGTGAGCTGAAATCACGCCATTGCACTCCAGCCTGGGTGACAGAGCGAGACTCTGACTTAAAAAAAAAAAAAAAAAAGTCAGGAGAGTGATTACCTTGAGGGTAGGCAGTGGCTGCGAGGAGAACAACAGAGGTTTCTGGGGCCCTGGTAATGTTTTCTTCCCTTATCTGGGTACTGATTACAGTGGTGTGTTCACCTTGCAAAAATTTGTCCAACTGCACTTTCATTATTTATGCACTTTTTGCATGTATAACATACTTTAATAAAACATACACATACAAGAAAAAAATTTATCCCGCGTGATAGGCTCTATAGCAGATTCTACTGCAAAGGCTATGATTGCACAACAGACTTCTTTAAATTCTCTTGCTAAAATTATACAAGACAAGCCAGGTATTTTGGCTCACACCTGTAACGGCAGCACTTTGGGAGGCTGAGGTGGGAGGATCACTTGAGGTCAGAAGTTCAAGATCAGCCTGGACAACATAGCGAGGCCTTGTCTTTACTAAAAATCAAAAATAAAATAAAGTAAAGCAGAGTTTGGTAGTGCACACATGTCGTCCCAGCTACTTAGGAGGCTGAGGAGGGAGGATCTCTTGAGCCTGGGAGATCAAGGCTGCAGTGAGCTATGATTGCATCACTGCACTCCAGCCTGAGAAACAGAGCATGACTTTGTCTCTAAATAAATAAATATAAACTTGTACTTGATAATAGAATTGTGTTAGATAACCTGCTGGCTAAATAGGGAGGAATCTGTGCAGTTGCTAACACTTCTTGTTGCACATAAATGAATATACGAGGTATTATAGAGACTCGGTTGCAGGGGATTTATGAAAGGCTGCTTGGTTAAATGAGTAGACTCTTCATCTGGCTCATATTTTGTTCTATTTGATTTTAGCTGGTTTGGTTCATGGGGACTCTGACTAAAGAGTACACGCCAAACTCTTGGTATTATCCTCCTGATAGTAATAATAGCAGTCTCCCTAGTGGGCTGTATTCTCTCAAAAGTTTTAAATGTTTGCATGCAGCCATCATAGAATGTCAAATAGTCTCTCTTCAATTTGAATGACAAAAACTTAAAGAAATGCATAATGAATGGTGTAATGAAATTGGAAACCCTAAATGATGGTACTAGAGTGTAGTGTTAAAGCACTAAGTTTTGGTCACATTCTCACCTAGATGAGAAGCTCACCAAAAGGGGAAAAATGTTAAACAAAATTGTGGGAGGCCATTGTTCCAGACTAAGCTCCTGCACTAGCCTCCAGTAGACTAGAACAAACCAAAATGGAGTCACTCATGCTAAATGTGATATAATCAAGCTGAAATTTTAAGAAAGCAGATCTATTCTAAAAACAGACCAGCATTTTTTTCTCCTGAAAACACAAGTCTCCAGCATGATAAGGTAGTCTCCTGTGCTCTAACCCTTAGAAAAAAAACGGCAGAAGTAACCAATTGTTTTTCTATTGTCTGTTCCTTATTCCTACCTCATGAAACTCACTGTTCTGCTATTCTCCGGTGAAATTTGAGACCAAATAAGTCCATTTACAATGATGACAGAGGAGATCAATGCTTAAAGTTTTGGTCTATCTCTCAAAATTGAAAGGTTGACCAAAGCAGGGAATTGTGAAATTAAGTTCAACCAAAAGATGCCTTCTTGTGTATCTTCAGTTCAGTTGAAAGGTTCTCCATATATAGTGAACTGTAACCTAACTGGATATGCAAACAAACTGTAACATATCTTTGTATCAATCACAGGGTTTCGGCCAATCACAGGTGGTCAAGTGTTCAAACTGTGTTCAAATAAGGCAAATGCTGGACTGTAATGAATCCAGCTGTTTTGTACCTTACTCCCATTTTCTGTAAGTCACTTTCCTTTTTCTGTCCATAAATGTTATCCGACCATGGCAGCCCCAGAGTAATTCTGAACACATTCTGCTTCTGGGAGCTGTCTGATTCACAGATCACTCTTTGCTCAACTAAACCATTAAATGTAAAGAAGAAGAGGAAGAAGAAGAAGGAGAAGAAGGAAGAGGAGGAGGAGGAAAAGAAGGAGGAGGAGGAAGAGGAGGAGAAGGAGTCATCTAAGGATGCATTTTTGCAAATGTTTTTATGCTAGAAAAGAAAATTGGAAAATAATGGATAGTTTATACTGTGGAGATGACAAGACTGTGTAATACTTTGTTTACTTTAACTAATACTAGTTTAACGGTGCTTATACAGTAAAAATTATTAAGCCTACTCAAGGGTGTTGATGTTTTTTAAGATATTTGTGCAATAGACACTGTCATAGCCTGAGTCCCATAGAAAATAAACCCTAAGGCAAAATGTACGTGCTTATTCTTTGAAGAGGATTGCAAAAATGTCTTCAATTCTCTGTTCCCCTCTATATTTGTACATTTGCAGTGTATCTCTGTAAGTCCCCTCATTAAGGGATGGAATCTATTTCCCCAACTCTGGAGTCTGGGATAGCCTTGTGAGGAAGTTTGCCCAATGGAATGAGATTAAAGTGATCATGTGGTTGTTTGAAGCTTAGCATGGCTTCACTTTCTTTCTTGGGACCCTGCTCAGCTGCCATAGAACAAACCTGGGCTAGCCTACTTGGGGATGACTTCGTGTGGACCAGTAATGGGCCATGTGTCCTAGACTAGCCAAAACTTAGCCAATCTAGTAACTGGGTATCGATGTATGAGTGAGTCAAGCAGAGACTAGAAGAACTGTCCAGCTGAGCACAGCCCAAATAGCCAACCTATAGCACTGTAGCCTAATAAATGCATGTTGTTTTAAGCCACTAAGCTTTGGGGTATTTTGTTATGTAGCAAAAACTAACCTTTCCATGCTCTATTGGGGAGTGCAAGTGCGATGAGAATGAAGGAAAAAAGGAAAACAGAGGCAAGGGAAGTGAAAAAAAAAAATACAAGGAGGTACATTCCAAAGATTTTAAAAAAATGTGGTAGCCCCCCCAAAAAATGTGGTAGCTGGGTTATAGCAGATGTCTTCTGGAAGAACCTAATAGAGACACAGAATCTTAAAACAGGTTGCCAAAGAAGGAGAAGAGAAAAATATTTATCTGCCAGCTACTTTACATATTCTGTCTCCCATTACTTCACATTTGCCCCATTGGGCATTAATGCCCAGGCGTTTCTGGATTGTGTTACACTGTCTTTATGTTAATCACCACAGGGAAGCCAGATCTCATGAAAATAAAGGTGACATCAGCATGCTGGATGAGTGTGGTGTATTGTTCACCAAAATAGCCTCAATTCTCTGCTTGCCTTTATACCCACACACTTTGTAATGTGACATTGCAGTTCCTCCCATTAAGTGGTAGAACCTATTTCTCCATCCCTTGAATCTGGGCTAGTCTTTAACTTACTTTATAGAAAGTGACCAAACCAATTTTGTGCCAGTTCTGAGAAAAAACCCAGAAGAGGTCTTGCATGCTTCTGCTCTCTTTTGGTACCCCTGGCTCTCTAAGTAAACAAACCAGGGATAGGTTGGTAGTGGAACTCAGTTGTCCCCATTGTATACCAGCCAACAGCTAGCTAACTGCAAAAAGCAAAGCCACCTAGTTAATCTACTGTTGACTGCATATTCATAAGGGTAAATAACCTTTCAGGTGCGTCTAGCTTGACTAGAAAGGTGCTGACTCATTGAATCATGCACTAAATATAATTGTTGTTTTAAGCTACTGAGGTTGGGATAGTTTCTTTGAAGCAATAACAAATCGAATGAACTTTTAATCCGGTGAGTGAATTACATTTGCAGAATCAGGACTTGAAAAGGTTCATATTTTTAAAGATTAGGCCATTCTAAGCATGAAAACTTGCCTATGCCATTTTATCTTTGGACTGAAAGGTGTCATTACAAATTAGCTTTCTAATTAGCCAAATTCCAATATGATGAATTTAAAAACTATTTCTATTAAAAGCAGTATGTGATAGTGGCAAGCAGCCTGGATTGCTTTTTGTACTGAAAAAGTGTTAATAGTCTGTTCCCTTGGTTTTCATTGATTGGTGCTTAATATACTGTGTAGTGGAGTAGATTGTTTTTCATAACAATGAAATCTGATGGAAATGTTTACTTAGACCTGTTATCCTAAATGATGAACATATAATCATTGTCCTGTAGGCAGACAGGTATTATTCTTCATCTCTGATAAAAATACTTTCATTGAAGAATTTTGGCTTCTTCCTTTTATTCGCTATAGCATGGGTTTAGTAGCAAATAGGAATTTGGCTCATAATTGCATTGATATTTTCAGAAAATGGTCAATATTTTTCTTTTTTTTTAAAGACCAGTGTGATGAGGTTGACACTTCTGACTCCTGGCTAGGGGAGAAAAATAAAGACCAAGTATGTGAAGATCCAATTGAGGACACTAAGGAGACACTTTAAACTGTTCTTTCTAATTAGTTCTAGGTACATAGGTAAAGGCAGAATAGCAACGCTAGAAGCAGCTGCTCAGTTATGTAACTATCAGAGACAAGCTGTATATCTTCACCTTATATAATAAAATATTTAAGTGAATTTTGAGTAACTCAGCCTCAGAGATGGAACAAAATATACCTAAGTGCTTTATCTTTCTAAATCTTTCTTCATATTAGGGTTTCACAACCTTGGCACTATTAGTATTTTGAGCCCAGTGATTGTTTGTTGTAGGGGCTGTCCTGTGCATTGCAAAATGTTTAGCAACATCTCTGGCCTCTACCCACTTGATGCCATAGTTGCACCTCTGTGCAATAAAAAATGTCTCCAGACATTGCCAGGTGTCCTCTGGGAAACAAAAGTGCTCCTAGTTGAGAAGCACTGCTCCAAATCAGTATCTTTATGTGGTCTCTGGGGTGATGTTTTGATTCCCTGGGGGCTGTTGCAGAAAATGGTAGAGAAGTCAAATATGTAAGATGTCCAGGTCTCCAATCCTACTTCAGCCAGAGAAATCTAGCTTTACTGTTTGTTTGTTTAACAAATTGGGTTTTATGCAAAATTTGAATTGATGCTCAATCAAAAGATCTTTGAATGTCTGGTAGAATTCAGCTGTGACTCTCACTGGTCCCGGACTTTTTTTGTTGGTAACTTTTAAATTACCATTTCAATCTCACTGTTTTTGATCTGTTCAGTTTCTATTTCTTCTTAGTTTAATCTAGGAGGGTTGTATATTTCCAGGAATGTATCTATCTCCTCTAGGTTTTCTAGTTTATGCACATAAAGATGTTCATAGTAGCCTTGAATTATCTTTGTATTTCTGTGGTTTTGATTGTAATATCTCTTGTTTCATTTCTGATTGAACTTATTTGGATCTTCTCTCTTTTCCTAGTTAATCTTGCTAATGGTCAATCAATTTCATTTATCTTTTCAAAGAAGTAGCTTTTTGTTTCATTTATCTTTTGCTTTTTTTTTCAATTTCATTTAGTTCTGCTCTGATCTTTTGTTATTTCTTTCTCCGGCTGGGTTTGGGTTTGTTTTTTTCTTGTTTCTCTAGTTCCTTGAGGTGTGACCTTAGATTGTCTGTGCTCTTTCAGACTTTTTAACATAGGCATTTAATGCTATGAACTTTCCTCTTAACACTGCTTTTGCTGTATCCCAGAGGTTTTGTTAAGTTATGTCACTATTATCATTCAGTTCAAATAATTTTTAAACTTTCATCTTGATTTCATTGTTGACCCAATGATCATTCAGGAGTGGGTTATTTAATTTCCATGTATTTGCATGGTTTTGAGGGTTGCTTTTGGAGTTATTTACAATTTTATTCCACTGTGGTCTAAGACAGTACTTGATATAATGTCTACTTTATTAAATTTGTTGATGCTTGTTTTGTGGCCTATCATATGGTCTATCTTAGAGAAAGTACCATGTGCTGATTAATGGAATGTATATTCTGTTGTTGTTGGGTAGAATGTTCTGTAAATATCTGTTAAGTCCATTTGTTCTAGGGTATAGTTTAAGTTCATTGTTTCTTTGCTGACTTTCTGTCTTAATGATGTGTCTAGTGCAGTTGGTGGAGTATTAAAACCCCTCACTATTGTTGTGCTGCTGTCCATCTCATTTCTTAGGTCTAGCAGGAATTATTTTATAAATTTGAGAGTGCCAGTGTTTGGTGCATAAATATTTAGGATTGTGATATTTTCCTGTTGGACTAGTTCTTTTATCATTGACCAGAGAGATTCACAGCTGAATTCCATAAGACATTCAAAGAATTGGTACCAATCCTACTGACACTATTCCAAAAGATAGAGAAAGAGGGAATGCTCCCTAAATCATTCTATGAAGCCAGTATCACCCTAATACCAAAACCAGGAAAGGATATAACAAAAAAAAAAAGAAAACTACAGACCAATATACATGATGAACATAGATGCAAAAATCCTCAACAAAATACTAGCTAACAGAATCCAAGAGCATATCATTTCTGTCCTTGTTGCATTGTCCATAAAAGTCATCCGTGTATCAGTTGGTTTCTCTTTATTACTAACTAATATTGCAATGCTTCATACAGCAAAAGCAGTGTTAAGAGGAAAGTTCATAGCATTAAATGCCTATGTTAAAAAGTCTGAAAGAGCACAGACAATCTAAGGTCACACCTCAAGGAACTAGAGAAACAACACCTTCTGACCTATTCGAACCTCTTCCCAAAGCCCTGGAAACTCATCTGTTTTCACTCTTTCTTTCACCTATGGTTTTTGCTGTGCATTTATTTCTAGACCTAAGTAAATTACCTTGGCTTTCACCCGGAATAAACAACTTGCTTTTCACTCCTTTGAGAATGGACTTGAGCACCCGAGATTTAGATATTCAGACTCTCCTGGTTCAAAAAAGTGCATTTTGTCTTGTCTTGGATCAATATCTCTAATTTCAATCCCTAGACAAAATCCACATAGCTTTTCACCTCTACCTTTGCAAGATCCTTTTCAGCTTTGGATTTGTTTGCATCCTTACCATATGCGTGAGCACACTCATGCACGCACATAACACATGCATCCACACTTCATAGCAGTGCAAAAGACAATTCATAGGCCTCCATCAGGCTTTCTCGTTGTTTAAGACAATAAATAGATGACTTGAACACTTCACTTGATTCAAAATCCCATATTTTTTCACTTTTCTTGACTTAAAATATATAAACAGAGCAATGCCTAGCTTTTAAATAGAAAATTGGATGAATTTTGACAAATGTAACATTACCCAAATAGAAATTTTTGTCATCTTAGAAAGTTCTCTTATGCCTCATTTCAGTCAATTCAATAAGTAACCTCTGTTCTGATTTCTATCACCATGTATTAATTTTGCCTGTTCTTGAACTTCATAGAAATGAAATCATACATTAAGTACCTGTTTGTGTCTATCTTTCTTTGCTCAGCATAATGATTGTGAGATTCACCACGTTGTGTGTCTCAGTAGTTCATCCTTTTGTATTGCTGAGTAGTATTTTATTATGTGAATGTAACATAATTTATCCATTTTCCTGTTGATGGACATTTAGGTTATAACAGATTCTGGCTGTTATAACAGATTGACTGCTATCAATAAAGCTGCTATGAAAACTCTTGCACAGGTCTTTTTGTCGACACATGTTTTCATTTCTCTTAGATATATTTTCTTCCAGGAGCATCAGGTTGTAAATGTTTTAACTTTACAAAATACTTTTCTTTTTTTGAAATTGATTGTACCATTTTATATCCCAAAACAGCAATGTATGAGAATTCTAGTAGCTCTCCATATATTCTCACTAACATTTGTTGTGGTTACTCTGTTGGTTTGGCTTTTTCTTTTTCATTTTAACCACAGTAGTTGGTTTGAAGTGGTAAGCTTTACTATTTTTGCAGAATTTTAAATGTATGCTGACCTGAAATTGTTCATATTTGAGCTGAGAAAATTAATTTTGAGGTTCATACTTAATATTCACAATTTTGCTATAAAGGCATAAGGATGATACAATGGACTTTGGAGACTTGGGGGGAGAAGTGGATGGGGGAAAGGGATAAAAGAGTACAAATACGGTGCAGTGTATCCTGCTCGGGTGATGGATGCACAAAAATCTCACATATCACTACTAAATAACTTACTCATGTAACCAAATACCACCTGTACCCAAATAAGTTGTGGAAAAAAATAAAAATAAAACTTAAAAAAAATTAAATAAAATCTAACTGGGTACTATGCTCAGTACCTGGGTTATGGAATCAGTCGCACCCCAAACCTCAGCATCATGCAGTATACCTAGATAACAAACCTGTGCATGTACCTCCTGAATCTAAAATTTAAGATTATAAAAAAATAATAAAAATAAAATTTTGCTTTAGATGCAAATCATCTTTTGAGTTGCAGTCTCCTTTATAATATGACTTGACTGGCTTAAATTTAATTATTTAGATCAAGCAATAGTAAATTACGTACAGTATTATAGAAATACATAAATGCCTTTTAAATAAAGATAACTTAAATGACCAGAAAATGGAGCTTG
Source organism: Symphalangus syndactylus (assembly GCF_028878055.3). Taxonomy (NCBI): domain Eukaryota; kingdom Metazoa; phylum Chordata; class Mammalia; order Primates; family Hylobatidae; genus Symphalangus; species Symphalangus syndactylus. The sequence continues at coordinate 66,115,474 of NC_072446.2, forward strand.
GGCTGGAAGGGAAATTTGGACTATAGAGTGTAGATGAACTTGATTTAAAGGTAAAACTTGGCACTGAAGACTAAATAAAGGAAGGTTGTGACATTCTAGATCAGTATTTGGTAAACACCTATTGTGAGACTAACCTGCAAGTTCCATGAGCATTTATTTATTGCTTCTTCAGCATTGAAACATAATGAAATGTTTCCTAATTAGATTAATACTAAAATAGTGTTAATTTGTTTTTGTAATACATGCTTCCTATTTTCTTTTATTGTTTTTATTAACTTTTTGAGTGATATAAATTTAAAATTATTTGTCATTAGTGTTCTGCATGAAACAATTGCTCAAAGTGAGAAAATCTGGTGTGCATGATCAACAGCAGTTATCCTCCAACTTCAGTGAAGGTCAGAACTTAGTAAAAATACCAAAGATCAGGCCCTGTCCTACTTCAAGAAACCTGGTCGTGTTCTTTATTAGTTGTCCAGGTGATTCTGGGTTTAATAACTACTACTCTAAAGCGTGTTCCAGCAGGAGGCCGCATTGAAAGAAAACAAAATATGGCTTAATTATGGTGTAATGTCAGCAGTGGCCGACAGGTGGCGCACTCGCTCACAATGCTAGCGAAATAGGAGTACTAGCATAACAAGCCCTTTCCAGAGAAAAAAGTAGTAAGTGTAAATAAACAGTACAGCTATATTTGTAGAATAATTAAAATGACCTTTCTTCTTTAATGTCTTTGAACTTGTGACTCCTAACAAATCTTCTAGAAAAACATGTAGGAACTTCCACTTGTGAATCTAAAAGTATTTCTTTAGACTTTTAACACCAAAAGTCTGGCTGTAATCTTTCCTAAGAAAAATTCAGTTGTGTCAAGACGAAATCATCAAGAAAATGCAGCATGCATTATCCTGCACTTGACTTCACCAAAAGGTCAGAAAGTGGTTCATTATGCTCACCCTGTTCAATCACTAGAGTGATTAGCCTGAAAGGCTCACACTGGGAATTACTTTGAGGATTAAAAGGCTACCTCTTAGGCCCAGCTTTAATAAAACTGATCAATTGTGGTGAGTCTGGCCACAAAGTTAGCTTGCTTTGAGTTTGCTGAAAAAGTACATGCTATGTGGAAGAACACAGATTATTTTCTGGGCAATAGGCAGGGATAATGACTTCACTCCAATGCCCCAGTCGAAGGCAGTGATTTTCCAGATCTGTGCTTGCAGGTAGAGTTCAAATGTCCAATTCAGCTTGGAATTGTTCTGCATGCTCATATTTTCCAAATAAAGGGCTCGAATAAGCCTGGGAAATACACTTCATTTATTCACTGATCATGGGTAAACATTCGCTCTGCCAGACAATGAGTAAGAGCTGAGAATTAAGATATAAAAGATATAGCTTAGGCTTGGAGAAGGCAAGTGATCAACTTGCTCCAGTAGAGTGACACTCCTCACCCATGTAACTGATCGTCCAAGCCTGCCTTTTTCACTGCTCCACCCTTGTGGCCTAGCATAATGCTTTGCCCATGGCACTTACTTAAATACTTTCTCAACTATGTAGTTAATATGTTTATAGAAGGATCCCAGATCTGTAACAGAGCACAAAGGACAGGTACATAACTCAAATGTGGCTGTGAGACCTTGAAGCTGTTCCTCTGGATTAGTTTCCTTTGATTGGCTATGTTTACAGAACAATCTTTACATTTGGGATTTTATAGTAAAACAGATATTACTATGCCCATATCCCCTCAACACTCAACTTCTATGCTACAGACAATTTACCAGGAACATCAAACATTCACCACCTGACGGCTTCTTCCTGGCTTTGGGACACACCCAATTACTGCCTTAGCTTCCCCAAAGAAGCCCTCAACCAGTGACTTCCAGGATTTGGTGGATAAATATCCCAGCTTTCTGACTTTGCAGTTGAGACAGCTCTGAAGTTGTTCTACACTGTCCTTTAGAGTTCCTCTGCAGGACAGTTTCTCCTCTTGCCCACAGTAGTAACTGGTTTGATAACATACACTTATCAGATTCTTTCCATTCTCTGTCTCACTTCCCTCTTCCTTGCTAGTGCTTCCTGGCATTAACTCCCATATTAAAAACTCACACTCAAGTTCTTGTCTTAGGGTCAACTTCTGGAGAAATCCAACCCAAGGGCACTTATTAGCTATCCTTAGGCAGGTGGATGAGAGGTTGGGAGGTGTTGGGGACATACTTACAAACAGAAGCATGAGGGAACTTGACCTTGTGAATAGTTTGCAATTGAAGGAACATAGGGCACAAGGGTTGTAAGTGATGGTAATGGATCCTGCATGCTAATCTAAAGAATTTGCATTCTTAGATTATGCAAAATCTAAGAATGGAGGCATTGGGGATCCACTGAAATATTTTCTAAACTGAGGGGAAGAAACCACATTATGACCAACTATAAGGTCCAGGCAAATGTATATGAAGCTTCAAAAGTGAACAGACAGCATGGCATTGGTTCAAAAACAGACAAATAGACCAATAGAACAGATAACCCGGAAATAAAGCCACATACCTATAGCCATCTGGTCTTCAACAAAGTTGACAAAAACAAGCAATGGGGAAAAGACTGTCTATTCAATAGATGGTGCTGGGATAACTGGCAGAAGAATGCAACTGGACTCCGACCTATCACCATATACAAAAATTAACTCAAGATGGATTAAAGATTTAACTGTAAGACCTCAAACTATAAAAATCCTAGAAGGAAACCTAGGAAATGCCCTTCTCAATATCAGCCTCGGCGAAGAATTTATGGCTAAATCCTCAAAAGCAATTGCAACAAAACTAAAAGTTGACAAGTGGGACCTAATTAAAGAGCTTCTGCACAGCTAGAGAAACCATCAAGGGAGTAACAGACAGCATACAGAGTGGGAGAAAACATTCACAAACCACAGGTCTGACAAAGGTCTAATATCCAGAATCTATAAGGAACTTCAGCAAATCAATAAGCAAAATAATAATAATAATAATAATTAAAAAATAAAAATAAAAAAACACAACTCCATAGAAAAGTGGGCAAAGGACATGGATAGACACTTCTCAAAAGAAGACATACACGTAGCTAACAAACATGAAAAAATGCTCATCATCAGCTGTTGTTGAGGCTGCAGAGGAAAGGGAAAGCTTATGCACTATGGTAGGAATGTAAATTAGTCCAGCCACGGTGGAGAGCAGTTTGGAGATTTCTCAGCTAAGAGTTGAGGTATCCTTCAATTCAGCAGTCCCATTACTAAGTATATCCAAAGGAAAATGAATTGTTCTACCAAAAAGATACAGGTATGTGTCTTCACTGCAGCACTATTCGTAATAGCAAAGGCATGGAATCCACTCAGGTGCCTATTAATGGTGGATTAGATAAAGAAAATGTGTTACATATACACCATGGAATACTAGGCAGCCATAAAAAAGAACAAAATCATGTCCTTCGTGGCAACATGGATGCAGCTGGAAACCATTATCCTAAGGAAACTAATGCAGAAAAAGAAAACCAAATACCACGTGTTCTCACTTATAAGTGGGATCTAAACATTGAGTACACAAGGACATAAAGATGGGAACAATAGATAGCAGGGACTACTGGTGGGGGAGAAGAGAAAAAGCTGAAAAATTACCTATTTTGTATTATACTCACTACCTGGGTGATGGATTCATTCATACTCCAAACTTCAGTATCACACAATATACCTTTGTAACAACCTGCACGTATCCTCCCTGATTCTAAAATAAAAATTCAAAAAAGAAAAAAAAGTGAATGGACACAGGGTACTCCTTTTAGAATGTGATAAAAATCGCCATTTTCTCCACATAAAAATGTGCATAAACACATACATACCATCTTGCAAAGGAATTCTCAGGTGTTCACAGATCCATTTTGAAGCACAGCCACGGACCTTCTCAAGGTTTATGAAAGGGGGAATAAGAACTCCATGAGCTGAGTAAGAAGACAAAGGAGACCAAAGACTTGAGGAATTGAGAATAATAACCTCCAAAGTATATACAGGAATAAAGAAGATGGAATCAAAAGCTGCCATAAGACAGGAAAAGACTCAAAGCAGAATCTTACAGAGAAAATCAAAAGATTCTCTTGATTGAGCTACTTTTGAGTAGTAGATTTTGGAAGAAGATGATAGAAGACTATTGCTCTTTTGTTCACTCCGTGTTTTAGTTGCTCACTGAAAGTGAAAAAAATGATAATTACCAACCAGGAAATATTCCATGGCAGTGGACACAAACCAAAATTTCCCAAGTGAAATTCAGTTAATACAAGTATGGGTTGGCTCCTATAACGTTAGTTGTTGTTAGGCTATCTGTCAACATCTAAAAATAAGGAAATTTCAGATACAATTTTGAATTTCTAGATTTTATTTTTAGGATAAAGTATCAAAATGTCAAGGTCAGCATTCTCAACCAATTTTCATGATCTGGGAAAGCTGAAGGTTTTGGCCCTCATAGGCTATTGTATGTTGCTCTCCAGTTGGCCACAACCACTTTTACTTGTTGACATGACCTGCCTAGCCCTTATACACTTTTAATCTTTTGAATCTTTGCATTCTTACAGTAAACATTCATATCTCAACAGCCACCCCATTATTCTTTAATTCATTCAGTTATTCATGAGCATTTATTGAATGTCTGTTCCACACAAGAAACCATGTCGGATGCTAGAAATAGAAAGACAAAGCTATTTATAGAATGCCCCAAGCTATTTATAAAATAGCCAATAGCAGCAAAAAAAAAAGTAGACTAAAAAATCCTGGTAGTCATTTGTACAACAACAAATGTGACAGGGCTCAGGGAACAAACTTTATATTATTGTGCCTTGATCACAAAATTTAAATGTCTATTCTTTCTTGAGAAGCCATTACTCATTCACAGGTTGGGTCAATTATTGAAAGAATTATACAATCACTCATGTCTTTCAGGAGTGGAATGAAGAAGAGCTTGAGAAGGAGCTCTTCTGAAGGAGAAGAAGAAAGTAATTATTTAAGAATACTGCAAGGTGTTCTCACTTATTTGTGGGAGATAAAAATTAAAATAACTGAACTCGTGGAGACAGAGATAGAAGGATGGTTACTAGAGACTGGAAGGGTAGTGAGGATGGGGGTCCTGGGGGAAGTGGGGTGACTAATCGGTACAAAAAAATAGTTAGAAAGAATGAAGAAGACTTTTATTTGCCAGCACAGCACATTGACTAAGTAAAAATAGTGTAATTGTACATTTTTTAAATAAATAAAATTATAGATTGTTTGTAGCATGAAGGATAAATGCTTGAGGTGATGGATACTCCATTTACCCTAAAATGATTATTATGCATCACATGCCTGTATCAAAATCTCTCATGTGACTCACAAATATACACACCTACTATGTACTCACAAAAATTAAAAATAAAAAAAAGAATAATGCAAGATAAAGAAATCAGGAAGTTTTCCAGGATGGAAAAGAGAAGGGGGGATGCTTTTGGATCTTCACTGTCAGGCTGGCGCACCCATCTGCCAGAGTACCCATATCTCAAGTTCTATAAACATTGGTTGCCAATGATGCATGACTGCCCTGTTCTGCACAGAATTGCCCTTGGCCGATGGGAGCTGCCCTCTACAGCAGGTTATAACCCTCCCTTCAGGTGGAAGGGGATATCCAGCAGCCAGTGACTGATAGACATGGGTATGAGAGATCAGGAGAGAATGGTACAACTCACACTGCAGAACTCCCTGTGGGATGAGGCTGAGGCCAGAGGCCAGTTGAGAATGTGTCCTTGCTTAAGTTTTTTCTCACGTTCTGACCTGTTCCTCTACTCCTTTTCTCCTGAGAACTCTTCCTCAGTCACCTAGTCTTGAATCTCTGCCTCAGGCTCTGCTTCTAGGCAATTCTGACCAAAATGAAATACAAAGATGAACAAAATATTTGTTTCTGATTGTATCATTAGCAGAGAATAGCAGAATATCAGCATCTTAGGATGGGATCAGATTTTGTGAATTTAGATCACAGCACAAAGACATACTAATGGAACTGCATGATTTATATAACACAAACTCAAAATTAAATTTGTATTTCTCTTTAGAGACAATAGTATACTGTCCTAGGATTATGTACATTTCCACACTGAAGATGAGAAGCTGTTAACTTTAATTCCAATGAGAAGAAAGTGCCAGTGGCTTTAGGGTTCTGAGGGGCTTCCTGTGATAATGACAGGAAAGTTGATGTCTGTTTGTGCTGGGCAGATGGATTATGGTCCTAGGCAAAGCCAATGGCTGTTAGCTCTGGCCTTCTTATTTCCAGCAAACCCTTGACCTACAGATCATCCAGATTCTCATTAATTCAGTAGATGAGGAAAATGAAGTCAAAATGGAAAAGGCTGCAAGATCATGTTTTTAAACATTAAGGGAAGTCTTCATGTCCTTGTGCAAAAATTTTAGCACTCGCCTCATTATCTTTCCTTCTATTGCTTTCAAATCTTCTCCTACTTCTCTTTCCACCTCCACTTATTTTTCAGACCACATGATGTGGGGAGGAAATTTGCATTTTCAAAGGACTGAGAAGAATTAGAATTCAGTATTTAGAAATTTCCATTTTTGACTAAGTAAATATCAGGATTATCTTGTCTATTCCAGCTCTTCTTAAATGCACTTGTACATCTAGGGTATGCACCCAAGCTCACACACATACTCAGTTACTCACTTATTCACATTCTTTTCTCCAAGTTGGTTTAAAAAGGTACAATCTTATTTGAGCAAAGAAGAAATTGGGCTTCTGCTGGAATGACATGGGAGCCAAGCGGAAGGAAAAGAAAAGAAAAAGCAAACCAGTTATTGTCCAATTGGAGATGTTGAATATCAGATGCTCAGATAAGTACATAAAAAATTCTTAAAGTTATCAAGCGTCATGTAGAACATTTTCTGAAATGTATCAATCTTCCGTCACCAGGTTTTGTGTGTCCATTCCCAGAATAAAAGCATACATTGACAGTCTAAGCTGGGAAACAAAATTTCCATGATTTGCATTCTTACCTTTTTCAGGTAAGTATCCCATTCCTGCTGTGATGGTTAACACTGAGTGTCAACTTGATTGGATTGAAGGATGCAACCTATTGATCCTGGGTGTGTCTGTGAGGGTGTTGCCAAAGGAGATTAACATTTGAGTCAGTGGACTGGGACAGGCAGGCCCACCCTCAATCTGGTGGGCACAATCTAATCAGCTGCCAGCAAATATAAAGCAGGCAGAAAAATGTGAAAAGGTGACACTGGCCTAGCTTCCTAGCCTACATCTTTCTCCCATGCTGGATGCTCCCTGCCCTGGAACATTGGACTCTAAGTTCTTCAGTTTTGAGACGGGCTCTCCTTGCTTCTCAAGCTTGCAGACAGTCTATTGTGGGACTTTGTTATTGTGTAAGTTAATATTTAATAAACTCACATATATATACATATATATGTATATATATACACACACATATATATGTATATATATACATATATATGTATGTATATATATATATATCCTTTTTGTTTTGTTTTGTTTTGAGATGGAGTCTCACTCTGTCACCCAGGCTGGAGTGCAATGATGCGATCTCAGTTCACTGCAACCTCCACCTCCTGGGTTCAAGTGATTCTCCTGCCTCGGCCTCCCAAGTAGCTGGGATTATAGGCACATGCCACTATAACCAGCTAAATTTTTGTATTTTAGTAGAGACAGGGTTTCACCGTGTTTCCCAGGCTGGTCTCAAACTCCAGAGCTCAGGCAATCCACCCACCTCAGCCTCCCATAGTGCTAGGATTACAGGCGTTAGTTCTGTCCCTCAAGGGAATCCTGATTAACACACCTGCCAACTCGATCTCCCTTGTTCATTTTAATTTCTCCATAAAACATATCTCTACCTGACCTGTTATTTTATTGTTTGTTTGTCCTCTTCTCCCCACCGTAAGAATGTAAATGCAATAAACCAGGGATATTGTCTGCTTTGTTCACTCTTCCGTCCAAAGCCACTGGATTGGTTCCTAGCATGTAATAGGTGCTTCATAAATAGGTGCCAAATGAATACACAAATGATAATGGCAATCTCAGATGTATGGATTGCAAATGAGAAAAATGTGAAGTGCAAGAACAACAATTAGTAAAAGAACATCTTGAAAAGTATCTACACCATTCTAGGAATATCTTTATCCCATTTTCCAATTGTTTAGAGGGATGCCAGTGCATTCCTGACTTGTACTACTGAAGCAGACCATAAAAGCAAATCCTGGGAAGGGATTTTTTTTCTTCCTATTAAAGAGTTAATCCTTGTGGCCAAACAAAGCAGAGCATACAACGTGCTGTTTTCAGTTGGGCACTGAGGGTAGGAAAACAGTATGAAATGGCCTATGGCTGAATCTAAGCCGCATCTCTTGTTAACTGTGAGACACACTTCAGTTAGGTAAGTCCAGGCCCAGTGTGAGAGAGAATCTAAAATGGCTCAAATAGCACTTATGTATTTCTTTCTTTCTCATGTAACAGCAGTCTGGAGCTACTAGTCCTGAATTGGAAATGCAGCTTCAAGGTCACCAGGAACCCAGGTTCTTCCTATTTTTTGGCTCCACCATGTTAGTGTATGGCCTTCATCCCCAAGGTCACCTTTTGGTTAAAGATGGCTGCCAAAGTTTAAAAACATCAAATGATCATAGAAGGTCTGACAAAAGAAGAGAGTCAGAAGGGTGACAAGTTCTTATCTTATAAGTTGCTTATTTACTTGAAGTCTGAGCTCTCATTTTGTATCGTCAAGTTCTATGCCACATTTCTGTTTACATCTCCTTGGCTACGTGCTAGTATCCTGGCCATACCTGTCTTCAAAAGAGGCTGTTATTTTTACTTTTCAAAAATGTTTGTAGAGTTGGGGTCTCACTATGTCACCCAGGCTAGTTTCAAACTCTTGGGCTTAAGTGATCCTCCCACTTCAGCCTCCCAAAATTTTGGGATTACAGGCATGAGCCATCATGCCTGACCAAGAGAGGCTTTTAGCTAACTGCATTGGTACCCCACATGGAACTGAGTCTCTATTGCAAGAGAAGAAATGGAGAATAGGTATTGGGTAGCAAATTGTATTCTCTTCCATATCTCAGGTAAGTTAGTTATTCTTTTCAAGCCTCAGTTTTCTCATCTGTAATGTAGGAATGAGATAGTTATTGAGAATACTGCATGAAATAATGTATACAAAATCTGTACAGTGCCTGACACATAGTAAATGATTAATGTTAAGGATTAGTGTTAATTGATATAATTGTTTTTGTTATTACTATCCCTGACCTTCCCAGAGTTTAATATTTTCTAGGAAAGACAAGTCAAGCAAAGAAAATATGCAAATGACAGTGAAATTCAGTAGAGAATTTCATCTCTGAATCAGTAGGGCAAATGGGTGTTACAGGTATGAGCAGGGACTATGGGATTGGGGAAGATTTTAGCTGTGTCAAGCAAAGCAGGTAAAGTGTCCTGAAATGTCTTCAACAACACTTTTCTGAAAAAGCCTTTTTATGCTTGTGATTTAGTTGCTGAGGATAATTCAGTAACGTAGTGCCATTGTTGAGAGTCATTATATTTACATTTCAAGTAAGCTGGCAGCCACTTTGTGATTGGGTAGGGAGGAAAGGGCTGTTTTGCTATATTCTTCTCTCTGATTTTTCCTGACGTCTTTAAGGAAGAAAAAAGGGTGAAGAAGCTCCATCCAAACAGAGAATTTCTTTATACAAGGCAGTCACAGAATAATTCCCGTAATTAAGAATCCATAATAAACAGCTGTGATATACTCCTACCCTGATCAATTGATCTACCTAGAGTTAGACCAGTGTTACTCAACGTGTGGCCCATGGACCAGCAGCACTGGCATCACCTGATAGGTTGTTAGAAATGCAGATTCTCAGGTGCCACCCTGATCTGTTGAATAGGAATCTGCATTTTATCAGGATCCCTTTGTGATTTGTGTGATCTCAGTTAGAGAAACACTGCTATACAATACACTTCTGCTTTCAAGAAGTTAATATTTGAGGAGAAATAAAACAGAAAAATTAGCAAAACCAGGAAAACAGTAAATGCACACAAGCTTTCAAGTGATTCCAGGATAACAGAGGATCCAAACCGATCTGATACCAAACTGATGTGAACATTTAAACTGTGCCAATCTAAGAGAATTTCATTAGGAACAGCTATTGTTTGTTTGCCTAATATCCCTTACTTTTTCTGAGAACTGCAGCATTCCCTTCTGGCAACTTTGGCATTCACTTTATCCACATGGTCCTCATGTCGTAAACAAAGAAAGCCTTTTATCTGGCAGCACCAGCCCCCAGCCCTGTTCATGAACACACACTCCCTGGGAGGAGCCGGTCTTTTGGAGAACAGTCCTTCATTAAGAATAGGAGAAACGCCAGGTCCTTGTTGGTGGCTTCTGTTTGCTTTACTAGCATTGTCTTCAATCCAATTTTCTCTGAAGGGAAACTATATAAGCCACTTGTCCATTTTACATGGTTTTATTTTGTTATAACAAGATCATCTATAAATCACTTAAACTGGCACCTGTAAGCTCAAATCTGTCATGACACACAGAAGTCCAGCAGGGGCGCTATTGCCAATTCCCCAGCAATGTAGCATTTCACTCTTTTTCCTTGGGGAACTTTGGGCACATGTGTGACACCTGACCTTCCTTTGGGTATATGACATCTAAACCAAGGGAGGGAAACAGTGCAAATGGGCATGTTAAATATTTTTGTTTCCTATATTTTCTTCTGGCATCCAGTGGGTTGTTAGCAACCTCACAGCCCCTTAGACACCTCTGGTTTAAATTCCAAAACACTGCCAGTTGAAGCACTCACTGGTACCTGGGAGTAGCATAGCCTGCTTATAGGAAAAGATCCTAAGGAAATAAATGTCTTTTTCTATGCGGAAAACATAAAACTTGTTAAAAAAATACTGCCCAGAAGTGGATCAGGAAGCATAAGTGAAGACTTTATCAAGTGTGAATAATTGTGTCTTTGTTCAAGGAGTGTGAGAGCAGCAGAGATTGTGGAACCTCATGTTGTCAGCTTGGACAGAATAAATTATCTTCTGAAAATCTGTGTATGTAGGTGTGGCTGAAGACGGTGGTGGTGCTCCAGAATTAGAAGTGAGAACAATGTCTGTCACGGAGCTGAGAAGCAGGGATGGCTGGGGTATTTGATAACCACATACAGCTCATGTGTGGTCCACATATAGGTACATAGAACACTTCAAGATTTCATGAAACTTTTTGCTTTCTCTCAGTGGACTCAATATCAATGATTTTTCTGGAGCTCCGAGAGCTTTGCACTAAATTCTAAATTTGCAGTAGATCCCCCTAAAAATTAATAAGTTAATCAGGGAAAGTAAGGTTATAACTACTTTTCATCTAAAATAATAATGAGCTTCACCTTCTCATCAGATTCTAAAGTATTTTATTGCCTATACTTGGCATAGGTTTTTAAAATTAACATACAGTCAAATTGGCTCTCTTCCTGGTGTATACTTCTGTGAGTTTTAATACTGTATAGATTGTGTAACTACCACCACGTAAGGATACAGACACTTTCATCTCCCTGATGTACTCCCTGACAGAGATTTCTACACACTGTCCCGAGCCAAGATAATGGCTCAGACTTGCCTTGGGCTTGTCCATTTTACCTTCACAAAAACTATGCTCCTCAATGCCTACAACATCCCCTCATCCATACCAGCTGCTGCTGCTACCCTGTCCATGAATGGCTAAGTCACTAGTCTCCCTGTGACTTCATCCACCTATTTAATTATACCCTAATTGCTTTTTAAATTTGTTTCCCCACTAAACAGTAAGCTCAGTCAGGGTAAGAGCTATACCTGTCTTGTGTATGGCTAAACTTTAGATCATCAATGTCTATATAATAAAGGAACAAGTAAATGAATTCTATTTTAGTGGAAACTATTCAAAGTCCTCTCTGTATTTATCTGACAATTACCATGTGTATCAGTTAGCTATTGCTGGGTTACAAACCACCCCAAAGCTCAATGACTTAACAAGGGATCAAAAAACTTTTCTGTGAGGGCTAGAAAGTAAATATTTCAGGCTTTGCAGGTCAGTCTCAATTGCAACTACTTGTCTCAACTATAGTTACAGTTAACGCTGCCATTATAGCATGAGAGAAACCATATTCAATATGTAAACAAATGAGTTTATCGTTTGCTATGGTATGTATGTTTGTGTCCCTCCCACATTCATGTTGAAACTTAATCCTCAGTGCAATAGTATTAAGCGGTGGGTAATGGGTACAAAAATACAGCTAAATAAAAGCAACAAGTTCTAGTATTTGACAGTACAGTTGGGAAATTGTAGTTAATAATAATCTATTTTATATTTCAAAATAGCTAGAAGAGAAGAATTTCAGTGTTCCAAACACAAAGAGAAATGTTTGAGGTGATGGATATCCCAATTATGCTGATTTGATCATTACACATTGTATATCGGTATCAAAATATCACATGTCTCCCAAATATATGTACAATAGTATTAATGCCTTATAAAAGGGCTTGAGGGACCAAGTTCATCCTTTCCATCTCTTCCATCCCTTCCACCATGTGAAGATACAGCATTCACTTCTTCTACCATGTCAGGATGCAGCAATAAGGCACCATCTCTGAAGTAAACAAAACAGCTGTCACCAGACACGAGCTCTGCTGGTGCCTTGGACTTCCCAGCCTTCAAAACTGTGAAACATAAATGTCTGTTGTTTAAGCCACCCCATCTATGGTATTTTGTTATAGCAGCAGGTTCAGGTGAAGATAGCTGTGTTTCTATAAAACTTCATTTATAAAAAGAGGCAGCAGTCCAGATTTGGCCCATGGGCTAAGGTTTGCTAATGCCTGGCTTACAGCAACAGCCATGTAATTATTGCTGATAAATTTATGGGTAGGTTGATCTTGGGCCAATCGTGTGTCTGTGGTCAGCTTGTGGGTAAGAAGAGGGCTAGATTTCTCAAGGATGGCCCATTGGTCTGCCTGGGATTTGGTCTGGCTATTTCTTAGAGATGGGATGACAACTAGCTTGAGCTTGTTCACACAGCAGAGGCAGAACTAAGAGAGCACACTAAAGTGTACCAGGCCTTCTGAATTTTAGTCTCAGAACTGGCACTTGGTCACTTCTGCTGCATTATGTTGGCTAAGTAAAAAAAAACTCCACCTCTTTTTGGAAAGAGCTTCAAGTTTACATTACAAAGGGGATGGTGAGATTTGGAGCCACTTTAATAATCCACCTGCCATGTTATCCCAGGATGCTATCCATAAAGAATGGCAGCCCTACCTTGCAAACAGCAGGACTACTCCTCTTGGTTGCTCCCTGCAAGCTCTGTGGCCATTTGCCACCCCAGATCATCCTTCTTTGACATTATTTCCATTAATGATTCCATATCCATTAATTTTAGTGCTATAGCTAATCCAACAACTCAAACTGCCTCTCAAGAAAAAAGAGTAAAACATGTTTTGAATGTGCAATAATTAATAGAATATTGTTCTGAAAAGCTCTTCTCAAGGAGCCTACTGGCAGATAAACTTTGGTCACCAAAAGTTAGATACATACCCACTAGCACATAAAATTAAAATAACCGACAACAACTGTGGCAAAGATATAAAAGCACTAGAACTCTTATAATTGCTGGTTGGAGTGTAAAAAGGTGCATTTTGGAAAAAGATTTGACAGTTTGCTATAAACTACCCAGTAATTCCAAGGAAAATAAAAATATATGCCCAGAAAAGTACCTGTACACATTTATTCATAGCAGCCTTATTCATGAACCCCCACCATGAAACAACCCAAATGTCCATCAATAGAATGCATAAAGATATAATCATATAGTAGTATGCTACTTAGCAATAAAAATGAACAAAATATTGATATGCATGACAAAATAGATGACTGTTAAAATCAAGTACAGTGAAAGCAGCCTTACACAACAGAGTCTGTACTGATAGACACATTTCTATCAAGTTCTAGACCAGGCTAAACTAATCCATGATGAGTGAATCTAACACTGATTGTTTCTGGAAGTGAGGGAAGGCAAGAAGGAACTTTATGAAAGGATGGAAATGTTCTATATCTGGATAGAATTGCAGGATACTTGGGTGTATGTCTTTTCCAAAATCTGTTGCTAAGATCTGTGCATTTCACTGTATGTAACTTTGCCTTAATTTTAAAATTAGAATAATTAGATACTAGATCAGATGAGGGTGATTTATTGTATGTCCATATCTGACAGCGTGGAATGACTATGTGGCCAAAATCAGGGGCAGACTCCCAGCCTGAAATGAACCCATCCACGTGTCATGGGCAAAGCAGCCGGAAACTGCTGCCTCTCCTGTGATAGGGATCGGGAGGTCCTGCTGAGTTACCACACAGGGGCAGCAGCAGAGAAAACATCCAAGGCTCTCAAAGGCACTGGTCCCAAAAGACATCATCAAGAGGGTCTGGACTGCACATAACAATGAGCTTTTTGCTAAACAGATGTCATCTGTCAGAGTAAGCGAGAAACAGAGAGACAGGCAGAAAATTTCTCCCAATGCTTCCAAATGGCTGAAATTCATCTTAGGGATTGAGACAGGATCAAAGGCAAGTGGAGAAAATGTTTTGTCCTTACTCGGGTTTCTACCAAGTTAGGCTGCAGAAGAAAACTGCACAAATGTGTCTTTTATACCATTAAAAAGTCAGATTTTGTAGTGCCACTTAGGCCAGTGCCTCTTTTATTTGCTTTAGAACTGCTTCTTCTCCAAACTTCTTGAAACCATTGCTACTCCTCAGAGTTTGCTGCTCAGTAAAAAACAAAACTGAGGCCAACAAGCAAGAGTCCCTTGCCCTCACTTGCCTCCATAAAACCTTCCTCCCTCCATTCTCAAGACAGGAAGCATTCCTTCTCCCATCCAAGACGAAACCTTCTCCCCGTTGTCTTACCCCTATCCCTCTTACCTATTTCAGCCACTTCCTTCATTGATGCCTTTTCTCTTCTGTAACTTCCACCAATCCTCTGTGTTGGTTCCTTCTTCTTCATCTATAAACTTATTCCATTCTTCTCTATCCTAAAAAAACCCTCCCTTAATGTTGCATCCTCCCCCAGACACCACCCTTCTCTTTCTTGTCACAGCTCAGCATCTCCAGAGTGTGGAATCCTCATAGCTACTCTTTACTTTCCATCTGTCCACCCACTGACCCACTGCCTCCTGCTTCCATCGTTTCACTGTAACTGCCATCCTGTGGGTGAAAATACCTCCCACTCTCCAGACCCAGTAGATCTAGCATTTCAGCTATTCCTGACCAGAAGACAGAAGCAGAGCTTCAAATCAGAATGTTAGGTCAGCATCCTCACTCAAACACATAGTAGTAGATGGTGTAATCTTGGGCTAGTTAGTTAACCTTCTTAGCCTCGGTTACTTCTTTTGTAAAACAGTGATAATAATGACTAGTTTGGAGTGGTATGCAATAATTTATGGAGTAGGTGCTTAATTAGTAGGTGCAATAATTAGCAATAATTTATGGAGTAGGTGCTCTATATTTTTTATTAATATTATCATCATGATTATATCTTTCTTGACCTGCTGTGACATTTGACTTTGTAGCTAACCCTTCACACTTAAAGCTCCTGAATGGCTTCCAAGATATCACATGCTACTGCTTCTCCTCTAATAATCATTATTTTGTATTTTCTAGCTGAACTGTCTTCTTTTCCCTGGCAATTAAATAACTGGTGTTTTCTGGGATCTCTTCTTCACTCATTCTAGGCATTTTCATTGCAATTCCTGTTCTTTTGGCTTAAATACCCATTTAAAAGCTATACCCAAGGTCCCTAGCCCTTATTAATCCACAGGGATTTGAGGATATAGGTAAAAATTCCTCTGGATGTATCCACATGATTGTGCAGGGGGCATCTTTTCTGAAATGTCTCAGTTGACATCAGTGTTTGCACCATTCTCTGTCCATACCCCAGCACCCACATCCAAATTTTTTAAACACAAAAGGTTGAATTGTCAAAGAAGACTCACAGAGTTATAGATCCTACCCAATATTAAACATCACTAATAATTCAAAGGAAACAGAAAATCGACAGGCACAAGTGAAATGTGAATTTCTTGGAAGAATCTGAGAAAGTGAGGCACAGATCCCAAAAGGCTATTTTTCTTTCTCATTTAATTGAATATTTGTTTCAAGCAAGTTTCTTCCTAAGCAATGTGTATAGAGAAACTATTCACACAGAGATCCATTCCAATGTTAGAACAGTCCATTTTATATTCTCTCAGTTACAGTTTCTGATATGACCCTTCATTTTTCAGCCATTCATGACCTACAAATACATAAATTCCAAATTTGTGTTATGATAAATAATGAAGAGAAACCAGACATATCCCATTAAAAAATTTATAGGTCAGGACCCCCTGGTATAATTCCACCTATTAACACCATTACTATGTTTACCAGGGGGCCTTATCTTTGGGTCATTACCATATTCACGTAAAGATTGTACTGAATTCATTACTTCTGGATGTCTCAGGCCTGCTATTAATCTTTTCCTTTCCATAACAGATCTTGAAATTCCACATTCTCCATTTGTCACAGTTTTGTCAGACAACAAGAAGCTAAATGCTTTCTTAGAATGGGCTACTTAGTTTAGATTATTAAAAGTTTATTGAATCTTTCCCGTGAGAGGGTGGTTTTGTAGGGGACAAGGGGAAGAATTCACACATATTTGATACCTATCATAATGTACATACTGTTGTTCTATATACTTTATTAGTTTGCTTTCTTTGAGACAGATTAATGTAATTAGAAGATATAAAAATCTTTTTGAAATTAATTCATTTTCATAAATAAAATAATTGTCTGCTTTGAAATGAGTAACTCCTCAGAAAAGGTAGCTCTATTTTTGATTGCAGCGCTTAGCAATGTGTGTTTTAACATACCACATCCCCCGCCATCACTGATTTTGACATACACCCAAATTGAAGAATGGGTAGAAAAGTTTATGATATAATTTCAAAGGTGTAAGCAATCTCCTATCTTGCTTAAAATTCCAAATTAATGTGTTAATTCTCTTGACTATTAACTTAATCAAAAATCAATATTTAAAGTCACATCAGGAATGGGGATGAGAATACACTTGTGAAAAAGGAGAACAAAGAAAGCCACAGAATAAAATGAGACAACATATGAATTATGATTTGAGGGTAGGAACAAGAAGCCAGTAGCAGATCATTGCCACTTCCTAGAACAGAAATAATGGATGGCCAAATAGCACTGTAGGAATAGAAACAAGAGGTAAGAGACAGTAGATATTCCCCCCAGAATTCAGCACCAAGGTAGTGGAGGGCCTTAAGCCATCAAAGCAATCAATCTAGTATAACTATTATTTGTGAGTGGTTATTAGTAAGCAAATACTCTTTCCATTTAGGGATTATCCCCAAATAAGTATAAGGCAAAGCCCAGTTTCAATCATGGAAGATAAAAGGAGCAGACATTCTCTTTCCTCACTCCCTGGCACCTAGGGCATGATCACGTGGCCTAGTTTGGGACAATGGGATGATCCCTCCCAGGATTTTGAAAGACCCAGACCATGGCTGCTGTGGGAGTGGGGGCCAAAAGTTCCCTGAGAAGTGTCCGGTAGTCAGCAATGGTACCCTAACAGGAGTCCATGATTTAGCCAGCCACCTAGCTACCCTTGACTACTGTTCATTTTTCAAAATTGTTTCTCTAGAACTTTTGTTCATTCTAAAAGCTAACCAAGATATTTCAAATATATGAATTTTTTTACTTAAGTTAGCTAAAGTCATATTTGGTAGTTTTCACCATAAAGTTTATGGTCTGCCACCCCAGGTCTTCCATAAGGCAACCCACATGGCCCCACCTTCTGTGGAGCACAGTCATTGCTGCATTCTGAAAGCCCCTGGGTAAAACAGATGTTTCTCCAGAGCAGCTGGTATCAGCTAGGTAAGGAGCATCACCATCATATAATTAACAAGATGTGCATGTATCTTAACAATCAATTTTAATTTTCAAATCAGAGCCTACTAACACAAAAGAATCTCCCATGGAAAGAATATACACATACACATAACTAGCTAGCTAGATAGACAGACAGACAGACTGATTATTCATTCAACATTTATTGTGTTCTTACTATGGACCAAACTGCTTAGGTCTTGGGCATAAAAAGACAAACAAGATACCATCCCTCCTTTTCAGGAGTTCATAATCTTGGTAAGAGACTGAAATGTGATCGGGTTATGGCAATAACTTTTCTAGGTGTCAAGATGGCAATATTCTTAGAGGACTCAGAATGTCACAGGACAGCCGAGTGCTGTGGCTCACACCTGTAATCCCAGCACTTGTGGAGGCGGAGGTGGGTGGATCACCTGAGGCCAAGAGTTCGAGACCAGCCTGGGCAACATGTCTCTACTAAAAATACAAAAATTAGCTGGGTGTGGTGGCATGTGCCTGTAATCCCAGCTACTCGTGAGGCTGAGCAGGAGAATTGCTTGAACCTGGGAGGCAGAGGTTGCAGCCTGGATCACACCACTGCACTCCAAACTCCAAGCTGGGTGACAGAGTGAGGCTCATCTCCAAAAAAATAAAAAATAAAAAATAAAATAAAATAAAAAGTCACAGGACAGGTGACTTTTCAGCAGGGTTTAAGGGAATAAGAATTTTTCAGACATATAAGAAATGGTAAAAATACTCATGAGTACAAGAAAACGCTTTAAAGGAAATGAACTTTTGAGTCATACACAGGGCCATTCATCCACTATTTATTTGTTGATATTTAAATTTCCATTTTCTGACCTCTAACTCAGTGATTCCTCAGGAATTCTCCATTTAATAAGGATTAAATGAAAAAACACAGAAGAGGTACCTGAGACGATGTGGGCATTTACTTAACGTTGGCTCCTTTCTTTTGTTATTGATGTGTTTAAGAACACTTTTCATCAAGGCTGTGGTCAGATTCCAAGGAAGCCCCCTTCTTTTTTTATTGATGCATAGTATTTGCACATATTTACAGGGTGCATGTGATAAGTTTGTTACATGCATAGACTGTGTAGTGATCAAGTCAGCATATTTGGGGTGTCCATCACTTCAAGTGTTTATCATTTCTATGTGTTGTGAACATTTCAAGTCCTCTCTTCTAGCTATTTTGAAATATACAATACATTGTTGTTAATTATAGTCACCCTCCTCTGCTATTGAACATTAGAACTCATTACTTCTATCTGAATGTTTGTATCCTATTAATCAACCTCTCTTCATCTTCCCTCCCTCCCTGACACACACAGACACTTCTAGCCTCTGATATCTATTATTCTACCCTCAGGCTCCATGAGATCAACTTTTTTAGCTCCCACATTGTGAATGAGAATATGCACATTTCATTTAACACAGTGACACTTGTTGCTGCAAATGACATGATTTCATTAGTTTTTATGGCCGAATAGTATTCTATTGTGTATATATACCACATTTTCTTTATCCATTCATCCTCTGATGGACACATAGGTTGATGCCATATCTTGGCTATTGTGAATAGTGCTGCAATAAGCATAGTAATGCAAGTATTCCTTTGATACACTGTTTTACTTTTCCTTTGGATAAATACCTAGTGGTAGGATTGCCAGATCAAATGGTAGTTCTATTTGTAGTTTTTTGAGGAATCTCCATACTGTCTTCCGTAGTGGCTGCACTAATTTACATTCCTACAAAGTTCCCTTCTCTCCGCATCCTCACCAACAGCTTTTTTTTTTTTTTTTTTTTTGTAACAGCCATGTTAACTAGGGGGAGATATTTCATTGTGTGAAGTTCACTGCTTTATAGAAAGTCTTTTTCTTTTTCTTCTGTTAAAATAATTTACCTGAAAATGTTTTTTAAATGTATTACTCAGGTAGAAGAACACATAGTAGGACTTGTAACTGAAAAAGTATTAAAGTAAATTATTAAAGAGGAGGACGAGAAAACACTGGAAGTCTTTTATGCAGTTACCAAATTAAAGAATGGCACACCTCTACTAGCCAGGATCAAGTTCGGTCTAGCACTCTCCTTGTTGTTTTATATGAGGAACTAGGAGCTGGAAACCATGCAAAGCACAGCCCAAGCCTCATAATATCTTCCACTATTTTTCTTCCTCTAGTTTTCAGCCCCACTGCTATAGGAATTTTAATCCCCAGAGGTGGGGCCTGGTAGGAGGTGTTTAGATCATGTGGGTGGATCTTTCGTGAATGGCTTGGGCCATCCCTTTGGTAATACCTGAGCTCTTGCTCTGATTTCACAGGAGAGCTGGTCCTTTAAAACTATGTGGCACCGGCTGGGTGCAGTGGCTCACACCTGCAATCCCAGCACTTTGGGAGGCTGAGGCAAGTGGATTACGTGGTCAAGAGATTGAGACCATCCTGGCCAACATGGTGAAACCCCATCTCTACTAAAAATACAAAAATTAGCTGGGCATGGTGGCACGTGCCTATAGTCCCAGATACTCGGGAGGCTGAGGCAGGAGAATCACTTGAACCCAGCAGGCAGAGGTTGCAGTAAGCAGAGATTGCGCCACTGCACTCCAGCCTGGGTGACAGAGCAAGACTCCATCTCAAAAACAACAACAACAACAAAAGAAAACAAAAAAAAAACAAACTTGTGGCACCTTCCCCTAATTCTGTCTCTCTTGCTTGCTCCTGCTTTTGCCATGTGATATGCATGCTTCCTCTTCCCCTTCTGCCATGATTATAAGCTTCCTGAGGCCCCCCCTAGAGGCTGAGCAGATCCCAGCACCATGCTTCCTATAAGGCCTACAGAACCATTAGCCAATTAAACCTCTTTCTTTAAAAATTACCCAGTTTTAGGTATTTATAGCAATCCAAGAATGGCCTAATACACCCACCAACCCCAAATCATTTCTTATTTCAAATTAAAAGCTGAATGGATTCTAGAAAAGTGAGCACAGAGCTGGTATGACAGTGTAGGATTTTTTTTAACATGAAATTCTGGAAATGCTGCTTTTCTTTAATGTAGGAGGAAAATAGTATTTGGCTTAAAATTGTTTTCCTGACATGTTATTTTATAATAATAATGCTCATATACTTTCCAAATGATTAAAATGAAACCATTTTAATCCCTGTCACTTAACATTAACATTAACTTTAGTCCCTGTCACTGAAACATCAGGCTGCTAATGGTCTCTGTCTTTTGTTTACTACCCTTTGCCTACTTTCTGTGGTTTCTATGCTCCTCTCTTCTTTATAGTAGTGTTTATAACCAGCAAAAGCTTAAAATTAATGAAAGCAAATAAATTGAATATTAAAATAGACAAAACTTTTAAAAGTAGAAATGGAAAATGATATGCTTCTTTTAACAACAACAGGAAAATTAATTTACTAGCAGCGTCTAATCTCCATATGCCTTCTGATTTTATTCTTACACATAAGAGGTATTTTCTAAATGGAAAAGGTATTTGGCATAATGCAAGGGCATGTGAGATTTTACTCTCTGACACTCCTTGCTGAAGTATTAACATCAGCTTTTATATGGTAGGAAATAAGATTAAGGGTAGTAGAAGCAGTACTATGTGGGGTGAAGTCAATAAAACCTCAAAAAGTTTAAGTATGTTTAGATGAAAACCACTTAATTCACACAAGTCTTAACCGTGGTAAGTCTGGCATCTCCTTAGCTCCGTTTTCCCTAAGTCGTTTATGAATGTTCCAGCACCTTGGCTGTGTGGCATTACATGGGGTAAGCCCATTTTTCTCCAACTCTGCTATGCAAAGCACAAAGGCGTATCCTCCAGAGCCAGTCAAGACAGAAGGCTCTCATTGGCTGCAGTTACTGGATAATTCTTACTCTCACAGCCTTCTACATAGGGCAGCATAACGTGGGATAAATTCTTTTGTCTCTTGGATATACAACGGTCATTTTAACCCTCTAGTGACAATAAACGATCCTCTATCTTGTATGCCTTTCAAAACTGACAATTAAAAGTAAAACAAACAAAAAAAAATTTTGCACCTTCTAGGCATGTTCAAATATTTAGGATAAAAGAGAAAATCAGAACATGACAATTCTTTTAATATCTTGTGATAGAGAATTTTCCTATTGAAAATGTTTATTAAAGGAAAATCTCCTTTACCGGCTGTCTTTATTAGGACTATATCCTTTTTCACAATGGGGGAACCAAGGAGACTGAGAGTTATCAGCATAGTTTTATTAAATTAAAACAATACAGCTAAAATGCAAAATTACCATGATGTTGGGGGGTATATTCATTTAACTATATTATCCAACAAAATATATTTTTTATTAATTATTTATAATAATACATATTATTTTATAATAAAACTATTCTCATTGTACTAGTTATCAATTACTGTGTAACCAATTACCTCAGAAAATATATTAATATATTGCTTGATATGGTTTGGTTTTGTTTTCCCACTCAAATCTCATGTCGAACTATAATCCCCACATGTTGGAGGGGGGGCCTGGTGGGAGGTGATTGAATTATGGGGGCAGACCTCCCCCCGCTTGCTGTTCTCATGATAGTGAATGGGTTCTCATGAGGTCTGGTTGTTTAAACGGTGTAGCATATCCCTCTTAACTCTCTCTCTTGCTGCCTTATGAAGAAGGTGCTTGCTTCCCCTTCACCTTCCACCATGACTGTAAGTTTCTGATGCCTCTCCAGCAATGCCTCTTGTCTAGCCTGTGGAACTGTGAATCAATTAAACTTCTTTTCTGTACAAACTACCCAGTCTCAGGTAATTCTTTATAGCAACGTGAGAACGGACTAATCCATTGCTGTTCAAAAAAATAACCCTCAAAACTTAAAACAAAAAACATTTACTATTTCATAGTTTCTGTGAGCCAGGTATTTGGGAGGCTTAGCTGGTCATTTCTGGTGTGGGGTCATTCATGAGGTTGCAGTCCAGGGGCCATCAGGGCTACAGTCATCTGAGGGCTGGACGAGGCTAGAGGACCTGCTTCCACGATGTGCACTCACTTGACTGGCAACATGGTGCTAGCTGTTGGCCAGAAGTCTTAGCTCTCCACCACCCGGGCCTCTTCATGGGGCTGCATGAGCGTCCTTACAACATGGTCGCTGGCTCCCCCCTGAGCCGTGGATCCAAGGGAGCCACATGGAAGCTGCAATGAGCTTTATAATCTAGCTTTGGAATTCACATGCAATGATTTTCTCGACATCCTTTTGGTTATAGAAATCAGCCTTATTTGATATGGAAGGAAACCACAGGAGGCCATAAAGACTAAGAGGTGGGGTTTTGGGGAGCCATCTTGGAGGTCAGCCACTATACCCATTTACAGAGGAAAGGAGATTTTTAAATGTGTATTATATTTTTTCAATAATACTTACAATGGTTTAAATATTCATCATTAAGATCTCTTATGCCATTACTTTCCCAGTCTGGAGATGTTTTTATTTTTATTCAATTCTCTAGTGTTTTCATTTTTCCAGAAAGGGTATCATGATATATAGGCTCTACATCTTTGCATAGAAGAGAATGTCTTTCTCTTATCTAATATACATTGGCTCTTTTGGCATTCATTTCAACCTCCTTCTAGCTTACTGACAGGTATTTTATATAACAATTTTTCTCAAATTATCCATGGTACATACCAGTTTCTTTTCAATCTGCCACAGATCAATACTTTTGTAAAATACAATAAGAAAAAAAAAACAACAAAATTTAAAACACAAAAAATAAACCTCACTTAAAAATTATCATATTCAACAGACTCTACTACTCTGTTAAATAAAGATTTCTAAAGAGCTACTCTTAATTTCAAAGATTTCTAAAGAGCTACTCTTAATTTCTGTATGTACCATTTCTTTGACAACTAACAAAATGAGACCTGTCACTGGTCCATGAAACACACTTTAAATAGCACTGCTATGTGGCTAGAAAGCTGAATACTACATTTCCCAGACTTCCTTGCAGCTAGGGTTTTGCATGTGATCTTCCTGTCAATCAGAAATACCCTTCAATATGAAGAAGTGAAAATGAAACCATAAGTCCATGGACACACAGGAGACAGATGAATTTCCGGCAAGTATATCCCAAATACAGCAGACAAATATTAGATAATATCACTGATATGGTTTGGCTATGTCCCCATACAAATCTCTTCTTGAATTGTAGCTCCCCTAACCTCACATGTCATGGGAGGGACCTGGTTGGAAGGTAATTGAATCATGGGGCGGATTTTTCCTGGGCTGTTCTTGTGACAGTGAATAAGTCTCAAGAGATCTGATGGTCTTATAAAGGGCAGTTCCCCTGCACATGCTCTCTTGCCTGCCTCCATGTAAGACATGCCTTTGCTCCTCCTTCACCTTCTGCCATGATTGTGAGGCCTCTACAGTCATGTGGAACTGTGAGTCTATTAAACCTCTTTCCTTTATAAATTACCCAGTCTATGGTATGACTTTATTAGCAGCACAAGAACGGACTAATATAATC
Source organism: Symphalangus syndactylus (assembly GCF_028878055.3). NCBI lineage: Eukaryota > Metazoa > Chordata > Mammalia > Primates > Hylobatidae > Symphalangus > Symphalangus syndactylus. The sequence goes on from NC_072446.2 coordinate 66,139,968, forward strand.
ATCTATATGTGGAATCTAAACATGTTAAATGTGGTGAGTACAGCATGGTAAATACAGTTAGCAGTAATGTATGGCAAATGGTAATTATAGTTAATAATAATGTATGATAAACTTGTAATTTGCTAAGAGAGTAACTTGCAAGTATTCTTACCACACATACATACTTGGTAGCTACATAAAATGATGGATACATACATTAGTTTGATTGTAGGAATCATTACAAGAGGTAATATGTACTTCTATCAGAACACCATGTCGTATACCTTAAATACATGTATTTTTTTATTTGTCAACTGTACCTCAATAAAGCAGGGAGGGGCAAAACATGGGCATGTCCTGTGTTATTATGGTTCATTTTATTGCACTCCACAAATATTGTGATTTTTACAAATTGAAAGTTGTGGCAACCCTGTAATGAGCAAGTCTGTCCACGCCAGAGTTTTCTTTCTTTTTTTTTTTCTTTTTGAGATGGAGTCTTGCTTCTCTGACCAGGCTGAGTGCAGTGGCGTAATCTTGGCTCACTGTAACCTCCGCCTCCCAGGTTCAAGCAATTCTCCTGCCCCAGCCTCCCCAGTAGCTGGGATTATAGGCATGTGCCACCACGCCTGGCTAATTTTTGTATTTTTAGTAGAGACATTTCACCATGTTGGCCAGGCTGGTATCAAACTCCTGATCTCAAGTGATCCACCCACCTCGGCCTCCCAAAGTGCTGGGATTACAGGCATGAGCCACTGCTCCCGGCCATCTCTGTCCATGCCAGTGTTTTCAACGCCATGTGCTCGCTTTGTGTTTCTGTACCACATTTTGGTAATTCTCACAATATTTCATACTTTTTCATTATTATTATATCTGTTATGGGGATCTGTGATGCTGCTATTGTAATTTTTGGGGGGTTGACACAAACTGTGCCCATATAAGATGGGGAAATTAATCGATAAATATTGTGTGCGTTCTGACTGCTCTACCAACCGATGGTTCCCCCATCTCTCTCCCTCTCCTCAGGCCTCTCTAATCCTTGAGACACAACAGTATGGAAATTAGGTAGATTAATAACCCTAAAATGGCCTTTAAGTCTTCAAGTTAAAGGAAGAGTCACACATCTCTTACTTTAAATCAAAAGCTAAAAATGATTAAGCTTAGTAAGGAAGGCATGTTAAAAGCTGAGACGGGCCAAAAGTTATTCTCCTTGTGCCAAACAGTGAAGTTGTGAATGCAAAGAAAAAGTTTTTGAAGGAAATTAAAAATGCTATTCCAGTGAACAAATGATAAGAAAATAAAACAATCTTCTTGCTGGTATGGAGAAAGTTTGAGTGGTCTGGATGGAAAATGAAACCAGCCCCAATGTTTCCTGAAGCCAAAGCCTAATCCAGAGGAAAGTCCCAACTCTCTTCAATTCCATTAAGGCTGAAAAAAGTAAGGAAGCTGCAGAAGAAAGATTGAAGCTAGCAGAGATTTTTTCTTGAGGTTTGAGGAAAGGAGCTAGCTCCATAACATAAAAAAGCAATGTAAAGCAGCAAGTGCTGACAGAGAAGTTGCAGCAAGTTATCCAGATCTAGGTAAGCTGATTGATGAAGGTGGCTCACTAAAGAAAAGATTTTCATTGTAAACAAAGCAGCTGTCTATTGGAAAACAATGCCATCTAGGACTTTCATAAGGAGAAGTCAATTCCTGGCTTCAAAGATTCAAAGAACAGGCTGAGGCTCTTGTTACGGACTAATACAGCTGGTGAGTTTAAATTGAAGCCAATGCTCATTTATCATTCCAAAAGTCCTAGGACTCTTAAGAATTATGCTAAATCTACTCTGCCTGTGCTCTAGAAATGGATCACAAAGCCTGGATAATGACACATCTGTTTACAGCATGGTTTACTGAATCTTCTAAGCCAACTATTGAGACCTCTTGCTCAGAAAAAAAGATCCTTTTTAAAACATTACTGCTCATTGACAATACAACTGGTCACCCAAGACCTCTGATAGAGATGTACAAGGAGATTAATCTTGTTTTCATAACTGCTAACACAATATCTATTTGGCAGCTCATGATTCAAAGAGCAATTTTGATCTTCCAGTCTTGTTAAGAAATATGTTTTGTAAGGCTTTATCTGCTATAGATAGTGATTCCTCTAATGGATCTAGGTAAAGTAAATTGAAAACCTTCTGGAAAAGATTCACAATGCTAGATGCCATTAAAAACATTCATAATTCACAGGAGGAGGTAAAAATATCAACATGAACAGGAGATTGAAAGAAGTTGATTCCAACCCTCATGAATGACTTTGGGGGGTTTAAGACTTTATTGGAAGAAGTCAGTGCAGATATAGTGGAAATAGCAAGAGAACTAGAATTAAAAGTGAAGCCTAAAGGTGTGACTGAATTGCTGCAATCTCTTGATAAAACTTTAAGGTTGAGGAGTTGCTTCTTATGAATAACCAAAGAAACTGGTTTCTTGAGATGGAATCTACTGCAGAAGATGCAGTGAACATTATTAAATGACAATAAAAAATTTAGAATATTACATAACTTAGTTGTTAAAGCCGTGGCAGGATTTCAGAGGATTGACACCAACTGTTTTTTTTTTTTTTTAGAAAAAAAAAAAACAAGAGATGTATTCAAACTACAAATACTCTACTTGAAGGAAAAACTATCTAGGATTCTTTTTTTTTTTTTTTAGAGTAACGTATCCGTACTTAAAGACACATGGCCCTACATATAACAGCTAGGTACAAAACCAGTTGTAAAATTGTTATTGGTTTTACAGTGATAAATGTAAAACTAAAAAGACGGTATGACTCATTTTGCTGGGATATACACTTTATTGCAGTGACCTGGGACTGAACCCACAATACTGCTGAACTATGTCTGTGTGTCACAGGAGCACTCAGATCTGGAACAGATGGATCAGAGACACTGGGGTTTTCTTTCTACTGTACAGCTGCCAAAGAGTGGGTGGGTGTGGTTAGTTGTTTTCTCAGACTGCTTGGTTCTTGAGTGTATGATGGTCCTCCCAGAAATTCTGTAGATGACCAAGGATCTTTTAACAAAGACTTGTCTGCTAAAACTACCTGGAGAAGATTCTCTTGTCTGCCACTAAGAAACCTGATTGATACAACTGGCTACCTGAGTCTTGTATTACAGTCTTTTCTCCATAAGCCACTGTAGATAATGCACCATTGGTTTCCAATTTTTAAAAGCTGTAGAGAAGTCATGTGAGGAATTTTCTTTTTTATTTGCTATTTTATTTTTATTTCCTCTTTGATTCTTGTAAAAGTTTGTTTCTCTCTCCTTGAAATAAAAATGCCACCAAAAATATATATTTCTTACATATTTTTATTTAATTTGATCCCATTTATTATAAGCTCTTTAGAAATAATTTCTCCTCTTAGATTTAATTTCTCCTCTGTCTTTAAAAAGCAAAATAACTTTATTATTTTTTCATTATTATTATTATTATTTCATTTTTTTGAGACAGAGTTTCCCTCTTGTCACCCAGCCTGGAGTGCAACGGCATGATGTCGGCTCACTGCAACCTCTGCCTCCCAGGTTCAAGCGATTCTCCTGCCTCAGCCTCCCCAGCAGCTGGGATTACAGGCGCCTGCCATCACACCCGGCTGATTTTCGTATTTTTAGTAGAGATGGGATTTCACCATGTCAGCCAGGGTGGTCTCGAACTCCTGACCTCAGGTGATCCGCCTGCCTAGGCCTCCCAAAGTGCTGGGATTACAGGAGTGAGTTTTTTTCATTATTTAATCTGATTTTTTACATTATAGATAATAAATTATTGGGTTATTTGCTTTCTTTTTATTCTTCTCTATATCTTTCATTTCTCTACTCATCTTTTTAAGTCCTAGAACTTTACCTCTGCATTCTTGCATTTTCCAAATTAGAGACTTGCTTTTCTACAATGTCTTATTTTATTACTAAGAAGGATTATTTTACAACTTATTGACATGGAGTATTTTGAACATTTTAAAAGTGGGTATAATTGCATAATGAACCCCCATGTATTTCATCCATCCTCAACATCCATCCATCCATCTATCTATCCATTAATGCCTTTTATTATCTCTTATCTCCATTTATTGACTAAGACTGATTTTAATTATCCTTTATAGATTTCTGTAAGCTCTTACCATATTCTGGTCTTTTACATTTTCTGTCTTTAATCTATTTCCTTTTTACTTGAACTTATCTTACTTTATATTTGAGTTTTATTTTTTAGAATGTATGATTTCCTGAATGTCATTAAAGGTGTAAAGATTATGCTTTTCATCTTTATGTTTGTTTTCTAGACTTTAGAGTATTTTTTAAGTATATGGGCTTGCTCCGTATCTTAGGGATGATACATCTAATCTTTTATTTACTCCATCTTTTTTATAGCCTCTTTTTATCCTGACCAGTCATCCTTGAATTTGGAGTTGTCCATGAAGTTCTTCTACTGCCCAGAAAGAGGGTGCACACTTCCTTAGTTCCCATCAGCGTGGTGGGAAAGATTCCTACAGAGGCTGAAGAAACAACGTTCCGGTGCTTTTTAATGCTTATCAGTGCAGATCTTTCAGCTGGGGAGCAATCTGTTCTTCCCACTACAATAAAAAATATGGAGTTTCTTTGATAAAAAATCTTAATTTGTCTCTCCTTCTCCCTCTTCTTCTTCCTCTTCTTGGCTGGAAGACATGCACATCTGGCCACTGTAAAGATGTGTGTCAAAAGGTGCTGCTAGAGTCTAATTTTTTCTAACTGCTCAATTCAGAATTCAAATATAATCACCATCCTCTATCCTTTAAGCCCCACCTGCTTTCATCCTCATGTTTATTACTTTGGTGCACTTCAATTTAGTGCCACAAATCACTATTGTAAACATCTTAACACCTTCATGAGGGTGGTGGTGATGTGAAAGGGCTCTGCTAGAAAACAGCCGCCATGTAATAGCTACATGGGTGGGGGTGGGGGCTCCTTCCCTTTAGGGACCAAATTCCTTCATCTATGAGTTAGGTACAGAGTAGGGATAGACAGGGAGAAATCTTTTTCTTTGCTTTTCCCATAGATGGCTCCACCATGCTGCCTCACACACTCATCCTAGCTTCGGATAAAGAAATCTCCTTTAATTTTAAGATTAGAGTGAAAATAAGATAGTCCAAAGTGATTAAAAAGACTCATTATAGGCTGTGCTCTATGCTAAGTATTATTCATGGGTCATCTCACTATACCCCCACCCTATGAGGCAGGTACTATTATTATCCCCATTTTATAAGTGAGTAAGCTGTCACTTAGAAAGATTAAGGATATTAATCAGGGTCATGTAGCTAATAAAGAGTTGAGGAAACTTTCAAATCCAGTGAGCCCACTTTGGCAGCTCAGGCTCTTGTTGTTGTTGTTTTAACTATGCTAGGCACCTTACATACATTTTCATGTTTAATAATAATCATTTTCATTTAAAGATTACAAAATTTTGGAATGTTAGCATATGCATAGAAGGTAGAAAAAGTAGGCAATATCAAAAAGTCTCCTTATCATCCTTAATGACTATATGGGCTGAGCATAGTGGCTCATTCTTGTAATCCTAGCACTTTGGGAAGCTGAGGTGGGAGGATCACTTGAGCACAGGTGTTTGACACTAGCCTGGCCAACATAGTGAGACCCTCATCTCTACAAAAAATAAGAATAATAGCCAGGCATGGTGTTGTGCACCTGTGGTCCCAGCTACTTGAGAGGCTGAGGCAGGAGGATCACTTGAGTGAGCCCAGGAGATTAAGCTGCAGTGAGCCACGGTCGCAGCACTGCACTCCAGCCTGGGTGACAGAGCAAAACCCTGTCTCAAAAATAAAATAATTTTTTAATTAAAAAAATTTAAAAATTATGTCACTCCATTATTCTTCCATTTCAAATGTATCATTTTGAGATATATATACATGGTCTACACCTCATTTTTGTCCTTTAACAATATATCTTGGAGACTTTTTTCACTCCAAATCATAAAATTCTTTACCCTGATACCCAAACCAGACAAGGACACACCACAAACAGCAAGAAAACTATAGACCAATATCCCAGATGAACATACATGCAAAAATCCTCAAGAAAATACTAGCAAGCCAAATTCAACAACACGTCATAAAGATGATACACCATATTCAAACAGAATTCATTCCAGGGGTGAAAGAATGGTTCTACATATGCAAATTGATCAATAGGATACATCACACAAACAGAATGAAGGACAAAAACCATACAATCACTTCAATAGACACAGAAAAAGCATTTAATAAAATTGAATACCTCCTTATGATAAGAACACTAAAAAATTTAGAAGGAATACACTTCAACACAATAAAGGCTACATTCAGCAAACCCACAGCTAACATCTTACTGAATGGGGAAAAGCTGAAAGCCTTTCCTCTAAGAACTGGAACAAGAAAAGGATGCCCATTTTTACCACTCTTATTTAATGTAGGACTGGGAGTCCTAGACAGAGCAATCAGGCAAGAGAAAAAAATAAAGGGCATCCAGATTGGAAAACAGAAAGTCAGATTGTTCCTTTGCAGATGATATGATCTTCTATCTAGAAAAACCTAAAAACCAAAATTATCTGAAAAAGGAACAATGAATGCAGTAAAGTTGCAGTACACAAAATCAACATACAAAAATCAGTAGCATTTCTATACATCAATAATAAAGTAGCTGAAAAGGAAATCATTGTCTTTATTTCTTTTTCAGTTACTTTATTATTCAGCTACAGGCAATGATTTCCTTTCCATTGACAATCCAATGAAAGCAATCCCATTTACAATAGCTACAAAAAATAAAATACCAATACCTAGGAATAAATTTAACCAAGGAGGTGAAGGGCCTCAATAATTAAAACTACAAAACATTGATGAAATAAATTGAAGAGGACACAGACAAATGGAAAGACACCCATGTTCATGGATTTGAGGAATTCATATTGTTAAAATGACAATACTACCGAAAGCAATCTACAGAATCAATGCAATCTCAATAAAAATACCAATGACATCCTTCAAAAAAAATAGAAAAAGCTGTAGTAGCCAAAACAGCATAGTATTAGTATAAAAAGAGACACATAGACCAAAGGAACAGTATAGAGAAACCAGAAACAAATCCATATATTTACAGCCAACTAATGTTTTACAAAGGTGCCCTGAACCTACATTGGGGAAAGGACATCCTTTTAAATAAATGGTGCTGGGAAAATGGATATCCATGTGCAGAAAAATGAAACTACATTTCCATCTCTTACCATACACAAAAATTCACTCAAAATAGATTAAAGACTTAAGCATAAGATCTGAAACGATAAAACTACTAGCCTAGAAGAAAACAGGAGAAATGTCTTAGGTCTTGGCAAAGATTTTATTGCTAAGATTTCAAAAACACAGGCATCATAACAAAAATAGCTAAATTAGACTATATTAAACTAAAAAGCTTCAGTATAGCAAAAGCGACAACGGAGTGAAGAGACAAGAGACAATCTATTTAACAGGAGAAAATATTTGCAAGCTATCCATTCAACAAAGGACTAAGATCCAGAGTATAAAAGGAACTCAATACAACAGTAAAAAAATAAAAAAAAAAATCAAATTACAAAGCGGACAAAGGATCTGAACAGACATTTCTCAAAAGAAAACATACAAATGGCCAACAAAGATTAATATAAGCATATTATATCTTTGATATATCGAATATATTTTTTAAGTGCTCAACATGGACCATTTGTGGTGGCTCATGCTTGCAATCCCAATACCATGGGAGGCCAAGGCAGGTGAATTGTTTCAGCCCAGGAGTCTGCCTGGGCAACATGGCAAAACCTCATCTCTGCAAAAATTACAAAAATTATCCAGGTGTGGTGGTGTACAGCTGTAGTTCCAGCTACTCAGAAGGCTAAAGTGGGAGGATTGCTTGAGCCTGGGAGGTCAAGGCTGCAGTGAGCCGTGATCGCACCATTGCACTCCAGCCTGGGTGACAGAGCAAGATTCTGTCTCAAAAAAAAAAAAAAAAAAAAAGTGTTCAACACCACTAATCATCAGGGAAATGATGCAAATCAAAACCACAAAAGTATGTTTTATCTCACCCCAATTAGAATGGCTATTATCAAAAAGACAAACAATAACATTTGCTGACATGGATGCAGAAAAAAAGAACTCTTACACACTGTTGATGGGACTGTAAATTGGTATAGCCATTATGGAAAACAGTGTGAAGGTATTTCAAAAAACTCAAAATACTACTGCTATATGATCCAGCAATCCCACTACTGGGTATTTATCCAAAGGAAGGAAATCAGTATGTCAAACGGATTCTTGCACTCCCATGTTTACTGCAGCACTATTCACAGTAGCTTAGATATGTAATTAACCTACACGTCCATCAACAGATGAATGGATAAAAACACTGTGGTATATATACACAATGGAATACAATTCAGTCATAAAAACAGGATGAAATCCTGTCACTCATGGTAATGTGAATAAGACTGAAAGATATTACGTTAAGCAAAGTAAGTCAGACACGGAAAGATAATTACCACCTGTTCTTATTCATATGTGAGAGCTGAAAAAAAATTGAGCTCATTGAATGTGAGTAACAGAGGCTTGGAAGGGTAGGGGATAGGGAAGAATGTGGAGGGGTTAATTAATGGGTACAAAATTACAGTTAGATTGGAGGAATGAGTTCTGCTGTTCTGCAGCACTGTAAGGTGAATATGGTTAATTATAATTTGTTGTATATTTTCAAAAGCTAGAAGACAGGATTTTGAATGTTCAAAGCACAAAGAAATGATAAGTGTTTGAGGTGATGGATATGCCAATTACCCTGATTTGATCATTACACATCATATACAGTTATTGAGATATCACTTCGTATCCCATAAATATGTACAACTATTACCTGTCAACAAATTTTTTTATTTTTTATTTTTGAGACGGAGTCTTTCTTTTTTTTTTTTTTTTTTTTCTTGAGATGGAGTCTTGCTCTGTTGCCCAGGCTGGAGTGCAGTGGCGCGATCTCGGCTCACCGCAACCTCCACCTCCTGGGTTCATGCCATTCTCCTGCCTCAGCCTCCCAAGTAGCTGGGACTACAGGCGCCCACCAACACGCCCGGCTAATTTTTTGTATTTTTAGTAGAAACGGGGTTTCACCGTGATAGCCAGGATGGTCTCGATCTCCTGACCTCGTGATCCGCCCGCCTCGGCCTCCCAAAGTGCTGGGATTACAGGCTTGAGCCACCGCGCCCGGCCTAAAAATTTTTTAAAGCATGAAATTTTGCCTTATTCTTTTTAATGCCTATACAATACTCCATTTTATGGGTATACCATTATTAACAGTGCCTTATTCTCATTTCTCAACTATTGTAAACATTAAAGCAAACAATAAACTTAGAAATATGTCACTTCACACATGCACACGTGTAACTGCGGAATATATTTCTTGATGTACTGATAATCAAAAGGGTTGATAAAACCCACTTGAGGGTTTTAGTAATGGTGCTTGGGGGTGAGGCACAGTGTGCTGATTACAGAGGTGATCGAAGTACTGGGAAGACACATGGGCATATGAAACAATCTGAGATTAGCTGCAGCAGGAAGCTGCTACCACCCTAGGCTGATGTGAGAGAGGGAAGAGGCAATGTTACTGGAACCCAAGGGACAGGGGCTCCAGTACAGGTTGGAACCATCATGGCATAGAAGAGCTGGAGCCACAAAGGGAGACAGGGCTACTAAGATATCATCTGCTCAAGAGGAAGAAGGATGACAGAAGGACCCTTCCTGGACCTTTCTAACCACCACCAGTGCCACCATAGGTGAAACCCCATCAGAGGCTGGCTGAACCACCCTGAGGTATAGAATCTGCAGGAATCAGCCTCGCCTCACCTCTAATTCCAGGCAGAACAACAGAAGAAGGGTGACGGGAGAGATAAGGAATATATCCGTAGACAGTTAAGCTCAGGTCTGGTACAGTCAACCTTTGTATTTTTTAGCTCCCCATGCATGTTCACTCCAGTGAACATGTAGACATTTCTGCTCATCAGTCCAGCCAAGGAAACACAAAGTTCCATCAGACATGGTATTCTCATGTTCAGGATTGCCAGACATAAGCAATCTTCCTGGATAAGTTCAGACGTGACTCTTTATGATTTTGTGAAATTGACACTCTTACAAAATAGTAGGGAATATAGAATGGGAAAGAAAAAACCAACTGATTAATATAGAGAGGTTTTTTTCTTTTTTCTTTCTTTTTTTTTAAGAGACGGAGTCTCACTCTGTTGCCCAGGCTGGAGTGCAATGGTGCAATCTTGGCTCACTGCAACCTCTGCCTCCTGGGTTCTAGCAATTCTCCTGCCTCAGCCTCCCCAGTAGCTGGTACTACCGGCGCACCCTGCTATGACCGGCTAATTTTTTGTATTTTAGCAGAGAAGGGTTTCACCGTGTTGCCCAGGCTGGCCTCGAACTCCTGAGCTCAGGCAATCCACCCGCCTCGTCCTCCCAAAGTGCTAGGATTTTTTTAAAAACACACATAGCTGTTATACTCCTCACTTCTTTAACTGGCCTTGATGTACAACCTTAAGATAATTATTTAAAGTTTCTTCTGTACCTGTGATTATTTCTTCTTTGTCATTTCCAAAGTTTACCTATGTTTGCTTTCTACTATTTTCCTTGAAAGTCAGCTAAAAGTCTCTCTCTCTCTGGATTTACTTATTTCTGGATTTTTGCAGTGTGATCAGAGCATATTTTTGTTATTTTTACATTTCAAATATTACTTATATTTTTCTCTAAGGTCTAATATTCGATAACTTCTGTGAGTATTCCTGGGGTGCTTGTCTAGAAGAATTAATACTCGGTTTTCAGGCAAGAAGCAATGTGTGTGTATATATAAATATGCATATGAACCCATGCAATAAATTCTATCATTTAAGTTTTGTAAATTTTTATTTTTGTCTGCTTAATCTGTCACGGAATGAGATAAATAAAAATATTAGGCTATAAAATTTTTATGTGAATTTCTCTGTATTTCTTATAGTTTCAGCTTCTAAAATATAAGTACTATATTATTTGATGCATACATATTCATAGATCTTAGTTCTTCATTGTGGATTGCACATTTTGTTATAACGTTCTATTTGGGAATTATCTAACATGTTTTAAACAGTTTTATTGGGATATAATTCACATATAATACAATTCAACCATTTAAAGTATACAATCCAAAGATTTCAGTGTATTTACAGATATGTGCAGTTATACTCACAATCAATTTTATAACATTTTTATGATCTCAAAAAGAAAGCCTGAAATCTTTAGGTATCACTCTCCTGTTCTCCCCTGCCTCACTCCCATCTGAGCCCTAAACTACTACTAATTTACTTTCTGTCTCTGTAGATATACTCTTTCTGGACGTTTTATGTAGTCTTTTTCAACTAGCATTTTTGCTTAGCATTTTTTCAAGATTCATCATCCATTTTGTAACATGTATCACTCCACTGTGGTCAAAGAGGATACTTTGTACTATTTGAACATTGTTAAATTTAGTGAGGTTTATTTTTGGCCCAGCATAAAGTCTATTTTGGAGAATGCAGAAGAATCAAGACAAATGTATAGTCTACTGTTGTTAGGTGTGGTCTATAAATGTTTGTTAAGTGTGGTTGCTTTGTAGTGTTGTTCAGGGCTCTGCTTCCTTGTTGATCTTTGGCCTAGCTGTATTCATTGGAATACAGCAGAATATTCAAGTTTCCAAGTGTGTTGTTGTTGATGATGATGATAAACTCCCTATTTCTCCTTTCATTTCTGTCAGTTCTTGCCTCTAGTATTTTGGTAGTCTTTTATTGTATACAAGCTTGTAATTGTTATATCTTCTTGATGGATTGACCTTTTTATCATTATTACATTTTCCTTTTTATCTCCAGTAACATTTGTTTTTGTTTCAGAGCCAAATTTGTTTGATATTAACACAGTGACTCCAGCTTTCTTAGAGTTGCTGTGTGTATGATCCATCTTTTTCCAACTTTGATTTTCAGTGTAGTATTTTTGAGTCTAGAACGAGCCTCCTGTAAATAGCATATAATTGAATCTTTTTAAAAATCCAGTCTATTTCTGTCTTTTTATGGGGTTGTTCAATCCATTTACATGTAATGTGATTATTGATGTAGATGAATTTACATCTGTCATTTTACTTTTTGTTTTCTAAATGTCTCATTCTTTTTGTTCCTCTATTTTCCCTTTATTGCTTTCTTTTGTATGGAGTGAATATTTTCTTATGTGGTATTTTAATGTGTTTAGTGATTTTTTTTTACTTTATTTCTTGGATTATTCCTTTTGTGGTTATTCCAGGACTTTAATTATGAACACCAAACTTAACAAAACCAGCTTCAGATTTATACTAACTTAATTCCAGTGAGATAGTTTTTGTTCTATTATAACATCTACAAATGTTACAAACCCACAATAAATTGTTATAAACAGAACTTTATAATTTTATACCTTTTGAATAATCTAAAATAAGAAAAGACAGCAAGTATATATTTATAGATATTGCTATATTATTCTCCTCATTTATCATTTCTGAACCTCTATTTCTTCCTCTGGATTCAAGTTACCACCAGTAACTTCTTTCACCCACCTCCTTTGTGCTGTGTTTTTATGTCATAGGTCAAACAATTCATTATATACATATTTTTATGCAATTAATTTAAAAATTATTAATAGAATAAGGGACAGAAATACACATTTATAGTATTTATAATTACAAAATTATCATCACCTTTGCTCTTTATTTCTTCATGTGAATTTGAATTACCATATGGTGTCACTTGCTTTCAGCCTAAAGAACTTCCTTTCATATTTCTTATAAGGCAGACCTCCCAGCAACATTTTTACTTACTTTTTTTTTCAATGAAAATTCTTTAGTTAACTTCCAGTTTTAGAAAGACAGCCCTGCTGATTATAGAATTCTTGATGAAGTGTTGTTTTCATTTTGAGCACTTTGAATGTTTTCCCATTGCCATCTGACCTCCATTGTTTCTGACGAAAATTCAGCAGTTAATTGTATTGGAGTCTGTTTAAATGACAAGTTATTTTTGTCTTGCTGCTTTCAAGATTTTCTTTTTTCAGCCATCTTCTTGTCTTTGGTTATTAACATTTTTACTCTGAGGTGCTTGTTTGTGGATCTCTTTCTATCCTGCTTGAGATTACTGGCTGTATAGATCAATCTTTTTCAACAAATATTGGAAGTTTTTCGTCATTTCTTCAATTGTTTTTATCCTTCTTCCTATCTATTCTCTCCTTCTGGTTCTCTCATTATACATATGTTGGTTTCCTTAATAGTATCACACATTTCTCTGAGGATCTGTTCACTTTTTAAAAGAATAATTAATAGACTTTATTTTTAGTACAATTTTAGGTTTACAGAATATTTAAGGATATAGTACAAAGATTTCCATTTACCCACTCCACCCAATTCCTCCACCCCAGCACACAATTTCCCCTATTATTAACATATTGCACTGGTGTGGCACATGTGTTACTGTCGATGAACTAATATTCATGCAGTATTATTAACTATAATCAGTAGTTTACCTTAAGCTTCTATGAACTCTAAGTTTAAACTGTTTACACTTCGTGTTATACAGTTCTATGGGATTTGACTAATTACAAAACATATCTATTACTGTATTTTCATACAGAATATTTTTACCACCCTAAAAATCCCTTGGGCTTAACCTGTTCATCTCTCCCCCACCTTCCACCAAACTCCTGACAACTACTGGTCGTTTTACTGCCTCTATGGTTTTGCCTTTCCCAAAATGTCATATAGTTGAAATCATAATATGTAGCCTTTTTCAGATTGTCTTCTTTCACTCAGCAGTATGAGTTAAGTCTCCCCCATGTCTTTTCATGGCTTGATAGCTTATTTATTTTCTCCCCTCTGTTCTTCAAGTTATGTAATCAATTTTGATCTATCTTCAAGTTTACAAATTCTTTCTTCTGCCAGTTCAAATATACTGTGAAGCCCCTCAAGAGAATTTTTCATTTTCATTTTATTTTTCTCTTCTAAAATTCCTACTTTGAAAAATAATTTCTCTTTATTGTTGTTTTTTATTTGATACAACATTGTCATTGTACCTTCTTTTACTCTTTAAATCATGATTTCTTTTTTTTTTTTTTTTACCATATTTATAATGGCTTCTTTGAAGTTTTGTTTGTTAAATCCAACATCTGGTACATCTTACAGGTATTTTCAATTGCCTGCTATATTTTCAGCATATTGATCATGCTTTGCTGTTCTTTGTTTTTGTTTTGCATGTGTTGTAATATCTCGTTGGAAACTGGACATTTTAGATAATAAATTGTAGCCACTCTGAGTACCACCTCCATCTTTCTAGGGCTTATTATTTTTATTTTATTGTCTTTTTATTTAGTAACTAGATCGGCTATTTTAGTGGTATCTATTTTCCTCACATATTGTTAAACTTATGATGATAACCTTCAGGGGCTGCAGCCTTGGATGGGCCTATGGTCACCTTGGGATAACTGGCTCTGACAGAGCTCTTTGACCATCACCTCCCTAATCATGCCCAGCTGTTAAGAGCCTGTAATTACTGTCTGATTGCTCTGTTGTTTTCAATAGTATTCTAGGGCATAAATTGCTCTGCATACTAACACTATCAAACTAAAGTCAGCATTTTAGATTTGTTCTGACCTCAGGAAAGAATTTTTTAGATGTCTCTTTCCCCATTTTTCTGGAAAATCCCCTCATCCACAGTTTAATCTATATCTCCAATGACTAGCTAGTATTTTCCCAATTACCTTTCACCCACACTTTATCCTTCTTGAGAATGCCTTCAGGATTAAACATCTTCATACGCTGTTGCGAACGAAGGCACTTCCTTTGCGAAGAAATTAGGAGTTATCTGTTTTAAGGCCTACTTTGACCTTCAGGCAGAATCACTGAACCAAGGCTCTGGAACTGGCAAAAGGTAGCAGATAGCAGGCAGTATGGAACAGTGATGCACTATTCTCTGAGTAACATCCCTGCTTTAGAAGCTGAACTTTAAGCAGAGGAGGAGACAGTAGTCTCAGCTAACCTCTGCTTGCTTCTCCTAGCATGAAACCATGGCCTTATAAAAGGAGACAAGAGACCCCAGTAGTCTCAAAGGTGCTGTGCCCCAGCAAGAGCCTCTGTCTTATCAGTGGAGGCTAGCAGGAGGAGGGAAACCCCTGTTGGCTAAACTTTCAAAGAACTTAGCCTCATCTACAGGTAGCTGAGGGCAGGGTGAGGAATGCTGAAATCTTTCCCCTCCCAGTAAGCTAGTCCTCCAAGCTAGGAACTGGGGGTAGGAGGAGCCTTGGGTTCTTAGCTACACTACACTGGAGTGAAGTTTTTGTCTTGCTGAGCTGGGAGAGGCGAAGGAGAGAGTAGTCTTGGTTCAAATACCACAGACTCTCACTGTTTTTAGTGAATTTTGGCAGATTTTCTTGCATAGTTGTGTCATTTGCTGTATACTCTTAGAACCATTTCCAGAGACTGTAAATAGTATATATATATGTATATGTATAATTTTCACCAGTGTCACTGGGGAGTAGTCCCACAAAGTTTCTCATGTCATACTAAAAGATGATCTTGTAATCATTCGACAGGTTCTTCCTGCCTGCTGCACAGAAAAAATTAATTCATGGAGACCATGGCATTGCCATACAGAAAGAGTTTAATTGAGGGACACCAGCCATGCCACTTAGGAGGTGTCATTATTACTCAAATCAATCTCTCCGAAGACTCAGAGGTGTTATAAATAAAGTTTCGGTGCTGCAAAAGAAATTGCACTCGAATATAAAGTTTTCTTTTTAATTCTCAGCAAGGCAAGTGACTTCTATAGAAGGGTGCATCCTTACAGACGGAGCAACGGTGAGTGCACACTTGGACAAGGAAGGGGAAGGGGTACTTATCCCTGATGTATGTGGCCCCTGCTGCTGTGTCGTTCCCCTATTGGCTAGGGTTAGACTGCACAGGCTACACTAATTCCCATTGGCTAATTTAAAGAGAGAGACGGGGTGAGTGGTTTGGTGGGAAAAATGGTTATGACAGAGCAGGTAATCGGAATGAGTCAGGGTGGAGCAGGTAATCAGAATGAGTTAGGGTGGAGCAGGTAATCAAAAAACGTTGCTTTAAGAGGAAGTTAAGTTTAAAAGTAGAAGGCAAAGAATTGAACATATTGACATACTGATTCTTTGAAAAGAAATTTAGGACTCATATCTAACAGAGGTTAGGGGTTTTCTTTTTTTTTATATTGTGTGTAAAAATTGTATGAAAAGCTGTTTTTATTTTTTTATTTTAGTTTTTTATTATTATACTTTAAGTTTTAGGGTACATGTGCACAATGTGCAGGTTTGTTACATATGCATCCATGTGCCATGTTGGTGTGCTGCACCCATTAACTCGTCATTTAGCATTAGGTATATCTCCTAATGCTATCCCTCCCCCCTCCCCCCACCCCACAACAGTCCCCAGAGTGTGATGTTTCCCTTCCTGTGTCCATGTGTTCTCATTGTTCAATTCCCACCTATGAGTGAGAACACGCGGTGTTTGGTTTTTTGTCCTTGTGATAGTTTACTGAGAATGATGTTTTCCAGTTTAATCCATGTCCCTACAAAGGACATGAACTCATCATTTTTTATGGCTGCATAGTATTCCATGGTGTATATGTGCCACATTTTCTTAATCCAGTCTATTGTTGTTGGACATTTGGGTTGGTTCCAAGTCTTTGCTATTGTGAATGGTGCCGCAGTAAGCATACATGTGCATGTGTCTTTATAGTGGCATGATTTATAGTCCTTTGAGTATACACCCAGTAATGGGATGGCTGGGTCAAATGGTATTTCTAGTTCTAGATCCCTGAGGAATCACCACACTGACTTCCACAATGGTTGAACTAGTTTACAGTCCCACCAACGTGTAAAAGTGTTTTTATTTCTCCACATCGTCTCCAGCACGTTGTTTCCTGATTTTTTAATGATGGCCATTCTAACTGGTGTGAGATGGTATCTCATTGTGGTTTTGATTTGCATTTCTCTGATGGCCAGTGAAGATGAGCATTTCTTCATGTGTTTTTTGGCTCCATAAATGTCTTCCTTTGAGCAGTGTCTGTTCACGTCCTTTGCCCACTTTTTGATGGGGTTGTTTGTTTTTTTCTTGTAAATTTGTTTGAGTTCATTGTAGATTCTGGATATTAGCCCTTTGTCAGATGAGTAGGTTGCAAAAATTTTCTCCCATTTTGTAGGTTGCCTGTTCACTCTGATGGTAGTTTCTTTTGCTGTGCAGAAGCTCTTTAGTTTAATTAGATCCCATTTGTCAATTTTGGCTTTTGTTGCCATTGCTTTTGGTGTTTTAGACATGAAGTCCTTGCCCATGCCTGTGTCCTGAATGGTGTTGCCTAGGTTTTCTTCTAGGGTTTTTATGGTTTTAGGTCTAACATGTAAGTCTTTAATCCATCTTGAATTAATTTTTGTATAAGGTGTAAGGAAGGGATCCAGTTTCAGCTTTCTACATATGGCTAGCCAGTTTTCCCAGCACCATTTATTAAATAGGGAATCCTTTTCCCATTGCTTATTTTTCTCAGGTTTGTTCAAAGATCAGATAGTTGTAGATATGCGGCATCATTTCTGAGGGCTCTGTTCTGTTCCATTGATCTATGTCTCTGTTTTGGTACCAGTACCATGCTGTTTTGCTTACTGTAGTCTTGTAGTGTAGTTTGAAGTCAGGTAGCGTGATGCGTCCAGCTTTGTTCTTTTGGCTTAGGATTGACTTGGCGATGTGGGCTCTTTTTTGGTTCCATATGAACTTTAAAGTAGTTTTTTCCAACTCTGTGAAGAAAGTCATTGGTAGCTTGATGGGGATGGCACTGAATCTATAAATTACCTTGGGCAGTATGGCCATTTTCACGATATTGATTCTTCCAACCAATGAGCATGGAATGTTCTTCCATTTGTTTGTATCCTCTTTCATTTCATTGAGCAGTGGTTTGTAGTTCTCCTTGAAGAGGTCCTTCACGTCCCTTGTAAGTTGGATTCCTAGGTATTTTATTCTCTCTGAAGCAATTGTGAATGGGAGTTCACTCATGATTTGGCTCTCTGTTTGTCTGTGGTTGGTGTAGAAGAATGCTTGTGATTTTTCTACACTGATTTTGTATCCTGAGACTTTGCTGAAGTTGCTAATCAGCTTAAGGAGATTTTGGGCTGAGACAATGGGGTTTTCTAGATATACAATCATGTCGTCTGCAAACAGGGACAATTTGACTTCCTCTTTTCCTAATTGAATACCCTTTATTTCCTTCTCCTGCCTAATTGCCCTGGCCAGAACTTCCAACCCTATGTTGAATAGGAATGGTGAGAGAGGGCATCCCTGTCTTGTGCCAGTTTTCAAAGGAAATGCTTCCAGTTTTTGCCCATTCAGTATGATGTTGGCTGTGGGTTTGTCATAGATAGCTCTTATTATTTTGAGATACGTCCCATCAATACCTAATTTCTTGAGAGTTTTTAGCATGAAGGGTTGTTGAATTTTGTCAAAGGCCTTTTCTACATCTATTGAGATAATCATTGTGGTTTTTGTCTTTGGTTCTGTTTATATGCTGGATTACATTTATTGATTTGCATATGTTGAACCAGCCTTGCATCCCAGGGATGAAGCCCACTTGATTATGGTGGATAAGCTTTTTGATGTGCTGCTGGATTCGGTTTGCCAGTATTTTATTGAGGATTTTTGCATCAATGTTCATCAAGGATATTGGTCTGAAATTCTCTTTTTTGGTTGTGTCTCTGCCAGGCTTTGGTATCAGGATGATGCTGGCCTCATAAAATGAGTTAGGGAGGATTCCCTCTTTTTCTATTGATTGGAATAGTTTCAGAAGGAATGGTACCAGTTCCTCCTTGTACCTCTCGTAGAATCCATCTGGTCCTGGACTCTTTTTGTTGGTAAGCTATTGATTATTGCCACAATTTCAGAGGCTGTTATTGGTCTCTTCAGAGATTCAACTTCTTCCTGGTTTAGTCTTGGGAGGGTGTATTTGTCGAGGAATTTATCCATTTCTTCTAGATTTTCTAGTTTATTTGTGTAGAGGTGTTGTAGTATTCTCTGATGGTAGATTGTATTTCTGTGGGATTGGTGGTGATATCCCCTTTATCATTTTTTATTGCATCTATTCGATT
The DNA here is from genome assembly GCF_028878055.3 of Symphalangus syndactylus. Lineage (NCBI taxonomy): Eukaryota > Metazoa > Chordata > Mammalia > Primates > Hylobatidae > Symphalangus > Symphalangus syndactylus. The sequence goes on from NC_072446.2 coordinate 66,159,172, forward strand.
CTTTTCTCTTTTCTTCTTTATTAGTCTTGCTAGCGGTCTATCAATTTTGTTGATCTTTTCAGAAAACCAGCTCCTGGATTCATTAATTTTTTGAAGGGTTTTTTGTGTCTCTATTTCCTTCAGTTCTGCTCTGATTTTAGTTATTTCTAGCCTTCTGCTAGCTTTTGAATGTGTTTGCTCTTGCTTTTCTAGTTCTTTTAATTGTGATGTTAGGGTGTCAATTTTGGATCTTTCCTGCTTTCTCTTGTGGGCATTTAGTGCTATAAATTTCCCTCTACACACTGCTTTGAATGTGTCCCAGAGATTCTGGTATGCTGTGTCTTTGTTCTCATTAGTTTCAAAGAACATCTTTATTTCTGCCTTCATTTCGTTTTGTATCCAGTAGTCATTCAGGAGCAGGTTGTTCAGTTTCCATGTAGTTGAGTGGTTTTGAGTGAGTTTCTTAATCCTGAGTTCTAGTTTGATTGCACTGTGGTCTGAGAGACAGTTTGTTATAATTTCTGTTCTTTTACATTTGCTGAGGAGAGCTTCACTTCCAACTATGTGGTCAATTTTGGAATAGGTGTGGTGTGGTGCTGAAAAAAATGTATATTCTGTTGATTTGGGGTGGAGAGTTCTGTAGATGTCTATTAGGTCCGCTTGGTGCAGAGCTGAGTTCAATTCCTGGGTATCCTTGTTAACTTTCTGTCTCCTTGATCTGTCTAATGTTGACAGTGGGGTGTTAAAATCTCCCATTATTATTGTGTGGGAGTCTAAGTCTCTTTGTAGGTCACTCAGGACTTGCTTTATGAATCTGGGTGCTCCTGTATTGGGCGCATATATATTTAGGATAGTTAGCTCTTCTTGTTGAATTGATCCCTTTACCATTATGTAATGGCCTTCTTTGTCTCTTTTGATCTTTGTTGGTTTAAAGTCTATTTTATCAGAGACTAGGATTGCAACCCCTGCCTTTTTTTGTTTTCCATTTGCTTGGTAGGTCTTCCTCCATCCCTTTATTTTGAGTCTATGTGTGTCTCTGCATGTGAGATGGATTTCCTAAATACAGCACACTGATGGGTCTTGACTCCTTATCCAATTTGCCAGTCTGTGTCTTTTAATTGGAGCATTTAGCTCATTTACATTTAAAGTTAATATTGTTATGTGTGAATTTGATCCTGTCATTATGATGTTAGTTGGTTATTTTGCTCGTTAGTTGATGCAGTTTCTTCCTAGCCTCAATGGTCTTTACAATTTGGCATGTTTTTGCAGTGGCTGGTACCGGTTGTTCCTTTCCATGTTTAGTGCTTCCTTCAGGAGCTCTTTTAGGGCAGGCCTGGTGGTGACCAAATCTCTCAGCATTTGCTTGTCTGTAAATTATTTTATGTCTCCTTCACTTATGAAGCTTAGTTTGGCTGGATATGAAATTCTGGGTTGAAAATTCTTTTCTTTAAGAATGTTGAATATCGGCCCCCACTCTATTCTGGCTTGTAGAGTTTCTGCCGAGAGATCAGCTGTTAGTCTGATGGGCTTCCCTTTGTGGGTAGCCCGACCTTTCTCTCTGGCTGCCCTTAACATTTTTTCCTTCACTTCAACTTTGGTGAATCTGACAATTATGTGTCTTGGAGTTGCTCTTCTTGAGGAGTATCTTTTGGTGTTCTCTGTATTTCCTGAATCTGAATGTTGGCCTGCCTTGCTAGATTGGGGAAGTTCTCCTGGATAATATCTTGCAGAGTGTTTTCCAACTTGGTTCCATTCTCCCCGTCACTTTCAGGTACACCAATCAGACGTAGGTTTGGTCTTTTCACATAGTCCCATATTTCTTGGAGGCTTTGTTCATTTCTTTTTATTCTTTTTTCCCTAAACTTCCCTTCTCGCTTCATTTCATTCATTTCATCTTCCATCACTGATACCCTTTCTTCCAGTTGATTGCAACGGCTACTGAGACTTCTGCATTCTTCATGTAGTTCTCAAAACTTGGCTTTCAGCTCCATCAGCTCCTTCAAGCACTTCTCTGCATTGATTGTTTTAGTTATACATTTGTCTATTTTTTTTTCAAAGTTTTTAACTTCTTTGCCATTGGTTTGAATTTCCTCCTGTAGCTTGGAGTAGTTTGATCGTCTGAAGCCTTCTTCTCTCAACTCGTCAAAGTCATTCTCCATCCAGCTTTGTTCCATTGCTGGTGAGGAACTGCATTCCTTTGGAGGAGGAGAGGCGCTCTGCTTTTTAGAGTTTCCAGTTTTTCTGCTCTGTTTTCTCCCTATCTTTGTAGTTTTTTCTACTTTTGGTCTTTGATGATGGTGATGTACAGATGGGTTTTTGGTGTGGGTGTCCTTTCTGTTTGTTAGTTTTCCTTCTAACAGACAGGACCCTCAGCTGCAGGTCTGTTGGAGTTTGCTAGAGGTCCACTCCAGACCCTGTTTGGCTGGGTGTCAGCAGCGGTGGCTGCAGAACAGTGGATTTTCGTGAACCACAAATTCAGCTGTCTGATCGTTCCTCTGGAAGTTTTGTCTCAGAGGAGTACCCGGCCGAGTGAGGTGTCAGTCTGTCCCTGCTGGGGGGTACCTCCCAGTTAGGCTGCTTGGGGGTCAGGGACCCACATTAGGAGGCAGTCTGCCCATTCTCAGATCTCCAGCTGCGTGCTGGGAGAACCACTTCTCTCTTCAAAGCTGTCAGACAGGGACATTTAAGTCTGCAGAGGTTACTGCTGGCTTTTTGTTGTTTGTCTGTGCCCTGCCCCCAGAGGTGGAGGCTACAGAGGCAGGAAGGCCTCCTTGAGCTGTGGTGGGCTCCACCCAGCTCGAGCTTCCTGGCTGCTTTGTTTCCCTAAGCAAGCCTGGGCAATGGCGGGCGCCCCTCCCCCAGCCTCGCTGCCGCCTTGCAGTTTGATCTCAGACTGCTGTGCTAGCAATCAGCGAGACTCCCTGGGTGTAGGACCCTCTGAGCCAGGTGCAGGAAACAATCTCCTGGTGTGCCGTTTTTCAAGCCCGTTGGAAAAGCACAGTATTAGGGTGGGAGTGACCTGATTTTCCAGGTGCCATCTGTCACCCCTTTCTTTGACTGGGAAAGGGAACTCCCTGACCCCTAGCACTTCCTGAGTGAAGCAATGCCTCGCCCTGCTTCAGCTCGCGCATGGTGCGCTGCACCGACTGTCCTGCACCCACTGTTTGGCACTCCCTAGTGAGATGAACCCGGTACCTCAGATGGAAATGCAGAAATCACCCGTCTTCTGCGTCGCTCACACTGGGAACTGTAGACTGGAGCTGTTCCTATTCAGCCATCTTTGCTCCCTCCAAAAAGGGGTTAGAGGTTTTCAAGGATAGTTTGGTTGGCAGGGGACTTGGGAATGGTGAATGTTGATTGGTTGGGAATAAAATCATAGGGATATGGAAAACAGTCTTTGTGTGCTGAGTCAGCTTCTGGGTGGGGCCACAGGAGTAGTTGAGTCATGAGTCCAGAGTCCAGGTGGAGTCAGTCTGAAAGATATCTCAAACAACCAATCCGCTGGGCATGGTGGCTCACACCTGTAATCCCAGCACTTTGGGAGGCCAAGGTGGGTGGATCATGAGGTCAGGAGATCGAGACCATCCTGGCTAACAAGGTAAAACCCCATCTCTACTAAAAATATGAAAAACAAAATTAGCCAGGTGTGGTGGCGGGCACCTGTAGTCCCAGCTACTCGGGAGGCTGAGGTGGGAGAATGGCGTGAACCTGGGAGGCGGAGCTTGCAGTGAGCAGAGATCACACCACTGCACTCCAGCCTGGGTGACAGAGTGAGATTCCACCTCAAAAAAAAGAAAAAAATCTTAGGTTTTATAATAGTGATGCTATCTATAGGAGTAATTGGGGAAGTCACAGATCTTGTGACCTCTGGCCACATGATTTCTGAGCAGTGAGGGATTATAGAAACTACACTCACATCTTAGCAGAATTCGGGCCCCTCTCACAATCCTAACCATGTGGACTTTCATTTGTTTTACTTGCAAAGGTGGTTTATTAATAGTTTTGGAAAGAGCTATTATCATCTTTGCTTTAAGGTTAAACTATAAATTAAATTTCTCCCAAAGCCAGCTCAGTCTACACCCAAGAATGACCCACGATAGCTTGAAAGTTAGAAGCAAAATAGAGTCAACTATGTCAGATTTCCCTTACTTTCATAATTTTGCAAGGGCTGTTTCAATCTTTCTCTTATCAAACTGATGCTTTCATCTGTAAATTCAACTTTGCCTGGCATTAAGACTGTGATTTCTGTTTTTCAATTTGGCTTAGCAATTTCTTGTTCTTTTGATCCTTTTTTATTGTTATGTTTCAGATCTGTCTTGTATATGCTACAGATAGCTGGATTTTGTTTCTTGATCTTAACATATAATCTTTTATTTTAAAATTTTCCTTTTATCTTCAATGCTTAGCACCATACTTAGCATTTATTAACTGTTTGAGGAAGGAAGGTTGTTTTCTCTCCTGAGTCCTGGGCAGGGTGGAATTACTCTAGGCCTTATTGGAAAGCCCCAGGAGTTGCTAAAGTCACCTATTATTCCTGCTGGAAGCTGCTTAGTGATCACTAAGATTGACGTCTCTGAAAAAAAAACATTAACAGTCCCCTTATTGAAGTATAATTGTCATACAAGAAATGTCCCTATTTAAAACAAATAATTTGGTAAGTTTTGACATACATCTATATGTCACACACACACACACACACACACACACACACCAGGAAACAATCACCACAGTCAAGACAGTTAACATGTCTATTGCCTCCAAAAGTTTCCTTGTGCCCTCATGTTTCCTTGTGTTTCTTTCCAAATGAATCATAACCACTGCCCTCATATAGCATATGTACTAGTGTTTATTTACCATGATGCTGTATGTATCTAACCAGGTACAAATACAGAATAGTTCAATCAGGTCCTTTGGTGTCTTATGATATAATTATTTTAATGTCTTAGCCCAGTGGGCAGAGAGAAGGACTGAGCTTGCTTAAGGACTCAAGATCCATTTCCAATGACCTTCCCTGGTACTGGGTAAAATAATTAATGAAATTGTTCAAATCATCCATTTTTCTAGGAAAATAAAATCTCATGTATTTGATCTTACTATTACTATTTGCAGAACTACAACCCTCTGTTTCTCCTGACTTTTCCATATTTTAATATTTTCATTTTATACTCGTCTGAATGATTCTTTGAAAGAGAATGTTTTCGTGAGAATGAATAGGGGAAATAGGAGCCTTGTTAGGCATTGCCAGCTGCTCAATCTAGTTCTCTGAAGCCTCCAGAATAAATATATTTTTAAAACCTTCCAGAACATATTTGTTGAGAAGCATCATGGCTGGCTAAGCTTGCCTATTTAGTATAACAGATGTTAATTTGTTTACCCAGAATAAAGGAAAAATCTAAGTACATTTTTTCATAGAATGTCCCATGTGGATGATACAAGCATTTTTATTAGTCCAAACAGAGTTTGTATTTTATTTTTATCAGAATATTTTGCCTAATACATTTTATGCTCAAATATTATGACTTTATGGGATATTTCAAAAAAAAAAAACTAAAAGGAATATATAAAGTAATTCCATTGAACCTAGAGTTCTCTGTTATGTGTAATTAATTTCAAATCTTGGTGGGGGTCAAGGAGAGAGCTACTATTTGAATTGGTCAAGTGCACAGACTCTAGAACAAGATCATCTGAGATATGATAACTATCCTGCCTGTTACTGCCTGTGTGACCTTGGGCAAATTGCCCAACATCTCCGAGAGATGATTCCACATCTTTAAAATGGAGATAACACCTACCTCACAGAGTCTATTTTTCACACTGCTATAAAGATACTTGAGACTGGGTAATTTATAAATAAAAGAGGTTTAATTGACTCCGTTCCTCACAGCTGGAGAGGCCTCTGGAAACTTACAATCATGGAGGAAGGTGAAAGGGAAGCAAGGCATGTCTTGCGTGGTAATGGAAGAGAGACAGCACGCAGGGGAAATGCCAGGTACTTATCAAACAACCAGATCGAGGGAGAACTCATTCACTATCATGATCCAATCCCCTCCCACCAGGTCACTCCCTCAACACGTGGGAATTACAATTTGAGATGAGATTTGAGTAGGAAATCAGAGCCAGATGAAATCACACAGTAATTAAGAAAACGAAGTGTGGTGATACATGTACAATACTTGTAACAGTGTCTGGATCATATTAAGTGTTATTTGTGTTAATTATTATTCTGTGTATAAAAATAATGCTATTTGAAATGGATGTTTTCCTTTATGTCATGATTCAAAAAGCAAGCCAAGTCAGTTATACATTTGTATTTGTAATTTAGCTTTAAATATACTAATATTAAAATATTATTATGTGGTTTACATTATTGTTGAATGTTTTTTCATCAGTTTGGGACACAACGACAGCTCTAAATATGTTAGGCAGTGAAAGTTAAAAATAGGTGACTATTTTGAGGGAGCTCTGTCCAAGAATGTTGAGTGAGAAAAAGAAAGCAGATATTAATTATTTCATGTTGTTCTACTGAATACTTGTTACTCAGGTAAACTCTCAGAAACCTTTGTTTTAGGTAGATCTGGCTATTTTTCCTAGTATTTCTTAGCCTAGTGCATACATATAAAGGGTCTTTCGTAATCATCTGATGGCTAATTAAAGTGGTATCTTCCTATGCTCCTTGATCCTCTGTACCCCTGAACCCCATGTGGCCCTGTATGACTAGTGAAAGGAGGAGGGTCCCTTATGGAGAATGTGGCAATGGTCATAAACATGTGCATGAGCTTGCTACTTGCTACTTCCTGTGATGATCATGCTCTGGAAATGGTCCCTTAATTCCAGAGGGCAAATGCTCATCAAATGGTACTAGTGGCCCAAACAGCAACTACTCACCTGTTTCCATTTCTTCATTTTTTTTTTGGCTCATAGCCACGTTATATCTTCCAGCCTCCCTTTCAGCTAGCTGCACTCATGTGATGAGTTCTAACCAGTGAGATGTGAGTAGAGGCTATGGATGCCTCACCCATAAAAAATATGGCATTCCTGATACTCATCTTATTTTTTCCATCCACTGACTGAATGAGTGGATTTCAAGGACCTAGACAGGGGACACATGTGGAAAAAGTCTGGGTTCCTTAAGTAACAGATTAAGTATCTGATCTGTTTTAAATAATGCTCACCACTTTATTGCGGCTATTAGGAAGACCCTATCCAAGTCCATTGCTAGGTAAAACTATGAAGAAAACAACTTTTTATAAGAGAAGATAAATTTTTTTTCAGATTCTCTATACCCTTCTCCCTTTGATGATAATAATTAACACTTATTGAGTATGTATCAGACATTGTTAATTTCTTTGTTAATTCTAGATACTATGTCATTTACCCTCCATATCAACCACATATAGTATTATACATACAACTGAAGGAATGAAGCACAGAGAGGTTAAGTTATGGATCACTAGTGGACAATGGAATCAGGATTCGAACTCAGAAAATTCACACCTAATCACCAAACCAAATGGCTTGCCAATACACTCTAAGTGTCCAGTTTCTCTAGTTGTGCAGACTGTCTACAGAACTTGCTGTCTCAGATGGCTTCCCAAAGCACGTAACTTTCCTCCCATTAAGTCCTTCAAAACATCCTACCCTGAATCTCATTCTTCAAACATTTACTATGCAAAGAAACTAATGGATTAATTAAAATTCTATTTTGAGCACTCACTATATTAAAAGGATTAGTGTTAACTGTAATGGGCTTGATAAACTTGGCAATATCATGATTTGCTACCTGAATTCCAGAGAATTTCAGCCTCTTTATCATCTGGCCGCCCTATGCTGATTTAAAACCAAGAAAGTTAAAGAGTCCTGGGGTGGGGTTTGAATAATCTTTGGCCCATTATTCTTATAAGTAATATAAATTATATCCAAAGGTATCAGAGAAGCAGGTCCAACTGAAGAGCAAAATGGGAGGGTCAGCAGGGAGTGGCGTTGGGAATCCACAACAAAATAAACAGGAGTTAGAAAGCTGCAGGTGGGAGAATAAAAACATGGGAGAAGAGGTAGGTGGTCTGGCATAATTCCAGAAGTGAGTTCCACAGTGCGCTACACATTTTTCACCATCTCCTGGAGTATATCTATATGAAGAATCTGGGATTGCTTCAAGGGGCTGGAACAGGTATGGGAAAACGTCATATAATTGCATAACTGGTACATAGGGGAAAAGCAATGAATATGCTGATGGAAGTTCAGATAATGTAGTATGAGGGTAAATGTCTTTTGTCTGAAGGATATCCAACAGATCTTTTGAAAGAGGTAACTATGGTGTTGGGTTTTCCTGAATGCACAGAATTGGGAAAGTGGATATTGGAGAAAGGGCAAAAAAGGCACCATGATGGGTAGTGGAACCTGCATAAGCAAAGGTATAGAGATAGGAATGTTCAAGCTGTGCAACAGAAATAACACATTGTCAAATTTTCAAGTGTAAATTACACAAGGGGTAACATTAAGGGACAAAGGTGAGAGATAAACAAGGGAAAAGGAGAGCTCACAGGTTGTCTGCAGTCATAGTGGAGCCTATCAGAGAAGAGGAGCTCCTCAAGTAAAAGAATTTAGGGAAGGAAGGAATGGGGCCAAGGCTAGAAGAAAACTTTGGAAGAAACTTTAAATGTATTTGAAAAAGAGCTAAAGATGAAGGACTCTCAACCAGTGGAAAGGAGGCGATGGAAATTTTTAAGACATTGGGGTGGGGAGAAGAGAAGCTGCAAAGTGCTGACTAGTACTTTTTCATTGAGCATTCAGCTCTCACCTGCAAGTGATTGCAGCTGTACCATGAACTGGATATAAAAGGCTTTGCACCAGAGTTCTTCCATAAGGCTCTTCTAAGGCCAGAGGGATTAAGAAATAAATGGCAATGATGAAGTGGAGGTGTGGGTCGAGGCTATTTTTCTCCAGAGAAGCACTTAGAGGCTCAGAGGAATTGCATAAGGGAGAGCAGATGGGTTTTTAATTTAGGGAACACTTGAACAGGTTTGCAGCCAGGAGGATGAAGAGAGTTTGGCATGGAGGAGAAGGATCGAAGAAGACAGTTGATGGAGGAAAAGAGAAAGTGAAACTTAGCAAGAAGGAATCATGAGTTAATATAGAAATCCTGTTGGTGGAGAAAGTGCAATGGAAGAATCCAAAATCATGTCTTTGATAGGACATCAGGTGTCCTCAGAGAAGAAGGGGATGAAGATTGGAGCCCAGGAGAATGGAGAGGTTTAGCATAGGATTTGGAAGAATATCTGCAAAGATTGTACTCAATTTTAGTCCATCAATCACCACATAATTATGAAGCATCTAGTCTGTGCCCATTGGTGCCCTGGATTGTACATTGCAGCTTTCCAAAGCGCTGGCAGTTGCTGCCAACTTGGCAATATCAGCAAATGTTGAAAAACGTGTTCCCTGCTCCATCACAGAAGTCACTAATAAAAATAAGGAGTAACTTAGGATCAGGCCCCTAAAGCACCCAATTTACTCTTTCTTTCCAGTTTAAGACCAATGCACTGAAGGCTCCATTTTTAAGTCAATATTATTTATAGTGCTATTTCGTTGTGACCAACATTTTGCATGCTTGGCTATGAGTTCATCTTCTTAGCTTTTCATCACAACTGGGCATAAAATCATGCATGGTTTCACAATATATTACTCTCTCATAATAAAGATATAAAGTTATCAGTGTGCGGTGGTATAGAAATTACCATTTTAACTTGAAGATCAAAGAATTTGTGGATCAATGGTTTAGTTAAAATGTAGCAATAAAAGAAAATTTGAGATATGAGGCAGGAGTTGAAAAGGACAAAATTATTGAGATAGAGTGAATAAACTTATAGAAATGGTGAAATTGAAAATATTGGAGGGCATTAGAGGGCAACAGACACTGTCCGTTCTTTGCCAATATCCCTTCAGCATTCATCTTCCCATTGCACTCTGAGGCTTTCTCTGGTTTCTGGGGCATCATTGGCTAGAACACAGGCCAGGCCAGAAGTGCTATGAATTAATGCCCATGGGAGAGTCCTTAAACAAATAATGGATAAGCTTTAGCGTATAAATATTCCATATTTATCATCCCCAAGGTGAAATAACTCAAAAGCACATTGTACCTCATCTCCTGGAGGTTGCAAGTAGGTTGAGCCCCAGTTGCCCACAGTGGCATCTTATTCATCAACACATATTAGATTTCTTTCACTCCCTTTCTTACTGCCCTCTTCTCTACTCATTTTCCACGTTGGCTTCCCCAAAATGACGACTTGCATTTAAATCTTTGTCTCAAGGTTTTTTCCAGTGGAATTGAGCCTAAATCAGAGAGGGAAACCAAATTTCTCTGCAGAAGAAAAAAAAAATAGAATCCTCCAACATGTGCTGTTTCTTCCCTGGTAAACCACGTCCTGTTGAACCACCATCTACCCAGTTCCCCAAGATAGAAACCCTAAAATTATCTTTGAGAATTATCTCTTCCTTCTATCTTATATTCAAATCATTGACAAGTTCTACAGATCTATCCTCTAAATGTCTCTCAAATCTCTTTATTTCCATCTGTTTGCACAGCATAGGTCAAGCTACCTCATCTCCCACCTAGACCTCCTAACTGGCTTCTTTATTCATTTTTATTTTCTTCCAATTCTTTCTCCACTTAGCATCCCCAAAACAAACTTCTCAAAGCTAAGTCTAATTTTTTACATCCCACACCCTGCTTAAAACCCTTCAATGGCTTTCCATCTGTCTTACATTACAGCCAACACTCCCTAACACAGCCTGTAAGATTTTACACGGTCTGGACTACCCCCACTCTTCACATTTCCAGCTTCACCTTAAACCACACTCTCTTTTGCTTTAAACTTGCCAGCTCTCTACTCCTTCTTATATTCAATTCCTGTAGGTTTCCTGCTCCCTTGCACCAAGGGGTATGGACTTTCTTAGAAAAGTCTTTGCCTGCAATCTTCTCCTCCTGTGACCCCTTGTCTAGTTTATGCCTACCCTGTCTTCAGTTCTCTGGTTCAGAGTTACATTCTGTAAAAATTTTCCAAACATCCTTTATTAGGTTATATCTCTCTTCTACTGGCCCTTATAGAACTATATAACTCTACTTTTTTTCCACCATTGTAATTTTTACATTTAAATTACTGATTATTAAAGTTAGTCTCCTTGTCTACACTCTAGCCTCCTTGATGCCAAGGAGGATAAGCCAATGAACACAAGCCTGTGAATTTTATATTTATCACTGTAAGAAACAGGAATAGTCTGTGGGGGAAAGGAACATAGCTTCTGGGGAAACAAAAAGGACACATGAAGGGGAATCATGCACAAGCTGTCGTATAGGATAGCTTTGCTGTTCTGCCCTAACATTGGTGAGATTACAGAACAGAAACTTGCAATGAGCCTAATATACTTGCCTCTTTAACATTCTCCAACAATGTGGTAACAAGATAAAAATAAAGTGGATTATCTAATGCTTGGGAGAGTAAATATAGCAAATTAGAAGGCTGTGGGTGTGTAGGATGTGGTCACTGTCTCTTTTTTCTAAAAAGAAGTAGAGACGAAGTCTCGCTACGTTGCCCAGGCTGGTCTCAAACTCCTGAGCTCAAGCAATCCTCCTGCTTCAGCCTCTCAAAGTGCTGGGATCACAGGCATGAGCCACCATACCCAGCCCATATGGTCATTCTCATATGTGTTGCTAACGCATTCTTAAGGTGTTTTGCTTTCTCTTTCCCCCTTTCTGGGAAGAGATCTTTCTTTAGCATAAAATTGTCCATAAGCTATGCTTTAAGAGTTGATATATAGTAACAAGAGATCATTTTCTTGATCTTGGAGGCATTTTTCTGGGAGAGAACTGGAGGAACTGAAAGCTGCACAGAAGCTCTGCAGTATATAAATGACCTGATAAAGATTCATCTCTGTGGGATGGATGCAGGACCGGAAAGAACCTAGTGACAGAGAAATGAGATCCTGGTGGTAGGTGGTCCAGAGGGAAAAACCGATGAAGGGGTCCAGGAAACAAAGTATGAATGAAGGAGACCACCTAACATGCACCTAATATGAACCCTGGAGAGACCAACGAGGAACTTGATTAAAAATGTAAAGCTCTGGTTTTCACAGAGATCCGGGCTCTGTGTTTATTTGTGTGCATCTAATAGTGATTTTGTTGTCATGGATTTATTCCATGCCCTTTTTTGAGACTCTGTTAACAAACTGGGGTGCAATGATGTGATCATAGCTCACTGCAGCCTTGAACTCCTGGACTCAAGCGGTCCCTCCGCCTCAGCCTCTCATTTAAAGATGTAACTAAATAATTGCATGCATTTCAAAAATCTTGTTGAATGCGTGAATAAAACGTCACGTGGCCCTTTCAATCAGCACAGAAAGGATGTTTCAAAAGAAAGATTAAGGGATTTGGTGAAGTAAATGGAAATCTTAACTTGAAATATCCTCCTTGGGAGAATGGGAAATATAGTAGATAAAAAGGATCTTTTGTAAGAGTTAGAGGAAACTAATTTGGAGACCTAGAAAAATGATAGTAGGAAGACTTATTAGGTAAGTATAAAATATAGGGTGGGATGGAGTCAAGGAAAGAGAGGAGTGGCAAACCAGTATTAAAAATGATAAGGACAGAAGTAGATGAAAAGGGATATAATGAAGGAAAAAATACAAACTAGGTCCTCAAGACTGAAGTAAATATAGATTTCGGGTCTAAAAGGATGAAGATTTTAGCTAGAAGATAGTTGCAAATATATGAAGTCAAGTATTTTTACATTTTATATATGATAACTAACATTTTATGATTGAGACAGTTCATTTGCTTTTGTGGCATAATAATTAACTTTTTAAAACTTATTGTTATTGCTCATTAACATACACTTATTTTCAAGATGCCTACAAATGAGTCTTTCATGAATTGTTCTAAAACCTTTCCAGATACAGAGTCATGCTATTGTGTCTCTCTTTGTTTTCCAAATTTAAAAAAGGAAAGCACTGCGGATATTTAAGAAACTTTCTCTCTCAACATGGAGGATCCACAGCCATAACAAATCTAGAGCTAAATCATAAATGGAAAATTATCTTTCAGGTCTCCAGTAATATTATACTTGCAAAGAACACCATTGGTGGATTACGATAGAGAGAACTGCTCCTTGTCATGTGGTATAACTCCGTCTGCTGTCTTTTAGCAAGCATCCAGATGGATTCCATTTCTGGTCTCCAGAAAGACGAGACCAATCAACATGAAAAGCTGTGTCTCTGATTATCCATCACAATCATCCAAGGAGAATCACAATTTTTTTGTTTTCTACCCATCTTTCTTGTGAAGAGACCTGTGGTTTTATTTTTAATCGCGAAATCCATCTGTGCATTCATGAGCAATGACAATGCCAATGGTCGGTTTTTTGCTAGGGTGTGTTTCTTATGGTGGTTAGGAAAGCCTACCTTGAAAATGTCTCTCCTATTCTCTTTCAAAAATCTTTAATTCAGTTTCCTGAGGGACTATTTATGTTTCTGGTAATTATAAGACTTAAATATGCTTATGATATTATTATGACTTGAAGAACATTGCAGATTGAGGAACCAAACAAATAGCTTGAATTGGAATACCATGCTGATGAGAAATAAGACCTATAAAAACAAACTCATGTTTGAGAATTTTTATTTATGCACTCAAAGTACTTATTAATATTATCTCTTTTTCATGTAGGTTAAAATTGTATCACCATCTCTATAACATGGCTGGGATCAAAAAGAAAGAACTCTCTAGGTTTCTAACTTACACATATTCACAGACATACATACATCCCCACCTCCACTTCTCTGGAATAGGTCCATACTGTTTGTAAATTTAACATAAAGTTGATAACATTCTAACCTAAGTTGAGGAAGAGTCTAAGGAAAATGCTTATTTTCTTTTATGTCCCAGTAATGACTGCTTTAAGCTAAAATTTTTTTAAATAATTATTGTACTTTAAGTTTTAGGGTACATGTGCACAATGTGCAGGTTTGTTACATATGTATCCATGTGCCATGTTGGTGTGCTGCAACCATTAACTCGTCATTTAGCATTAGGTATATCTCCTAATGCTATCTCCCCCTCCCCCCATCCCACAACAGTCCCCAGAGTGTGATGTTCCCCTTCCTGTGTCCATGTGTTCTCATTGTTCAATTCCCACCTATGAGTGAGAACACGCAGTGTTTGGTTTTTTGTCCTTGCGATAGTTTACTGAGAATGATGATTTCCAGTTTCATCCATGTCCCTACAAAGGACACGAACTCATCATTTTTTATGGCTGCATAGTATTCCATGGTGTATATGTGCCACATTTTCTTAATCCAGTCTATCGTTGTTGGACATTTGGGTTGGTTCCAACTCTTTGCTATTGTGAATAGTGCTGCAATAAACATACGTGTGCATGTGTCTTTATAGCAGCATGATTTATAGTCCTTTGGGTATATACCCAGTAATGGGATGGCTGGGTCAAATGGTATTTCTAGTTCTAGATCCCTGAGGAATCGCCACACTGACTTCCACAATGGTTGAACTAGTTTACAGTCCCACCAACAGTGTAAAAGTGTTCCTATTTCTCCACATCCTCTCCAGCACCTGTTGTTTCCTGACTTTTTAATGATGGCCATTCTAACTGGTGTAGAAAGAAGAGAGAAGAATCAAACAGATGCAATAAAAAATGATAAAGGGGATATCACCACCGATCCCACAGAAATACAATTTACCATCAGAGAATACTACAAACACCTCTACGCAAATAAACTAGAAAATCTAGAAGAAATGGATAAATTCCTCGACATATACATCCTCCCAAGACTAAACCAGGAAGAAGTTGAATCTCTGAATAGACCAATAACAGCCTCTGAAATTGTGGCAATAATCAATAGCTTACCAACCAAAAACAGTCCAGGACCTGATGGATTCACAGCCGAATTCTACCAGAGGTACAAGGAGGAACTGGTACCATTCCTTCTGAAACTATTCCAATCAATAGAAAAAGAGGGAATCCTCCCTAACTCATTTTATGAGGCCAGCATCATCCTGATACCAAAGCCGGGCAGAGACACAACCAAAAAAGAGAATCTTAGACCAATATCCTTGATGAACATTGATGCAAAAATCCTCAATAAAATACTGGCAAACCGAATCCAGCAGCACATCAAAAAGCTTATCCATCATGATCAAGTGAGCTTCATCCCTGGGATGCAAGGCTGGTTCAACATATGCAAATCAATAAATGTAATCCAGCCTATAAACGGAACCAAAGACAAAAACCACATGATTATCTCAATAGATGCACAAAAGGACTTTGACAAAATTCAACAACTCTTCATGCTAAAAACTCTCAAGAAATTAGGTATTGATGGGACGTATCTCAAAATAATAAGGGCTATCTATGACAAACCCACAACCAACATCATACTGAATGGGCAAAAACTGGAAGCATTCCCTTTGAAAACTGGCACAAGACAGGGATGCCCTCTCTCACCATTCCTATTCAACATAGGGTTGGAAGTTCTGGCCAGGGCAATTAGGCAGGAGAAGGAAATACAGGGTATTCACTTAGGAAAAGAGGAAGTCAAATTGTCCCTGTTTGCAGATGACATGATTGTATATCTAGAAAACCCCATCTTCTCAGCCCAAAATCTCCTTAAGCTGATAAGCAACTTCAGCAAAGTCTCAGGATACAAAATCAGTGTACAAAAATCACAAGCATTCTTATACACCAATAACAGACAAACAGAGAGCCAAATCATGAGTGAACTCCCATTCACAATTGCTTCAGAGAGAATAAAATACCTAGGAATCCAACTTACAAGGGACATGAAGGACCTCTTCAAGGAGAACTACAAACCACTGCTCAATGAAATAAAAGAGGATACAAACAAATGGAAGAACATTCCATGCTCATTGGTTGGAAGAATCAATATCATGAAAATGGCCGTTCTGCCCAAGGTAATTTATAGATTCAGTGCCATCCCAATCAAGCTACCAATGACTTTCTTCACAGAATTAGAAAAAAACTAAAGTTCATATGGAACCAAAAAAGAGCCCGCATCGCCAAGTCAATCCTAAGCCAAAAGAACAAAGCTGGAGGCATCATGCTACCTGACTTCAAACTATACTACAAGGCTGCAGTAACCAAAACAGCATGGTACTGGTACCAAAACAGAGACATAGATCAATGGAACAGAACAGAGCCCTCAGAAATAATGCCGCATATCTACAACTATCTGATCTTTGACAAACCTGACAAAAACAAGCAATGGGAAAAGGATTCCCTATTTAATAAATGGTGCTGGGAAAACTGGGTAGCCATATGTAGAAAGCTGAAACTGGATCCCTTCCTTACACCTTATACAAAAATTAATTCAAGATGGATTAAAGACTTACATGTTAGACCTAAAACCATAAAAACCCTAGAAGAAAACCTAGGCAACACCATTCAGGACATAGGCATGGGCAAGGACTTCATGTCTAAAACAACAAAAGCAATGGCAACAAAAGCCAAAATTGACAAACGGGATCTAATTAAACTAAAGAGCTTCTGCACAGCAAAAGAAACTACCATCAGAGTGAACAGGCAACCTACAAAATGGGAGAAAATTTTCACAACCTACTCATCTGACAAAGGGCTAATATCCAGAATCTACAATGAACTCAAACAAATTTACAAGAAAAAAACAAACAACTCATCGAAAAGTGGGCAAAGGACATGAACAGACACTTCTCAAAAGAAGACATTTATGCAACCAAAAAGCACATGCAAAAATGCTCATCATCACTGGTCATCAGAGAAATGCAAATCAAAACCACAATGAGATACCATCTCACACCAGTTAAGCTAAAACTTTGTTAGAGGTTACTTACACTTTAGGTTTTTTTTAAAATTCCCATTTTTTTTTTTTTTGACCTTTGAGAAAGGAGAGTGACCATTGCCCCAAATATCTTTCCCCCTTCTTATTCAGTAGTAAAGCTTCCTTTTCAGTTGGGCATGTGGCTAATTGGAATAAAGATTTTTTCCAGCCTCCCTTGCAGCTGGGTCTGGCCATGTGACCAAGTGTTTGGCAATGGGATACAAGCAGAGGTAGGGTGTGCAGTTTCTGAGAAGTGTATGCATCTCTGCTTCAATCCTCCCACCTTCCTTTAGGCCGTCATGAGAGACTGGATTGGTTGGAGCTCCAGCAGCCAGCCTAGAGTGTAAGTCTGAGAATAGAAGCCATGCCTGATGGAGCAAGGTAACAGTGCCTTGGGTCTTTTACACCATGGAGCACCATCTTAACTCTGGATTGACACCCAGAAGACCTATTGAATAATTTCTACTTTTAGAAATAATAGCCTTATTATTTTGGGATTCTTTATTACCCAGGGCCCATTATGTACGTTTTTAAAAAATTGGATAGTGTCCTACTAATAAAAGATGATTCTAGCAGATGTCATTTCCAACTAAGGCCCAAATAGTGATACATATAAGTGCAATAGAAATTTTCAAGAGCACTAACTCTTTTAGTACTATCATTAGGCAGTCAAGAACTTTTAACATAAAGAAAAATTTAAAAGAAAATGAAGTTGTATGCATGTTATTTTAACCTTAAAGATACTTTCCTTTTTCAAGTTCCCCTTCCACATTCTATCTACTAACCTGAACTTATGTAATTCAGCACCGAAAAATCTGACTTCAACTGCCAGCACCTGTTAACGTTTGCTTGCTCTGGAAACAGAAACTGCTCTTCTTAAGACAGGGGCAGGAGAGATGTGTTGGAAAATTAACACACACCTCCCAACTCAGGAGAAGCCCTGAAAAAATGACTGAAAGGAGACCACGTATAAATACCCCAGCTCCTTTGTTCTTTGAGTGAATTAACTCAGAGGCATTTGTTCTACACTTGATTGCAGAGTTCTCCACTGCAATTGAGATCAGAGTGGTGACTGACTTGCTAGCATGCTCTTTGTTATTTCTTTTTTTAATTTTTTTTTTTTTTGAGACAAAGTTTCGCTCTCATCACCCAGGCTGGAGTGCAATGGCACAATCTCAACTCACTGCAACCTCCGCCTCCTGGGTTCAAGTGATTCTCCTGCCTCAGCCTCCCGAAGTAGCTGGGATTACAGATGCCTGCCACCATGTCCAGCTAATTTTTTTGTAGTTTTAGTAGAGACCGGGTTTCACCATGTTGGCCAGGCTGGTCTTGAACTCCTGACCTCAGGTGATCCACCTGCCTCGGCCTCCCAAAGTGCTGGGATTACAGGCATAAGCCACCACACCCGTCTGCCTGCCCTTTTTTGACAGCTTTTTTTTTCCTTTTTCTCAATTGCCTACTCCTCTACCCTTGTTTTCTGGGTTCACATCCTAAATAAACTATTGCATGTGAATCTTTATCTAAGGATCTGCTTTTGGAGACTTAGAAAAATGCAGACTCATTTGGTGAGTATTTAATATATGGTGGAGATGGAAGTCAGGGAAACAGAGGAGTGGTATAACCAATATTAAAGGTGATACAGAAGTAGGTTGGGGGCACTGGAACAAAGACATAACACTTACATATTGTGTGAGTGGCAGCAAAAACACTTATGACCAGGGGAATAATACAATGACATGACATAGTTGCAAAGTAAGCCAAGAGTACTTTTGCCTCTTTTTACTTCAGTCTTCAATGGTAGAACACAGCAAAACTTTAACCACACCCCTCCAAAAAAAAAAAAAAAAAAAAAAAGGCTAGTAATGTCTTGAGAAAATTTAACCCTGAAATCCTTAGAAGAGTAGTTTTCACATCCTTTAAATAAGATGAATTGACTTAGGATGAAAGTCAGCTACAATAATTTCTTCAGGAAGAGTATAAACAGGAATCACTGTGCTTAATATTTTCCCCCAGTATTGACCAAGTGCCCAGATATGTAGCAGTTAATTAATAAATGTTTGTTGAGTAAAGTATGGTGGAGAGGAGAGCAGAATAAAGTTAGCAGATTGGTTAATCAAATGCACTATACTAGTTACAGAAAATCAAACATCACAGTTGGAGAATATATTTGCAATACATAACCAATAAAGGAATTCAATTCAGAATATGTAAAGAATTACAAAGGCACTAACCCATAGGAAAAACATGACCGAAAAGTACACATGATCATACCTAAACGGTCAATAACCATGTGATAACATGTTCAACTTCATGGCTATCAGAGCAACACAAATTCAAACAGCAATGTAATGCCACGCCTTCTAACTAGATGGATTTAAAATAAAAAGACAGTAATCCCAGCACTTTGGGAGGCCGAGGCAGGCGGATCACGAGGTCAGGAGATCGAGACCATCCTGGCTAACATGGTGAAACCTCGTCTCTACTAAAAATACAAAAAATTAGCCGGGCGTGGTGGCGGGCGCCTTTAGTCCCAGCTACTCGGAGAGGCTGAGGCAGGAGAATGGCGTGAACCCGGGAGGCGGAGATTGCAGTGAGCCAAGATCGCGCCACTGTACACCAGCCTGGGCGACAGAGCGAGACTCCGTCTCAAAAAATAAATAAATAAATAAATAAATAAAAATAAAAAGACAGTGTAAAGTATTGGCAAAGATGTGGAACAGTTGGAACTCTCATATACCACTAGTGGAAAGGTAAACTGGTACAACTAGTTTGAAAATTTCTTTCACAATATTTACTAAATAAATGTCAACATATATACTCCCTATGGTCCAACAGCTCCACTTCTGGGTATATAGCTGACAGAAGTGCATTCACGGGTTTATCAAAAGACATGAACTAGAACATAATGTAGCAACAGTATCAATAATAATCCCAAACTGGGGACAACCCAAACATCCATCTACAGAGGAATGAGAGCATAAATTGTGCTATAGTCAATGGACTGTTCTACCATAATGAAAATTAATGAACTACAGTTGCACACGGCAACGTGTATGACTCCCATAAACATAGTATTTGAGTGAAAGAAGTCAGATACTAAAATACAGACTGTATGATTCTAAATACATCAGTACAAAAACGGCAAAACTACTCTATGCTGCCAGAAGTCAGGATGGTAGTTATTCTTGGGAGAAGGTAATGATTTCAAGGGAAGAAGAGGGGGTGCTTCTGAAGTGTTAGTTATTTCAGTAATTCTTCGATCACTCACTAGTTTGGGAATTTGCTGGAAGGACTAATAAAATTCAACATAATGTTATAGTCATGGTTAAGATTTATTATAGCAAAGGATGCATGCAGGAATAACAGAAAAAAGATACTATACAGGCACAGGCTAGAAGGTTGACAGTAAGCTTTCTTGTCCTCATTCTCTGAGGAACTCTGGATACATCTCCAGCTGTAAACTGCAGGGATCTGTGTGAGATAACCATGCCCAAGAGTGCTTGCTTATAGCTTGTGATCCAAAGTTCTTAAATGGAGTTGGTCACATTCCTTCCACTTAATCAGCCATGGTGCAAACCCTACACCAGGTCCTGGGTGCACATCACAGACGTTCATGTTTACTGTAAACATGCTGATAACTTGGTTCATCTTGACCCATTACTTTGAGCATATAGATTAGTGTCATTAGACAGTCAGTATGTAAACATTCCAGTAGTTTAATTCTCAGAATTGACCAAGAGTCACTGCCATGGCTACAGAGATAAACGAAAATTGAGTGAAACACATCCACTGCATAAACTCCTTCTGTTCACTTGTAATGCTGTCTCTCTTGCTCTGGGACTGATTGTATGGGTGTGTTTAGTCTGTGGTTATGAATGCAGATAATACTGAAAACACTATTTAAAAAAAGTATTCATATACTAGTAATTCAGAACCATCACTTAGAGCTTGTTTGGGAAGATAAATGCTGTTTTCCCAGGTTCTTGTGAGATTATTGAAACCCTGGGAAGTTATCAAAATAATTTTGGGAAGCCTTTGGGTAATATAAAAAAACAGAGGTTACTCTAAATCTAAGAACTATTAAAGTGATGTGAAGACAAAGTCAATTAAATTTGTGATGTTGAGTTTCAGAATATGTTTAAGTAGGCATGTGGTAGTAATTTTGTTAAAACAAAAGATTGTATTCAGATGTTTTGGCTATTCTTTAATATGTTTGAAGTGACCAAATAACCAAATTAGAAACAAATTTATGATTCAGATGTAAACCTTTATAGGAATTTAATTGATTGCATATTCTGCATTAAAAATTACCAACAATGATTTTTAATAGATTTTATTTTTAGAGAAGTTTTATGTTCACAGCAATACTGAGCAGAACATACAGAGATTTCTTATATACCCACTTCTCCAACATAGGCACAGTCCTCCCATTATCAACATCCCTCACCAGAGTGGTACATTTGTTAAAATTGATGAACCTACCCTGACACATTGTTATCACCCCAAATTCATAGTTTACATTAGGGTTCACTCTTGGTGTTGTACATTCTATGGATTTGGACAAATTTATCATGATTTGCATCCATCACTACAGTATCATGGCAGAGTAGTTTTAAATGTTTATGGGTTATGTTTATAATTTTAAAATTGAACATTAAAATATATAGGCAATAAAAAGTCAGCAGAGCTGAGTTATGCCAACATTTTACTACTTATTGATTATACGGCTTTAAACAAGTTTTTTAACCTTCTGCTTTCTTATCTGTGCAATAAACGGAGGCAATAGTGTCAATGATATATTCTATGGGGTTTTTCTAGCAGTACAAGTTTACGTTTTAATAAATTACTGCCTCAGTACCACTGACTAATCCAACAAATAATCTGTGTATCCACTATAACTAAGGTGTTAGGCTGAGTGATATGGGGAAAAAATGCTGGAAAACAGGATTTCTGGTTTTGAGAAGCTAAGTTTGGTGAGCACGACACCCAAACACCACAACTTATAGCAAGGGAATGAGGCTAGCGTGAAACTGGAGAATTAAGAAAGACCTCATCGTTCAGGTAGCACCTGAAAGGAACCTTCATGAACCAATAGGATTTTAATAGGGAAAAGAAGAGTAAGTTCATGTCAGGGGAACACTTAAGCAAAAGCTTCCATCATGGAAATGCTTGGTTAAACAGAAAATAGTCCATTTTTTCTGGCTTGGGGATTGAGAAACACTTAAAGGAAGGAAAGAAAGATTGGTATCAAATCATGAAGGGCCTTAACGTTCATGCAAAGGATTCTGCAGTCAGTGAAGACCTAAGAAGGTTTTTTAGGATGATGAAGAACATAGTTAAATCTGGTTTTCAGATTCATATTTCCCAAATGTAGCAGGTTGGGTTGTGCAGAAAGCAGACTTAGAGACAGAGTTTAGTGTTTGAGATGTGTATTAGGAAGTGCCCTTGGGACACGACTCCTAAGGATGGAAGAAGAGGAAGCAGACTTGAGAGCTAAAGGCTGCCTGCCAGCCACATTCCCAGGGGCAAGAAAACAAATCCTTCCTTGAAGGGGTATCTAGGTGGTACACCAGGGCATCTGCCACATCAAATTTGTGCTTTAGAATCACTCAGGGGCCGTGAGAGGCCCAGGTTTCACTCTGAATTGGTAGACATCCAATACAGCCAGACACTGTTATTTTAAATAAACTTCCCAGATGATTTTGATGCACAGAAATCTGATAACTACTCTTTTAGACAATCATTCAAAATCATTGAGTAAAGACTCCGAGCCAGGCCTTTGAGCTTTGATTGTAGGACATCTCCTCTGCCTTACGGCACCTTCCTTTGATAAAACAACTCCATGAAAAAAGCATAACTGACATCTGGTATTTTGCAGATAAGGAAACTAGCTTAGAAAGCATAAGTGACAATGACCAAGGTCAAACAGCTGCTAAATATCACTCAGTCTCAAACTCGCCCCTTCTCACTCTGAGTCTTTCTCCCTTTCCCTCTCGCTTCCTCTCTCTTTAATATATTTTAAATTTACTACTGTATAGAGTATAATGTTCTCAGAAGAAAATGACTGTCCTTATTATCCTTAGAAACATTTCCAGTGTTATGTTTGTGGCCCATCTTACAAAAATAAAAGTTTGTCCCTGTTATGGTAAAAATAGACTCTCTGCTATATTCTCTCTGGCATAGATGGCCATACAGTCCTGGCTTTTCATCCTGGCAATAGCTTTTGCTTTAACTCCCAACACTAGATACTGAAAAGAAAGTGCAATACTCTCTCATCTGTCTTTTCTGAATAAATCCTTCTTAGATCTTCATGAGATTCTGATGGATCCTCATAAGATTGAGTTGGGTTTTCCAGAAAAAGGGGAGCGTTTTACATTCCCCTCCAAGAGGCAACTAAGGCTTTAGGTGGCATCAGTGAGGATGTGCTTTAAAAGAAAAAAAGTTAAAATGAGAATAGGATGAATTTCATGGGCAGAGAGCCTTTTTTTTTTTAAATGTGAGTATGTGATACCTTCTTCAAATCTCCCATCAACTCTCTGATTCTCTTAAAATCACTACACCTGTGCAAAACAAAGAGCGGTGCCCTACAAACCCTCCACGTGAATCCATGCTTTCTTGATGCTGACAGTGATGATGACAAGTGAGTCTTAATTTTTCATCAACTGAGTGTGGCCTAGGGACAATGAAGAAGATACTCTGGATACACCATTGGTAGATGAGGTTGTACTTTATTTTCTTTTTTTATTATTATTATACTTTAAGTTTTAGGGTACATGTGCACAATGTGCAGGTTTGTTACATATGTATACATGTGCCATGTTGGTGTGCTGCACCCATTAACTTGTCATTTAGCATTAGGTATATCTCCTAATGCTATCCCTCACCCCCCGCACCCCACAACAGTCCCTGGAGTGTGATGTTCCCCTTCTTGTGTCCATGTGTTCTCACAATAGCAGAGACTTGTACTTTATTTTCTACCCTTCTACTCAAAATTAAACCATGGTTTGGAGACACATTAGGGGACAGCCTTTACATGGCAGTGTTGATGATGATGTTTTTCTTCTTAGAGAAAAAAAGTCTGATACTGATATTCATCAGCATGCTGGGATTTTAGCAGGTTAGAAGCTATTAAGTACACTTATGTATTAACAACTTCCACAACAAAAGCTCTTAATTGCTTGTCTGGCACAACTTGTACTTTCTGAGCTATGATATGTAAGCAGTGAATGTTTTAATTTTTCAATATCTGGCAATCTTATTCAGAATTCCTAATCTTGTGGTGGAGTGAAGTTTGACCCAAATCGTTCAAGGGGATTTCATCCAGATTTTACAGACTCCCACTGAAGTCCATGGCCTTAAAGTTACATGGGTTTATTTCCCTTTCAGAAAGAGGATAGAGCTCACCAAATGGGAGAAAGTAATTTACTGTTGCTTAAGGCCACAGGCACTTACAGCTCAGTTCTACAGAACTTTAGCTATAATCTTTAACCCATACAAATATATTTTTTCTTCACTGATTTATAATGCCACCCTTATTATAAATGAAATTCTCAAATGTATTTGGGTTTGTTTCCAGACTCCTCTGTTCTACTGATGTCTGCCAATTTCATGTGCTGATACCAAAATATTGTGTGTGTGTGTGCGTGTGTGTGTGTGTGTGTGTGTGTGTGTTTAAGAGACAGGGTCTCACTATGTCCCCAAGCTGGAGTACAGTGGCATCATCATGGCTGACTGCAGCCTTGAACACCTGGGCTCAAGCGATCCTCCCACCTCAGCCTCCTGAGTAGCTGGGACTACAGGTGAGCACCACCACACCTGGCTATTTAAAAAAAATTTTTTTTTTGTAGAGACAGGGTTCTCCAAGCTGGTCTGGAACTCCTGGCTTCAAGAGTTCCTCCCACCTAAGCTTCCCTTGTAGTTAGGACTACATGCATGAGCCACCACACCTCGCCTTTAAATGTTTTAATTTTGGTATCTCTCAGGCTAGAAAGAAAAGAAGGAGAACTGTATGAGTATTTGTGAAAGTGGACTGACTCCTCCCTGCTCAGGACAGCAGCTGACCCACCGGCCTTCTCTAGGCTGCTCCTGGTTTTCTTCATGTCACCTCTCTAGGCTCTCTTTCTCAGTGTTGTTATGGTCACTTCTTTCTCCACCCACTCCTTTCATGTTGGTGCTTGCCTGAGTTACATTCTTAGGCCATTCTCATTTGATGTAGTTTTCCTGGGCAATCTTAACTCTGTGTATGGTTTCAGGTAGCACCCACACTGGCATGTCTTCCACTCTTCCTTGCCTGGCCCCAGATTTGTGCTTCTTACTGCCTCCTTGATTGGTCTGAGACTTTGGGGGTTTCTCAGGCCGCTCAATCTCAACATGTTAAAAAAGTAGTCCTACATACTCTACTCCAAACCCACTCTTTCTCTTTCATTAACTGTCTCTGCCCCAATAGCACCACCATCTAGGAGTTATCCCAGTCAAATGCTTGGAAGCTATCTCCAAGCATATTACTTGTGACCCTATCATCTACATCCATTTGGATATATCTTCCTGATTCTACCTCTTTGGTGTTTATTAAATCTATTTCCTTCTTCCCACTCCTACTTCCACTGCCTTATTTGAGCCGTTCGGTATTCTTCTCAGGGGCTTCACCTGTAGCTCCCTAACTGGAGTCCTGCTGTATCTAATCCATTGAGAGGCAAGTGGTATTTTATTTAGTTTTATTTTATTTTATTTTATTATTTTTGAGACAGGACCTTGCTCTCTTGCCTAGGCTAGCGCACAGTGGCATGATCATAGCTCACTGCAACCTCAAATTCCTGGGCTCAAGCTACTCTGGCCTCAGCTGCCCAAGCACCTGGGATTATAGGCGTGCCCCACCACACCTGGCTAATTTCTTTTTAAAAAATTTTTGTAGACAGGCTCTCACCACATTGCCCAGGTTGGTCTTGAACTACTGGTCTCAAGCAATTCCCGTTCCTCAGTCTCCCAAAGTGCTGGGATTACAGACTTGAGCCACTGTGCCCAGCCTGCAAGTGATATTTTAAAGATGTCAACCTACTTATGTTGTTCTTAAAACACTTTGATGTTGTCTATAATCTTCATAATGAAATTGAAGTGCTAAGGCATGGCATCTGAGGCGTTCGCCATCCACCCCCTCCCTATTTCTCTATACTCATTGACTCTGACCTGGCTTATCAAACACTTGCCTTTCCTGAATGTCCTTTCATGTCTGTGTGCCTTTATAAATCCTGTTCCCTGTACCTGGGACAGTATTTCTCCCAAATCACCAAAGTCAAGAGGCTTTAACTCATCTGGCTTACATTAATTGCCTTGAAGACTCAGCTCAGGGTATTTCATTTTGCAAGGATTTTCTCACAACTTTAATTCCAGCTAGGTCAGGTGTCTTATCTTTGAGACATAAAATAAATATGAGAAATCCTACTCCGGCATATGGTTTATAATATTGATATGTTTATTAGCCTCCTTTAAATAGACTTTTAGTTTCCAGAAGACTATGTTCATTTTAGGGTTGCCAATACCTATCTTGGTAATTGACTTATAGGACTGTGCTGCCCAACATGGTAGCCATTAGCTACATATGGCTATTTAGACTTAAGTTAAATAAAATTAAAAATTCAGTTTCTTAGTCACACTAGTTACATTTCAAGTGCTTAGTAGCCACACATGGCCAGTGGCTACTGTATTATCCAATGAATATATAGAAGAACATTTCCATTGTCACAGAAAGTTCTGTGGGACAGCATTGACATAGGAAGTGCTCAGTAAATGTTGGTAAGGTAAGTTAAGGATATATGAATTACTTGTGTTTTTTTGTTTTGAGACAGAGTTTTGCTCTATTGCCCAGGATGATCTCGGCTCACTGCAACCTCCACCTCCCAGGTTCAAGCAATTCTTGTGCCTCAGCCACCCAAGTAGCTGGGATTACAGGCATGCACCACCACCCCTGGCTAATTTTTATTTTATTTTATTTTATTTATTTTATTTTATGAGCCTGTTGCCCAGACTGGAGTGCAGTGGTGTGATCTCGGCTCACAGCAACCTCTGCCTCCCGGCTTCAAGAGATTCTCCTGCATTAGCTTCCTGAATAGCTGGGGTTACAGGCACCCGCCACCATGCCTGGCTAATTTTGTATTTTTAGTAGAGACAGGGTTTCACATGTTGGCCAGGCTGGTCTCAAACTCCTGGCCTCAAGAGATCTGCCCGCCTCGGCCTCCCAAAGTGTTGGGATTATAGGCGTGAGTCACTGCGCCTGGCCATGAATAACTTTTTAACTGAAATTCTTATTGGAATAATTGTAGATTCTCTCTCTCTCTCTCTCTCTATATATATATATATATACACACACATACATATATATGTATATATACACATACACGTATATAATTAACTACACAGAGAAATACATACATAAATACATACATATATATATACACACATATACATGTATATATATGTACAGGTGTGCACCACCACATCCGGCTATTTTTGTATCTGTACATGTATTTTATGTATATGTATATGTATATGTATGTATGTATTTCTCTCTCTCTCTCTGTGTAGTTATACAATTACACCCCATGTGTAGTTCATATAGTCACCATCACAGTCAAGACATAGTTCTATCACCACAAGATACCTCCTGTCACTATTTTATAACAACATCCACCTTCTTCCTGCACCTCTCATTCCCTCCTTAACCCCTGACAACTACCAGTCTGTTCTACATTCATAAAACATTTCAAAAATGTTATATAGATAGTATATAACCTTTTAGGGTATTTTTCACTAAGCATAATTCCCTACATATTTATAATCCATGATGTGGCACAAATCAATCACTTCTTTTTATTGCTGAGTACTATTTCATGGTATGTATTAATACGTACCACAGTTTGTTTAACTATTTACCTATTGAAGGATATGTAGGCTGTCTCCAATTTTTGGCTATAACAAATAAAGCTGCTATGAAAATTCTTGTTCATGTTTCTGTGTGAAAGTGAATTTTCAGTTTTCATTTCTCTGAGAGGAATGTCTGTCTTAGTTCATTCAGGCTATTATAACAAAAGACCACTAACTTATAACAAAAGACACAAACGACATAAATTTGTTTCTCACAGTTCTGGAGTCTGGCAAGTCCTAGATGAAAGCACCAGCAGATTCAGTGTCTGGCGAGGGTCTAAGTACAGTGGTCTTCTCTCTGGAATCTCACATGGAGGAAGGGGAAAGCAGCTCTCTCAGTGCTTACATAAGGACACTAATTCTTTTCATAAGGGCTTCACCTTCATGACCTCATCTAATCTTAATTATTTCCCAAAGACTCCATCTCCTAATACCATCAAACTGGCATGTAGGATTTCAATATGTGAATTTTAGAGGGATGCAAATATTCACCCCATAACAATGCCCAGAAATGTAATTGCTGGATTATATGACAACAGTATATTTAGTTTTGTAAGAAACTACCAAACTGTTTTTCAGAGTAGCTGTACCATTTTACATTCCCACTATCAACGAATGATTTATAAAGTTTCTCTGTGTCCTCACCAGCATTTGGTGTTGTCACTATTTTCCATTTCAGCCAGTCTGATAGGTGTCTAGTGACCTCTCATTGTGGTTTCAATTTGAATTTCCCTAATGTTTAATGACATTGAACATCCTTTTGTGTGCCTATTTGCCATCTGTATATTCTCTTGGGTGAAATGTCTGCTCTTGTCTTTTAATTATTTTCCATTTAGATTTCTTTTTCTGTTGAGTTTTGAGAGTTCTTTGTATACCCTGTATGTCAGATAGGTAGTTTGAAAGTATTTTCTTCCAGTTTGTACCTTGTTTGTTCATCCTATTCACATGGTCTTTCACGGAGAATATGTTTTTAATTTTGATGAGGTCTAATTTATCAATCTTAATTTTTATAGATCATAGTTTTGGTGTCAGGTCTAAGAACTCTTTCCGAGACCTAGATCTTGAAGATTTTCTGCTATTTTTTAAGAGTGTTATGTTTTACATCTAAGCCCATTTTGAGTTAATTTTTGTGTAAGATATGAGGTTTAGGTTGAAGATTTGTTTTTATTATAGTAAAATATTCATAACATAATTTAACATTGTAACCGTTTTTAAGGGTACAGTTTAATGGCATTAAGTACACTCCCCTTCTTTTGCAACCATGACCACTATCCATCACCACAACTTTTTAACCATTTCAAACTGAAACTCTGTATCTATTAAGCAATAACTTGGCATTCCTCCCTTTTCCTAGCCTCTGGTAGCCACTAGTCTACTTCTTGTATCTATGAATTTGACTATTCTAGACACCTCATCTAAGTGGAATTATACAATATTTATCCTTCTGTGTTTAGCTCACTTAGCATCATGGCTTCAAGGTTCATCCATGTTGTCACATGTATCAGAATTCCATTCTTTTCAGGGATGAAGAATATCCCCTTCCATGTGTATACCACGTTTTGTTTTTCATTCATCTGTTGATGGTTGGGATGTTTCCATCTTTTGGCTATTGCAAATAATGCTGCAATAAACATTGATGTACAAATATTTGTTCAAGTCCTTGCTTTCAGTTCTTTTGGGTATATACCCAGAAGTGGAATTGTTAGATTCTATGTTAATTCTATGTTTATTTTTTAAAAACTGTAATAGTGTTTTCTGCAGAAGCTGTACCATTCTACATTCTCACCAGCAGTTCACAAGGGTTCTAATTTCTCAACATTCTTGCCAACATCTGCTATTTTCTGTGTTTTTTAAGTAGCCATGCTATTAAGTGAGAGGTGGTATTTGTGGTTTTAATTTGCATTTCTCTGGTTAGTGACTTTAAGCTTCATATAATGTGCTTATTTTATATCTTCTTTGGAGAAATGTCATACAAGTTATTTGCCTATTTTATATTAAAGATTTTTTAATCGTTGTTGAGTTTTAGGAGTTCTTTCTATCTTCTGGATATTGATTCCTTACCAGATATATGATTTACAGATTTTTTTTCCATACAATGGGATACCTTTTCACTCTGTTGATTGTGTCTTTTGCACAGAAGTTTTAAATCTTAGGTAGTCCAACTTATCTAATTTTTCTTTTTTACCCTATTCTTTTGGTGTCATATTAGAAATTACTGCTAAATCCAATGTTGTGTAGGTTTTCCTTTATGTTTTCTTCTAAGAGTTTTATGGTTTTGGCACTTACATTTACATCTTTGGTAAAAATGTAGCTAATTTCTGTATATAATGTTAGGTAACCAAGGGCCCATCTTCACTTTTTGCAAGTGGATGCTCAGCTTTCCCAGGGCCATTTGTTAAAAAGACTGTTCTTTCCCCACCCTGAATGGTCTTGGCAACCTTGTCAAGAATCATTTGACAATATGCAAGGGTTTATTTATGGGCTCTCTATTCTATTTGATCAGTCTATGATTTCATGCCAATACCATACTCTTTTGATTATTGTTGCTTTGTAGAGAGCTTTGAAATAAAAATATTAGTTTTTTAACTTTGTTCTTCTTTTCCAAGGTTGTTTTGGCTATTCCAAGTCTCTTGAGATTCCATTTGAATTTTAGGATAGATCTTTCTTCTGCTGCAAAAACATTTGGATTTTGCTAGGGATTGCATGGAATCTGTAGGCTGCTTTAGGTAGTATCAATATCTTAACAAAATTAGGTCTTCCAATCTATGAACATGGGATGTCTTTCTATTTGTTTATGTCTGTGTATTAGTCCATTCTTGCATTGCTATAAATAATTACCTGAGACTGGGTAATTTATTAAAAAAAAGAGGTTTGATTGGCTCATGATTCCACAGGCTATATAGGAAGCATGGCAGGGGAGGCCTCAGGAAACTTACAATCACGGTGGAAGGCAAAGAGGAAGGAGGCACATCTTACATGACCAGAGCAGAAGGAATGGAGTGAATGTGGAGGTGCTACACACTTACAGAAAAAAAAAAAAAACAGATTTCACTTACTATCATGAGAAGAACAAGAGGGAAATCCACCCCCATAATCCAGTCACCTCCTACCAGGCCCCTCCTCTAACACTGGGGATTTTAATTGGACATGAGATTTGGGTGGGAACACAAATCCAAACCATATCAGTCTGCTTTAATTTGTTAAGTATTTTGGGCCAGGCATGGTGGCTCATGCCTGTAATCCTAGCACTTTGGGAGAATAATGGCTTCTTTTTAAAACACATACATTTATTGTCTAAAATTTCAAGCAATTTTAAGGAATATAGAGAAGTAAACAAACAACCCAAAATCTTTTAATCAAAAATGTCTCTTGGTTTATAATATTCCATAAATCTTCCTGTATAGAAAGTGATAAACATATAAGGTTATAACAAGTAGGATAAGTTGACGGATATACTTTTTCAAGCATCATCCATATGTGGATGATAGCACACAAGCTACTTTAAAACTAAATTATACTTAATCTTATTAAAATTAAATAAGAAAAGAAGCTAAAATGTGCCTGCAATAATCTCTCAACTTCAGAAAAAGGTTTTTTTCATATCAAGAGAGATAAGTTTGAAACATATTCCCTTAAAGGTAAGAAAAATAGACTGTGAAAAAAGCATGATGAGATCGGAAGTGGGGTTTTCTATCTATCTGCTGCAACTTTAATAATATACATTGACCACTTGCTGAGGAAATCATTATACTTAAACCTCCTTACAACTCCCTTCTTTCTACCTTCAGATTTTAGTAAGTTATCTAATGATACTGACATTGTCAAGGTTTATATTTTTATGTTCTGATTTAAAACTGCCAAACACAGTGGTTTAGTCTTAGATTTATTTTAAAATAAATATGATTATCATTATCACAACATTTGATCACAGCTTCATCGTTCATGAGATTTATGTTTTAAATTTATCTTAGTTGTATAAATTTGATAATGAAGTAGAATATTATAAAGGTTTTTATCTGCTGTGTATACTGATTTATTGCGTTTGAGAACAATTGACTGTTGCCTTGAAAATCTGAAGAACACCAGTGTAGTAAAATAAACATTCTTAGGTCACCCTTTCTTTCCCTCAGAACACCCTCAGGCATTGCTTGACGCTGTGAAGAAATCTAAATGCATACTGACTTTCTTTTTCTTATATGTAAATTGCCTTTTCTGTCTGGATATTCAGAACATTATTTGTCTTTGAAGTTCTGTAACGGGCAGAGATCCCGTACCTCCACGGGTTTTTCCTCCTAAAGGCCCTCAAACTGTCACCCTCCCTGACCCCCCTCATTCCTTCCGCTCCTGACTTTGATCCCGCCGATGAGCCCCCGCCATATCACCATCCACAGCCCTTCCCCCCGCTGCCGCCCAGCCCGCAAGGGCTCCGCCCCCGGCGGCAGCCTCACCTCCTTCCGCCAACCCCGGCCTTCCTTCCCCGTCCTCTCCTACTTCCTTTCTTCCACCTTTCAGCCCTCCTACTACTCGCTCCAGATCTCACCTCCCTGTCCTCGCTCCTCTTCGAGAAGTAGCAGGGGCAGAAGGCATCGTTCGCGTCCATGTCCCCTTTTCTATGGCTGATCTTTCACAAATCGAAAACATCGTTTCCATCTCTAACCAAACCTTTAACCAGCTTCTCCTCAGAAATTACCAACTTTTAGCAACCTGTGAAGACGCAGAGGACTCCAGAGACGGCCTCACACCCTTCTAATACGTCAACGACAATACGCCAGTCAGCCGACACCAGTCAGATAAGATCTACCATAACAACCCCTCATCCAACATCCCTCATCCAGCCATTTCCAGGGTCGAGTCTGCCAAACACCCTAAATAACTATCATCCTCTTTTCCTTCTGGGCTAAACCTAGGTCCAACGCCCAATGTCTCGGTTCCACCAGCTCCTAGACGACCTCCGCAGGGACAGCTGGCTCATCGCAGACCCCTCCCTGCCCCTTGGCTGGCTCACGGCTTTGGCATAGACTTCACACCGAGGAGGTGTTCATATATAGCGCCCTACTACTTGGCCTTATACTCCTCCTGCGCCCTGTCCACAACCCTCACAGTCCTCCCTTACCACTCCCCCACAACGCCCCTGTTCAGCAGGAAGTAGCCAGACGAACTACAATGCCCGTTTCCCCACTTCTTAAAAAACAAAAAAGGGAGGAATGTTAGGTAACAGGGGTACCTTAATGGGGCCGGTTCCGGGTTCTTCTCCCCTCCTTGACCGGGCGCTGTCTGAACCCGCCAAAGGAGGGCCAATCAGAAAGAAGCATCTCCCGCCTTCCCTTGGGCCCGCCCCACGTAGGCCCACGGGATATAAAACCCAGCACACCAGCAGCTGTCTCTCTCTCTCTCTCCTCTCTCTCCCCCCCGCGCGACCTGACCTCTACCTCTCCAATAAAGATCTCTTGGCTGCCACCTGTGTCGTCTCTGACTAGCCTGTTGCCCTTCACCTTCCAGGGAAGGCTCAGAAACCCCAGGCTGGAGGAGTCTCTGTGGACACCAGAGACCATTGCTGGGCTGGCGGATTGAAGGATGGCCACTGAGAGGTCACAGATAAGGGG
This sequence comes from Symphalangus syndactylus, assembly GCF_028878055.3. Classification (NCBI taxonomy): domain Eukaryota; kingdom Metazoa; phylum Chordata; class Mammalia; order Primates; family Hylobatidae; genus Symphalangus; species Symphalangus syndactylus. Next base: position 66,192,546 of record NC_072446.2, read on the forward strand.
TTCCCTAGATGTTTGCTACTCAGAGTGGTGGTAGGGCCGGCAGCAGCAGCATCACCTGCGAGGTTGTTAGGCTTGCGGAATCTCAGGACCCAGCCAATTGAATCTGAATCTGCATTTTAATTCACAGGCACATTAAAGTTTGAGAAGCACCAGTTCAGGTGGTGGCAAAGAGGCCAGCCCACTGTTCTGCTTCTCAGCCCCTCCTCCTCCCCACCTCTGCTAGCCTCTTAAGCAAAGCTCAATCCTGCAATGGTCCTGAACAAAATTTCTGCAAATCCCGAGTGTTGGGGGAGAGGGCGTGCAGGAGCTGCCCCCGCCCCCGGGGACTACTGGGAGTAAGCGTGATTGGATTGGTCGCCTGCTCCAGCTCCCGGCTCCCGCACCCGGAGTGTAGACACGCCCCCCGACCCTCCCCCTCACCTCCACCCCCGGCCGCTGCTACAGCCTGCCTCCCTCCGGCTGCCACGAAAACCCGGAGCAGCTGCGTACGCTCATGGACACTCCTCTGAGGGGCGAAGCCGGGCAGCTGGGCATGCTCAGTAGCTGGAGGAGGTTTGGGTGGAGAGTAGAAAGCTGTGGCTCTGCCTCCCACCCCCTCCCGCTGGCCCCTGCTCCCCTTGCCCCTACCCAGCCTGTAGTAGTTCCCCAGCGTGCGCCCGGGGAGACCGGGAACATGGCGGTGGGAGCGCTGTAGCAGCTGAGAAGGGGCTGAGGCACCGCCGCTTCGCTGACAGCCGGCCAGCAGGTAGGCAGGCGCGCCTGTCGGGGCTGCCTGGGTGGGTGTCCGCGAGAGGAGAGGCGCCTGCGGGGATGCGCGCCGCTGGTACCCGGAGCATCTCTCTTTGCCGGGAGAGGATGCGAAGAGGACCACTGTGACAGCGTGATCCTGCATCTCCTAGGAGATGCAAAGGCTAGGGACCTGCTGCCTGGAGGGTAGGGATAGGGGACCGCCCACCCTCAACCCATACGCTACTATCCAGCCCGGGCTCTCTACCAACCAAATAAAGGATGGTTCCATTTTGCTGGGCGGGAGGGCGTGGAGAACCCCGGATTCCAGCCCTGAGAGCGTGCTGGTACCCCGAACCGCTCGCAAGCCCAGCACCAGTTCTTTGTGTGTATACAGCAGCGCACGCCCTGGGGGTGCCACGGCGCTGCTTTTCCCGAGAAGTGTTGGACATATTGCCAGAGCAGGATTCCCGTATGGTTTTTGTCTTTTGGCAGGTGTGGACTGGAGGATGCAATAGCTGAGGCTTTATGAGGCTGTGTTTTCCTTTGTTATTTGTGTGTGTGTGTGTGCGTGTGTGCGCGCGTGTGTGTGTGTGTGTGTGCGCGCGCGCCTGGTGGGTTGTAATGGAGAGAGAGAGAGAGAACTTCTGCTTGTGGGCACCCTTGTGGGCAGGGCGTGGAAGAGGATTTCGGTTCCAAACTCTTGTCAAAATTGTGTGCCATGTCAGCCTCCTAGAGGGTAAACTTGAGAAGTCCAGGGATCACCACTGCCCAGTTTGGAGGATGAGCGCGATTGCCCTTCTTGAAACCGTGTGTGTGTATATGGAGCTTTCAACTCGGGCTGAATTAATTTGTCAACATTAGATATCAATTAAGGGAACCTGAAATGCTGAGGCTATTTATGGTGGTTTTTTATGGCCAGAATAATAAACAAAAAGAAAAGTTGGCACAAAGCCAGAGGAAAGTGTCATTGTTAATAGTTGATGACAGCTTGAAAGACTGAACACACTTTTAGGGAAATCAGGAAACCTGGCATTCTACGGAGTTGTACCAAGACATAGCCACAGGGTCTTAGGTAACTCACAAAAATCTTTTAGTGCGACCGCTTCTCTTCTGGGGCTTGGAGGCTGTAGACACTCTTTCTATTACCTGATACAGATGGACAAGATGCTTTTTAGAAGTCCCTCCTACACTAGAATTCTATGAAATGGACACCCTATAATAACAGCTGTGCCACCTTAGATTTGTGTATCTGTTATATTCAACAGCACAACAACTCAATGTTGGGGAGAAAGATAACCAGGTTAGTTAGGGAGAAAGGTAAATTTAAAGCATGGGTTTATTTTTTTGCTTTATAATTTAAAGGATGGGCATCTTAGAATATGAAGTTTGGAGACAGTTTCCTCTGCACTCACACTATTTATTTTTATAGTCTTGTTAGGTGGCGAGAATGAGTCAGTATCATCAAAATGAAGTGGGGGAATACATAAGGAAAATGCATTTAAGTAAATTAAAGCCATAAATGTCCAATCTGATAATACCTTGACTTAGAGTACGTATGTGCAAGGCAGATGCACTGCTAAATGGAAGCAATATAAGCCAATGGCAAGTTCCTTGGTAATGTTGGCCTTAGACTAAAAATCTTGTGTTCTTCTGTGAATGGGTAGAGATTGTACTAGGTCTCTGCAGCTTATTTTATTAATAAATGTGAGTTTTAATTGCTGTTAATTGGATATCAATTGAAAATTGATATCTAAGCATTGAATTAATTGATCTCTAAGCATTGAAAATCTAGTCTGGCAGTGCCTCTCCACTCTGTCAGGAGCTGCTGAAATGCTGTAGGTATGGGAGGCAGGTGTTTGAACTCTGACTCTTCTATCTTTAGCTTTGTGATTCTGGGAAAATTATTTAACTTTCCTAAGCCTCAGTTTCCTCACTTATAAAACAGTCCTCGGAATAGTAAGACCTATCTAGATAAGTAGATGTGTGGATTACTCATAATTTAAACCACCAGGAAAATGGTGGTGACCGTTGTGAGTAAGAGGGAAATGGATATTTACTGAATCTATGCTATGTGCCCTATATAATGATTCAGTCTCAAACATGTTAATTCCCTCAAATTTCCCAACTATATTAGTTTCCTAGGGCTGTTGTAACAAGTTACCAAAAACTGGGTGGCTTAAAACCACAGAAATTTATTCTCTCATGGTTCTGGAGGCTAGAGGTCCAAAATCAAGGTGTTGTCAAGACCATGCACCCTCCAAAACCTCTAAGGGAGGATCCTTGCTTGCCTTTTCCAGCTTCTGGTAGCCCCAGGCATTCCCTGGCTTGTGGCAGCGTAACTCCAATCTCTGCCTCTGTATTCACATGGCACCTTCCTCTCTATCTCTGTCCCTGTGTCCAAATTTCCCTTTTCTTATATGGATGTCATTCATATTGGATTTAGGACCCGTTCCTTATTCAACATGACCTCATATTAACCAGGTTACATTTGCAAATGCCTGATTTCTAAATGTCATATTCACAGGTTCTGGATGGGCATGAATTCTTGGGAGACACTCTTCAGCCCAGTACATCAACATCCCTATGAACTGTGTTGAATGACAACATTAACATTATGTTAGCATAACAGCAGAAGTAGCATGGTTTCAGAAAATACTTTAAAGATTATTTAAGGGAACTAACCTATTTGAGGCTTTATATACACAATCATGGTAGGGAAGAGCAGGGTTCAAAGGTACCTCATTTATGCATGTCACTTACCTGGGATCCAAGACAACCCAGGACCTGGGTCTTCTAGAGTATCTCAAACATACTCTGTCCCCAGTTAATTTGTTGATGTTGCCTTCCATCCTTTTTGCTACCCTTCCAAGCAAATGCAAAACAAACAAAATGCATTAAATAACAAAAACAACAATAGCAACAAAGGTAAGCTAACAACTTTCTAGTCCTTCTTAACCTGGTGAATGGCACCACTATCCATGGAATTGCTTTAACCAGAAACCCAAGAATCACATTTGACACCTCCTTTCCCTTGACCCACCACGTTTAAAACCATCATGCAGTCTTATAAATGCTATTTTCTATATAGATCTCTAAATACATCTTGATAAATTCTTTCTATCCCCACCACCACCACTATCAAACTGCAGGCTATCATCTCTTACCTGGACCATTAGTATAACTTCCTAACAAGACCGCTGGTTCCTTGCCTGGCTCTTCTAATCCTTCATCCGGAGCAGATAGGATAATGTCAGTTCCCTACATAAAATACCACCCACACACCTGGGACAGATTCCAGAGACTCCTAGAGTCTTTGATACTTGGCCAGCCTCATCTTGTGCATCTCTTCCTCTTGATGCTGTCACACTGACCCTCTGTCTGTTTCTGGAACATCCCCAACCATCTTCCCTCTATATTTTACCAGTCTGGGTCATACTCATCCCTTGGGCTTCCTTGACTTCTCTTCCCCACCAACCCAACTCTCACATCATCCTTTTACTTTTATTCCACAGCACTTATTACAGTTTGCAAATGCCTGTTTATTTGTTTGGCTATGGCTGTAAGCTCTATAATGGCCATTTATTGTATGTCTTATATGCAGAAGGTGCTTAATAAACGTTTGGCGAATGAGTGAAGGAATGAATACTCTGCCTCATAGCATTTTCCTGTGCCAACTTCAAGATCTGATTTTTAGAAGGTTTTTTTTTCTAGTATAGAAAGAGCAATTTAGAACCTTATTCTGACTTCAAAAGGAGAGTATTCTTGGCTTTAACAAATGCATCTTTTAAGAACTGATTTAGGCTAGAAGTTAAGAATTGAGTCAAAATATTTTTTTGGCAACTGAGGTTTTTGTAAAAATACATCAGTCAGTCAACAAATATTCTGCAAATATTTATTGCATGTGTATATTTGCCATGCTAGGCCCTTGGAAGACAATGGTGAACTAGACTTTCAGTCTTCTGGAAATGAATAGTAAACAATAAATAATAATTATTATGTATAATAATAAATAAATAATACATTTAATTATTTGTTGAGCTTCTGTTATATGCCAGTGTCTCTTCAATTCCTGTCCATAATCATCACTATAACCCACTAATCTTTCCCAGTAACACAGAACCCCACACTTACTAGGAGCACAACAAATATTTTGTGAATTAATAATTTGTTGGTACTATTATTCTGATCTTTTGAAATAGGAAATGTATGCTCATCTGGGGAAAAAGGTATCTGCTCATGTATAGAAGAGCATGCAATTCCTTTCTCACTATATCTAGGTGGGCACTGTTTTATTTTAAAAATCACCCTGGCCATTATCTCTGGAGTTAAATTAGGAGACAAATTGCTCTTTATATGGCAACAAGTTCCTGGTGTATTTCTGTCAAAATTCTGAATTGTTTTATTTTGTATAATTGTCTAAATTTGTCCTGTTTAATCCAAGTGAGAAGTGACTTAATGTCTCTCATTCAGAGCTCTTTTTGTAGTTTTGAATAGTAACACTGAGTGCCCAAGGGAAATGAATGTAGTTCAACAGAGGAACACATGTTATGTTTTAGATTTCTAAAGTGGCTTCAATTTCAGATCTTTATATTAGTCTCATAAAAGGGTGATTTTAAAAAATAAATAGTAAAATAGCATTTAATGTCTATGCTTAAGTAAAGTTTTTAATATACATAACCAAAAATTAGACAGTGTGCCTTGATTTTGTTTAAAAGTGATGGATACACAATGGGATCAATTAAAACCTAAAGGAACTAGTACAAAATTTCAGTAAGGTTGTTGGTTATAAAATGCATGTTCAAAAATCGATGGCCACCCAAAATGCCAGTGTTTTACTAACTAAAAAGTAGAATGGAAAATGATTCTATTCATGAATACACAAATATATAAATTAAGTAGGAAAAGTAGGAAACGTACATAAAATACTTGTGAATAATAAGAAATATATAAAAGCCTTTGTAGAAAGCTGTACAATTTTACTCAAACCAATAAACTGAGAAGCAAAGAAAGAAAGACACACCTTATGCTTTGGTAGAAAGATGAATGTTATGAAACGGTTATTTTTCCCAGATCAATTATATAGTTTTATTACTTTGGGATTTCAGAGAACCTTACAAAATGATTCTAACATCTGTCTGGAAGAATCACTATATAAAAATAAAAGAAAACTTTTCAAAGAATAGTAGTGGTGGTGGGGGAGGTGAGTGGTGGTGGTAAGATGGGAGGTAGTGGTACATACAGGTGGTGTGGGGAGTGGAGTTCTGGGGGTGGTGGAGGTCGGGGGAAATTTGATGGTGGAGACAAATACATGAAGGTGGTGGGATGAGGTGGTATGAGTGGGGGTGGTGGGTGGTAGATGTGGGTGGTTAGGGGGTGAAGGTAGGTAGATGGGAGCGGTAGTGGTAATGGGTGCCATTGTTGAAACAAAAGTAAATTTGATCATTGACTACAATCATTATAGCAATGTAGTACTGGTGTAAGAATTGATTAATAGCTCAGTGGAATAGAAGAGCCTGGAAACAGATTTAGGTCATTCTTAGAACCAGAAATACGACGGAGAAGGCATTATGAAACAGTGAGGAGTATTTGACAAAAACGTCATGGAAATTGGTTAAGTGTATAGAAAGCATTCAACTAAGAACCTCTGTTTACATGACCCTCCAAATGAAATTCCACATAAATATATAATTTTATATGCAAGGTGGAAAACAAAGCTAGAATAAAATATTTAACTAATTTTAGGGGAAGTACTTTTTAAATATAAAATCAATGGGAAGAATCACAGAGCAAAAAAGATTTGAATATATTTTAAACTTTCATATGCAGCAATGCATGCATTTTAAACAGAACAGAATCATGGAAAACAATATTGACACCAAACATGACATGACAGTTCATGATAGCCCTGAGGAACTCTTGCAAAGCAGTGAGTAAACAATAGCACCCCAATAGAATTGTCCAAATATCTGAATGCATAATTCAAAAGGAAGAAATAAAAGACCAATGCACACGTTTAATAAATGTTATTACTATTAATCACAGAAATGCAAATTAAAATAACAATGAGGTGCTGTGTTTTATGTATTAAATAAGTAAAAAATACAAAAAATAAACTGGCAAGGATGCAGTGAGAAGGACAACAATCTCTTTCATTACTTGTGGTGGGAGGGTTACATAATATAACCTTCCTACAGAAAAGTTTAAAAATACTTATCAAAATATCTGCCAGGCACGGTGGCTCATGCCTATAATACCAGCACTTTGGGAGGCCAAGGCAGGTGAATCACTTGAGGCCAGGAATTTGAGACCACCCTGGCCAACATAGGAAAACCCCATCTCTACTGAAATACAAAAAAATAGCTAGGTGTGGTGGCACACTCCTGTGATCTCAACTTCTTGGGAGGCTGAGGCAAGAGAATCGCTAGAACCTGAGAGATGGAGGTTGCAGTAAGCCGAGATCATGTTACTGCACTCCAGGCTTGGTGACAGAGTGAGACTTTGTCACCATAAAAAAAAAAAAATTGTCAAAAGCTTTTAAAAGTTTAAATTATTTGACATACTATTCCACTTGGTTTTTATTTTGTGTTTGCTTTTGTCTTTGATAAGGAAGTAGATGCAGGTAAAATTGTGTATTATAATATATTTCATAGTAATAAAAATTAAAAAGAACCTATATAACTAGAACTTGGGAGCTTGGTAAAGATATTTTTTTTTTTTTTTTTTTTTTTTTTTTTTTTTTTGAGACAGAGTCTCGCTCTGTCACCCAGGCTGGAGTGCAGTGGCGCAATCTCGGCTCACTGCAAGCTCCGCCTCCTGGGTTCACGCCATTCTCCTGCCTCAGCCTCTCTGAGTAGCTGGGACTACAGGCGCCCGCCACCATGCCCGGCTAATTTTTTTTGTATTTTTAGTAGAGACAGCGTTTCACTGTGGTCTCGATCTCCTGACCTCGTGATCCGCCCGCCTCGGCCTCCCAAAGTGCTGGGATTACAAGCGTGAGCCACCGCGCCCGGCCGCTTGGTAAAGATATTTAAGGTCCCAAGATAACAGACTATTATATAGGTATTAAAATTAATTATTTTGAAGATTATATAATGACATGAAACAAACTTCATCACAATTTTAAGTGGAAAAAAATGCACTACTACATATATTGTATTGTTAATATGTGTTTTGTGAAATGAAAACATCATACAGGCATATTTAAAAAAACAGAACAAAATTAAAAAGTTAGACAATCTCTGGGTGGTGGCAATATGGATGGCTTTTATTTTGTTACACTTTTCCAAATTTTAAAAAATGTAGTAGGCTGGGCACGGTGGCTCACACCCTGTAATCTCACCACTTTGGGAGCTCGAGGTGGGTGGATCACTTGAGCTCGGGAGTTTGACACCAGGCTGAGCAACATGGCAAAACCCCATCACTACAAAAAATACAAAAGTTAGCCAAGCGTAGTGGCACACGCCTCTGATTTCAGCTACTCAGGTGGCTGAGGTGGAAGGAATGTCTGAGCCCGTGAGGTGGAGGCTGCAGTGAGCCAAGATCGCCCCACTGCACTGCAGCCTGGGTGACAGAGTGAGGCCCTGCCTTGAAAAAAAAATTAGTCAATGATGTGTTATTTTATGAATCAGAAAAAAAACCCCACTATTTTACAAATAAGCAGTGATATACATTTAGGTTGTAATTATTCATTTATGTAACAAACATTCATTGATTATCTCTTGTGTCAGGGGCTCTGCCAAGTGTATCAGCAATGACTCTTAGATTGCATGCAAATGAAAGAAACTCTGCCTAACTCCAGCAAAAGGAATTTACTAGAAGGATATTAGCTAGCTAAAAGAATTGCCAGGAATGTGGTGGGGGATGGGGAATCCCAAACACACACACACACACACACACACACACACACACACACACACGCACACACACCCCAAAACAGCTTGGAAGCAGATGAAGCTAGTCAGCTCCAGGTCTAGGTATCAGGCACTTTGGAAACAGACTCCAGCTAAGAATGACTTGTTCAGAGCTTGACCACAGTCCACTGGCTGCTATGCCTGGGGTTCTTCCCCAACACCCAGCCCACTGGGCATGGGATAGGAGGGGGGGTGCCTTGATTAGTAGGCCCACTACCCCTTTCCAATGAAAGAAACACAAGACATGTGATGGGTGCTAAAAAGCCAAAACCAAACCAAACCAAAACAAAAAAAGACAACAGAAATGCCCATTACCCTAGGACTTAGGGGTAAACAGGGTTGAATACCACTCATCCCTCTCTTCCCCTCCCATAGGAAACATTTGCTATAACATGGGAGTTTAACTTAAGGTTCATGGTCTAATGTTCACTGTGATGTGCATCATTGAAGGTGCAATGTGGGTGCCCCACACAGAAGGTACTTTTTCCTCTTGGAGCCAGCAGTGACATGTCAGGAAGAGTGTGGCTTTTCGGCTTGATCCTTATATACCAGCAGGAATTTTGAAAGGAAGGTCCCATTTTCTCAGGTAAGAGAAAATCCTAGAAAGGTATAATCTGAAAGAAACAATGAAGCAGAAGCAAGAGGTATAATTTAGAAATAGATCAGGCACCAACACAGGTCTAGCCTTCTTTTCTGGATGATCTTATATTCAGCAAGCCCAATAGTCATGTTTGAGTTTAGTTCACCATGAATACCAGCCTCTTGGTTCAGTTAACTTTGGTTGATAAAGTTATTATTAACTAAATATTAAAAGATCATACTTAGATCAGTGCATATTCTTACTGCAGTTCTCATGATAAATAGGAAATGTCTGTGGCTGTCCAGGTAACTTAACAATGATGTTGTTGCTTTTATAACTCTTCATAAACTTTTCTGTGAAGAAAGATGACTTGTAAGTGGAAGAGAAAAAAGAGGTAATTGTTCTTCACTTGCGCTAAAAACAGGAGAGAGAAAATAATCTTAAATTAGCAAGAGAGGTCCCTGTCCCGGTCACTTCATATTAGAGGGCTCTGCTACTCTGCACTCCAACTTCTCAGCACCTGGACAGCCCTGCTCCTCTGCAACAAAGACCCCGCATTTCCCCTTGAGCCCTTTGCCTCATTCTGAGCCTTGCTCTGCATAGCTGGGACCTTGGAATTCACTGCTCATGGGGCTCCTGGGCCCAATGGGGGCTGAAAAAAGACTGTTGGTGGGAGGTGTAAATGGAGCTTGGACTGGTGGACTTTGTAGTCTCCACACAGGTGTTGGAGGCCACGGTAGAAAGAGAAAGGGATGGGGAGGGGAGCAGAGACTGGGTCTCCTTGCTTTGCTATGTTCCGGAATTTAAGTACTCTAAATTTAAATCTGGCTTCTAGGTTGTTATGAAGTCATATTTGTTAAGCCAGGAAGATATAACACATTTAAATTAACATTTTTTAGCCTGATTTATAGTATTCAAATATTGAGATCTGTAACATGTGGGACTCCTTTTGTACTCTTGTCTCTCAAACGTTAGGATCAGGCCTGCTCAGGTAACTGTTTTAGAAAGGTAACACTCAATTGTTGAGACACACATGCATAATTAGCTAATCATGCAACGGCAATGTAGATTATAAGAAAAATAGATTATACTTTTTTGACTATAGCTAACATATTGAACAAGATGTGATAAGCCCACATCCAAGCATTTTACCTGTGTATATTAGTCTTCTTAAGAGCACTATAAAATAGGTCACTCAAGGCAAAATATTATGCAGCTAGATAGAGTCAAGAAGTTCCGGATCATCTGAATCCAAAGGCCATAAACACTGTCATATACAACAATTCAATGGATAAGAAAAGTTTTGTTTGAGGTCCTTGAACCTCCAATAATTTAAAAGTCACTGGATTAATCAACCCACTTTGACTCTCCAATACTCTCAAATACTCAGATTCAGCATTTCTCTTCATGCAGATTTCCTCATGAAAAGGGAGAGTAAATGCATGGACTGCCTTGCCGTGTTTGGTATTATGATTAACTGAATGTTCCAAACGAAAAATCAATATTTGGTTGCTTGTATAAAAAGCAAATTTAACTTACCTTTTTAAACAGATGTCCAGTTGTAGGATTTCCTTTGCTAATTTTCAATGGAATTGCTATTGTGTCATTGATGATAAAGGAAAATTGGCCATAAGGAGTACCTTTGTTTCTCTAAAGCACTGGTTCATACCCCTACTACTCTTCTATTACCCTATTTTCCAACTGAACCAAGAAGACTTTCTGCAATCAATATTGGTTCCATCACTCTTTCGATAACAACTTACGTAACGGGGTAAGGAAAGGAAGAAGGGAGAGAAGGGGAAAGAGAAAAACACAGAGAGAGAAACTCCCACCTTTGGTTCCAAATATAAGATCTCTGATAGACACAACGGTTATTAGCTTCATTTCCAGTTAAAATTCAAGGTTGGCATACTATTTAAGAAATTCCTTAGCTATTTTCTACAGGAACTTCATGTGTTTGCTTCTAATGGTCACTGGAATCATGCAAATGGTGTTTGTATAATACTGATTTTTTAGCTAATTGTTTTTAGCTGTCAGCTGTGTTGCCCCCTTATTTTATAGCTACATTGCAGTTTACTGACCCAGGAAGTGAACTTCCTGGAAGAATAGAAAATTTACACTTTATTTGTTTAAAGGAAAGATTCTTCCTCTAAAGTAGGAGCAGTTGATATGTGGGTATGATTTAACTTCTAAAAATAAAAACACTGATGGAGGAGGGGGATTTAAAAAAATTTTACAGAAACAACTTAGAGTTTTTCTCATCCTGGTGGTTTTTAGGACAATGTTCTCTCTTCTCTAGGTATTAGAGATAGAGAAACAAACAAAAAAAAAGAATTTGCCAATAACATTTGAATAATAGTTATTCACGCCTTGAGTTAAGTAGTGGTTTAACCCTTTTTGAGGGTTTTTAAGATAATAGCTACCTACCCGCAAGTTGTGTGCTATGTCTTTAGGACTCCAAGTAGAGTCTACTCTTCTCCTACCCTCACAGCCAAGCAGTATCTAAATTGCAACTTGGCTGGGCGCGGTGGCTCATGCCTGTAATCCCAGCACTCTGGGAGGCCAAGGTGGGTGGATTACCTGAGGTCAGGAGTTCAAGACCAGCCTGGCCAACATGGTGAAACCCTGTCTCTGCCAAAAATACAAAAAAAAATTAGCTGGGCATGGTGGCGCACACCTGTGATCCCAGCTACTTGGGAGGCTGAGGCAAGAGAATCACTTGAACCCCGGAGGCGGTTGTTGCAGTGAGCTGAGATCGTGCCACTGCACTCTAGCCTGGGCGACAAAGCAAGACTCTGTCTCTAAATAAATAAGTAAATAAATAAATTGCAACCTAAAAAACATTTTTTGCATGTGCCCTTCCCTGTCTCCACTGCCACTCCCCTTTCCATCTCTCAGTTAGATCTTCTGTCAGCCTCCTATCTGTTCTCTTTCATTCCTACCACCAAAATGATCTTCTGTTATCTGAGTATCACCCCTTCATTGAAAACTTTCTATCCAGCTACCACCTTCCCCCACCCCACCCCTCCCCCAAAATCCTCCCACATGGTTCTGGATTGTTCCTCTCAAACAGTCATCACAATGTTTTGTAGATTTTTTATTTAACTTCCTTCTTGTACTAAACTGGGAACTCTTCTAAATCAGGCATCTTGTTTCTTCACCTTTGTATCCCAGCACCTGGCTTTACGCTTACACATGTCAGGTCCTTAATAAATGTCTGTGGATGAATGGATATTACCCAGGCTAAAAAATTTGAATACAAATGTAAAAAGGTGGTGCTATGATTTAAAAGGCCACTCAAGGCAAAATATCACGCAGTTAGATAGAGTCAAGAAGCTGAGTCAAACCCTGTATCATCTGAATCCAAGGCAATCAGTGCTGTGGTATACAGCAACTCAGCGGATAAGAAAAGTTCTGTTTGGAGTCCCAAACAAAAGTTGGCTAATCCAAAATTAACTAATCTAAAAGTTATCTCATACATTTTCTTTAAAAACACACAAACAAGTTTCACACTAATACTGGTTTTCTATTTTCTGTGAATAAAAAAGAGGTAGAGAGAAAGATTAAACCCTCTACCTGTTTCTGGTTGGAGAAAGACAAAAATTCCAATGTTGGATATGGGTATAAGGTAGAAATTCTAAACACATGGAAAAGAGAGAAAGTGATGAAGCAAACTATAAGCTGAGAGCCGGCCTCCCCACAATAGAGTAAATAAGCTGAGCTTCTTGAAAAACATTGAGAATAATTATTTGATTGCTAGATGCAGCTTAACACCTACTGCTCGATTGTCCCAGACCTGGTATGAATATGCCTAATTAGTGGTGTGATTCCTGCTCAAATATCACTTGATTTGTATAGTGAAAGCTGGGGTTTTATATGGTTCTGCCCAAGTCTTCGGCACCAATGTTTCCATGGCAACAGATGCATTATAAAATGAGGAAGAAATCAGAAAGTTTGGGAGAGAAATAAATCAAAGCGAGTGATCCCAGCAAGAGGTTCCCCAAGGTGAGTCCCAAGGGCTTTTCAGGCTTCTGGTCAGATATATTTGTGGCAGAATTCTTGGAGATAGAAGATTCTAGGATGATAAATGCCAGGGATTTTTTAAAGCAATGTATGGATACTATCTATGACAGCAGTTACCTTGTGTGCTTCAGCTCGGATTTCTAAGGCAAGTTCCTGTGTTGGGATATTAGGAGTCTACACTGGTTGAAAGAATCACTTACCAGTTGGAGCCTACTAACCGCTAGGTAACAGGATATGAAAATGAGATTTTTACTATCTTTGAAATCAAATTGAGCTATCCTTCTAAAGCTGGAAGGTGGAGAACACTGTGAATTCTATTAGGTACTAAATATTTGACTATGTCAGTTTAGAGCAGTGTCTAATTTTGTGGTATAGATGTGTTCTGTTTAACACAGACAGTGTGAAATTTCCCAGAAAAAAAAAATCTAGATTTCTGTCTTCTCTTATTCAAAAGATCACACACACAAATACACATACACATAGTTGCAACATTTGTCAACACTGACCATGTTTCTTCATGGCAATCATTTGCCGTAGCTGAGAAGCAGCTGCCTCTAACATGGATCAGTCATGGAGTCTTCACTTTGTCACAGTCCCCATCACTCCCTACTGCCTATAATCAGGCCATTTTAATTGTTTATGTTACCCTCTTGGTCATTAAAGTCTTGAATTTATAACCTTTGAATTTGAGTGAATGTAATTCAAAGTATAACCTTTGAATTGCTCTATATTTTTTGATCATTTTATTCTCATATATTGTGTCTTCTTAATCTTGCTTCCCAAAAATATGGACCAACTTATTTAATAATTTAAATATAAGGCAAATGACATTTTAGAAAGATGCATTTTAAACATTTTATCCTAGAAAAAAAATTTAGAAGTAAGACTTTATGCTGGTATGAAGTTTATTTAAAAGCATAGAGTTTAGAGATATTTGGTGAAAACATTTGCATAGTTAAATAGGCTTCTGCAACTACTTTTTCAATATTTCTTTCAACACTGGACAATTTTTAAAAAATTTCTGTTGTGTTTTTTTTGAACTAAACTGAAATGGAAAAGAAATCATATGGTCTTAAGCTTGCTGGAGGTAGGGATTATCAAAACGCAAAAGGATGGTATCATATTTCATATGATATCATCTGGAAAATATAAAACATTCACAATGCAACTGTGCCCACAGTAGTGAAGTAGAACCTTATAAATGATATGCATTCTATAGAATGGCTGGAAAAATCTCAAAATCAATATTGGAATCACCCAGGGCGACTAAGAATAATAATATCACTGTGCCTTACTAAAAAATAATGAAAAACAAGTGAGATAGAAAATTTCAGAGTTGTCCCTAGAGTTTTTATTTGCTTGGGATAGAAGGATGATAGCAGTAGCTTCCCATTTCTTTTCAGACCTCAATTTTATTTTAAACACAGAGCACAGTCCACCCACTGAAAAGAATTTTCTTTTCTACAAAGACCAGGCTGTGCAGTGACTGTGAATATCACTGTAAAACAGAAGAACATTTGGCTCTAAGTTACTCACTTAACTAGTAGGATTAAAACAAGATAACTGGATCTGTCTATTAGGGTGGTGTCTGTTTATGTCTGCTTTGTCCTGTGTAGACTAGATTAAAAAATAGGAAACAGATATTACAATGAACATTCCCAACGAGTCACCCATTCAGCAGCTGCACCTTGAGTACTATTCTGCTTATTTCAGGTGGCATGTACCATGAGGAGGCATATCAATGGACATAGAAGATAAAAATGTCCTTCTGTGAACATAGAAGATAAAAAAAAGAAGAAGAGACAGACAGGAAACAGCATAATAAATAAATGTATAGAATGCCAGAAGGTCATCAGTGCTTTGATAGAGTAGGATAAGGGAAATCAAAAGGGCTGTAATGGGTGGCAGTAAAGGGCATGATTTTAAATAGGATGGTCAGAATAGGTGTAATTGAGAAAGTGACATTTGAAGGAGGAGAGGAAATTACCATGTAGATACACATGGGACAGCATCCCAGGTAGGGACGGGGACTGTTTTTGCAGTGTACTCCAAATTGCCTATGATTTGTCTCCTGCAAAGACCCTCACGTTTTTTCATTTGGAAGTAGAGTTTTAGTGCTGGTTCAAACCCTAACCTCATTCCAATGCTGCTAAGGACACCATTACTCCAGTCCTGCCAATTCTTCTCTAGATAAACCATAACTGCCTTTTGGAAATTTTTTTTGAGACAGGGCCTCACTTTGTTGCCCAGGCTGGTCTTGAACTCCTGGCTTTAAACAATCCTCCTGCCTTGGCCTCCCAAAGTGCTGGAATTATAGGCATAAGCCACCACACACGGCCTTCCTTTTGGAGTTTTAATATTCTTTTTCCATTTTGGTTTAATTCAAATGAAACACAACAGGGATTTTTTTGAAACTGTCTAATGTTTAAAAAGTATGGAATTATGACACATACTAGGTATTTGTTCAGTTTTTTGTTTGGTTATAGAAAGAAAAGATATGCCTCAGAGTTAGAACAATGATTGAGCAGTAACCAAGTTCTTTGAACGTGTATTATATGCCAGATATTGTGTTATATGTTTTGTAAACACTATCTCATTTAATTCTTGCAGTAGGCTTATAAGTTAGGTGTTATCATTGTTCCCATTTTATGGCTAGTAAATAGCAGATTGTGCTGCCTTGCTCTATCGATTAAGATTAATCTTCTACAAGCATAAAAAATGGTAAAAAGTATTTTCTCAAGTTCTAAGCGTAATTCCTTTAACTTCCTCTATTTTAGTTAGGATTCCCCCCCAGAAACAGACCTTGAGGCAAGGATTCAAGAGCAAGTAGTTTACTTGCAATGTTCATGGAATACCATTAAGAGAGAGGGAAAGTAACACATGGAAGGAAAATTTATTAGTCTGTTCTCACACTGCTAATAAAGACATACCCAAGACTGGGTAATTTATAAAGGAAAGAGGTTTAATGGACTCACAGTTCCACATGGCTGGGGAGGCCACACAATCATGGTGGAAGACGAAGGAAGAGCAAACGATAGTCTTACATGGTGGAAGGCAAGATTAGTTGTGCAGGGGAACTCATTTATAAAACCATCGGATCTGTGAGACTTATTCACTACCATGAGAACAGTATGGGGGAAACCACCCCCATGATTCAGTTACCTCCACCTGGCCCCACCCTTGACACGTGAGGATTATTATAATTCAAGGTGAGATTTGGGTGGGGACACAGCCAAACCATAGCAGAAACTGTCAGTCCATTCCTGCTGCTATAACAAAATACATTAAACTGGGTACTTTTTAAATAATAGAAATTTATTTCTCATAGTTCTAGAGGCTTGGAAGTCCAAGATCAAGGCAGCAGCAGATTCAGTGTCTGGAAAGGGCTTCTCCTCTGCTTCAAAATGGCATCTTGTTGCTATGTCCTCCAGAGGGAAAAGGATGAATGCTGTGTCCTCACATGGCAGAAGGGTAAAAAAGGGATAAACTTGCTTCCTCAAGCTTTTTTTTATAAGGATACTAATCTCATCCATGACAGTGGAGCTCTGATGGCCTGATCACCTCCTTAAGACTCTTAGTATTATTACCTTCAGGTTTAAGTTCCAACATGTGAATTTCAGAAGGACATGTACATCTAAATCATAGCAGAAAGGCTGCCAAAATTGGAGTATTAAAATAGAGGAACTGGGAAATGGTATAAAACTCATGCCTCCAAATCAGTCCACCCAAAGGGGAGGGAACTGAGATATTTATACACCAACTCCCATCAGTCATTAGTTGAAGGCTGTTCCCAGAGAATGTTAGTTTCTCTGTACTTCCAAACTCCCATGATATGGAAAAGCCCTTAGGAACATAGATACTGACTGTTGGAAGTCAGTAGGCATATGGGTGGATACTAATAGGGCTTGCTACATCTATACCTGTTGCCTCCCTTGTCACGTGCCTGCCAAACTTCAGAGATCCTTTAGAAGTTGTTGTAAGAAAAGAAAATTTATCTTCTGCTAGTCAATTGTGAGCTACTGATTGGGCAATTTATTAGTGTAGACAAGAACATTCCATGTACAGTGGGTAAAAGAGCATTGAGCCAGAGTGTTAAGTTGCCCTCAAAGTCATTTCCAAATAAACAAGATGATATAACTATAGGTGCTCAATTGTACATAATTAAGCAGGGAGCTGTTATTATAAATGCATCTAATGTTGAAAAATGAAACAGAACTAAGGCTACAACTGACCTTGTGATGAAACAGAAAGATAAAATATTCCTGAGAGTAAATCATTTGCCTGTGTAATGTAATGTAATTGCTTTTTTTTTTTTTTTTTTTTTTTTTTGAGACAGAGTCTCACTCTGTCGCCCAGGCTGGAGTGCAGTGGCAGGATCTTGGCTCGCTGCAACCTCCGCCTCCTGGGTTCAGGCAGTCCTTCAGCCTCAGCCTCCCAAGAAGCTGTGACTACAGGGATGCACCACCACACCTGGCTAATTTTTTGTATTTTTAGTAGAGATGGGGTTTCACCATATTGCCCAAGCTGGTCTCGAACTCCTGAGCTCAGGCAATCTGCCTGCCTTGGCCTCCCAAAGTGCTGGGATTATAAGCGTAAGCCACCACACCGGGCCTGCATTCTTGTAGGGTACTGGTGGACCAGTTGATAAGCTGTATCTTCCATGGCATTATTTGGGAACTCTATATCCCCAAAAATGTTGTTCATGCCCATGATCATTTTTAGGAATAGCTATGTTGAAACTTGGGAAATCTGGAGAATATATAATACAAAATGATTTTGAGTCTGTCTTGCAAGAAACCCCAAACCAAAAATAATTTTGCATGGAGAAAGAAGAGAATGTAACAAGTATGCCAAGAGCAGAAACCCAAGTGTTAGTCCTCTGTATGTGTGGATAAACAGTAAATGTCAGTGAATTTTAACTGAGTGGTAAAGTGTGTTTGATCAGGAGAAAGTGAAGAATGGATGTTGGGCAGTTAGCAGCCTGAAGTAGGATTTCAAAAATAACCCAGATGGCTTTCTTGATGAGAATGTATCAGTTGAGGTCGTTTAGGATAGTAGAGAAGGTGTTTTAAAATTGTGGAGCAAGAAGGGGATCCAAAGTTGAGGTCATATCAGTGATTGCCAATAGGATACTCAGGTTAGGCAGGCTACAAATTGTTGTGTTCTGAAAATAATCAGAGTTAACCTTGGATTTGTGATATGGGTGGGTTTTAAGAAACTCGTCATCTTTTTTTTTTTGTTTGTTTGACAAAGTCTCGCTCTGTTGCCCAGGCTGGAGTGCAGTGGCATGATCTTGGCTCATTGCAACTTCTGCCTCCTGTGTTCAAGCAATTCTCCTGCCTCAGCCTCCTGAGTAGCTGAGATTACAGGTGCCCACCACCATGCCCAGCTAAATTTTGTATTTTTAGTAGAGATGGGGTTTCACCATGTTGGCCAGGCTGGTCTCGAACTCCTGACCTCAGATGATCCGCCTGCCGCGGCCTCCCAGAATGCTGGGATTACAGGTGTAAGCCATCGCACCTGGCCATTATCATTGGTATGGACAGGAAACCTGTTTTACACACCAGAGGGCATCATGGGTGCTAGAGTTTCCCACTTGGAGTAACAGAAAACTGTTCAAAATTTCTGGTTTTCCTAAAAGAATAAAGAGAAGAAATTTGGGGAGAGCTATCAGGGCTGGAGGAAGAGTGGTGCTTAGGGGTTTTGCATCACCTTTCCGAGCCTTCCTTTACCACCTTAGATTACTCTAATTGCTGAATCTGAGTGTTATAGTTCTGCTCTTCCCTGGTTTTCATTTCAGGGCTCCCCATTCAGTTCCTTTATATTCAGGGCCTCCATGTTATGCAACTTCAGAGAACAACATTCACATCTGAGGTGATTCCACTTTTGTTGTGCCTGCCTTGGTCCATACTTTGTAAAATGGGTCACCTTGCTTCTTAATTATGTGTGTTTTGTTCTTCTTTGTCCCATTGGACTGGAAGAGGCAGGAGGGAAGAGGCTAAATTTTATCTAGTTAAGTTAGAGCATCTTCCATAGCACCTTCCACATAGAGTTACTCGATAAATTTTTACTAAACAAATGAATTCAATAAGAATTCTGTGATCTACTGAGACTTATATCTCCTTTAATCCAAATAGCAGCCCCATGGGGTACATATTGCCTTCATTTCTCCTTGGAGGAGATGAGGAGTAGATCAATGAATGGAGGCAGTGAGTAAAAACAACTCTTTCAATAAAAATAGGTTGTGGCCCAATTTAATTAGACTCTAAAGTAGGAGAGGCCTTCTGCATATAGGGGAAATCTGAGTTTTATAAAATGTAATTAAAGAGAATAAGCTTTCCTTCTCCTTATTTCTAACTCTCAAATTCATTTCCATGACAGTTGATATTATGAAGAGGAAATAATAGATTTTCTATAGATTAAACTTGTCTTTGCAGCTGGATGTTATGGGAAGCAGGGAGTATCTTCAACAGGATTCTTTTGTTTGAAAGGGACAGAAACCTAACTCAAAGTGGATCAGGAAAACTAGGAATTTGTTGACCTGTATAGCAGAAACATCCAGAAATACAGTTGGATCGGGAGCTCAAAAACATTATCCTGGTGCCATTTCTTCCCCATTTTTCAACTCTGAGTGTTTCTGTATAGTTTTCTTTCTCGGGCAAGCTCTCTTATTTTTCTGGCAACGTGGACAGCCCCTCTACAGCTCTTGGGTTTAGATCCTACTGATCTCAAAATCCAGCAAAATATACTCTCTAGCCCAATAGTTCTAACAAAAGTCTCAGGATTGAATTTCAGTGGTTCCAATGTAACCTTTGTGGGTCATGTGCCAGTACCGGATCCTTGTCTAATTACTGTAGCCTGGGGAATGTGTGGCTTTTGTATTCCCATCTGGGTCCAAACCCACCCCTAGAGTCAGAAATCAGAGTAGAGTTACTTTCTCCCAAACCACCTTGACAGAGAATGGGGGTAGAGAGGATCTGCAAGGATTATCAGGAGGCCATTATCAGAAGCATAGCAAAGAATGTGGTCAGGCAAAAAAAAAAAAAAAATGTTTTTTAAATGTTCATTAGTGTAGGTAAAAGTAAAATTGAGCAATATAATTATAGTCTCCACAAAGATTTCTGACCCAGTGAAATTTCTCTGGTCACATGTTTGTTGGCCCTAATTTACTGGACTGATTGCATTTGAAAATATCTATCTTTTCCTGGAAATGAACTATAAGTTACCAAAGACACCATACAGAGATTCTTTAGCCCTATCCTCTTGTGATCTTAGCTCTTCATCTTTGTGTCCTATTTTGCCATTGTACTGCTGCTTCTATTTTGAAACCTTGGTAAGAAATAGATTTGTGTTGGTATACTGATTTAGACTGAAATTAAAATGAAAAATCATTTGCATATTCAGAACCTTACTTAATGGGAGGAAAATCGGTGATAAAATTGCATCCTAAATATTTCTCAGGGAAATGAACTTATAGTGAGTTAGTGAGGACATATTGTCATTACAAGGTAACATGAAATGTATGCACCCAAGCCCTCAACTTATCCTGATGCTTTCTTTCTTTGGCTTTCTTATGCAGAGTATATTTTCTCTCAGTGATTTAAGTGATTTGGTATTATTTTGTCCTATACAGCTTCATGTTTTATTAGATCAATTCAACTTTTGGACAAGACAAATTGGAAAGTAACTTTGATAGTTACTATATGTTATTTGGCTGATATTATTTAGTTGAAACGATGTCCAATACCCTTGCTTGTCTATATTTGCAGTCCTTCATACCAGTCTGTGTTCTATTTTTACAGTGACACAGCTATCATTTTGTTTGGTTTTAGATGTTCATGCATTGCAGAGAAAGTGGAAAACTTAGAAGCCTAATTAATAATTGTCTTCTGGACCTGTGAGACCATGTTTCTAGTGTTTTCCATGGAATATTATCAAGTATATACTTTATGATAACTTTCATCCATTCAGAGATTAAATATTAAATTGCCTTAGGAATATTAGGGTCTGTGTGCATCTGTTCAGATATATTTGCTTTCCCTGGAATGCTTTGAATTCTTGGTTTTTGCAGATTATCAGTCTCCACCAAGATTCATCCTTGTGAGATACTATTCCCATGTTGATGGAGGGTGTTTCAGTGATACTCGTTAAAGCAGGGTAAAAAATACTTTATTTAGGACCATCATGATAGGTAGAGGGACCGAGCAATGAGATTTCACAGTGAGGGACAGAGACTGAGCTTAACTCTGAACACAGCATGGATCAGTAGTAATTTATATTGCCAAGGAGCAGAGTAGGAGTGGATGGAAAATTACCAAGAGGAAACATCTGGGTAAGGAGGATGGCTAAACTGACCTAACAGGATTCTTGCTTAAGACGGTCCAGGATGATCAGACATACCTGAGGAATAGTGGAAGATGAGGGAGAATCTGATCAGATATGGAGAGTGATCAGATGTCAAGGTGGAGGGATTTTGCTAAACTGACTTAGCAGGGTATTTTGTTAAAACTGGACTTTATAAGGAAGTGAACAGATACCAAGGGTATTTATTCTGAATTTGTATTTCTTCTTTTGTGTTTCTTTTTTAAAAATCTTTCTTTGATTTTACAACAGAAGGAGTTGAGTATTTGCTTTAGATAAATAAAAGCTGGATTTTATGTGACAAAGATAGCTGATGATCTCTAGCTGCTCTGTGTTCCTATGAAGAAAGCCCCACTGCCAGAGATTGGTCATGCCTGGCCTTCACCAGGTGTGACCTCATTAATTGAGAATTGATAGCTTTGGAATTTGACATAAATCATAGAGTGTGTGCAAAGGCAGTTTATGTAATAGGTAAGAGATTGGATTATGGACTTGGCAAGCATGGATTGCAGACCCTGTCCAGACCACTAGCTGTGAAAATTGGTCAAATTTATTAGTTTCTCTAAGCACTGATTTCCTAAGCATTAAAAAAATATTATTAGGTACCTTGTTTGGGCTGCTGTGGGTTGCCATCACCCCATCCAAAATGTGACTCTGATTTACTTTCTACATATTTTTTTAACCATCTGAAATTATCTTGTTCATTTATCTGTTTATTTTTTGTTGTCTTTCTTCTTCACCAGTAAGATACCTTTCCCCCAAGATTAAGGATCTTGCCTATTTTGTTTGGCCCATTATCTCTAGGGCCTGGCACATATTGAGAGATCACTGTTGTGTGTGTTGAAGGAAGAAATGAATGAATAAATCAGGCTTAGCAGAGAAGTAGGCACTTAGTAGTGCTCAATGAATGTACATTATGACATTTGCTGGTACCTGAAGCTCTTCTATATGTAGACTTGAAAGTCTTTCATTTGGACAGGATTTTTTTTAAAATTGTATATATTTAAAATCATGGAAACTAAGAGCTTGAAATTGTAGTTTTGAGATTCCAATTCAGCCAAACACTTACGTTTAGTGTTCTTATTTACATAATTCTTTAGTTTTAATGTTTATTATTTATTCTTTTAGTTAGTTTTAGAGACAGGATCTCACTATGTTGCCCAGGCTGGACTCAAACTCCTAAGCCCAAGTGATCCTCCTGCCTCAGCCTTCCTAGTAGCTGGGACTATAGGTGTGCACCACCATGCCTGGCTTGTATAATTCTTAAACTCTTACTATGAGTTTCCTCTTGTAAAAGAAATACCAGAGAAGTCAAGAGATTTGTTCAGGTCTCAGCAGTTAGTAGCAGACACAAGATTCCAGGTGTCCCATATTCTCCATACCTTGCATCATCTGCATAGTAATGGTTATAGCAGAAAAAATAGAACTGATACCAGTAGTAATAGTCATGGCTGCTGTACTAGTCAGGGTTCTCTGGAGAAAGGAGATTTATTATGAGGTATGGCATTGGCTCACATAATTATGGAAGCAGAGAAGTCCCATGATCTGCTGTCTGCAAGCTGGAGACCCAGTCAAGCCAGTTGTAGGGTTCAAAAGCCTGAGAACCAGAGAGAAACTATGGATTCCGATCTGAGTCAGAATACCTGAGACCCAGGAGTGCAGAGAGCAGAAGATAAGACTGATGTCCAAGCTCAAGCAGTTAAGCAGAGAGCAGATTCAACCTTCCTCTGCTTTTTGTTCCATTCAGGCCCTCAATGGATTGGATAATGCCCACTGGTGTTGGGGAAGGCGATTCACTTTACCCAGGCTGCTGATTCAAATACAAATTTCTTCTGGAAACAGTCTGACGGACATACCCAGGAATAACATTTAACCAGATATGTGGGCATTCTGCGATCCAGTCAAGTTGACACATGATGTTAACCATCACAGCAGTTAACCTTTATTTCGCTATTAATGGGACAGATAATATACTCATAATAACCATATGAAGTTAGTACAATTGTAATTCCTGTATTTAATTGTAATTTTTAATTTACTAAATTTCCCAGGAACATAGATTCAAGTTGCCCTGAATATATGCTCCCTATAATCACATATTTCAGATGACAAAACTGAGGCTCCAGAGAAGTTAAGCAGTTTGCCCAAGGCCACACTGCCACTTTCTGAACCCAGTCAAGTCTCTCTCCAGAGCCTGACCTCATAACCCTGAAGTACTGACCCCAGAGTTCCAATCTCCTATAATTCAGAACTTTCATGAAATCAGACTGACTTTTAGACACCAATGACTCAGAACTAGGGAGTTCTATTGTAGTGTGACTTTGGAGCTCTCTGAATGGTGCATGTAATTTCTGTTTTACAGAGCAACCTTCATTATGAGAAGCTGTGTGTCTGGCCTGAAGGAAGGAAACACTAGAGAAGGGGCTGGTTGGTTTGAGTTATGTGAAAGTCTGGCAAGAACTGTCATTTGGCATGTGAAATAGAAGCATATTGGATTTTATTTTCCCCTGAGTAGGTTGGTGGGATTAAATTTAATTATCATTTTAATAAGCAGAAGAAAGGAACAATTCCAAATAGTAGAAACAAAAGGAATTGCTATGGTAGACCACCAATCATTAGAAAGACTTATTTTTGAATCATGAGGGACCACAGTGAGAAAAACAGGAAATTCAGAACACAGAGAATTATAACCGACGGGACCATTCCAAAATTATACCTGAACGACAGTTTGACCTATGAAAGTAATTACTGTTCCATGTCAGAGCTGGGGAGGGTCTGTCTTAGGGGATGGAGCAATGAGGATGGCCCAAACCTGAGTGTATGAATTTGTAGAGCTGCTTCAGAAGGGAGGGATGGCCCAGTAATGTCAACTGAGGCCTAATCGTGACTTTCTTCCCAAGAAACTCCAAGGACTACACACATGCATTTCAGTTTTCACTCTGTGTTCCTGAGGAATGATGGCAGGTGTTCATATTCATATTTTCAATGCAGATATTAAACCAGATTTGTATGGTGCTATGGTTTTGATATTTTGTTTGGCCTTGCCAAGTCTGTTGTTGAAATTTGATCCTCAGTGTTGGAGGTGGGCCTGGTAGGAGGTGTTTGGATCATGGGGGCGGATCCTTCATGAATTTTTTGGTGCCATTCTCGAAGGAGTGAGTGAATTCTCACTCTTATTTCCTGCAAGAACTAGTTGTTGAAAAGAGCCTGGCATCTCCTCCTTTCTCTTTTGCTTCCCGTCTTGCCACGCGATCTCTGCACACAGTAGCGCCTCTTTGCCTTCCACCATAAACGGAAGCTGCCTGAAGCCCTCGACAGAAGCAGGTGCAGGTGCTATGCTTCTTGTACAGCCTGCAGAACCATGAGCCAAATAAACCTTTTTTCTTTATAAATTACCCAGCCTCAGGTATACTTTTATAGCAACACAAACAGACTAAGACATATGGCTAGCAATATAGATAGCAAAAGCATCACATGACTTCCAGGTGTCCACCCTCGTGTCATTGCTGTTGCCTGCACAAATGCTCAAAATATGGCATTTGGGGATTCTGAATCCAAAAATGATTCAGGATAGTCAGATTATGAATGGACAGACATTTTAGTAAGAATTTAACTGATTTGTTTTTCTTATATATTTTTATGTATGTATTTTATGAAAGAGTGACATATGATATAAAGCTCTGACTCAGTAAATCTAAAAGAACACTTTTACAAGGTAAACTAAAAATTCTAATATTTAACAGTGTTGTGATATTTTAATTGTCAACTCTTTTTTCTTTCTCAGTGATTCCTAAAATAATGGTGCATCTTGCAATTCTTGGTGTCTTGGTCAGTTAAATTCTCGGTCAATGAAATATGGCAATATTAACCACAATCATTTTTTCAAGGCATGCTAGACACAGTGTTAAGCCCTTCATGTGCATTATATGATTTATTTTCATTCTCATTTCACTGATGATGAAACTGACTCAAACAGCTAAAAAACCTCACAAAAATGCCCATCATTTCATAACAATTCCTATATAGAATCTTTCAACAGCCTCACTTTGGATCTAAATAAAATGTAAACTGCTTGCCTTGTTTATAGTACCCTTTTCTAACATTGTCCTACCTACTCCTCCCACTTCATCTCATACCATTCTCTGCCTGGCCATCCTGTTTATGTCCACTGCAATTGCACTTGCCATTCTACCTGCCTAGAATGCACTTGACCAAGAACCTGATGCACCTGGCTCATTCTTGTTTTTCAGATCTCAGCTTATACGCTTCCTATTCAGAAAGGTGTTTCTGACATTCATCCTAAAATAGGCAGTTAATCTGTATCCTATCATATGGATTCATTTTTATTTAAAGTAATTTTTTGAAGGTTAACATATACACAAAAAAGGACACACGTTTTAAGGCTATAACTTGATGAATTTTCACAAAGTGAGCACACCTTTGTACAAGCACCCAAAAGCCCTTGTTGGATTTCCTTCTGGTTGCTCACTACACCCAAGGGTAAATGCCATCCTCAGCTTTGTCAGCATCGATTAAAATTGGAATCATAAAGTCCTCATTTGTGCCTGGCTTCTTTCATTCACTGTGTAATTAGTAAGATTCATCCATGAGGTTTTGTGTAGTTGCAGTTCACTTATTCTCGTTGCTATACAGTATGCCATTGTATGAATACACCACAGTTTTTTCTGCTCTTGGTGGACATTGGCTGGTTTTCCATTTAGGGCTATTACAAACACTGCTGCTATGAACGTTATTGAACATTTTTTGGTGAACATCATGTGAATTAATTTTAACTGTATTACTTAAAACTATGTGGTATGTATTTGCCTATTTAAACTTTTTCTTTCTAGCTTTACCCCCATCACAATGTTACTCCTAAGACCGTAAAGACCTTGTTTATATTTTTTCTTATTTTATTTTTGAGCTTTATTGAGGTATTCTTGTCTGACAATATACACCCGTGGAATTGTTACTGTGGTTAAGATAATGAACATATCTGTCACCCCCAAAAGTTTGTCCTTGCTCCATAGCAGTCCCTCTCTACCGCTTCTCCCCGTTGCTCCTATATCTCCTACCCTAGGTCCCTATTGCTCTGTTTTCTGTGGTGTTTATTAGTTTGAATTTTCTAGAATTTTTTATATACGTGGAATCATACGTAAGGTACTCTTGTTTTGCTTTCATTCATCACAGTTATTTTGGGATTCATCTATGTTGTTGCTTATATCAATAGTTTATTTTCATTTGTGAGTGGCAGTCTATTGTATGGTTATACTATATAGTTTGTTGTAGATTTTTTAGCTTTAAGTTACTATTAAACTTTTTTATTTTTATTTTTTATGGATACCTAATAGTTGTACAAATTTGTGGGGTACGTGTGAAGTTTTGATACAAGCATACAATGTTTAATATCAAATCAGGGTAACTGGGATATCCATCGCATCAAGCATTTATTATTTCTTTATGTTAGGAACATTCCAATTTCACTCTTCTAGTTATTTGAAATATACAATAAATTATTGTTAAATGTAGTCACCCTATTGTGCTACTGAGCACTAGATCTTATTCCTTCTATCTAATTTGTTTATCCATTCATCTGTAGATGTGCATTTGAGTTGATTCTAACTTTTGTCTATTAGAAATGATGCTACTATGGACATTTATGTATAAACTTTCATATATATCTCTCTACTTCCCTTGGGTATACATCTAGGAGTGTAATGGGTGGGTCATATGGTAGGTACATGTTTAACTCTATAGGAAACTATCAACCTGTTTTCTGTCTGAGAGTTCCAGTTGTTCCAACACTTTATAGTAAGTCTTTTTAAAATTTTTGCTAATCTGATGGGAGTGGTGATACCTCATTGTGGTTTTATTTCACATTTCTCCAATGACTAATGATGTTGAACATCGTTTTTATGTGTTACTTGCCATTTGTACATCTCTGGTGATATTGTCTGTTCAAATTTTGTGTTCATTTTAAGCATCAGTTTTTTTTGTTATTGAGCTTATGAAATTTCAAAATAAATATTCTAAATATAAGGCCTTTTTAAGGCATGTTATTCAAATATTTTCTCCCAGACCGTGGCTTGACATTTCATTTTTATAACAGTCTTTTATTTTAATGCTGTCTTCCTAGGAACTAGAATAGTGATTGGCAAATGTTGGTGCTCAAAAATTTTTTCTTGGAAAGACCTAGTGAAAGGTGATCCCCTAGGAAATATCTTAGATTCTAAAACAGGTTTGGGCAACCCCATTTCCCCTAATATTATCAATATACATTACGCAACTAGGCATGTATATGATGTAGGTGCTATAATTCATTTTCTTTATGAGAATAAGGAAACTGAGGCGGATAGAGATAAACTCACCTTATTCAAAGTCACCAAGAGAGAAGCCAGTGTTTGAAGAAGGCAGTCTGACTCCATAGCTTTTGGAGGGTGTGGTTTGCAGAAGGGATGTAGAATGGTTAGAAGGAGCATAGTAACTTCTTCCATTGTCCAACTTTGCATTGTTTCAGCAGTGGGGTGAACACATGTTATTCTTAAATTTTGGAAGTGTGCTTTAAAGATAATATTTTAAAAGAATACATGTATTCAAGTGCTGGACTACATAATTTGAATATATAGATACATACAAGATTGACTGAGTTTCTAGATGTATAGACCAGCTAGGTTGAATGCAGCCATTCTTTTTCAGTTCTGTGGGCTGTCCAGTCTCAGGCAGTCATGCAACCTTTAAGAGAGTGAAAGTAGTTGGCCTCTGGTCATAGTGCCACTTCTCCCTTCTGTTCTCACTCCATATTATTAGACTAATATCCCCTGCATGGTAGAATTTGTCCTGGACTGTTCTTTATTGGTAAAAAAAAAAAATAAACCAAAAACTTTCTTTTTTACCCCTGAATTCTAGGAACACATATTTCTTTTTGGGGTGGGGGAGAGAGAGAGACAGAAAGAACGTTTTAGTAGCATTTAGGAGTTACTGGGCGGCCTTTGGGAAGTGGCATCCAAAGGAGAACTGTGAGACAGTATACAATGTCACAATGATAAGTACATTTCAAGAAATCAAATTTGATCATATTTTGGGGCAAATTAATTTATAAGGAGGGGATCATTGGCCAGTACTTTGTAAACAATCTGGAGCTTATTTTGCTCAATTTAAATATTCCACAGTCATTAAATAGATATTCAAGTAGTGCTTAGGCAGCACAGAATATATGAAAGTCTGCAGCAAATCATACTATCCACATAAACCATTATACTGCTTCTATTGCTGATGTGGCTGCCAGATGTCTCTTTTGTGAGCTGGATTCCATAGTGATTTTTGTATCTCTAGAGTTATTTGAATAGTTACTTCTTGAATATCTAGCAACTGTACGTGCATATGTATGTATATATGTATGCATGTGTATGTATATATGTCTGTGTGTCTATGTGTATGTGTGTATATATACATGGTGAAACTTAACTTTGCAAGTCTTTTATTCATTTCTGTGAGATATGGTGAAACGTGACCTTGTACATTTTTATTAATGCAGGTTGAGAAACAGATTCTCCATTGGGGTAATAGCAGAGAGGGTATATTTTGGGTACATTTTGCAATTAGACAATTTTAACAGCTACTGGTCAAAGTATTATTTAAATTTGGCATCACACTTTAGAAATATAAACTGTGTGTCTAAGTTAAGCCTAGTTAAACACTGCCCTTGATACATTCTTTCTTTCTTCCTTTTCTTTGGAGACAGGGTCTTGCTGTGTCACCCAGGCGGGAGTGCAGTGGTGTGATCCCGGCTCACTGCAGCCTGTCACCTCCTGGGCTCAAGGGATCCTCCCACATCAGGTGCACACTACCTGGCTAGTTCTTTTAATCTTTTGCAGAGACAGGGTCCCACTATGTTTCCCAGGCTGGTCTCAAACTCCTGGGCTCAAGCAATCCTCCCACCTCAGCCTCCCAAAGTAACTGGACTACAGGCATGAGCCACCACGGTTGGCTGTTTGATACATTCTTGGTTTGCCTTGCTATTTGTATTTTCCTAAAACAGCATGCTGGGGTCACCTTTGGTGCTTTCAAATTTACAACCTCTGGACCCCATTCAATGTGATTCTGGTTTTATTGATCTGGTATGTAGTGCTGAAAGCCCTCCAGGAGCAGAGGAGGTTGGGAATCACTGCTGCACAGGTGGAAGGAGCCTGGAAGTGCATCTGTGACCATGGACTTAACTCTGACTGACAACAATAAGGTGGTAAAATGAAAGGAATGAGTCTCGGGAGGATGTAGCAAATGTAATTTTAGCATTGGAAGGGAGAGCTTCAGCGTTAGGAAAATGCTTACAGAATGGAATGTCAGAGGAAAGATAAATAGAATGTTATGGCCAGAGTCTTTCCAAAGTTTGACAGCTTAAAAGAATGGAGAGGCTTCCTCAGAGCAAAATTCTGACCTTGCAGCCATTCAAGTAGTATTCTCCAAAGAGTGGTTCTGGTAAACCTGATATGTTAGGTAGTTCATCAGCTTTTAAAAATTGGTGACAGCTATGAGTCAATATAAAGTTGGTTTAAATGAAATTGTAAATAAATAATTGTACAGGTGCTATGTGGTAGAAATAAGGAAGGTGGGATGTGAATAGTTTAAAAAATGTTTGACAAACAGCCATTAAACACAAAGCATCTTAAAAAAACTATAATGACAGCACAAAGAGCTCCTGAGCTCAGAGTTTTGAAGGAGTGGTGCCTATAAATACACCCAATTAAGTCCCTGATGGGAGGAAAAAAATCTAGTTATTTGCCTGAGTGTGATCATTCAGTTGTCTCAGCTGTTACTTTCTAAAAGCAGATACTTGTGGCCTCATGGTATGTTCTTGTTTTCTCCCTTTTATTTTTTTAAACACCAAGTTATTCCCAAGCCCTAGAATCAGAGTCATTATCATGATGAGCCTGCCAAAAAAAAAAAAAAAAAATTTGGATTGCCTCAACAGAAAAGTAGTATCACTTTTTCTCTAACCGAATTGTTCAGCAAAATCACCTGACCCTTTTTCAGGGTCAAGTTACCTTTCCAGAGAGTCTGATTTGAGAGATCTGGTGTGAGGCCCTGAGATCTATATTTTTAAGTAAGCTTCATAGTATATCTGGTGTATGCTAAAGGCTCAGAATGTTGGCTGAGAATTTGGAGATGATGTTGATGATGTTTTCCACAGTGGCAAGGGCACCCATCTCCCTTACAGAAGTATCATTTAAACAAAATTATAAGCAATTTCACCACATACAAAATAGAATAATATAATGAACATCAATATACCTACCACCCAGTGTAACAAAGAGCATATTACTAATATACTAGTTGATTCCTGTATACTTCTCCCCAGATTGCATTACCTTCCCTTTTTCTAGAGATAATAACTTTTCTCATTTTTTAAGACAACGGATTTACTGAGTTATATTCATATTGCATACAATTAAAGTATACAATTCAGTGATATTCACAGAGTTGTACAACCATCACCACAATCAATTTTAGAGCCTTCTCATCAACTCAGAAAGAAATCTAGTCACCACTAGAAAGCATCCCCTATTTTCCCCTACCCCACCAAACTGCAAGCCTTATACTCCTACCAGTTTACTTTCTAACTCTATAGATTTGCCTGTTCTGAACATTTCATATAAATGGAATCATACAGTACTTATTGCTTTGTGATAGCTTCTTTCACTTAGCATAATGTTTTCAAGGTTCATCAATGTTCTAGCATGGATCAGTATTTCATTCCTTTCTGTGGCTGAATAATTTTTGTTTAGCCATTCTTCAGTTGAAGGACATTTGAATTGTTTCTGCTTTTTGGACATTATGAGTACGGCTTCTTTCATGAACAGTCATGTACAAGTCTGCGTGTGAACATACATTTTCAATTCTCTTAGGTACTTACCTAGAAGTGCAATTACCAGGCCATATGGTAACTCAGTTGAGTTTCAAAGAAGCCACTCCCTGGGTGTTGATACTTCTTATTTTCACACACTTTTTTGTACTTCTCTCTGTGTTAGTATTTCTAAACGGTATGTAGAAATGTTACATATTCTTTCAAACAATGTAAGGAATTTCATTTTGTATTATATATAACCTGCACCTTACTTTGCTTATCATTGTGTTTGTAAGTTCATCCCTGGGTACGCACAAGGTGCTAATACATTCAGTTTCACTGGTGGTAC
This sequence comes from Symphalangus syndactylus, assembly GCF_028878055.3. Lineage (NCBI taxonomy): Eukaryota > Metazoa > Chordata > Mammalia > Primates > Hylobatidae > Symphalangus > Symphalangus syndactylus. Next base: position 66,224,339 of record NC_072446.2, read on the forward strand.
AATATTCAGTTGTCTGAACATACCTCAACTTGCCTATTTTCTGTCTTGTCTCTTTGTGCTTTTTACTGTCAGAGTAAATAATACCATCTCTGTTAATACAAATTCCCAAAATCCACAATAAAGTCTTTTGTATCGTTCATGTGAGGTTCAAAGTTAATGCTTCTGGCTGGGGAACTCTTCTGCATGTGCTAACTCGGGATCTCAGGTTTCTCCATCTTGCATGATTGTCATTTTCTAGGTCCTCCCCTGAGTTTCTAGTGGGTCATCCAGCTGTCTACTAAGCTAGAAGGCAGGGTTGCATGGGTTTATTATTATTATTATTTATTTTTTGCCAGAAGGGAGTCGTTATTGTTGCCCACTTTGCATGGGCCAAAACCTAGCCACAAGGCCCCCAAATTAACTGCAAGGGAACCTGGAAAACATAGTCTTGCTTTGTATTCGGGAAGGGAATGGGGAATGGTTAGTATCCCTGCCACATTGACTTGTAAGTTTATTCCAACTTTTTGCAGCTGTAAACAATGCCACTAAACTTTCATTTTTCTTGTTCACGTGGGTCTCAGTTTCTCTAGAGTATGTATGTATTAGTTGGGATTGGGTCCACAGGGTGTGTTAATGTTGCATTTTATTAGGTACTTTCAAGTTTTTCTCAAAGGTGTTTATGCTAATTTAAGCTCCACCCTGCCGTATGGGTGCTTCACTTTCTTGCCAACACTGAGTATTTGCCAAACCTTTAAATGTGGGGCACCAACTGTTAAAAGGGAGATGACAAATGGCATGGCATTTGAAATGGAGGAAACTAGGATACTAAAAATGTAGAATAGTGTATGTGGTAGACAGAATAATGACTCTTCAAATATGTCTACATCTCAGTCCCCAGAACCACAGAACACATTCCTTTATATGACAAAAGGGATTTGCAGATATGATTAAGTTAAGGATCTTGAGATGCGGAGATTATCTTATATTAACTGAGTAGGCCCAACGTGATCACACAGGAGTCCATCTAAGGAGGCAATAAGGTCAAATCAGAGGAGATGTGATGACAGAAGCTGAGGTTGGAGTGATGTGCTCTGAAGATGAGGGAAGAGGTCACAAGCCAAGGAATGTGGGTAGACTGTAGAGGCTGAAGAAGGCAAGGAAATGGATTCTGTCCTTGAGCCCTCAGAAAGAACCAGCTCTGCCAATACATTGATTCTCATGCATAAGACCCATTCTGGACTTCTGACATCCAGAACTATAAAATAATAAATTTATGTTGTCTTAAGTCATAAGTTTGTGGTGATTTATTATAGTAGTGATAGGAAATTAATATAATATGAATAATAATAGCTGGCATTTATTCAGTAAACAGTCATGCTAGGTTCTCTTCTCTGTGGCTGATTTAATGGATAGCACACTCCTTAGTGTCACCACTTTAGAGCTGAGGATGCTGACTTAGAATTGGAGAGGACTTAGTGAAAAGAGAAGGTAGCTTTGCGAAGAGCTATCTCTTTGCAGGACAAACTCACTTTCGATGGGAAAGCACACACAGTGACAGAGCTCTAAAATACAGTGAGTTACAGAAGTAAGGGATATGGATATAGGAGGTAGGGTCTTTATGTTCTGTCCCTGGTTCTGGGAGGGCTCTCAAAGAGGTGACTTTTGACATAGGGCTTGAAAGATACAAATGCCCTGCCTTGTGTCTTGAAAGAAAAAGAAAATTCAAGATGCTGGAACTGGAGCAAAGCTGAGGCCTGGAAAGTTATTTTTACCACATCATTCTCTGATAATATTATAATTAAATACCATATCTACTGGCTGGGCACAGTGGCTCACACCTGTAATCCCAGCACTTTGGGAGGCAGAGGCGGGCAGGTCACCTGAGGCCAGGAGTTCGAGACCAGCCTGGCCAACATGGTGAAACCCCATCTCTGCTAAAAATACAAAAAAAAAAAAAAAAAAAAAAAAATTAGCTGGGCATTGTTGTTGTGTGCCTGTAGTCCCAGCTGCTTGGGAGGCTGAGGCACAAGAATTGCTTGAACCCAGGAGGCAGAGGTTGCAGGGAGCTGAGATCATGCCACTGCACTCCAGCCCTAGGCAACAGAGTGAAACCCTGTCTCAAAAACAAACGAACAAAATATCTAAAGGTTTTATACCTTTTTTCTGCTTACAACAAACTTCATTCATTCATTCATTTAAACCTCATCATAACTTTGTGGCCTAGGCTTTGATAATGAGAAAACAAATCTATACAATGAAAACATTAGGAGGTGAAATTAAGTGACCTGCCCAAGGTCTCATAGCTCATAACTATCAGTATTGAAAGACTTAGTCCAGCAGTTTCTATCTTTGCCTTCCACTTGTCTACGAGACATTTCCAAAAGGGCAATACGTGCATTTGCTATTTGCATCCGCACATCCGCTTTTGGAGGAAATTGGGTGAAAACAGATCTCCAGGCTTGGTTGTGTGCTATGGGATGCTAACGTAATGGTGGGCCTTGTTAGATGCACCTAAGATTCATCCAGCCGCTTTCCAGCTTAGACTTCAGCCTCAGTCTTGAATAGTGCTCTGCTGGTCACACAAACCCAGCTTTGGAATTAAGAGATTTGGAGAAGCTGTGTAATGGCATCACCTTCTTGGCTGGATGCCCAGTCTTTGTTAAAAATTGTCTGCAATGATCATGTGACAGAGATGTAAAATCTTAGCTCCTCATCCATCTCTCTCCCTTAGCTATTAAACCATTAGTGTTTTCTTTGGTAGTGCTACTACCACAACTGAATAAAAAAGGATTTGCATGAGAACTGCACCGGATCTTGATTGTTAGACTATTGAAAGAGTTCCGCAACCAACACTACTATCTAATTTTAGAACATTTTCTATAATCCCCAAAAGAAATTCTATGCCCATTATCAGAAACTTTCCACTCTTTCCTCCCCCAGGCCCCTGCAAAAACTAATCTTCTTTGTGTCTCCATGGATTTGTTTATTTGGGATACTTCTTATATGTGTAATTTATATCTAATATAAATGCAATATGTGGTCTTTTGTGACTGGCTTCTTTCACATAGCACAATACTTTCAAAGTCCATCCATTTGCAGCACGTTTCAGTAGTTTGTTCCTTTTTATGGTGGAACAATATTCCATTGTGTGAATATACCACATCTTGTTTATCCATTCATCATTGATGAACATGTGAGTTGTTTTCACTTTTTGGCTTTTATGAATAATGCTTATTCTATGACCACTTTGTATAAGTTTTTGTGTGAACGTAAGTTTTCAGTTCTCTTGAGTATATACCTTTAAGTGGAATTGCTATGTCGTAAGGTAGTTTTATATTTAACTTTTTGAGGAACTGTCCTGTTTTCTAAAGTGACTGTACTTTAGACTCTCATTTTACATTCCTGAGAGTTTTGATTTCTCCACATCCTTGTCAACACTTGTTATTATCTGACTGTTTGATTCTAGCCATCCTAGTGGGTGTGAAGTGGTATCTCATTGTGGTTTTGATTTGCATTTCACTGAGGACTAATGATGCGAAACATCTTTTTATGTGCTTATTGGCCATTTGTATTTTTTTGGGAAATATGTCTATTCACATTCTGTGTCCATTTTTAAATTGAGTTACTTGTGTTTTATTGTTGAGTTGTAAGAGTTTTTTATATTCTGGATACTAGACCATTATCAGATATAATATTAGCATTATTTTCTCCCATTTTGTGGGTCACCTTTTCACACTCTGTTTTTTGATTGCTGTTTTTGTTTGTTTGTTGTCTTCTTTTAGTAGAGACAAGGTCGCACTGTGTTGCCCAGGCTGGTCCTAAACTCCTGGCCTCAAGCAATCCTTCCACCTCAGCCTCCCAAAGTGCTGGGATTACAGACATGAGCCATCACACCTGGCCCACACTCTGGATAGTGTCCTTTGCATGAAAGTTTTAAATTTTGATGAAGCCAAAGTTATCATTTTTCTTTGGTTGCTTGTGCTTTAGGTGTTATAACTGAGGAACCACTGCCAAATTTGATGTCATGCAGATTTACCCTTATATTTTCTTCTAAGAGTTATATAGCTTTAGCTTTAACATTTAAGTCTTTGATCTATTTTTAGTTAAATTTTGTATATTGTATGAGGTGGTATGGTCAAATTTATTCTTTTCTATGTGGATATTTAATTGTCTCAGCACTGTTTGTTGAAAATATGATTTTTTTTCCCATGTATTGTCCTGGCACCTTTGTCATAAATCAACTGACCATAGTTGTATGAATTTTTCTTGAACTCTTAGTTTTATTCCATTGATGTATATGTCTATCCTCTGTGCCTGATTTGAAAGATTACTTGAAGTGGTTGCTTGATGCATCTACATGGCTGATCTTGGAGAGTCAGTAAGTTTGAAAAGACACTTGAAAATCTGTATTTTATCATAAGCACTACCATGTGATTCTGGGGTCAATGTTGAGAAACTATGACAGCACCTCTCAGACTTCAAGGAACATACAGATCACTAGAGCTCTTGTTAAAATGTAAATTCTGATAGAGAAAGCCTGAATTAGGGCCTGAGATTCTACATGTCTAACAAGTTGTCAGGTAATGATGATGATCCACAGACTACACTGTTGGTGGCAAGGGCCTAGGAGGTCTCCCACCACAGCATGATCCCATGCCTTCCAGGTGGGCCTCTGGAGGAATCACTAGGCTTAAATGAATATTTGAATTTTTTTCTCATGTTAATTGTTGCCTTTATTTACTTTTATACCACTGAGAAAACAAACTTCTCCAGCTCATATATGGTACCTTACAAACCTGATTTGAGGGGATGGGTTTTTGAAAAGGCTTTAGGATTTTATTTCTGGATTTACAGAAAAAGACCTGGAGTTAGGAGTGCTTGATGGAAAAATGAATTTAATGGATGCTGAGTAATTTTCCCACTTATTTAAATTCTACTTTTTTCCAGAAGAGGTGTATTAGCGGTTATTTTTCTCTTACAATGATACTTTAATGCAGATATATAATTGCATCATGTTTGCCTAAAAATTGGTTTAGATAAATCACAAGTGCCAGGTTACATCAGCTTTTCCAACATCCACTTGATCTACATTTATTTCAAAGGTTTGTTTAGAAGGCTGACATGTTCTTAGACTCTTCTTTTTCTGCTGTTTGCTTTCAGCAAGTCATTCCAATTATTTACACATAAAATATCTCCATTTTCACATAGGGACCCCTTATTTGTCCCTATATTCTCTCAGGAAAACTGCTATTTCTCAAGTACTTTGGTAGAGGATTGCCCTTTATAGTTCTCAAATGTGTGCTTGGATGTGCCCTTGCATATCCTTCCATGCTTTCTGGGCTTGGTGTAGAAAGTGGTCATTGATTTTCTGTTCAATGGGTTTTGTAGTTTCAGGCAACTGCAGCTGTTAATTCTGGATGTCAGTTTCTAGTAAACCTGCATTTATAAAATGAGCTACTCTTGTGCAGTGTTTGCTTTCATAATGCTAGACATGTTCTGAGTTACAAGCACTTGGTTTTTTTGCTTGTTTTTGTCCTTAATTGTTTTCTAAACATTTCCGGAAGCTTGGGTGTTCTTCAAATAATAGTGTCTTCAGGTTAGTTGTGATTTTCTGACTTGAAATATTTTTAGTGCAGCACCTTAGTGGCTCTCTACTTAGCTTGTATTTGAAGCATGGTTTGGAGCTTTTTTTTCCTTTAATTTGTACTAAATAGTGTTTTTACTATTAGTAATTCATATATATATATATATATATATATATATACACATACATATATAATAGTACAGAAGGGAATAAAATGAAAATTAACCCCCGTTTCTAGTTCCATTCCTTCTGTTGGTTGCCACTTAGCTTTAACCAATATTTTGGCATCTCTGTTTATTGACTGATGCAGTCTCTTCTTCAACCACTCCTAAAAATGGGGGATGCAGAACAATCACATCTCCTAACTTTCCCACCCCCAGTTTTTCTCTACTTACTGAGGTTATATTTTTCTTCCTTGTGATTTTAAAGTATGTGCTTATGTTCTTTTTCAAAGACTTTCAAAATTATTTTGAATGGGAAACATTCATATTCAAAACAATAAAAAATCAAAACAAAAATGTATGCAGCAAGTCTCTTTACCTCTCTATGTAAGTAAGAAGTTACTGCCTCCAACAGATAATCAATGGGAATTATTTCTGGGGTTCCCTTTCACATGCTTTCAATGCATAGGAAAGCAGATGTGTGCGCACACTACCTTCCTTCTCCCATATTTATAAAATCTCTGCGTTTATCATTGTTCATATGCCCTTCCAATCATCTTGCCGTCACTGTCTCTTCTTCCAATCACTGCAGTGACCACTAGCCCATTAAGACCTCCAGCCATTGTCTGGTGAGTACAACCTAGCTAACCTCACATGATGCCTAAGCCATATGCCCTTTGCCTCCTGACCCAGATGGTCCTTGTTTCTAGCCAAAGCGTGGCACTCCATGAGATCCCACTTATTGCCCACAAATGCACAACCCAGAAGTATGAGAAGTTCATGCCCTATCGGGCTAATCTGTGACCCAAGGGAAACAAAAGCCGGTTAAAAAAAATTCTTGCTGTTTTACTTTCCCAGACTGACTGTCCTAAGAAGCATTTCTTATGGATTCGCAGAATATGGTTCTTTGTGATCAAGCAAAATCAGCCAACCTTATTGGTGGCCAGTACCGTAAAGCATTTTTGTATTGGCTCTGTTTGCTTCCTTATTTTAGTCCCCATGTCTCTCACTCTTGCTTCCTCAAACTGTACTCCCAGATAAAGTAGCAATACATGAACCTCCGTGCCCTTTTCCTAGTTACTTTTATTTGTGGAATTAATTTTAATGTATCTCAAGCTATTTGGGATTGAGATAATTTAACTCATGCTGGCTTTTCTTACTAGAATGAATTAATAAATTTTTATATACTGCAATGTTGAATTACAAATCTTGCTGATATCACATTTAATTAAATGGATTTGAAATCATGATGGAGATCAAGATAGAAAGAAAATTTTAGTTTTTCTACCTGGCAGAAATAGTTTACCTGGTTATATTATATATTCTATAAATATACAAGTCTATTAAAGTCTATTAAAAGTTCCATATGAACAGAAGATTTATATGTATAAGTGTATGTGTGTATATATATAATATAATGTGTATATATATATAATATAACGTGTATATATATATATGTATATATATATAAAAGTCTCACAGTTCCATAAGAACAGAATATTTCTAAGCAAAGCAAATTTCTAGACAAACTTCTTGGACAGTTTCTTAGTCACTTGGGAAAAAAAATCTATGAAACAGTTTCATAAAAACCAGATTTAAATATATTTATATCTATATAAATATTTTGACATTGAAGGAATTAGCTGTGTGTGCTATGCCTAATATTTTCCCGTATGGCTAGTAAATAGTTGTAGATAATGTCCCTTTTCTCCTTGTAGGTTACAGTGAAGGGGAAGAGTAACCCACTAAATTACCGCAGCCATGACCTGAAAAAGTTACATGGGAGGTTTTCTTACAGGGACAACAGTAATATTGAAGTAGGAAACCTCTGTTTATGTCTTTTATTCTTTACTGATTCCATATCTTACTGTAAAATAAACCATGTAAGAGTGAACTGGAGATCTAGATATCCCCCAAAACTTGCCTGAACTGTTGTTAGAAGACTTTTCAAACTGTCGTGCAGTCTTTTAATTTTTGGAAGATGCCTTTATATTTATTTCTTTCACTAGTTAGCTCTCGATGGTGTCTGTGGCATCTTAGCTCTCAATGGTGTCTGTCTATCTGGAGCTGGGAATGTGATGGAGAATCTCTAACTCCTTAGTTGGGGGAGATTTGTAGATGAGAGAGGCCAGTTAGTCGTGTTTGTGATGTTGGGTTAATCTCTTTAGGAAAAGAGCAGGCTGGCAGCGGGTTGATGTTTGCAACTTTGATTTACTTCTTGGAAAGTAGATTGTGGAGGTAGCAAAGGTTGTTAGGCCATAATCAGTCATTTCATCAGCCATGGAGAAGTTGGAAATAAATCTACCAAAAGAGTCACAATGAACTGCATTATTGTAAATTCAAACAGTAGTACCAGTGTTACACATTAATTTTTCTACTTACTGGTAATATTTATCATTCTGTCAAAACTTGTCCTGCTGTAAGAATATTGAGAACTAAAAGGTCTCTAAGTACATTCTTCTTGTCATCCCATAGGCATGAAGTTCAAATAGATGTTAAACGCCACAATAAATGGTCATAAATTTAAAAGATTTTTTGATAGTGGTTGGCTAATAAAGTCAAAGTTTAACAAACAAAAGTGACCTTTATGCTTGAAGCTAAATGAGAATATCACATCATTTGGTTGGAAAAACAGGCTGTGATAGAAATTTCAATAGGAGAAACAGATAAAATGAGTTATCTCTATGAAAATGAAGCTTAGAACCCTCAAAGCATCATGAATCTCAAAGTTAGAGAAGAAGGTGAAGATCGTTGTTCTAGTGCTCAGCTAATATCATTCAACCTTGGCTAAGAAGCCTAAAGGATTAGCAAAGACAGTTCTTTTTTATTAGGAAGGGTTTTTATAAATTGTAATAAAACTTGTCTTCTTATAAATTCTACCCTTGAATCTTTTTAAAAATTATGATGAAGAAGACTACACTATCTTTCATTTGTCAACTATACAGATATTTCTTTTTCTTTCTTTATTTCTTTTTTTTTTTTTTTTTTTTGGTGACAGAGTCTCACTCTATTACAGGCTGTAGTGCAGTGGCGTGGTCTTGGCTCACAACAACCTCCACTTCCTGGGCTCAAGCAATCCTCCCACCTCAGCCTCCAGAGTAGCTGGGACTATAGGCGCACACCATGACACTCAGCTAATGTAAACGTTTTTTTGTAACAGATATTTCTTTATGGGTGTCATGCTACTCTCTCATTTCTTTATTCTCTTCCTTTCACAAAAGTCTACATTCTAGGCCAAATATTCCCAAAACATTCAACTATACCTCATGTTCAGTGATTGCAGAAAGGCACATTATCATTAGAGTAGAATTTTAGATTATAAATCTCTGTCTCACTCTGTGGTATCCAGAACTGAATATAAGACCCATAGAAATCTTCCCAGGACAGAAGTGAATGGAAGTATCACTGATATTCAACCACACACACATTCTTATTAATGGAGCTATAATCATACCATGGACTTGTTGCATGTTCCAGTTAAAACTCTTCTGGTCCTTTTCTTACATATTGTTGAGAAGTAGCTCTATCCTTTTCATGTACATTTCATTTTAGGGACATAAGTTCAATAAAAGATAAACAAACAAATAACAACACAAAAACAACCCAAAGATACGATTTTCACTTATTAAGTGGACAGCAGTGAAAAAAATTGTTGGGTAAGCATACATTACAGTGGGCCTCTTTTGCCCTATGGATGACTTTGTAAAGTGTTTGGAAGGCCATTGTGCAATGTGTATTACAGTTTAAAATTGCACACCTTTTATTCAAGAATCATACTTTTTAGAATGTATTTTCCTAAAAGTGGCTGAGATAGATATCTATAAAGGATGAATTCACTACTTATCTAGTTTTTATTCCATGGATCATCAGTATGATCATGGTCTTGCAAATACTTTTTAATTCTTTCCTTTGTCTCCCTTCTTTGCATTTATGCAAAGCTCTCCCTAGATTTATGATTCTCTAACATTTAAGATCCATCAGAATCACCTGAATGGTGAATCTTGTTAAAAAATATTGCTGTGTCCTATACCCAGGTATTCTTATATTAGTAGATCTGGAGTGGGGCCCAAGAATTACCATTTTATTAAGTTACCAGCTGAGGCTGATGCTGCTGGTCCAGTGACCGTGCTTTGAGAACCGTTGTCCTTGATGAACCCAGCCACTCATGATTGTTGCTTGCAAGAGTCACTTGGCAGATTGATCTCACTACAAATTCACAAGCCCCAAATGTAAACGGACATAAAACACTACCTGGAAATTCTAGGAAGCTACTTTTTCCATTGTCTGCAAATAATTTTATATCTTGCCTTTCCTCTTCAAACTTACCTGTTCTTCTCACATGCACTAATTGCACAGGCTTTAAGCTGATGACTTGCCTCATGCTTTTTTGAGAAAACAGAAACCACAGGAGGGAAGATTCCTGACATCTTCTTATCACAAATCTAAATCAGCTGGTGTCTGAATCCTGTTTTCTCCTTCTCCCTTTTCTTTCCTGAGAAAGTCAAAGGCCAACCCTGTACTTTGAATCCCATACAGTCTAACTTCTACATTCAGTAGTTTGCATGTTTATTCCCCTCTCACCATATTGAATTATTCCCATTAATACACAAATTTGCTCTAGGATTTCCCATCTTTACATTACACATGTAGCAATAACTATGAATCATTTTTTTTTTTTACCACATAACTCATACAGTTACTCTACTTTTTCTGCAACCTTGCAAAGTCAAACTTCTCCTAAGAATTGTCTTCCTATATTTTCTATCCCCTAATAACTGGTAAACCCATTCCAATCTTGTTTTGGCCCCCACATTGCCACTGAAGTAGATTTTCCTTTGGTCTCCCAACCTTTCAGTCCAACAGAGTTCTTAGTCCTCTTCTGTGTAACATATGCCACAGCTAATAGTTCTACTGGCTTCTTTTCCAGAATAGCCTTCTCTAAATCGTCTCCACAGGTTGGGGTACTTCTCTTCTCTCAACCTACTTTTCCCATGTAGTCTTATTCATCTCTCTCTGGATGATATAGAACCATTCATATACTGATGAATTCTTTATTTTATATCTAGCACAAACCTTTATGCTGAGATCCAGACCCTAATATACACAGGTGCCTAATTGGCATCTCCACTTGGTTGTCCAAAAGGCAACCCAAAACTGACATATCCAAAGTGGAACTCTAAATTTTCTGATAACTCAGTTCATCTCCTCTCCTTCTCCCATTTTATTTTCTTTTATTTTTTTCTTTTTTTCTTGTGCTTTTTTTTATATATACTTTTTTTTATTATACTTTAAGTTCCAGGGTACATGTGCACAACGTGCGGGTTTGTTACATATGCATACATGTGCCATGTCGGTGTGCTGCACCCATTAACTCATCATTCACATTACGTATATCTCCTAATGCTATCCCTCCCCCCTCCCCCCATCCCACAATAGGCCCCAGTGTGTGATGTTCCCCTTCCTGTGTCCAAGTGTTCTCATTGTTAAATTCCCACCTATGAGTAAGAACATGTGGTGTTTGGTTTTTTGTCCTTGTGATAGTTTGCTGAGAATGATGGTTTCCAGCTTCATCCATGTCCCTACAAAGGACATGAACTCATTATTTTTTGTGGCATTCTATTCATCTGACAAAGGGCTAATATCCACAATCTACAAAGAACTCAAACAAATTTACAAGAAAAAAACAAACAACCCCATCAAAAAGTGGGCGAAGGATATGAACAGACACTTCTCAAAAGAAGACATTTATGCAGCCAACAGACACATGAAAAAATGCTCATCAGACTCCGTCTAAAAAAAAAAAAAAAAAAATGCTCATCATCACTGGCCATCAGAGAAATGCAAATCAAAACCACAATGAGATATCATCTCACACCAGTTAGAATGGCGATCGTTAAAAAGTCAGGAAACAACAGGTGCTGGAGAGGATGTGGAGAAATAGGAACACTTTTACACTGTTGTTGGGACTGTAAACTAGTTCAACCATTGTGGAAGTCAGTGTGGCGATTCCTGAGGGATCTAGAACTAGAAATACCATTTGACCCAGCCACCCATTACTGGGTATATATCCAAAGGAATATAAATCATGCTTCTTCTCCCATTTTAGAAAAAGGTGCTACCTAGTTGCTAACAGTCTGGAAGGAGTCATTTTACAATTCCCCATCTCATCGGCTATATCGAATCTATCACCAAATTTTGACTGTAGTCTTTGATCTTCCACACATTTCCATTTCCACTGCCCCTACTCTAGACCAAGCCCCACCACTGTCACTTGCCTGTTTCCTGTGATAACCTCAACAAGTTTCCTTGCTGGCCTTTCTCCATTCCTTTTTTCCTGCAGCAGTAAAAGTGATCGTTCAAAAATGCAAATCTGATGGTCACCTTCACTTAGTAATTTCCTACTACATTTGGAATAAAATTTAAACTTTTCGTTTAGCATCTTACAAGATCTATTAATCTTCCACCTCTCCAGCCTAGCCTTGGGCTACATGCTGTATATGATAGCCGTGTGCCATGTCTTCCAATTTCCTGGAAGCAAAGTCTCTCATGGGGGCATTTGTGTCTGTTGTTCCCTTTGCTTTGATGCCTCCCATCTCTTTGCAGCCTGGCTCTTTTTCATCTTTTAATTCCCAAATTATCAGTTACATCCTCAGAGGGACCTTCCTACCCATCCAATAGAAGCCTCTTCTGTTGTTCCCTCTGTTCTTCTCCCTCATAGTGCAAATTATTATTTGAAATGATATGTTCATTTTTGCTTTTTTGCTTATCTGTCTCTTCTAGTAGATCGAAGAGTTCATTAACTGTCTGAGGTTAGAGATCTTAGCTGTTTTGTTAATGTCTAAATTCCCAGTCTGGTTCATTGTATGGCAAATGGTATTTGTTGGGGGACTGAATAATATTTATTAGAGCATTCCTTTTAACAGTATAAAATCAGGCTACGGTGTAAAGGTCCATCAATTTAATGATTAAGTTATAGGACGATCCATTGTAAAGAAAAAAGTAAATTTATATATGCTGATATGGACATATATTTAACAAATATTAAGTGGAAAAAGGCAAATTGCTAAACCTCATATAGAATAATACCATTTGTTCTTAAGTATATTTCCATATTTATATCTGCATGTTTCTTTCTCTCTCTTCCTCTCTCCCTCTGTGAGTTTCCAGGATTTCTACTGGGGCTTCTTCCAGGTAATGGCAATACAGAGTGACAAGAATTTATTTTATTTTACTCTTTCTGAACTATTGGATTTTTAAATTTTTATAAGTTGCATGTATTCCTTTTATAACATCCTCCTTTGAAAGCATAAAGAAGTTTTAAAGTGTAATACAAAACATTATGTATGTTCATTCACTCCACAAATTTTATTCAACATCTACTATATACCATGTACTGCTAGAAGCTGCACATATAGTGAGATCCATTTATTGTATATAATTGGGTGTCAACAAAACATAATTTTATGAGGGTTTGTTTCTGGCAGTGGTGAGATTATGGTTGGATTTCATTGCACCTTCTCATTTTCAAATTTTTGATGGTAAACATAACTTTGAAATTACAAAAGTTATTTTTAAAGACATTTAAATATTTACGTGGAAAAATGCTCAATCATTTTAGAACAATTTACTTGGACAGGTGAATACTTTTCAATTTAATGGAAAAAATAATTGTATAAATGCCTTTTGTATAGATGCAATTATTAAAATATATGTAGTACATATAGCTTAGAAAGTTTATAAATAGGTAGTTGTTTCCAGTAGGAAACAGGATACTCAATCTTTCTTTTCTTTGCCTATAGACTGATTTCTTCAACATGGCCTACTAATGTGTTCCTCTTGGAAAATGAGTACCTAGGAGAGATTCAAGGTTCTTGTTAATGAGTTAATATTTGTAACATATGCCTGAGGGTATTTATGGAAACCATGCATTGGATCCAGAAGGGCAAAACTCTCTGGGTCATGGAAGCTGAGTTGTAAGCAGTGTGTGTTGAGAGGAGGCCTAGGGGATACAGACTGTCATAGCTTCATGGGAAAAAAAAATTAAAATGTGCTGTAGGAAAGGGAATGAGAGTGAGAAGAAAAGCCATCCAGGGAATCTCATATACTGAAGGTGTAGTTTTTCTTTCGTCGAATATATGATACTTGGAGGAACAAAGAAAGATAATATCAGATTTGAGAACTGTTGCCTTAAAAAAAAAGATAAAATGCTGACTTTCTGCAAATATCTTTATGACCAACTTTCCAAAAACAGGGAAACTCAATGTGCCTATATTTTTTCCTCTGGTTTCTTGATTCCTTGATGTTCTCATTTCCAGTGACCTTTTTATACCCTCCCAAGGTCACATGTTGGATGCTGTTGTAACCAGAAGTACCACCGTGTCCAACATCACGGTGCATATGTCCTGCTCTCTGACTAAATGTTCTAACTCATCTGCTTATTTTCTCCTATAAGCAACATTTCTCCTTCCTCAAGACCACCAGTCTTCTAACCCACATTTTCCTTCTATTCTTTAGCCTTGTCCTATTAGTCTTTATTGCTTATGCAGAGAGATTCAATGATTTATATCCATTTTCTAGCTCCTCCATCAATTCTTGTCTTTTTTGCTTGTTTTAAAGTTTTTAAATTTTTCTTTAAGTTCTGAGCTACATGTGCAGAATGTGCAGGTTTGTTACATAGGTATATATGTGCCATAGTGGTTTGCTGTACCTATCAACCTGTCATCTAGGTTTTAAGCCCCAAATGCATTAGGTATTTCTCCTAATGCTCTCCCTCTCCTTGCTCCCGCCCCCCAACATGTCCCAGTGTGTGTCGTTCCCCTCCCTGTGTCCATGTTTCTCATTGTTCAACTCCCACTTATGAGTGAGAACATGCAGTGTTTGCTCTTCTGTTCCTGTGTTAGTTCACTGAGAATGATGGCTTCCAGCTTCATCCATGTCCCTGCAAAGGACATGATCTTATTCATTTTTATGGCTGCATGGTATTCCATGGTGTATATGTGCCACATTTTCTTTATCCAGTCTATCTTTGATGGGCATCTGGATTGTTTCCAAGTCTTTGCTATTGTAAATAGTGCTGCAGTAAACATATGTGTGCATGTGTCTTTATAGTAAAATGATTTATAATCCTTTGGGTATATACTCAGTAATGGGATTGCTGGGTCAAATGGTATTTCTGGTTCTAGATCTTTGAGGAATTGCCACACTGTCTTCCACAATTGTTGGACTAATTTACACTCCCATCAACAGTGTAAAAGTGTTCCTATTTCTCCACAACCTCACCAACATCTATTGTTTCCTGACTTTTTAATAATCATCATTCTGACTGGCATGAGATGGCATCTTATTATGATTTTGATTTGCATTTATCTAATGATCAGTGATGATGAGTTTTTTTTCGTATGTTTGTTGGCCACATAAATGTTTTCTTTTGAGACAGGCCTGTTCAAACAACCCCATCAAAAAGTGGGCAAAGGATATGAATTCTTGTCTTTTTCTCCCTCTGGAACTTGTTTCACAATTCTAGAACACTCTGAGTCAGCTCTCTTTCCACGTTAACTGACCAACCTATAGGTAACCTATTGGTGTAGTAGCCTGCCCAGTGGGCTACTTTGTAACAGCATACATTGATACTATTTACAAAATTTTATCTTTTTAAAACATGTATGTGTTTACCAATTTGTTTTATACTTCTGCCATGAAACAGTGAGATTCATAAAGTCATTAATATAGTTCATATCCCCAGGAAGTTAGCACAGTATCTTTTGCAGCGTGGATGCTTAAATGATGGGTGAATAAATGGATAAAGTCAGCTCCGAAGAAAGAACTGAGAGCTAGAGGGAGTGACCAGTGTATTGATGTGATGCATAAACTCTTCTGCCCACATGGGAAAAAAATGGCATCCTGGTTGTGCTGTGCAATTGATGAGTCGCTATCAGTTATTAGAAAAAAACCTTTCCCACCTAAGTTTTCAAAGTATTCTGCTGAGGCAGTAGAGTGAGCTTGACTTAGTCCCTTTTCTCTAAATGAGCATCATCTCAGTTGCCTGCCTGTCTGCCTGCCTGTTCGCTTTCTGCCAGAATGTTTGATTGATTGAGTCATATCCTTGCTTCATTCCTAGAAGGATTCCAGGTGCCAACTTCCAATTGATCCGAGGTTAAATATATCTCCTGTAACCTAGGAGTCTCTCAGTCTTGCTTTCTGCTGCTGGAGAATACTACCATAACATGTAGTAAAATATAAATGGAATATCAGTCATCTCTGAAATGGTAATATATTCTCCAGCTTTCTATTCAAATATTTTTCTTTGAGCTTGTTTCTTTGGGGTCTGTTTTTGATATTCTCAAAAGGATTGTCTCCACGTAAGTTTCTTGAAAATTAAATTGTAGATAGATGTGTTCAGAGATGTGTCTGCCATAAGTTACTATCCCACTTAAAAAGTTCCTGACAATTTTTGGATACTTCCTCATGTGAAAATAACTCCTGATACTGTCATGGATTGGGGAATATAATTCCTGCAAACAGCACTTCTGAAAAGCACTTGGCTCGTGGCTCTGTTGTAGAACGATTATGACTTCTTGACATAAAGTGTGTTTTTAATCTAGAGGCCAGGGCCAGAGATTTGCTCACCATGATTACCAAACTTCTCCTGCAACCATTAGACATGGTATCTTAGATTGTATGACTTTCTGCTTCTGTTTTTCTTTAGTGAGAGATGGTTACTTGGAATGATCCTTTAAATATTCAACACATCTTCATTGATTTCCCCTGCTAATGTGAAGGTGTTAAAAACATTTTCTTCTTACATTGTTAGCTTATTTATTTTTATTTATTTATTTTTTTTTTTGAGACGGAGTCTCGCTCTGTCGCCCAGGCTGGAGTGCAGTGGCGCGATCTCGGCTCACTGCAAGCTCCGCCTCCCGGGTTCACGCCATTCTCCTGCCTCAGCCTCTCCGAGTAGCTGGGACTACAGGCGCCTGCCACCACGCCCGGCCAATTTTTTTTTGTATTTTTAGTAGAGACGGGGTTTCACCGTGGTCTCGATCTCCTGACCTCATGATCCGCCCGCCTCGGCCTCCCAAAGTGCTGGGATTACAAGTGTGAGCCACCGCGCCCGGCCTGTTAGCTCATTTATTTATTTATCTGCCTAATAAATAAGTATAGCATGCACTGCATGCAGTGGGGATCTAAATAGTCACTGAGTCACCCCTCAAGGTGCTTACAGTCTGGTAGGGGAGAAAGGCAGGCAATAAATAAGAACAATGATATGGCAGAAGTTCTGAGATCAGGAGGGAAGAGTGTGTTCTATCTGTGAAGGAGGTACAGGCAGAAGAAATTCCATAAATGAGTTTTCACGTGGATTTAGTTCTCAAAGACAAAGTCTTGCAAAGACATGGGAGGGAGCCATTCCAGCTGGAGCCAGCAGTTTGAATGAAGCCCTGGAGGTGTGACCCAATCAACAGGGAGGCGTCCCTGGGACTGTTGCCTCTATGAGGCTCATGGGTCACCCACCAGGTGCCTTTTTAAAGGAGTCCTTCTTTGCTTTATCACCAGCCCATTGGTCTTAGCTATAAAGCAGATTTATGCAAAGTAATTATAATAGATCAGTTTGGTTTGAGCTATATTTTCTAAAAGGATTGGTGGATCACCAGTGCCTGAAGTATTTACTGCTCTCATTGAGACTCAGGTCCAAATCCAGCCTGCTGCACAGGTGGGAAAAGAAGGACTAAGTGGTCAGAGAAAAGTCATCAGAGAGATGAAGGGGCCAGCACTTGGAAGTCTTATATAGGTCAAGCAGTAAAGACATTGTCAGGTGAGGGATGGATGTGGCACACAGCACACACCTGCTCTGTTGGCACTTGTCAGAAAGGCAGGAATCCGAGTTGTGCCCAAGGTTCTGCTTTGGGTGACTGGGTGAGTGGTGGGTCTTTTCCTACAACTTCAAATGGAAGAGAAGGTGGAACATGTTTGTGAGGACAGACAAGGAGTTCAATTGTAGACAGACATGTGGACTGTGAGGTGCCTGAAGGCACCCTGCTAGGTCTTTCCAGGAAGTAGGGATTTTGGAGTGTATGCCCAGGGCTTAAAGGTGATGTCTACACTAAAACTTAACATTTCTAAGTCATCTATAAGTGAGTTGTGACAAAGGTGGTGAATGAATATGCTACACAGTGAGAAGAGAAAGGTGAGAGAAATGACACTGAATATTGGACTTTACTGCCATGTAAGGAGAAGGCAAATGAAACAGGGACTGAAAGCTGATGTCTATGAAGTAGGAGCAGAAACAGGAGAAGGAAGGTCATGGAAGCCAAGGAATGCAACCCATTCCCAACACCCATTCCCCGTGACGTGGAGAGGCCACGGAAGATGAAGACCAGATCTCATTACAGAGTGGATGGTACAGAGTGAGATATCTCCACAAATGCCTAGTACCTTTCCCCTTTCATCATTTTTTTATTTAAGATCAAACTATAACAATAACCAAATTCAACTGGGTGCAGTGGCTCACACCTGCAATCCCAGCACTTTGGGAGGCCGAGATGGGAGGATTGCTTGAGGCCAGAAGTTTGATACCAACCTAGGAAACCTGAAGATACCCTGTCTACAAAAAATACAAAATTAGGTGTTGTGTTGTGCACCTGTAGTCCCAGCTACTAAGGAGGGTGAGGTGGGAGGATCACTTGAGCCCAGGAGTTGGATGCTGCAGTGAGCTATGACCACACCACTGTACTATAGTCTGGTCAACAGAGTTAGACCCTGTCTCTAAAATAATAAAAATAAAATTCAACTCTTTATAAGCTGGCTTTTTTAAAGAGATCATTCTACCTTTGTGTAATGTCCCCAGCCCAAACTTTCTATCCTCCTATTCCCCTGGGCCTTGGAATAGTTTTCCCTCTCCCCTCTTTTCCTCTTTTCATGTGTTATCTCAAACATTAACTTTTCTGGGGCCCCTTTATACCATTTGCTCTCTGACAAGCAAACAAATCTGATTAATTTGTTTACATAAGATGCTATACCTTAATAATTGCATAGTGTGTCTTCAGCACCAATAAGGTTTGTATTGTAACCTTGATTCTGAAAGTCTTGAGATAAAACAGTAGATTGCAGGAACTTCAAACACAATAGCAGGACCCGTAGAGGAAGTTTTAGGGATACAGTTTCCTTTGCCTCTGCATAAAGCAGGCTCTTTGAGCTGTCATGGAAAAGCTGTTTGGGAAATGGGGTAGATGATGCTGGAGAATGAAGCTCCTTAAACTAAACTCTTCCAGCTCCCTCCTCAATGTCTTCAAGCATTTGCTCATTCATTTACTTGCAGCTTGGTCATAAAAAGGCCCCTCCTTTCCTGACCTGCATCAGCATCTTCTTGCAATCCCCTGTGGTTAGAATTAGGGGGAAATGAGCCACTTCATTTTGTTGGTATCATTCCTGGGGCAATTTTTGACTGATGCCAACCCATATGGTGATCAAGAGTGACTTTGTAACAATCATTGGAGGTTAAGGGAGAAGGGATGCTTTATTTCAGCTTCTCCTAGAATGTCAGCAAGAAATTCAGGAGACAGTTTTTCTGCCCCAGAACTCCTGGTCTTTCCCATCTTCCCCAGACCATTATATGTGGAACCAGGGAAAAGGATCCAGGTCTGGAACCAGCAATGTCCACTAAGTGTTGTGGACCCTTCCTGGTCTGAAATAGGTCTAGTGCTCTTGAGGTTGCCTCTAATGCTGACTCTTAATAATGGAAAAAGTAAACACTGGATATAAGCAATGTTTTTAGAAAAATTAGAAAAGAATGGCTTAATGGAAACTTTTTCTTTTCATTGAAATAATTGAGAGTTTAAGTGAGTTTTTAAAGTTAAAGTATAAATGCTGACACCTTGAAGAGCCAAGCCTGGTTTTTCACTTTGAATTGTGAGGGCATCTGGTGTGTGTTCTGAAAGGAAGAGCAGTTTGATAGCCATCTGTCCCCAAGAAAAACACAGCCTTGGAAGTAAGATGAAACAAGAATGACACCTGCTTAAGCTAAGAGTTGTGAATAAGACATAACTTCTGTTACATACAGTATTTTTTAAAGAAGAAAGAAAACCCATCAAGTAAAGATCTTACGGAAGTGTTCAGATGTACTTGAGTCACCAAGGGCTTGCCTTTGTGGCAGCCAGTACAAACTTCTACAAATGATTGATTTACCCCAAATGGCATACTGAGAACTTCCCATAGAGCTCAGCTAGGAGCCCTCTTCACACCTTCCAGTGGAGGGAGGGACTTCCATATTCCAATAGTTGTATCTTTGCAAGTAAATCCAGACATCTTTGTGGATAGTGACTGGTCTTTATTCACCTGCATAGCCTTAGTGTGTTTGATGGTTGTTGAAAGCTCTAAGACCTGAAATTCACCAACATGGCTGTGTTCCCAGCTGCTTGGTTCAAGGTATGTTTTACCCCCCTGGGTTTAAATACTAGTCTCTCTGCTTCTTGGAGGTGGGGGTAAAACTCTAGGATTAAGCTGAATCTTGGAACTCCTTTGTTATCCAAGACAAGAAGAATAGGAAGAGGGTCTTTCTGTGACCAATAGAATTATAGATAAAATTGTGTCCACATATCCAGTTTAAACAAACATGAAAGTACAACAGTGGCTTGGATATGACCAGAAAATACAAAAAACAAGGCACTGTATGTGATGTTGTTTTTTGCAAGGTAATAACCAGGTGTATCTCTGCTCTTCATCTGCCAAACAATACATTTTATAGAAGAGATTTTACCTTCCAGTTCTAACACTGTAGGGCTTCTCTCCTGTTTTCATCATATTCCCTCTTTGGAATTTAATACAGTTGAAGAGTGTTAGCAGTTTAGAATCCGGGTGGTAACGGGGATGGATTTCATTCTGACCTCAATTTAAAGCTTATCTGAATCTGTAATGACTTGAGTATGTGCCCTGACAAGTCTTTGGAAACCTGTCAGAATGAGGTATCAATAAAGAGACCAGGCATCTAGTGTGACCAAACACTCATCAATGATAGGTTCTTGCCTTTTTACTGGAGACACATTTGCTATGCTTCCCTGGTTGAGATGTCTGTGTATTTCTTAGTTTAATGTGTCTAGGATTTTCTGCACATTACATTTAAGCTGTTACTATAGTCATCTATGACCATCACTGGTAAAAAATCACATTGAACAAAGTCAGTGCTTTCTTTAATTTGTTTCTATTTAGAGAAAACAAAGAAAATATTGTGGCTTTTTCCCCCTATCAATAGCACTAGCTTTTGTTTATTCAGTTGTATATGTGTACACACACATATGCACCCCCCCCCCGCCCCCGCCACACAGACACATGGGCTGGAGACAGCTAATTTTTAGCTATTATTAAAATTAAATTATGTAAACATACAATTAAATAAGTTTTGTTATAAAACAAAGAAATAAAGACTCAAAAGTCACCACTTCCTCATTATTTTAGTACATTTTACTATTATCTGTGATTTTGTGGTTATTTACATCTATCGTACCTGTATGAGGGAAACACTGTACCACGGTATCTACTGCATATCTATTCCCAAATCTGCACTTAGCAGTATCAAGAATTTTTTTTTGGAAAGCCAGTAGTTAAACATTTACCAGCACACCACTGTAAATGTATACACACACACAGACACGCAGACACGCACATCCTTTTCATAGCCATGCAGAGTAAGCGTCAGTTTTTCTATTTTATAGATGAAAAACTGAGGCTTAGAGAGTTTAACTTACCCAAGAGACCACTACCATGCTTTAGCTCTCCTACTCTAAAAATATAAAATAAGAAGCCCAGGGAATGGTTAAGGATGACTGAAGCTGTATTGGGATATAATTTAAAAGCAGAGGTTTGCTAGAAGTGAGAGCAAGAGAACCATGTGGAAATCTAGATGAGCACTCCAGGCACAGGGTACCGCCAGTGCAAAGACCTGGAGGTGGGATTGTTTTGCTGCTTCTGAGGATAGTAAGGGTACTACTGGAGCTGGAATAGAGAGAGGGAGAGGGACAATAGGAAGAAGTGAGACAAGTAGGGCATGATCACTAACTACCTTTATGAAACCAGGCAAGTAACTTGACCCCTCTATGCCTTATTTCTCTTATCTGTAGAATGTTTCACTTCATGCTCATGGTAAGAGTGTGAATTTACTGTGCTTTAGTTACATTATTGTTACCAAAGCTAAACCATCACTGTTGCCTTACTAGTGCTTAAATATAATTTTAGGGAAGAATAATTTTTTCTTGCCATCTTCAGCAGCTGCATGAGGAGTGCTTCGGAAATACTTAAATTTATCCCTTGCAAGTACCTATTAGCCTATTTTAAATCTATTTAAAATCCACAGTGCAATGCAGTTTAAATTCATCTGGGATTAATAGGACTTGCCTTTAGCTATATTACTGATGGCATGATAGAATCCCAACAGGAAACTTTTGTGACATTTTTCAGATGTCCAGTCTGATGGATTATACAAGACTAAAAAGTATTGAAACACATTCTGTATTTTGAAAACCCAGGTGTTCTGGTTTTAACAGTCATTACTTATCCATAAAACAGATTACCATGTCCTCTTATCCATATATCAATTATATAGGTGTATCTTAGAGTATATTTAAATAACGGTATGACATAAACATCACGAGCTTCTGTGGCTTTGATAACTTTCAGTTTCTTCTTAAATGATGTGTTCACTTTATCAAAATTGATCAGGCTGTACACTTAGGTTTTATGAACTTTTCTGTACATGTGCTATAGTGCATTTTTAATAATTTTTTTCTTAAAAGAGTGAGTAGGGCTTTGAGAAAGGGGAAATTGTTGCTCTCCTGGATCAAGGAAGCAAGGTACAAGATGAGATGAGGCCAGTGTTAGAATGAACATGGCATGTGTGTGTCACAGCCAGGACACAAATCATCCACGACATGTAAATGTTTGATGAGCACTTCCTGGGGGCCAGTATGGAAGATACTGTGAACTGGGTACCCTAAAATCATTCACAGCCTAATTCTTCCTTGAAAGCTCAAATACTCAACTTCCCAGCCTCCCTTCCAGCTGGGCATGGGAATGTGAAGTTGTTGAATGCTCTTCTGGAAAAGCCTCTTAAAAAGGGACACTCAATGAATGTACCCCTTAATTGTTTCTTTTTTTTTTTTTTTTGAGACGGAGTCTCGCTCTGTCGCCCAGGCTGCAGTGCAGTGGCGCAATCTCGGCTCACTGCAAGCTCCGCCTCCCGGGTTCACGCCATTCTCCTGCCTCAGCCTCTCCGAGTAGCTGGGACTACAGGCGCCCGCCAACACGCCTGGCTAATTTTTTGTATTTTTAGTAGAGACGGGGTTTCATCATGGTCTCGATCTCCTGACCTCGTGATCCGCCCGCCTTGGCCTCCCAAAGTGCTGGGATTACAAGCGTGAGCCACCGCGCCCGGCCAATTATTTCGTCTTTTGCTTTTTGCTGTCTTCATCCTGCTGGAATCAGGCTATGATCCCCGGAAGCAGGTCAGCCATCTTTCAACCATGACATGACAAGCATCAGGACAAAGGCTTATGTACTAAGAATGGAAGATGGACAGATGGGAAGCCTGAAGCCCCCTAGAGCATTGCCTCTCATTGGTTGGGTGTCTGACTGATAGGCAGGTGGGGAGGGTCAAGGATATGTGGGTCAGTCTATTCTAGGACGCTGCTTTTCTGACCTTGAGGCTGCCCAAAAAATTGCCCTTTGGGAATTTTGACATCATCTACAGACATGCCACTTTAACAATTATTTGTTTGTTTTGACATACTGGACATATTCTCGCAAGGGACAACACATGATCAAATTAATCAAAGTTTTGTTGGTTGCCAGCTTTTTCAAAGTTACTAGCAGAAGGTCTTCACAAATACAAACACTTTCCTCTCCTATGCCTTAGACATTTTTTTCCCCTCTAAGATGGTAATCTTATGTCATCCTCATCTTTGAGCAATTCTCTGTAAAATGAAACCTTTGTAACATTTCCATATCTGGAGATAATACTTTATCTTCACTTGGAGACTTGATAATTTTCCAAGGAGATACACTCAGAGGGAAATACAAAGAGTGGAAAAGAATTTGTTAACTTGAAAAGTTGGCAAAACAGATGTGCTGTGATTCTTTCAGTTGAGCTAGCACATTTCATCATAGCCATTTTGAAATATAACATTAAAATTCTGTGCTCAATGTCCCTTATCACCAAACCTTTTGTTTCTGTTTGCATTTTGTTGTTGTAATCATACATGTCATAAATGAGTATACTAAGGCAAGTGATAATGTGTCTAATAAAATATAGTCAAAACTAATTTGCCACCTTTGGGGAGAAAAATGATTTCCATCTGTGTAATAACTATGGAATAAATATTCTATGTCCTTACCTAAAATAATGTATTAATGTCAAGGGTTCTTATGATGAGCATAGGCTATAGACTAGAAAAATAGCCAGGGGTTATGATATTTGATTAAAGTTTTAACTTGATACATGTGTTTTAAAAGCCAAAAGATACAGTGAAAATTGAATTGTATCTAGTATAATATGAAGGCTTACTGAAATTATTGGAAAAGAAGTACTATATTAAAATAAAGAATGTCTTCCTTTGAGACTAAACTGCCATTTTGTTCAATTTGATACACACTTGATCCACCTGTTTCTTTATTTGCCTGCAAAGAGTAAGAGCTTAGGTAAGGCGGACTGTGAAATTCAAAGCAACAGTGTGGCTACATTTTTTTTTTTTTTTTTGCTTCTTCTTTTGTTTTTTGCATGTGATCCTGCCTTTCACTTCACAGAGAATACGATCCATCTATGTCTGACGTCTTCCCTTCCTCCTGCAATGAGGCTCCTATATTAATAATGTCAAACCTCCTGCAAAAGTTTGAGGCTTGGATCTCACACATTCCCACCTGATCTAGGACTTGGCTTCTCCAACTGAACCCTACATTTTACTTGTATATCCAAAACATTTCTTTCTTAGCTTCTTGTCCTCAACCCACAAATACTATTTACAAAGAAGATTTTTCTCTGCTTTTATCTACAGGTTTCTGCCTCCCAGTATAATCATATCTAACCCAATGGCTCTTACTGGGGCCTCTAAAATGTTTATCACCAAATCTGTGTCTGCAGTTCCAACCTCTTCCCTGAGCATCAAAGCTGTATTTCCAACTTTTGCTGGATGCCTCTATCTGGGTAATATCTTAAGCTGAATTTATTCAAATATATATTCAAAATGGAATTCATTTTACATCTTCCTCTTATCTTTGAAGCTACTCTCATCCCCAATCCTATATCTCAGCAGTGGCAATCCTGTATCTTAGCAGTGGAAGCTAAACAAGTTCCCTCATCATATTGCAGAATTACAAACAGAGCATCAAGAATAGTCCTTTTAATTAAAGTTCAAGCCAGTAAAAACCTATTTTATCTATTCTGAGATTCCCATTATTTGGTTATATCATTGTAGATTATTCAGAGGACACTGGCATCTGCTACTTAATTTTATTTTTTTTTAACATTTCATGAGACTTAAATTACAGTCTCATGGTAGAATTATAGTTAATTGATGTACCTTATTTCTTGCCAAGATTCTGTTTTAAACAATTTGATTAATATATTGAATGGTATGAATACAAAAATTGGGTCAGTTAAAATAATTTTTACAAATGGAAGATTTTTAGCATGGTTAAATCTATTAAATGGGGAGGTAAGAGCTGCTTTGGCCTTCAGAATCTTTGAGAACATCATGTTAAATGAGACACAACTACTGTTTCTAACTCTTCTTTCTTAAGTTACTGAGAGTTACAACATTGTATTGCAAATTATAAATGGGATCATAGAATTAAAGAATTTAGACAAAGTATCACATATTTTTAGCCTGTGTAATAAATATCACTAGACTTTTTTTAACACAATGTTCTGTAACATATCTTCATAGGAGAAAACAAAACAGACACCTTTCCTGAGGGTGAAGATAAACTTCTTGAGATTTATTTAAGCAAAAACAGAATCGAAGATGTTGAGATAGAGAGGTTCTTAGAGTTCCCTGCCTCCTTGGTTAGAATTGATGAAACAGAAATTCAGAACATCACACAGCGCTTAGAGGCAGAAATGGAAAAAAAGAATCTGGTGCCCAAATTCATACTTCAGGTAGGAGGCAAGCAGCTATCTGGACCTTAAGTGATTCTCTTGATTGATTGATAAATAGATAGACATGCAGCAATACTTTATTTGGATACATTATTTGGTGCCTCTTATGTCAGTACTCTGATGTTTTCCATTTTCACAGTTTGGAAATAAGAAAAAGTAGACAAACTTGGCTGGGCGTGGTGGCTCACTCCTGTAATCCCAGCACTTTGGGAGGCCGAGGTGGGTGGATCACCTGAGGTCAGGAGTTCAAGACCAGCCTGATCAAGATGAAGAAACCCCATCTCTACTAAAAATACAAAATTAGCTGATTGTGGTGGCACATGGCATATGCCTGTAATCCTAGCTACTTGGGAGGCTGAGGCAGAAAAATCGCTTGAACCCAGGAGATGGAGGTTGCGGTGAGCCGAGATCACGCCATTACACTCCAGCCAGGGCAACAAGAGTGAAACTCTGTCTCAAAAAAAGAAAGAAAAAAAAGAAAAAAAAAAAAAGCAGACAACCATGCCTACTCTCTCTTTAGCCTTGGAAGTGTTTGATGATGATGGTGGGTGGGGCCTCGTCTGTTAACAGCAGTTAATACATTATAATTCAATTTCTGATTCTTTGTCAGACTTCCTACTAGACTGAAAGTTCCTTTTAAGAGCAGGAGTTGTTTTCTTTTCTATTACTGTATCTACAATGCCTGATGCAAAGTAAGTTCCCAGAAAAGACGAATTTAATGAATGAAAGGGAGAATGGAGTCAGAAGTCAGAGCGCCCAGGGACCCCTCTCCTGTCATCCTGTTTTAACTCTGTGTAGGAGGTAAGGAATGATACTCCCAGATAAACACTGCCTGCCACCCACATGTCATGGATTCCAAGGTACACATATTTTTATATTTTAACATCCCTGACATCAAAATCTACCTTACAATCAATAGCATGTTGTAGTAAGATATGTGGCATGACTGATAGTTGATGGCTTATTGGATCCAGTGAATAGTATTATTTTTGTAGGTAATAAGCCCTTACATAAATGAGAATCATTGGATGGGCTGGGTTGGAGTACAGTGGTGGAAGGGGGGTTGCAGTAATAAACAGGATGGCCCAGGTGGGCATCATTATTAAGGACATGAGATTCAGGAAAGACTAGAAAGAGCTGAGGGAGGGAACATGTAGATATCTGGGGGAAGAATGTTCCAGGAAGATGGAATAGATGACAGTGCAAAACACAAGTGCACCTGGCACTCAAGGAACATGTCAGGAAACCACGTGGCTGGAACAAGGGGAAGGTAATAGAGAAAATGTCAGAGAGAGAAGGGGAGGTGGGAAGTAGATCATATAAAGCTCTGAAGGTCATTGCAAAGACAGATTTTACTCTGAGGGACATGTAGGGGCAAAGCAGAGTTCTGAGCAGAAAGTTGAGATGACTTGATTCACTTAAAAATTATTCGGACTGCTGTGCTGAGCACAAACTATATAGGAGAAAGGGGAGAAACTAAGAGACCTGTTCCAAGACATTTATATTGATGCAGGAGAGAGTGGGTGGTGGCTCAGGACAGATGTTAACAGTGGAGGAAGTGAGAAGTAGTTGGAATCTGGATATTTTATGAAGATAGAGCCAACAGGATTCCCTGAGGCATGGGATGTTGGTATGGGAGAGGGGAAAGGGTCAAGGATAGTGCCAAGGTTCTTGGCACGAGAACTAAAAGGAAGAAGTTGCCATCCCCTCAATGGAGACAGCTGTGGGTGAAGTTAGCTCAGGAGGGAAGATCAGGAATTCAGGTTTAGGCATGTTGAGTTTGAGTTGTCTGTTAGACAGGCAAGTGCTCCAAGTGATGTCTAGAAGGCTGCTGGATATTAGAGTCTCAGTGTGGGAAAAGATGTCTGGTCTTAATACTAGTTAACCACAGCATCCCAGTTTAAACAAATACAGTGTGTGATATCTTCTTATCTTATTTGCCCCTCCAGGCTCCAGACCAGGCAAACACAACATCCTTTTAACTCTTTTAACTTTCCTTTCTCACAGTGGCCTTCTATGGGTGAGCTGTCACACTGAGACCTGACCCACATAAGCTTTCCTAAAATTTCTCCGTTTCTTTATACCTTATTTTAGACAAATGGTCCATTCTATCAGCAGTAAATTCATGAACAATTATGCATAACTTTCTCTCAGGCCTACCCAATTCTGTTCCTAAAATCTACAATTGAGACAGTGATGGAACCCATTAGATGTATAGTCAATTAAGATTTAATACTCTAAAAAGAAGAGGTTTCATTTGTCAAATGCTGTACAGTTGTATTGATAAATATCAGTGATAGCTTCCAATATAAAAGAAACCATATATTATCCATTTGAATATTTTTCTCTATTCCTGAGGATGCTGTATTAGGCACTGTTTATTTCATGAAATAAAGAGACATTCAGTCTGAGACCTCTGTCAGTAAAGGAAAAATAATCATCATAATACCTAGATAAGTAAAGGCACTAGCACATTAGAGTTTTGATTATATATGAGAGGATAAAATAATAACTTATATATAATTATAAATTTTGAAGTATATGACATGAATATAGAACACACTCAAAGCAAGTTAAATCTCTGTCTACTTAACATTCAAATGGTTATAGCATGTGAAAAGATTTCCTCAAAGGAAACCACTATTCAACGTTTGAATGGTTTAGAGTAGCAGCTTCCAAGGGGGGTGTGTACTATATGAGAAAATGGGTATGGGAGAAAAATAACTCAGATGCATTGTTTTATGTATTTATATATATATTTCTATGAGTATAGAAATCTTACATTTAAAATCTTGATTAGTCATAATACATGTATACATTTTTAAATAAAAATAGATATATTGATGGTATATGCCTAGTCTTATTGGGATGATGATGTGTATGGTATAAACGTCTCAGCATCTTCCAAGACATGGATAACATTTTGCTTTTGATTAAGAAAATATGATTTTAGATTCAAACTGGAAATGGAGTTAGTAAAAGAATGAATAAACTTTGCTTTGAAAATCAAAGTTCAAGAAGCAAAAGCTGAGCCATTTTTTCCTTGGTAAATTTTGGCCTAACTTTCCAAGTTGCACCCTATTATGTCATATTTATTTCTGATTTTAGCTATCATTTTCTTCCTCTGATTTAGTCTTTCACAGAAATAAACCAGAGGTGAAAAGGGTTCTAGAAGTGTTATTTATTGTGTATTTTTCATCTAATTTTGCCCCATGCTAATAAAAGCTCACTTACAGCTACCTTCTTACCACAAATCTAGAAAAGTTATTTTTGGTCCTTGGACCCCTAGTCTCCAAAGCATGCAGAAAATGTGTCTGGTGATGTCAGTAGCTTCGTGGGAGATTTTTTAAAGAAATGTTGTTATTGAGAGTTGGGAGCCTAGCTTAAATATGGTAAAGCATGCATTTTACTATAGGATATGTGTATTAGAATTGATATGGGATACAAATCTTATTATACATACTTGTTCAAGATTTATGCTTTTTGTGCTTTGATCTATTAGTAAAAAGCATATGGTTGTAACAGTTATCTTGGTTAAGGTACATTAATATATTTGCCCTTTGCTGCTAATTGGAAACAAGGGTCTTTAGTAGAAAATATTCTACTAACAATGCTATTAAGTGTTTTAAGTTGAGTTGTAATAATAGTTCTAAGGGGCTATAATTAATTTTGCCTACAGTATTAAATATAGTATAAATATAATTAGAAGGAATTATGTAAAGATGGCTACTGAGCTCTCTATCCCCCTTCCTCCCCAACTAATGCCAAGTTCTTAGAAACTGACAGAAAATTTATAATCAGTTAATTTAATGTAGTATCAACCAAAATGCTAATATAATTTTATGAACTATCAAATCTGATGCTAGGATGTATCTAAAAAAAAAAAATGCTCAGAAAAAAAGCCAAGAAAAATGTGAAAAAAAGAACAGTACTGAAAAAGTCTAGCCCAGATATCAGAATGTACTGTCATAATTTAAAAAGTGAACTATGAATTTAATTATATTTTAGATATATATATATAATTCTATATATATTAGACAAATTGTCCATTATATCAGCAGTAAATTCATGAAGAGCCATGCATAGCTTTCTCCCAGGCCTACCCAATTCTGTTCCTAAAATTTAGAATTTAGATAGTAATGGAACCCACTTAGATGCATAGTCAATTAATATTTAATACTCTAAAAAGAAGAGGTTTCCTTTGTCAAATGCTAAACAGTTATATTGATAAATATCAGTGATAGCTGCCAATGTAAAAGAAAGCCATGTTTTGTCCATTTGAATATTTTTCTCTATTCCTGAGGATGCTGTATTAGGCACTGTTCATTTCATGAAAAAAAGAGACACTAAATCTGAGAGCTCCATCAGTAAAGGAAAAATAATCATCATAATACCTAGAAAAGTAAAGGAACAAGAAAATAACTATCCCAAAGGCCAGAAGAAAGATTACGTGTAGGGAAGGGCCAGAGGTTATACATGGGAACGGATATTCTGAGGGTTTAGAGGGGCTCAAAATGTTCTTTACCTCAACTTACGTTGTGGTTTCCTGAGAGTTCATTGTATAATTATTTATTAAACTATGCATGTTTACTGAACACCCTTTTCTGTGGGTGAAAAGGGTATAGAAAAAGAGTATGGTCTAGCCACAGGAATGGACCAACATATCACTGGAAAGAATTGGTAGTCCAGGAATCAACTCGTGTTTATATGAAAACTTAGGATCGGTAGCATTTCCAATTAGTATGGAGAGGGTGAACTATCAAATGGGACAACTCCCTGCCTCATTCTATATACTACCATAAAAGTTAGGTTAAGGAGCTAAATGTAACCTAGAATCTCCCAAAATATTGGCCTGCCATGGCGACTCACACCTGTAATCCCGGTCCTTTGGGAGGCTAATGTGGGTGGATTGGTTGATACCAGGAGTCTGAGACCAGTGTGAGTAATACGATGAGACCCAGTCTCTACAAACAATTAAAAATTAGCCAGGCATGGTGATGTGCACCTGTAGTCCTAGACACATGGGAGGCTGAGGTGAGAGAATCACTTGAGCCCAGGGGTTTGAGGCTACAATGAGTTGTGATCATGCAATTGCACTCCAGCCTGAGCAAGAGAGTGAGATCCTATCCTTAAAACAACAACATAAAAACCTCAAAATGTAAAAATAATATTAAAATATAGCATTGGAGAACTTACTCTTCATCATGGGGAAGTTATACACATGAACATGGGAGATATTATGAAGACTCAAGACCCAAATCAGTAAATTAAAAATAACAATAAACACAGGTAGTGTTCTTTTGGTTAATATTTTAACTAATAGTTAAATAATTAAACACTAGAACACATTTGTCAACGGAATTTTATTCTACTTATAAAAGTACCAGCCAGGCATTTCCTCATTCTCATGCCCATAGAGCTTCATGTAAATCCACCCAAGTGCTCAGCCTATGCCATCCCTTCTTGTCATGATGCAGGAAATATCATTCTTGTCTAACCCCTAATTTGTGCCTCTGTTTGCACATCCTCACCTTGTTCATTCTCTCCTTTTTAATGGGATTTTTCCCATCCTCACACAGGCATAAAAGAGCAGCAGCACCACTGTCCTCATCAATGACCCTGGCATAGCCCATGCTAGATTCCCCACTACTTTTGTTCTCCTTTCTAGCTAATATTTCAAGAAAATATATGTATATAATGATTTTACTTATTTCTCTTCAGTTATTCTTTATTTTACTCTACTCGGGCCTTGATTTCTACCACCCTGCTATAGCTAGTTGTATAAGTCTGTTCTTATGCTGCTAATAGAGACATACTCGTGACTGGGTAATTTACAAAGGAAAGAGGTTTTATTGACTCACAGTTCCACATGGCTGGGGAGGCCTCATAATCATGGTGGAAGGTGAATGAGGAGCAAAGTCACATCTTACATGCTGGCATTGCCTGCCAGGGGAACTGCCCTTTATTAAACCATCAGATCTTGTGAGACTTATTCACTATCATACAGCAGCACTGGAGAAACCTGCCCCCTTGATTCAATTACCTCCCACCGGATTCTTCCCACAACATGTGGGGATTGTGGGAGTACAATTCAAGAGGAGATTTGGGTGGGGACACAGCCAAACCATATCACCAGTCTTACCAAGGGAACCAGCTACCGATCTCCATGCTGCCATCCAATGCACAGTTCTCTTTTCTCATCCTTTATATCTCGAGTGAAATGTTCTTGAACTTCTGAACTCAAGCAATCCTCCCATCTCAGCCTAGCCTCCTGAGTGGCTGGAACTACAGGGATGAGACACGGTAGCTGGCTTCAAGTGAAATGTTAAATTCTCAGAGATGCCTTATCATACCTAAAATTGCACTAATACCTTTCCATTTCTTTCAATCCTTTGTTTTCTTCCTGGCACATCTTATATAATTAGTTTATAGTGAATGTATCTTTATTTGTCTATTTAATTGCTATGTAGCAAATTGCCACCATGTTTATTGGCTTAAAAAGCATTTCTTATCCCATAGTTTCTATGGACCAGAAATTCAAGAGCAACTTAGCTGGGCGTCTCTGGCTCAAGTTCTCTCCTGAGGTTGTAGTCAAGGATTGATCATGGCTACAGTCTCATCTGAAGATTTAAATGGGGCTTGGGGGTTGGTGGGAGGTCTGCTTTCAGGCTCATTCACATGGCTCTTGGCAGGCGGTCTCAGCTCCTCACTTCATGGGCGTCTCCATAGGGCTGCTTGAGTGTCCTTACAACATGGCTGCTGATTTCCCCATCACAAGTGATCCAAGAGGAAGTCACAGTATTAAGACCATTCCTAGAAATGATATACCACTTCTGACTTATTCTATTTGTAACCAACAAGTCACTAAGTCCAGTTCACACCTAGGAGGAGGGAAATTAAGTTCTACTTAGTGAAAACAGGAGCATCATATAATTTGTGCATATAACTTAAAGCCACCATACTCCCCATTAGAATATAAGCTCCCATAGTGCAAGGAATGGGTTACTGCTTACACTTACATCATTAGTGCTTAGAACAGTAGGCACTTTGATAAACATCTGTTTAATGAGTCAATGGATGAATGTCTCTTACTCTTGGGCAGCAAAGATATAGACTATGGCGTTATCTAGACCTGGTATGAAATTCTGACTCTACCTTTTACTAGTTCTGAACTTTGGACATATTCGTTTCTATGAGCCTCGGTTTCCTCACCTGTCACCTGTGCTATATTCCTGCTTCACAAGAATGCTATGAGGGTTGATGAAATTGCATATATAAAGCACTTCTTCAAGCATTCAGCACAAGATAAGCATTCAAATTCTAGTTTCTCTGATTTTTTTCCATCTTTTCACTTTCCCCAAAACTTTCAAGAATCACTATTTCTTTACTACATGATATCAAAATTTTCTATTTAACTTTCTCATAATGAATTAATCATATGTTCAATTATTTACATGTCGAAGAAAAATCAATTTATCTTAGATTTAAAGAATTTTTTCATTAGTGCATAATTTCTATTAGATCTTCCCAAGGTAATTCTAATATGTACCTATGGAGGGAAAATTAACAAATGGGCCAATTGGAAGGAAGATTCCTTAGTATAGGAGGTACAACTGCAATTTAGACTCAATATTCTGTCTAAAAGAAAAGTATGTTACCCCATAAATAGATACATACTTGTTCAAGATTTATGTATTTTGTGCTTTGATCTATTAGTAAAAAGCATATGATTGTAATAATTATCTTGGTTAAGGTGCATTAATACATTTGCCCTTTGCTGCTAATTTAAAATGAGGGTCTTTAGTAGAATATACCTACTGTGTACCCACAAAAATAAAAATAAAATAAAAAATAAAAGTGTGATAATATTTAGTACTTGAAGGAAAGTCACAAGACTCATCTATAGTTGCACCATTTTTTCTTGTGGAAAATGACAGCAGACAGAATGAATTTGGGAAATTATTTTGTGGAGGAAAATGAGGCCATGGGACCCTGTGGGTGGAATGAACAGTACTGCTAAACAGCTTTTGTTGAATCAGAAACTGCAGCAAAGAATTTACCAAGCTGCCCTGAAACTTGGCATCATTATGAGTGAGTCTACTGATGCAGCTCTTTTTTTCCCCTTAAAAAATTAGGTGTAATTTACATTCAGTGAAAGGCACAGATCTAAATTTTATAGCCCTATGACACATATATAAATATGTATAACCCACACCCCAACCAAGATAGAACATTTCTATCACTCTAAAATGATCCTTATGTCTCTTTCCAGTCATTTGCTACCACCCCCAATGTAACCACTGATCTGACTTTTGTCATCATTAGTTAGTACAGCCTCTTCTAGAAAGTACGTACTGCTGTGCTTATTAGTATATGCCTCTGAGATCCATTGTTATATGTGAGTAGTTTTTTGTTTGTTTGTTCGTTTGTTTTTTTGACGGAGTCTTGCTCTGTCACCCAGGCTGGAGTGCAGTGGCGCCATCTTGGCTCACTGCAAGCTCCGCCTCCTGGGTTCACGCTATTCTCCTGCCTCAACCTCCCGAGTAGCTGGGACTACAGGCGCCCACCATCACACCTGGCTATTTTTCTTTTTCTTTTTTTATTTTTTAGTAGAGACGGGGTTTCACCATGTTAGCCAGGATGGTCTCGATCTCCTGACCTCGTGATCTGCCCGCCTTGGTCGTCCATCAGCTCCTCTAGTGTGTAGCTCTTTTTTACTTTGCTGAGTAGTATCCCAATGTATGACTATATCAGAGTTTGTTTATTCGTTCATCTGATGAAGAATGTGGATTATATCCAATTTTTAGCTATTATGAATAAAGCTGCCATGAATAATCCTGTACATTTTTTCTTTGGGATCAATACTGAATAATATAATTGCTAGATAATAAAGCTGATGTTTAATTTTATAAGTAAAAGCCAAGCTTTAAAAAATTGGTTGTTCTATTTTTATACTCCCATCAGCAATGTATGAAAAGTCCGGCGGCTCCCCATCTCCAGGGATGGTAATGGCTGTGTTTTCACTGTTAGGCATTCTGGTAGGTGTGAGCGAGTATCCACAATTTGCTTTATCACAGTTATGTGCATATTCCTGTTTTCTCCAATCATAGTTTTCATTCTTTACTTTCAGAAGAGAAATGTTGGGACTGTATCTGTTCTTCCTTTCCCTCAAGCTCTTTCAGTAGGGAGTGTTCCCATGGAGTGAGGTGTCACACTGAATGAAGGGTTCAACTGCATTAGGTCTTCAGCACCCTGGGTAGTCCCAGATTGGCACTTTCTTACCATGGCAATGTAAGAAAGCATTTACCATAGTCAGCAGGTCTGACCCCATATCCTGCTTTGTTTTGTGGATCTCTCACCTCCTCCTCATTCTGGCCCCTGTTCTGAAATATAACCTTTTGAAACACAACTTTCCCTCAATGTCCAGTGCTCTCTCCAGTACAGAGAAAACAGCAATAGGGAACCGTTATTGCAGAGCATGAACTCAGGACTCAGACTGCCTGAGCACACATCCTAACTCTGCTGCTGACCAGTACTTTACCTTAGACTCACCTCAAGCCTTGTTTTCTTCACCTGCAAAATGGGACAACTGCAATAACAACCTTGTAGTGTTGTTGTGAGAATTAAATAATAAAATATACAAGGCACTTAGCCATAGGTATGTCAGGGCTCCAGCTGTGCTGTCTATTATGCGAACATCTACTCTGATGCCTACAGACTTGACTTCTTACCACTCTCTGCCCCCACTTGTCCTGTGCTTTTATCTTCTTTCTCTTTTCTTTTTCATATACTTTCTAGCCACATCAAGTCAATGTGTAACTTGGCTTTGGGCTTTCCTTTTTCATTTATGAACTAGTTATAAGAAGTGTGACTTCCAGAAAAATAGAAGTGAAATTTACCAAACTCATGCACTGTCTAAGAACTGAACAATGAGAACACTTGGACACAGGAAGGGGAACATCACACACCAGGGCCTGTCGTGGAGTGGGGGGAAGGGGGAGGGATAGCATTAGGAGATATACGTAATGTAAATGATGAGTTAATGGGTGTAGCACACCAACATGGCACATGTATACATATGTAACAAACCTGCACTTTGTGCACATGTACCCTAAAACTTAAAAGTATAATGATAATTAAAAAAAAGAACTTAAAGAGAACCAATGCAGGCAAAAGTCACTTCTCTTTCTGTGATTATTCCAGTGGAGATGGTACACTTGCATGAGCTTTGGGACATGTTGTACTCCTTTAGGGAAAGCCAGCTTGTCTTCCAGAGAGATCCTCTTGGATGGCCTTCTGCACCCTGTTGAATTCATCATAGCCCTGGTTTGATTTTGAAGAGTGAGAAGTTTGACTTCTCATCATGAGGATTTATCTCTCTTAGTTTGAGTTTCCTCAAAAGCAGATTTCCTGAAAACCTTCAAGGAGAGACAATGCCTCAGTTTCCCATGGAGGGGTGAGGAAGTTGGAATATTTTTCAACCAACATGTGCCCTTCATTGGTTGAGGGTCACTCCTGGAGTGTTAACTCCCTGACACATCTAGCCTTCCCTGAACATTCCGCCTGACCATTGGGCCAAGAAGAATAGGGATGCCTTGATGTAGGAGGAAAGTCTCTGCTGGAGGACCCAGGGGATATGCATGGCACTGACAACATCTACTTCATTACTTCTCAAACATAAATTCACATTAACCACATCCACCAAACACAGGGAGTAATGCATGAAAAGCAATCATGCTGATCTATTAATATTCCATGAGAAGTACAACCACTAGAAATTCCAGCTATGTGTGCTTTGACAGTGGCAGCTTCTTTATGGTCATAACCAAATGGGAAGCCAGGTTATCTTCTCAAGGAGACTGGGGCATTTAGAGCTGGTGATGACATGAGCTTCCTGGCTGGTGTCATTGACCTCTGTAGACCAATGGCATACATCCCCTAGGGGGGATATTCCTTCATAGGGATGGGCTAGAGACTCCTGCAAAAACCCTCTTTCTTGGATTTGACCCTGTTTTTTCTTTTTATAGACACCTTGCTGATCATCCTTCTCCCAATAGTGCACTTTCTTATCTGTAAGAATTACATTTATAATCATAATCCAATTATACCTCCCCCAGCTCGTCTTATTTTACTTCTGAGGGTCACCACTAATCTCTTTGTCATAGCTCCAGGTGGCTGCTGTCATCCATTACCTTTGGATTCTTCGTCATTTCTTCACTAGAGGTTAAATTTAACCTTAGTTTTCAGAAATTTGTTGCCTTTAACTCCCATAGCTGCTTGCAGACATTTTCTTGATAAAATTAGAAAGTGAGTACAAGAAGTGGGTAATAATTTATTTTTGTTTTTTATTGTTTTGAGATAGGGTCTCACTATGTCACCCAGGCTGGAGTGCAGTGGCGCGATCTCTGTTCACTGTAACTTCGGCCTCTTGGTTTCAAGTAATCCTCCCACCTCAGCCTCCTGAGTAGCTGGGACCATGGGCATGTACCAACACACCTGGCTAATTTTTGTATTTTTTGTAGAGATAGAGTTTTGCCATGTTGGGCAGGCTGGTCTCAAACTCCTGCTCAAGTGATCCGCCCTGCCCCGGACTCCCAAATTGTT
The DNA here is from genome assembly GCF_028878055.3 of Symphalangus syndactylus. Taxonomy (NCBI): domain Eukaryota; kingdom Metazoa; phylum Chordata; class Mammalia; order Primates; family Hylobatidae; genus Symphalangus; species Symphalangus syndactylus. The sequence continues at coordinate 66,261,801 of NC_072446.2, forward strand.
GATATTACAGGCATGAGCCGCTGTTCCTGGATACAATAGTTTATTTTAAAAATATTTTAACTAATTAGGCCAAGTGTGGTGGCTCATGCCTGTAATCCCAGCACTTTGAGAGGCTGATACAGGAGGATTACTTGAGGCCAGGAGTTCAAGACCAGCCTGGACATTAGAGTGAAACCTCCATTTCTACAAAAAAAAAAAAAGAAAGAAAATTAAAAAATTAGCTGAATGTGGTGGCACATACCTGTAGTCCCAGCTCCCTGGGAGGCTGGGTGGGAGGGCCCCTTGAGCCCAGGAGTTTGAGGCTGCAGTGAGCAGTGATTACACCAGTGCATTCTAGCCTGGGTGACAGAGCAAGACCCTATCTCAGAAAAAAAAATTAAAAAATTATAGATCTGCTCTTTCTTGACACTCTGCTATAGTAGAAAGAAAACTGGAGTATGTTAGGTTGAATGACATGAAGTTGGCAAGATTCAACCATTTTTGACATATAAGAGGTCAATTTCATATAGTTTAGCCGACATAAAGACAATAATGTTCCCTATCAAAAAGTGAGTCAAAATATCTCTGTTAGGGCTATGTGGCTTTTAAGCAGATCCTCCCACCTCTTTGGCTAGTTACTCATCTGTAAAATGTGTTTGACTAGATAAATTATAGGAGCTTTCCCACAAGTTTTATGAAGATTGGTCATTGCTATGGCTGCTGTAAGAAGTCTTGTTTCAAGGATGTTTTTTCTTGTTGTGACATCTTGCTTTTGTATATTCATGTTCTCTTATGTTTATACCCAGGAGTCTCCTCTGTCATTTTCTAATCTTTTTCTTGCTGGACAGTTTTTTCCTTAAGACAGCTCTATCTGAGTTGTTTGTCCCTATGGCAGCCATAAACAATAGAGTAACTATCTTTGCTGTTTATCTATCCTTGACAACTTGATGTCCAACTTGGCACTGAGGATGACTTCTTGAGGGCTCATATTTCCTTTAGGGCCTCAACTCCAACAATTCTTCAACCCCACTGTGACCTGAAATCCATGCATCCTACCCCCTTTCTGTTGTCTCTCACTCTCTTCAAGTCCCAATTTTCTACTATTTCAGCTCAAATTTTACTCTGCATTACTCTGATTACTGTCTTGCATTTTCTAGGCACGCATTGCTCCTTTCCCCCTCCTTTGTAATCACTTGGCAAAAGTCTAGCCCAGATTACATTCAACTCTTCATGCACACCTTGCCTACACTCACCCAGCTAAACACAGATGGAGTGAAACACACCATTGTGCTGGCTGGTTTCACTTTACAGCCATGACTACAAACCACCCATGGGTCCTTACAGCTGCCGAGTATTATGCCGAGATTATGTTTCTGGAGCCCATTTACTCTCCTGTTCTTTGAGGTAACCATTTTATACCTTATCTTCTCCCTCATTTTCACCCTCAGCTGATTTTCTTGTTTCTTGTTTCTTTAAGAAAATAGAAGCCATCAGAATGAGACATCCCCATGTCCCCATCATCGCACTGTCAACCTCACAGCTGCACTCATCTGCGCTCATTCTCTGCTGTCATTTCTTTTTCTTAGAATGAACTGCCTGCGCTTCCTGCAGAGTCCAAACCCTCCTCTTAGGAAGTCAACCGTCCTCTTTTGCCTGCCCAAGGACATCACTCTGGCAACTCTTCCCCCTCTCCTGCGTTATCTGTTGGCCTTTCTGTGTCATACACATAGGCTCTATTTTTTCCCCGTCTAAAAAAGAAACTCTTTTGACTCTAGGCCTCTCCAGCTACCACCCTACTTTTCTACTGCCCTTTAGAAAAAACTCCTCAAAAGAATTATTCTCACATTTCTGCAGGATAACATCACACATTCTCCTAGTTCTATATTCTTCTACTAGCTAATTTCTTTGTACCATATTTAGTTTTTAAAGAGTTCCTTTCTCTATAAATATTTCATTTCAATGCCAGAGGTCATATCAGATGGAGAATGGCTGGTTGGTGGTTTAACACTGATTAAAAGAAGAGGAAAAGCAGCCAAATATTTAGAGGAAAGGTGAAGCCATTCCATTCCATCACCTTTGTTGGAGCATTTCAATTTGCTCTCTACCTTAGATGTGCTCTCTAGCCCATAGCTGAGCTAAAGGTATATTAAGTCTGTCTAACTGGGCTTGAAGGGAAGCTAGAAGACCATTTGTTCTTTTAAATCTCTTTAGTTTGCAATTGTCAGATTCAATTTTGAGGGGAAGAGTTCAGAGCATCGTTGAAAGTAAAAAAGATGGGGGAAAGTGATAGCCACATGATAAATTATGTCAAAGTCAAAGTCATCACCCTATGGCAATTTTTGAAAAGAAGTATTTTTAGCACGGATAGCTAAAGGGTAGAGCAAGTCACAGAGACACCTGTGTAGTTATGCAGACTGGCAGGGATGTAGAGGAACTATTAGAACCCCTGCCTTGTGTATCAATGGCATATTTTATCCATGGGCAGAATTAGCAGATAATATTCACTATACTGATTAGTAGAGAAGACAGCTTCATCTCCACACAGCTGGAAATATGTCCTACTTCAATGTCAATTTATTTATGCTGTGGGCCAGGTCATGCCCTCGTATGTCTGTATTTTCACATCTCTAACAGATATTAATTGCACTAGATTTGCCGTGCTGTACTTTCGATTAGTCAGAAGTTAGGCCTAGTAAGTTAGAACTCTGCGTTCTCACTGTGTTAAAGGGATGCTTGTCATTGTATTGTTTTGAAAGTGTTTAAAAGATACAGTTAGGGAGGCATAGTCCTTGATCTTTTAAAATCCTTTTAAAGAAATGAATGGGGCAATTAGATAGCAAAATTGAAAACTTATGGGCTTTTATATTTAATTTTTAATTACTATGGGAACATAATAGTCATATATTCTTTCATTCTTTTTTTTTTCCACCCTTCTTGTTTAAGTTAGGCCAGAGTCCAGTTTTCTTTACATTTTTTTTTCTTTCTTTCTTTCTTTCCTTTTTTTTTTTTTTTGAGATGGATTCTCGCTCTGTCGCTCTGTCACCCAGGCTGGAGTGCAGTGGTGTGATCGTGGCTCACTGCAACCTCAGCCTCCTGGATTCAAGTGATTCTCTTGCCTCAGCCTCCGCAGTAGCTGGGACTATGGCCACGCGCCACCACACCCATATAATTTTTGTATTTTTAGTAGAGACAGGGTTTTGCCATGTTGGCCAGGCTGGTCTCGAACTCCTGATCTCAAGTGATCCACCTGCCTTGGCTTCCCAAAGTGCTGGGATTACAGGTGTGAGCCACCGTGGCTGGCTCCTTTACTTTTTATTTATTTTTTCTAATTTCAACTTTTATTATAGATACAGGGGGTACATATACAGGTTTCCATGAGTATATTGCAGCAGGTATGGGCATAGTACCCAACAGGTGATTTTTCAACCCACAGCCTCCTCCCTCCCTCCCCCATCTATAGTCTACAGTGTCTATCGTTCCTATGTTTATGTCCATGTGTGCTCCATGTTTAGCTCCCACTTATGAGAATGTGTGATATTTGGTTTTCTAAACCCTGCACATGTACCCCTGTGTCTAAAATAAAAGTTGAAATTGGATTAAAAAAAGTGAAGACTCTGGTATAACTTAAACAGGAAGAAAAAAAGAATTAAAGATTATATGACTATTATGTGCCCATAGTAATCAAAAATTTAAAAAATAAAAGTTGTCCATAGGTTTTCAGCTTTGCTGTCTAATCCTCCCCAAATTAGAAGATTTTAAAAGACTAAGGACTATGCTTCCCTAACTGTATCTTTTATACATTAAGTCACTTAGGATAATGGCCTGCAGCTGCATCCATGCTGCTGCAAAGGACATGATTTCATTCTTTTTTATGGTTGCATAGTATTCCCTGGTGCAGGTGTACCACATTTTCTTTGTCCAGTCCACCATTGATGGGCACCTAGGTTGATTCCATGTCATTGTTATCATGGAAGTGTTTAGAACAAAACTAGGTGAAAAAATATCCCCTAGAATCCCAGGTACGAGGAGAAGAGGACAAACCCTCAATACCACTGACCTGCATGGGCTATATGTGGCAGCAAGAAGCAGAGGGAGGCAAGGGGGTGACTGAAGGACCAGAGAAGGGGGTAACCCCAAACTATCCAAGAGCTACTCTACAGAAAGCTTAAATATTGCCTGGAAATGGGCACTTTTATGGATTGCCCACTCTGCTAGGCTCAGTTTTAGATACTAGAGAGGCCACATTGAATGAAATGGGAAAGGTCTCTACTCGTACAGAGCCTATGTCCTAGAAAACAAACATAGACAAATAATATAATTTCAGACACACAGATGTGCTAAAACAAAGGAAGGCAATAGAAGGAACTCATGTGGCTGGGTGAGGAAATTCTGCTTTTAATGAGGAGGTGACATTTAAGCAGACAGGTGAGTGGACCTTAGCGGACCTGATTTAATAAATAGAATGATGAGGATAAGTTCGTTGATTATTTGATCCAAGATTGAACATTATTCACTTAAATAGGTTGATTATTCTCCTTTCTGATCTCATCTTTCAAAATTTTCCTCCATACAATATCAAAGGCTGCCTGTATCCAAAATCAAAATGAGTAATTTTGATAACATAACTGCATGTGGCCTGATAAAAATCATCCTTATTAAAATGAAGTCTGGAAGGGGTCGCAAGATTGGTGCAGTGGTTCAGCCTTGCTGCCAAGGATCCAGCCCCCCGCAGTCTGTCAATATATACCCTCAGGTCTGTGTATTTTGGCCGAACATGGGGGCCATGGTCAGGCATCAGCATCTCATGGAAGCATATCCTAATGTTGGAAGGAAAACAAAGTTTGTCTCTTTTCTCTCTTATCTCTTCTCTCTCTTATAAAAAAAACATTTTAATGAAGAAATGTGCACATATTGTTAAGCATATATAGCTTGATATGTTTTCACAACTGAATGCATCCAGCATTCAAATCAAAAAGCAGAATATCATTAGTACCTAAGAAGTCTCCCATATGCCCCTTTTCAATCACTACCTTCTTCAAATGTAATTAGTTGCATGAATTTAAGTTTCTAACATCTTAGTTTCACCTATTTTAACCTTTTGTACTTTAAATGGAACTTCACCCTATGTACTGTCTCATGTTGGCTTCTTTTACTCATTATGTTTGTGGGATTCACAGCCATTTTTGTGTGTAAATTATTTTTATTACTCCATAGTATTCTATTGTCCATTCTGCTTGAATATATATATATATATATATATATATATTCTACTTGAATATGTATATATATATTCTACTTGAAGAATATAATATATATACATATTCAAGTAGAATATATATATATATATATATTTTTTTTTTTTTTCCTTTTTGAGATGGAGTCTTGCTCTGTCGCCAGGCTGGAGTGTAGTGGCACAATCTCAGCTCACTGCAACCTCTGCCTCCCAGGTTCAAGTGATTCTCCTGCCCCAGCCTCCCGAGTAGCTGGGCCTACATGCTCGCACTACCACACCCAGCTAAATTTTGTACTTTTAGTAGAAACGGGGTTTCACCATGTTGGCCAGGATGGTCTTGATCTCTTGACCTCGTGATCTGCCCGCCTGGGCCTCCCAAAGTGCTGGGATTGCAGGCGTAAGCCACTGCGCCCAGCCCATTCTACTTGGTTATCATTTTAAACAGTAACCAGTTTGGGGTTATGAGTAGTGCTGCAGTGAGCATTCTAGTGCATGTCTCTTGGTGATCATATATACACATTTCTTTTGACTTTTTGAAGTCCTATATCTAATTTCTTCTCAAGTCTTCTTGGTCAACATTAGGTCACATGCCCTTCCTATTTGCAGTAGAACCTAGGAAAGAAAATATCTAAGAATGTGCTGTTAAATGTTCAACAACTAGCTCTTAGCAGGAGGGTTGGGCAGGGAGAAGCGGGGAGAGGGCGGATTGATGGGAGGAGGGTTGATTTGTAGCATTTGCAGTTTCTTGGTGTGAATATTCCCATCATGGCCAGTTTTAAGCTACCAATGTTTTATCAACCACCTTGCAAAAATAGCTCTCATAGAATTAGTATAAGCCAGCTCCAGAATGCCACAGAAAATAGCTAACATTTTCACTTTTTATAATTGGAATTTGGCTCTGCCAGAAAAAAAAAAAATGGAGGCTAGGGAGGGATAGGAAATGTTGTTCCATAGGCAATCAGTATTTTTGCACCAATTATTGAGTTACTACCATGAATAAATTAATAAACTACTATCCTAACCCAAAGATTATTCTTATAAATTTTAGATTATTGTTGAAAATGAAAACTGGCTTTTAGATACATTAGGATAGGCTAGATTTATCCTGTGGTTAAGAAAAGAATCCCCAAATTCTAGCATTTCACCCATAGGAGTTTATTTTTCACTCATGCAAAATCCACTACAGGTCAAGAAACTCTCCAGTGCAGCTTTTCATCATGCAATGATTTAGCAACCCGGACAGCATCATATTATGGCTCATTATTTCAATACTCAGTCTCCATGGCCACCGCTGGAGCAAAGGAGACAGGGGAGGGTTACACATGTGCTTGTAATACCTTCAGTGCAAAAGTGATTTATCAATTCCACTCATAGGTCATTGCCCAAAGCTAGGTACTGGGTCCCTCCCAACTGCAAGGACAATTGTTAAATCTGTGGGTATATGATGTACTGTAAATGTCTCTGTCACAGAGACCATCCACTCAGAGCCATCTGTTATTTTTTAAAGGTCCTAAAATGGGCCTTTAAAAATATTTGATTCTATGCATTTCCACCCTCACATATATCCAGTTACTCTAGAAAAATAACCACAACTATACTCACAGTTATCCACCAGTAATGCATTATCTCAGAAAATAGAAGAAACTGTTTCTTAAGCAATAACAAGATCAATCCTAATGAAGACTCTTTTCTATATATGAGTTAAGTGGCTTTTATATTGGACTCTAATCTCCAGTATAGGTAATGCCTTCAGCCATAATGTTTATTTTACCATCATCGTGGTAATAATTGACGTAGGGAACAGTCATCGACAGATGCTAAAACCACTGGGGTAAAGGGTGCTGAGCAAGAGAATATTTACATAGGCTTCCAAGTGATACACCCACAGAGTATTTATTACTTACAAAGGGGAAAAGGTAGCATTAAAATGGAGAGATTTGGCAGACAGTGCCTCTTCCAATTCATCAAATTTAATATTGCCAATAATGGGGCAAACTAAAACCACGTGCCCCATACGATACACTGAGAAAGGGACCTAATGTTATCTACACAGTATGCCAAAACTCTTAACTATGAGCATAATCTTAAGAAAAAACTCAGGCAAATCCTAATTTAGAACTGTCTTGAAAAATCTCAGCTGTACTCTTTTAAAATGTCAATGTCATGGAAGCCAACAGTGTCCTTGATGAAAGGAGATCAAGAATGATGATGACTAAATGCAGTGTGTGATTCTGGTTCAGATCCTGGAAAATGAAACTATAAAGGACATTATTGGTTTAAGGTGGAGATTTTGATTATGGACTATATATTTGATAATAAATTGTATCAATGTTAAATTTCCCAAATGCAATTAGTATGTCATAGTTATACAGGAGAATGGGTTTGTCTTATGAGAAATGTGTTGATTAGTGGTGAAGTGTCATACCTGCAGGTACATTCAGGTGATTCAGAAAAAAAGAATATGCATATATTTATATGTGTATATGTGTTTAAGTATATGTGTAATTATATGTACATATAAACACAATATACACACATCCAGAGAAAGCAAATGTGGCAAAATGTTAATCTTTGAAGAATCTAGGTGAAGGTTGTCTGGGCATTAATTCTTCTACTCTTGCAACTTTTCTTCAGTTTGAAATGTTTCAAAATAAAAAAATGGGAAAATACTGTTTGTTCCATTTTTCCTGCAGTTTTGCAACTCAATTCACTCTCATATTTTGCTAAAACATCAGTCTTATTGGGACCAACTTCATTGTGTTGCTTAATCTGCACTGTTTAGTCATCAGATGAGAGTTGAGCTTCAAGATTCTTTTATTTGTTTTGTTTTTCATTTAACAGCTTATGGGTTTATTTTTGATATGTGTCTGCATCAGTTAGGATAAGCTAGGTTTTTTAAAAACTACTTTTTTGCAGTATGGTTGACATGCAAGAAGCTATACATATTTAATGTGTACAACTCAGTGAATTTGGGGATAAGTATACACCTGTGAAGCCACTGCCACCATTAAAGCTGTAGGCATATCCATCACCTCCCAAAGTTTCCTCTCGCCCTGCCCCTCTTATTATAATTTCATGTGTGTGCATGTGTGTATGTGTGATAAGAACACTCAGTTCTACCGTCTTGGTACAATATAATATTGTTAACTATAGGTACTATGCTATATAGTAGATCTACAGAACCTATTTATCTTGTATAAGTAAAACTTTGAACGCTTTAACCATTGCTTCCCCATTTCCCCTTCTCCTCAGCCCCAGGCAATCAGCGTTCTACCTTCTGCTTCCATGATTATGCCTATTTTAGATTCCACATATAAGTGAGATCATATAGTATTTGTCTTTCTGTCTCTGGCTTATTTCACTTAGCATAATGTCCTCTAGATTCATCCGTGTTGTTGCAAATAGCAGGATTTGTTTCTTTTTTTAAGGCTGAAAATATTTCATTATGTATATACACCACAGTTTAAAATCCATTTTCCTGTTCATGGGCATTTAGGTTGTTTCCGTTTCTTGACTATTGTGTGTAATGCCACAGTGAACAAGGGAGCACAAGTGTCTCTTCAACATCCTGATTTGAATTTCTTGGGATAAATACCTAGAAGTGGGATTACTGGACCACATGATAATTCTATTTTTAATTTCTTGAGAACTTTCCATACTGTTTTCCATAATGGATGTACTAATTTACCTTCCCATGAATAGTGTACCAGAGTCCCATTTTCTCCATATCTTTACCAACACTTATTATTTGTTGTCTTTTTGATAGTAACCATTCTAACAGGCATGAGGTGATATCTCATAGTGATTTTGATTTGCTTTTCTCTGATGATTAGAGATGTCAGGTGCCTTTTAATACAGTTGGCCATTTGTATGTCTTCTGTGGAGATATATCTGTTCAGATCCTTCCTGTGCCCATTTTTAAATCAGGTATTTGTTTTATTTTATTTGCTGTTGAGTTGTATGAGTTTGTTATAGATTTTGGATATTAACACCTTATCAGATACAAGATTTGCAAATATGTTCTACTATTCTATAGGTTGTCTTTTCATTTTGTTAATTGTTTCCTTTGCTATGCAGAAGCATTTTAATTTGATGTAGTCCCATTTGTTTATTTTTGCTTCTGTTTCCTATGCTTTGGGTGTTATATCCAAAAATTTACTGCCAAGACCAATGTCAAAGAATTTTTTCTCTGTGTTCTTCTAGGAGTTTTACATCTTCAAGTGTTATATTTAAGTCTTTAGTCCATTTTAAGTTGATTTTTGTGTGTGGTGTAAGAGAAGGGCCCAATTTTATTATTTTACATGTGAATATTCAGTTTTCCCATCACTGTTTATTGAAGAGGCTGTTCATTCCCCTTTTTGTATTCTTGGTGCCCTTGTCAACAATTATTTGACTGTATATGTGTGGGTTTATGTCTTGGTTTTTTATTCTGTTCAATTGGTCTATGTTTATTTTATTTTCCTGTGCAGAAGAATTCTCAACAATTTATATGGCTACTCTACCCTTAAGGAGGTGGAGTATGACTTCCAGTCCATTTTAAAAAAAAAAAATTTATTGTGTGTATTTAAAATATACAACATGTTACGGGAGTTGTATAGATGATAAAATGATTACAATAGTGAAGCAAATTAATATATACTTCATCTCACATAGTTACCCACTTATGTGTCTATTTTTATGCCAGTGCCATGCTGTTTTGATTACTATAGCTTTGTAATGTAATTTTAAATTGGGAAGTATGGTGCCTCTAGCCTTCTTGTTCTTGCTCAAAATTGGTTTGGCTATTCAGGGTCTTTGTGGTTTCATATGAATTTTAACACTGCTTTTTCTACTTCTGATGTTAAAAATTGCCATTGGAATTTTGATAGAATTTTGATGCAAAATTTTGAATCTATAGATTGTTTGGGGTAGAATGAACATTTTACCAATGTGAATTATTTCAATCCATGAACACTGAATATCCTTCCATTTATTTATATATTCTTTAATTTCATCAGTGTTCTACAGTTTTTTGTGTACAGATATTTCAAGGGCAGGGATTCTTAATAATCACCACCTGATTCTAAACGGGCCTGTAACACAGGAAAGAGCCCACACAGAAGCAGAGATGACCTTCTGCGTGTTTGGATTGGACATTCAGTTAATACAGCATCATACCTGGAAGATGATATTTATTTTTCTTTGAAAAACAGTGGGATCAGGAAAAGCAAAGCTAAAGATAACTTTCTCTTTTTAAACTTCTGTTGGGTTAGATTAGCCTGTAGTATTAGAGACAAACATATTTGTCTACTCTGAAATGACGCTAGTGATACTTTATATGCTTTTGCTCTAAGAAAAACTACTTAGCATATTCTGTAGTGTTAAATGAATGTATTGCCTTCTTAGAACAGGCCCTGTAATTTTGTGAGAAGAGTATCAATGTTTCACTTTGGGAGGCCGAAGCAGGCAGATCACTTGAGGTCAGGAGTTTGAGACCAGTTTGGCCAACATGGTGAAACCTTGTCTCTACTAAAAATACAAACAAATTAGCTGGGCATGGTGATGCATGCCTGTAGTTCCAGCTACTCAGGATGCTGAGGCACGAGAATCACTGGAACCTGGAAGGTGGAGGTTGCAGTGAGCCGAGTTTGTACCACTGCACTCCAGCCTAAGCGACAAAGTAATACTCTGTCTATAAAAAAAAAAAAGAAAGAAAAGAAAAAAGATAAATGTCAGATGAATTGATATAGATGATGAACTTCCAAAAGAAGCTAAACTCAAATATACATTTTTTTTTCTCAACCATCAAAAACTTGAAATTCTCTGTTGAGAACTTCTGGGATCTTTTCTGACCATTCTGTCAGGAGCAGCTCAGTAGATTTGTAGAATTAATGTTGACACTTCACGCCTTTTATGAGTCCCTATCCAAATGGGAGAACAGAAGATTTGTATCAGACAGTTTCGCTAAAAATTGAAAACAAGAGCCATTTTTTGGCTGTTAACCAGAATGAATTGTTGATCAAGTCGATCATTTAGCCCTCAATAATGGAACTCTTGATGAATAGCATGGAGAACTAAATTATAAAGTTTCAAGATTTTTTCACTATTTTGTCATTGTCCTAAAAGTCAGGAATGAGCTTTTTAAGTTTCTGTCTCTCTTTGTTTTTGGCTCTAATTTTTGACATCCCCCCACAAAACAAAGTAGTACTTGAGTTATTGAAAGCCATTATGATTTTCAGTAAATATGTCTCATGTTGCTATAACACTCTGGTGGTCACAGCTACCCAATAACATCACATGGGAAGGACAGCTACATGGTTCAATTTAATTACAAATATTTACACAATCTCAATATAAGCCCTGGAAAACATTAGCATAGGGGGACCCCTCCCAGTAGGATAGCAGCTTTTCGCAGCTCAAAGCTGTATTCTTTCCTAAGAGGTTTTATTTGACTAAATGGCTGACAGGCAGATATTGAATAGAGAATGAGATGGTTGGTATATGTTACAACTTGAATGTAACCCTAGACACAGAGTTTAAAATAGTCTCCTGGTGTCTTATAGGGACTTGTTCCCCATGACCGAACATTCCTGAGACCAGGCAACATTCTCTTCTTGCCTCCAGGGAGTCATTTCTCAGCTGGGTTTGGGTAAACATTGTGGGTTTCAAAAAAGCCCCATGCATGGGACCAGGAGAGCCTCCTTTTTCAACCTTGTACCACAGGCATCACCAACTTCTCAAGATATAACATTGTTCAGAGCAGGGCTACTCAAAGTGAGGATCCCTTTTCTTCATCTGGGAGCTTGATAGAGATGCAAATTCATGGGCTCCTCACCTACTGACTCTGAATCACTGGGGTGGGGCCAGGAATCTGTGTTTTAACAAGCTCTCCCTTAAATTCTGTGAAATATCACAATTTTAGATTTCCCGTAGGTGTGAGGCAACAAGTAGACATTAGCTGAATATTTCTCAAAAGATGATCGTGATCATCTGTTCACCTTGCCAAATAAAAGTTTCCCATAATGCGAACAGAGGAACACGTATCTATAGGATATGATAAGAAACAGGTTCTGACAAATGTAAATGTGCCACGAAGTAATTTTATTAAAACATGGTGTTATCAGATGTTTAGCAGTGAAAAGAGACAGTAAAATTTAAAAGCCCAGCTACATTCTGCATCATCTTATATAACTCGCTACCCTTTCAATTAATACTTTTTCTGGATTTGTTATCTTGTAGGACGTAGTGCTAAGTGAAATCTCCTTATTTGATTGAGTTCTTATATTGAATGCTTGCTTGCTTTCTCAGTAAGAGTTCCTAGGAGCCAAGCAAAGATTACATTAGTGCGTAATTCCTCCAGGGACTGTGTTGTGACTGGAGTCACAAGGGGTTCTCTCCCCTTTGGAGAGCAGACCTGGAACTACACTCAGTGGGCTCTGAAACCTGAGCCCCAGAGCCTGTTTTGTTGGTAAAAACTTTGCTGCCTTTCTTTTCCTTAGACACGGCCTCCAGGCAGAAGACAAAGTAGACCATTTATAAAGAAGGGAGCCTGTGGATGTCACAGAGGCATTTCTTGTCCTTACTGGGGCAAGGACATAAATAGAACACATTTTATTTCTATAAGCTGCTATGTTCATTTTAGTTCCCACACATTTAGTGGTGAAGTGATAAATATTTAACAACCCACACTCCAAGGGGGAAGCCTCGAATTTTAGCCTTGGCAAGTTTTCAAAATCTAAATGCCATGGCCAATTTCAAGCTACCAATGCAATGTCACAAAGTCACTGTAGTGGGGCTGAAACAAGAGGCTGCAATCGGCTGTCACTATTCTATGCGAGTTGGCTTCAGCATACCACTGTCCAAAGTACTCTCTTCCAGGTACTCGCTGAGATAGAAGATTGGAATTGAGCTAGCCCATGGTAGGCATGGATAGGAAGGAGAAATCACTGTTGTTGCACAGGCTTGGCATGTGGGGAGCTCGGTTTGTGTTCAGTACATGAGAAAACATTCATGTGTTTGATGCCACTCCCTTCTATGCTAATGTTTTGGCCACCTGTGTTGGGGAGGTAAAATGCTGGATTCTATGCTTCTGTTAATCGTATGATGAGTTCACCACAAGGCATAAGGCTAGAAAGGACATCCATACCTCACATTTTCAGATAAATGGCTTAGCAACACTATTACTCCCTGCTAAGGCTGCCTCAAGAGCAAAAGCAGGCATGCACACAATTCTTTGTTGCCCCGGAAAGTATCGCATACATTTGCTATTGTAGGAAAGTATAAAAAAGCTTGCAATCCAAATAAGGCTATGAAGTAGCTCCCAAGGGCAGCATAACTTTTGAAGCAAACTCCTTCTGCAAAGAATCCTGTTATTTATATACCAAGAGCAACAAACATCCATATTTACTTTTGTGTGTACCCGAATTCAACATTTGATTGTTCTTGTCACTGTGGGGCTTGGCGTCTAAAACACTGTAATGACAGGTTATGCATTGTGAGATAATAAAGAGTGGGTGCATTTTATCCAGGGAACTGATTCCACTACTACCAAAGTGTTTTGAAAGAAGAGGAAGAGAATTCAAGTAAAAGTTTAAAAATAGAACAGCATGAAGGAGATCAGTACACATGTGCATTAAAATGTTCTCAGAAGACCTGGAATATGGAACATTTCATTAGTGTATTCATCAGTACATGGTTGCTTAAGTCAGGCCATTTTATGAGGGAGAAAATGTTGAAGCACTTGACCTAAGGATTCAAGTCCATGCTGAAATATGACAAAACCCTCCACTGAATCTCAGAACCTCTGAACTCTGGTATTTCTTTTAAAAATCCAGAGCTTCCCAAACAAAATCAAAGAAGAAAACAGAGCTTTAAAACCTTATTAAAGACTGGACTGAGTGGAAACCAATGAAATATCTAGAGTGGGGTTAAAGTCTGTATTTGATTTGATGAAATCTAACTTTTATATTTTCTTTTTATATTCATCATATTTTATTTTCAACCTATCTTGGACAAAGCAGGAAAACAGATCTGATAGTCATAAGGATATCACTACACTTCAGCTTTAAGAAGTTGTTAGGTTTATGAGGACTTGTCATAAAACTCCTTGATGAATTAAAAGATGTGGAATATATGTAATAGAGTTTTTTTTTCATATTGTCTTAATTTGGGTTGTACCACAAGTAGACCCTGAGAAAAGATTCTAACACAAGTATAGTTTATTGAGGAAGTAACCCCAGGAAATACCTAGGAGAGGAGAAATGAGACAGGGTAGGGAAAGAATTCGGTGAAAAGTGTGTTTTCAAGTGAGTTGCCATTATGGACAACTGGTGCTCAATCCTGCTGGGGAACTCTAGGAGACATTGTAGAACATGCCCCTGAATTGTCCCCAAGTGAAAGGCAAGAAAGCTGGTGTAACCAGTAGCTCTCTTTCTGCTATCAGTTAAAAACTGCTTCCAGAGTCATGAACTATTTGACACTACGGACTTTCCCTGCATCAGGGCGAGGTGTGTTCCTATAGTGAGATAAAAGCCCTCTGGGTAATAAGTTACAGATGTTTGCAGTAACGGGCCTTTGCCGTGCAGAGAGAAGACATGCCTTAGTTCAGCACTGTTCAAAAAAGTTTAATGTGAGACACTAACATGAGCTATATACATTGTTTTAATTTTTTCAGGAGCCAATTAAGATGCAAAAAGACACAAGAGAAATTAATTTTAATAATATATTTCTTAACCCAGTACATCCAGAATAACATTTTAACATGTAGATAATGTAAAAAGTGTTAATGAGGTATTTTACTTTTTGTCCCAGAACTTTGAGATTTGGTGTGTATTTTACCACACATTTCGTATTTCAACAAACTAGCCAGTTTTCAAGTGCTCAGCAGCTGCCGGGATGGGAGGCTGGGGGTGGTGTGTGGCTACTGTATCAAACAGTGCAGTTGTAGGGGAATGCACCGGTGTTTGCTTTGCTATTTACTGGATTTGGGGCATGTGTCCCAATTACCCTCTGAGCTACACCGAAGGCCAGCTCCACCCAATGCATCAGAGAACCAGATACGTAGATACATTTTTGGCTCAACTAATGCTTTACTTTCTCAACTAGTTTGTGCTCCTCTGATTTCTCAAGACATAAAACCTGGAAAATGTTATCTTCCACATATTTTATAGAATATTAATATTAGTATTTTGAAAACTAACACTTTCAATGTCTTCACAAATGCATTGCTGCTGCTTTTATTAGTATGAGTTTGGGATTTAATTAGCACAAATTCAGTCCTCACTTTTTCTCCTTTTTTCTCCCTTCACCCAGCAAATACTTATTGAACACTTCCTGTGGGCCAGCACAGGCCCTGTGGCCCCTCAGTGATGAAACAAAACCCTGCCTTCATGGAGCTATATTTCAGTGATGGGGAAGGCAGACAGTAAACAGAATACCATATCCATATCTAAGAGCCATGAAGAACAGGTTCTTGGCAAATTGTTTCTGCAATGGGTTTCCATCTTACTTTAATCAAATGCCATATGGAAAAACAAATAAGATGGATAGTGGTTATGGTTTTAAAAGAGGATTTCTCACTTTTTGGTATGTTTCATCTCAGGGTTCCTTTCATTAGAGCCTTGATTTGGATTCTTGCTTTGAACTCATTTACAGAAGACTTTTTAGGAACTGAACTGAACTATAAAAGGAGTTGAACTATGTCTAGTTAGGAGGGTTGTGTACACACACTGCCGTATTTTGCATCTCTGCATGTCTAATTTAAGGGCAGCTCACACCTCTTCCCCACAGGCTGTCAGATGCATGGCTGAATCACGGTTTGTGTCATCTTCATGGCATAAACTTTATAGACCTTTGAAAACTAGCTGCCAGCGGGGCAGGTCAAAGACTGTGTCTTTGCATATCTCCAGTGGAGCCCTATGAGGCATTTATTTGAGTTGCTAATGTGAGTGAGGCTGTGATCTCTCTATTAATTAAGTCTGTTTTATTCATTGGGTGAAATGTGAAAGCATTTAATAATTTAAAGACTTGATGTTTTCAAAGTGTATTTGACTTTTGAGGTTCAAGACACTAAAACAAGGTTAACTTGAAGCAGTGGCACTTGCAAAGATTTTACTGCAGCTGATTGCATATGCAGGATATTTCTGGAGTCATATATTATGCCAGAAAGATTATTTCAGTAGGATTTAACTGCCTGAGTATAATAAGTAGAGTGTTTTATTACATAATAATTGCCTTTAATGGGTATGGATATTTCATTTGGCTATTGAAATCATGCTAATGTAACTGTAATTGAAAAGATTACATTTACTTTTTAAACATCTTTGTTAACACATCACATTGGGTCAGCTGATGCAATCCTTAAAATCATATGTTTTATTTTCACAGATTTAATTTCCTGAGATATATTGCCTCTTGAAACTTTTTAAAGACATTTCCCGATAGACAAAGGTAGTTGAGTTCCTTTCTATACAATTTATTGAAACTGCCTTTGCAAAAATTACAACAGAGAGAAAATTGTGACAGTGAAAGAAATCTGACCTAACCAACTCCATCTTGCTTATAACCTCAAAACTGTCCTTATTCATTCCTGGGCACAGCCCTAACTTTGGGAGGAACTTAATTTATAGTCTAACTTTTAAACAAACATGGTAACAACGCTTTTCTGAAACAAAACCCCTTCTTGCCTATGAACCAGACTGCCTTTGTAGGACTAACAAATTAACCACAAGATTAGAAATTATGGTTTAGGAGTCATGCAGCTAGAGATCACAAGATTCTAAACCTCCCCAGTTGCTCCTGGGGATAAAATATCTCTATTGTCAAACCTAAGACTGGTGCTCAAGATATTTTTCAGACCTTGCACTCAATGGATCACCTGACACCACCCAAATCAGTAAACTAGTTCATCTGGTCTTGTGGCCCCACCCAGGAATGGACTCAACAGAAGAGGACAGCTTTGATGCCCTGTAATTTCATCTCTGACCCGACCAATCAGCACTCTCCACTCCCTGGGGCCAGAGAGTAGTATTGATGTTGAAGTAAAAAGAAATACTCAAGCTGGGCGTGGTGGCTTATGCATATAATCCCAGAATTTTGTAGGCTGAGGCAAGAGGATGGCTTGAGGCCAGGAGTTTGAGACTAGCCTGGGCAACAAAGTGAGATACCCTGTCTATAACATTAAAAACTTAGCCAGGCATGAGGGCATATGCCTATAGCTCTTTTCCTGCAACCATTTAGCTATTCCATATGCTGTGGCAGAAATGTTGGTTGCTTCCCCACCACCCTTTCTTCCAAACTTCCTCCTTGATGGCAGAATCCTGATAAGTAACATTAAAGAAGTTAAAATGCCAGCTATTGATTTTTCCAGCACCTTTTTCACATAGAACACAGGCACATGACTCAATTCTGACCATGGGTCCTGAGGGGAAATCTTCTGGGAGGAACGTGTTCTAGGACAGATTTGTCCCCCTTACGAAAAGAGAGCCGTGGACAAAGGGAAAGTCCAACCTCTTTTCTTCCTGCTTTGAGTGATGTCATGTTAGAACATGATGCTTGGAGTTGTGGTAGCCATCTTGCAATAATGAGAAAAAACCCGAAGAAATCACAGAAAAGCTGACTTGTAGCCCTGACACTGTATTGTTAGATTAACTAACTCTGAAACCTCATCTTTTTGGTGTTACTGTTCCATGAAATCTTAAAAACTTCTATTGTGTCCTTTTTTGGATTGGGAGCTCAGTTACTTGATATACTTATCCTATGTCATTTACTTTTCACAATATCCTGGGAGGGATATATTTTTATTTTTATTTCACATATGTGAAAAATGAGGCAAAATCATTAAGTAACTTGACTGAGGTATGTAAGACGTTCAAACTTTTGTCTGACTCCAAAGTCTACACCAAGCTGGTTTTCTAAATATCAGTAACACTTCACATTTACCATGTTCTGTATGATACCATCCTCTGTTAGTTCTTTTTTCTGCTTTGATTCTACTGACATCCAATCAGTTACTGCAGTGAAACCTGAGTTATTCAGAAGTTATTCTCATGGAACTACCAGGCTAGAGGTAAGAATCACATCCTGTTAGCAAGAAAACCATCTCGGAAAGTAGAGAAACAACCCATGAATATCAAATTCCATTAGAAGAGCTCTAAACAAGAGTGGAGAGCCACTTCCAACTCGAGCTCTGATTAGCTGTGACCCAGGCAGGAGAAAGGCTGATTCGTGGATGAGAGTTTCAGGTTCTAGTATGGCATGGTCTTCACTGCTCAGTACTTCTCAGTGTTCTTGAAGAAATGGTTGAGGTGAGGAAGTTTTGGTACTTGATGAGAAAGCTCTCACTTTTGTAGAAAATTCAATGCTCCAGAATGGCAAATTAATTACTCAGTGACACCAGCAATTGGAAGGTTTCTTGTACCTGAAAACAAATTCTGTAATTGCCACCTTCTCCTCTGAGTTTTTCTCTTGGTTATGTTTTGTTGCAGACTTAAACATTTCTCTTTTCTTTTCTACAGTAGTCCAGATTATTTAGGTAGAAAGCAGAGCAGCAGTTACTCCCTCTGAGCACATACCCAAATATGGTATTAAAACAACTTTAGATATAACATTGGTGATATGACAGTTGTTAACATGAAAATGAAAAGACATTGGAAAAGACATTGTCAAGCACATGACTTAAACATCTGGGGCTAGAGCCTGAGTCACATGGAGAAGACATTCAAAGGACAGCATGATTTTTATGTGCCCACTCCCCCACCAGCTGAGGGTGCAGTGGTGTCCCCTCTTGCTCCCTACATCCTAAGATTAGAATGTGCCTCCTTTTTCTTCATGCCCTTTCTTTCTGCCTTTCTTTGGGAAAGTTGGTAAGAATCTAACTTTTCCTCAATTCCTTTTTGTTCGTTTTATTTGACTATATGATGGGATTAAAATAAGGCTAATACTCAGATTTGACTGAGACCTAGACTACACTGAAACTTTGATATTTAACTTTGGAATTTTCCTTGCCTTTATGTTGTATCCCATATAAATTATGGATGGATGGGAAAGGTAAAAGACTGTGAGCCTGTCTACTTTCTAGGAGTTATGCTACATGGAACATGGTGTTGGGGCCCCCAGTAAACACAGCGTCCTTCCTTTGTGGATATGCAGTGTCAGAGTTGGGAAGTTCATTGATGATATACTATTTTTGGAGATTAGTAAATTATGTTACAGGCAAAGGAAGTGACCTGGCCAAGGGCACATTATGGTCCAAGTGCTTGTCTCTCTGGTCTTCCTCCAGTGTTCTTTCTTCTACAACAGTCTACAGGTGAGCACCTACTTGGGATCGTGTTTTCAGTAGCCTTTGGCAAAACATATGAAATATATTTTGCTCTTTGTTAGTTTTTTGATTAGGATTTCCCTTTATGGGGTATCATATTTCATACAATGATGGGATGAGGAGAGGAATATGAGTATGAGTGATTGTGTGTATGTATATAATGTCCTTGCTCGGTAACATAAGAAGTGGAAAACTGTATGTTAATTTGTTAATTGGCCCCAAGAATTAAGAAAAAAATACTCCTCTGTGAAACTCTATATACACTCCTGCATTCTTACTTGGCATTATTAATGTGAAGCTTAAAGAATAGGAATTTATCATATAGTTCACGGTCATAGGTCTTAATATAGACCCAACCTCAAACAATACATTATACTATATGCTCGAGTAGCATGGCCTTTTTTGATGATGATAAATCTTAACCAAAAAAGCAAATGCAAACTTTCTTGATTAGGGTATTGCACTTTTATAAGTTATATAGTGTAAACATACTTGATTGTTTACTTTCCCACTGTAACAATAGATTATTGCTATGTAACACACAACTTCAAAATTTAGCAATTTAAAACAACAAGCATTTATTTCGCTTATTATTCTGCAGATCATCTGGGAAATTATTGTGCATCTGGGCTGAGCTAGGTTGTTGCCAGCTGGTTGGCCCATGTGTGTGAGGTCTGCTGGAGGTCAGCCTGGGGTTGGCTGGTCTGGGTTGCCCTCTTCTAGGATGGCTGGAACTTCTAGGATAACTGAGGCCACTTTCTGTGTAGTCTGTCATATTGCAGAAGGCTTGTTCTCATGCCAGTGACAGGGTTCCAAGTGAGAGCGGAAGCTGCAAGGCTTCTTGAAGCCTAGCCTCAGAACTTTTGGCGTGCTTCTGCCTCCTTCAATTGGTCAAAGCAAGTCACATATCCAAGCCCAGATTCAAGTCCCCTCTTGATGGGAGGGGTTGTGAAGTCACATTGCAAGGGCTTGGATACAAGGAGGGATGGCAAAATGTGGTCATTTTTACAGTCTGCCTCACGCTGATTCCCCATATTAAATCAGTAATTCTTACATATTTTATCATTCAATTTCCTTAGTCTTATTTTTAAATGTTTTTAACTGATAAGTACATATTTATGGGCTATGTGTGATATTTTGATGCATGTATACAATGTGTAATGATCAAATCAGCATAATAGGATATATACCACCTCAAAAATTTATCATATCATTAAATCTACCTCTTACCACTGCTAATCCAAGCCACCATTATCTCTCCCCTGGTAGACCACAGTAACTCCGTAACTTATCTCCCTACTTCCACTCTGGGCCATCCCTAATCTGTTCTTCACACAGCAGGCATGATGATCTTTTGAAAATATAAATAAGTTTTTGCTTCTTGCTCTTAGAATAAATCTATGCTCCTTTCTGAGGCCTAAGAGTTGCCACAGTGATCTGCCCCTTGCCCAATTCTAGCCTTACCTCTGTCCTTAGAAGTCCTGGAAGCTATCAAACCCCGTCTGTTTCAAGGACTTTGTGATTGCTTGACCCTGCCTCTGGCTTGTGCCTTCTGCAACTTTTCATATGATTTATTTCTTTTCATACAACCACATCTTCCTTAGTTACCTATGTCGAGCAGGACTCCCCTGATTACTTTCCACTGTGTAGCTTTGTGTACTTCCTTCATAATACTGTTCAGTTTGTTAATTTACATGTTTTTGCCAATCTCTTCCACCAGATGTGTGCTTCATAAAGTCAAAGACAATATCTATCTCACGAGGTTTGGTCATTTACAAAAAAGAAAAACACAGCGTCTGATTATGCACATCATTGCACATATTAGTTGCTAAGTAAATGTTTGTTGATATCTTACAGAGCAGACTCCCTACATGAAATTTTTACTAAAAACAAAACAGGAATCCTTGTAACCTTTCCTTTTAATATGGGTTTTTTATTTCCGTATTTTCATAGCAACATACCCAGTTACACATCATAAGTATTAATCATGACAAATGGTCTTTTGTTATGGAAATAGAATTGATATGGTCCAAGGAATTAAAGGTAGATGCCTTTGATGCTGCATATATAGTGATGACTCTTACAAAAGAAATGTATTAGTCCATTGCTTACTTGATACAACGTAAGCAAACATTTTCAGAAAGGAGTCTTTGCTAGATAAAGGCCTCAGTGTTCAGAGCCTCGTTTTCCAAATGGAGAAGAAAGTACTGTAAAACTGAATTTTATTCATGCTTCAGAGAGAAATGAAATCTCTCCATCATGAAAAATGGGTGTCAGGTGCTTTTGATTTCCTTTTATCAGCTGCTAATCAGAAGAGATGAGGAGAGAGAAGCAAGCTAATGAAGAAACCAGTCGTTTCAAAGACAGTTGTATTGTAGGAATCTTTGTGAATGTTAATTAGATGATGGCCTTGGGAAATACATTGTGAGGGAGAGAAATGGAGGAGGGAGTTGAATATTGCAAAGCCTCTCCCGAGATGGAAAACATCTAAATGTGTTTGTGCTAAAATATTTTGAGTCGTAAGAACTACATTTTGAATAAGACATAGTGTTTCAAAGACACTAGAGGACCTTTTACCCCATAGATTCTGTATAAATTAGTAATGATTTATATCTATACAGTAGTAATTATTCCTATAATCTCTTAGCATGACTAATTTGGAAACACATTGCAGTGCACATTTGTAATTTTGGGAAGCTGCCAAATATCTGCAATCCCTTTTCTAGCTGGGAGAACTCCTTGTTTTGGGAGACTGCAGAAGCCAAAAATACCATACACTGTCAACTTTCTTTTTTTTTTTTTTTATTTTTTTTGTCAACTTTCTTTGTAGCTAGGGCACAGACATGTGGCCTGGGCTTTGGAAATCAGATAAACCTACTCTAGACTATGACGTAAAGAAGTGGAGCAGGAGAGAATCCATTTTATTGGTGGAAGTGGTATCAATTGGGACCATAGGGATGGTAGGAACTATCATCAGTACTGATGGTGGTTACAGTGTAAGTGATCATGGCTCTTAATAGCACGTATGTATCCTCATTGGGCAGGTTGGGGTGAAATTCTAGTCATAGAATCTACTGCTGCTGTAGCTTCTTTTGGTCCTTCCTGGTTCTTTAGGCAACACTGTGAGCTATCTGTTATCCTTTCAATAAATTTCATAAATTACTTTATTCTTCCAGAAAGCAAGGTAAATTTTGGTTGCTTATACATAAAAACCATGACTAACTCACTCCAACAGAAAATGCTAACCATTTTGAGTACCATATAATGAGTAGTTGTATTTCATCAAATACATAGTGCTTTATACAATTATGTTGCCCAGTACCACCCAAATATTGAGAGGATTTATTTAGAAGGATTTAAAAGTTTTGTTGCATTGGCTTTCCAATTCTTCTTTTATCAATTTAAAAAATCATTACCATAATTTTAAAATTAGAGCCTCCTTCGTCAACGTTATGCTTCATGCTGTCTGTTTAAAATGATGTCACTTTTTTCTTAAAGCAGAATTTTGTTAAATAGAATTAGACTATTTAACAATATTTCTGTTGAGTCTGATCATACTCCTTGTACACGTGTTAGGAGGTGTCAGGGAGGCAAACATTTGCTGCCACCAAGAGAGTAGTAATTTCCCTCTGGTAGAATGTTTAGGCCATAAATGAAAAAGGGTGATGCACTCAATAATTGAAGATCTATGTGGCTCAACAACTCTTTATTTACTTAAAATATTTTATTGGATATTTACTAAACAGCCAGGAGCTATAAAACACTGAGAAGTCAGAACTGAATAATGCTTGGATAATTCATCTTTATGAAATGCAGCTTTTAAGAGCTGATAGCGTAAGGCAGTGACGCTCAAAATCTGGCCTGAGGACGTGTGCCATCTGCAAACTGAGTGTTACTGGTCAGCAAGGAGATATGGAACTTGGGCTACCATGTGAATCATTCAACACCCTGTCCAGTCCAGTTAAACTGTAGTCCAGCTGATGCTTCTCTCACATAAGACTTTCTTGACGAAGGAAGCAATGAATTGATTTACATCCTTCTGCAGATTCCTTGTCTTGTCATGGATCAGAACAAACAGTTTGTGTACTGGCTACTTTTAGTAGCAATAATTTAGTCGGTAATAAATATTATAAAAGGCAGGAAATACATGTGATTACATCTATCTATGGAACAGCAATAATATGACTTCCCATTAACATTCATTTCAAAACAAGCATTTAAATTAGTACTTATTTCAGAACCCTCATTTATTCTCTGCTTTCCATGAGTAATCCCTGGACAGGTGCTATGTACAAAACAGTTTTCTGTATTTTGTCAGATCTAAAATAATCATTGTCATCAGGATTTTTCAGCCTCATAAGTGGGAAAAGGCATAAAACCAATTGTATACATTCAAATATCAGATATGTTTTATAAGAATTATAGGTTATTAGAAAGTTCTGTCTATATTATTTTAAATGAATACTGGATAAATTGAAGGCTATATTTTTATCTGAATCGTGTGTGTGTTAGTTACGTGTGTGAGTTGGTAGTTCTCAATGGATATTTCAAAAATTAATTACTGCCAAGTGAGAACTAGTAAGTATTTGAAATAATAATGCCAATGATAATAATAATAGTAAAGTAAGATACTGAGTTTTCTTGTGCACAGCTATGGGGTTATTTCTTAATTGCTTTCATATTATTCATCCAAATAAAGCACCAGATCTAAAAAATTTAAAAATGTTTTCAATCACAATAAATTTAAACTAAAGATAGCCAAACTAACCTGCGGTAATGGAGGCCAGAAGAGGAGTTAAGTTTGGAGGATAATGGCAGGAACAGGGCACGAGAGAAACTTCTGAGGTGCTGGAAATGTTCTAGGGCTGTGCTGTTCAACATGGCAGCCACTAGCCACTGTGGCTATTTGAAATTGAATTAATTAAATAATTAAATAATTCCCAAGATGCTTTCTCATTCACATTAATGAGATTTGAGGTGCTCATAACACTGTGGCTAATGGCTAATGAATTAGTGCATAATTATGGTTTTTTATGGAACATTTCCAGCATTGCAGAAAATTCTATTGGATGGCACGGCTTTAGATCTTGGTCTGAGTTGTTGTTACATGGGTGTCCAAATATGCCAATATTCATTGAGCCATACACTTAAGATTTGTGCACTTTACTGTAGTATGTTGTATATATTGTAGTAAGCCATATGTCAATTTGAAGAGTACATTTTTAAAAAGTTAGAGATTTGGTACTGTTGGCTTTTCTGGTTCAGCTCAAGGAATGTCTGTGTGGTTCCTAGACAAGAAAGCCTGGGCAGGGATGTAGGTGATAGAGAAAAGATGCGTTCCAAGACCTGCACTGCCATGATGGAGGCAGCCCTCGATGGGAAAGCACCTTAAGGGGCAGGTGTCCAGGGTGTGTGGGGCAGGGCAGGGCTATGGCTGTATGAAGTCTATCAGCCAAAAGGGGAGTGTCTGGGAAGTTTGTCCTTTGGATACCAAATAAAAGGCTATCTCAGTCTTTGGAAGATCATTACCAGATAAGAGAAGACTTTATTCTCTGTATGGGCGATGAGAAAGTTTTGGGAACATTTTTTATTGACATTGGGTTTTCTCTGAGTCATTTTTTAAAACTTTCTTCTCTTTGATGCAGATCCTCTCTTGATTACTGATTTTTAGGGGAGAAAAAGCTGAGGCCACAAGTACTGAGAAAACAATATATATTCCACCAAACTGGATTCATGTTTCCCTTTTTCTTTTAGTTGTTACATTGGCATTCCCCCTTCTTTTATTATCTCATTTTTCTTTTCAGATTTAGAGGATTTAGGCAGAATTAACTCATTTTTCTGTTCTTCATTCATTTAAAGCTTTACTATGTAAAATGTGATCCATGGAGTGGCAGCATTGGTATCACCAAAAGCATGTTAAAATGCAGATTTTTGGGTCCTACCCCAGACCTACAAAGCTAGAACCTGCCTTTCAACAAGGCATTCGTGTACATATTACAGGTAAAGAGACACTAGTGTAGAAGTGTAAGATCAATGCATGAAAATAATATAGAGTACCCAGAATATTGCAACACTAATAAATTAGGTTAATCATTTTGTAACCCATTCATTAGCCAAGATGAGTTATAGATATTAAATTGACCACCTCTTATTTGCTTAATTTAATAGCTGTAAAGGATTTTTTCCCTTTTGTGGCCCTTCTCATTTCACAAACTGAGTCACCAATGTCACAGTTCTACAAGCTTGTTCTAAGAGGATGAACTATGACATTGGTGATATGTTGAATGTGTTTCATATATTAAAAGCAAAAATTGCTTTTTGATATGGTGTCACTCACAGCAAAAATGACAAAAAAAGATAAATGCACCATTTTCAGCTTTTGACTAAATGATGGCAATTTAGAAAGAAATAACTTGATACTGACAACTTTCAATTAATTGCTAAGATTGAAAGAAGAAAAAGAATGAATGAGCCACAATGTCAGGTAATTAATATTACTTATAGTTAGCTTTGTAATATATGTTCTGTTTACTTTTGACTGGAGATAGCTTCATCTCAAATCAAATACTAAGAAAGTACTCTGAAAATGGGACTTGGAAAGAGTGAAGTGTCTGTCTACTGTCCTCTCTCTATCCCTGTTCTCCTGCTGTTAAAACTTTTTCAGCAGTTTATACCATGGGCAACCTAAACCACTTGTTTCCCAAGATGCTTCTCAGTATAGTTAAAATGAGCTGATTTTGCTGAAAGCACACAGCAGTAACCAAATCACAGTAGCATGAAAAACAAAACTTGAAATTTGAGAGTGATGTGGAAACAAAACAAGAAACCATGCTGAGTGCTGTGGGTGTGTCAACCATTACCCCAAAGGCAAGAGGAGACAGGCTGAAGTCACAGCATCCATGACCTTGAGCTGGTGTGGAACATCATTCAAGCTGGTGGTTGACCACACACATCTCATTCATGTGAAGTTCTGCTGTGATGCTGTTTCTTCAGGGAGATAATCCCAAGGGTCTGCCAATTGTCTATTCAATCCACAATCCCCCATTTAGTCAACCGCTGCTGGTGTTTATTCCAAGCTCTTACTTTGTTAATATTTTAACTCATTTATCCACTTACTAAACTTATTTTAAAGGTCTGTGAAGACTGGGAATGCCAATGTCATCAGAAAAGTCTTTGTTTATAATGAGCTTAAATGATCTAGCTCTTACATTAGGAGCACAAGCCAGTTTTGCCAGTTGAATGAGCTATTAGGCATAAATTATTTGTTCTACAAGAAGCCATATTGCTTTCTTGGGTTTTTGTTTATACTTAATGAACTGATGTTTCAGGACTTTGTATTAATCTTTAGGCTTTGTATTAATTTCCTGTGACCACTGTAACCAATTACCTCAAACATGGTGGCTTAAAACAGTTGACATCTATTCTCTCAGTCTGGGGGCCAGAAATCTGAAGTCATTATCAATGACCTAAAAATAAAGTATCTACAGGGGCCCACTTCCTGCAGAGGCCATAGGAGACCATCTGTTCCTTGCTTCTTCCAGCTTCTGGTGGATTCCAGCATTCTTTGGCTTGTGGCCACATCCTGCAATCTTCAAGGCCAGCATCTTCAAATCCCTCTCTTCACATTGCTATCTCCTCTGTGTGTCATTTCACTCTGTCTCTCTGTGGTAAGGACACATGTGATGGTATTTAGGGTGCACCTGGGTAATCCAGGATTATCTCGCATCTCAAGATCCTGAGCTTAATCACACTTGCAAAGTTTCTGCCACGTAAGGTAAAACTTGTGCGTTCCAGGAATGAGGACGTGGATATCTTTTGCGGGGCCATTTTTCAGCTCACCACAGACTTCAAGGAATTAGGGCATTTCCCCTGAAATTTTTACTTACTCTTTAAGAATAGATATTGTTTTTAGCACATTGTTGCTCCACAAAGCATCATGGACCCTACCCAACATTGAAATGTCACAGATAACTAGCAAAAAATATGAGCAAATCATAAGCACAATCTCAGTATTCCAACATCTATTTCTGAAGGGGCCTTGCACCTCTGATGCACTTCCTAAAGTTCCCCTTTTCTTCACTGGGATGCATTTTCGTTTAGGAGTCACTGACAGGCATTACCTAAGAGTCTGATACAAGTTAGTTCAGTTAAGCCATTTACATTTAGGGCATCTCAGGGTTGTTTTTGTTTGTTTATTTGTTTTGTTTGTTTTTTTGGGTTTTTTTTTTTTTTTTTTTTTGGCTTGTTTGCTTGTTTTGAGGCAGGGTCTTGCTCTATCTGTCACCCAGGCTGGAGTGCAGTGGCACAATAATGGCTCACTTCAGATTCAACCTCCTAGGCTCAAGTGATTCTCCCACCTCAGCCTACCAGGTAGCTTGGGCCACAGGTGTTCAAGACCATGCCTGGCTAATTTCTTTATTATTTTTGTAGAGTTGATGTCTCCCTGTGTTACCCAGACTGGTTCTCAAACTCCCAGGCTCAAGCGATCCTCCTGCCTCAGCTTCCCAAGGTTCTGGGATAACAGGCATAAGCCACCATGCCTGGCCAGTTTTTTATATTTTATTAGTCACACAGGTAGGGAGCCTACATGACTAAAGTCCATTCTCCAGCAGACTATGTCTCATAAATTCCAGCTAATTACCTGAAGCAATCAAGGCAGACCAGGAATAACCTGCTAAAACCTTAGAGAAGTTTCTGGGTTATCGTCCTGTTAGTAAATCCCATCACAGTGTTTACAAGGAGATCTGTTCTTGTCTAGGTCAATGCATCCTCAGGGACATCCCAAGGAGGGAAAGAACAAGTGACAGATCCATTGTTAATTCGTTTTCCTACATGTGAATTATGTTTTAGGCATGTTTGAGGAATGTTTGCTTATGAATCTATCCAGACATTGGTGGAACTTTTGAAGCCTTACCATTTGGAGATCAAGTGTGTAGATAAATCCAGATAACCAATTTTTTTAGGTCCATCCTGAAATGATAGAGAGAGAATTTTCTGCAACAGGAGTATAGGGCAAACAGCAGAAATGAAAGAGGACTATGTAACAGCAAAGGTTGTGAGTGGAATGTCTGCAATTTGAACAGAAATTGGTATATTTGCTTATACTGAAGATGCCTCAGGGACTTCAGCTAAAAGAGTGATCATCAGTGTGTATAATTTATTTATAGGATATTTAGATGCTTTTATTGCACAAGATTAAAACAATTAAAGCCCACTTCCATCTGATTAATGAGAAAGTGACTTGGGTGAAATAATGGGGCTCTTATTTTTATTACGGGCAGATCTGCTTCAGTTTCACAGTTAACCTTTGTATGAAGACAATAATAAAAGTAAGACAATTCTCTTTCACTTTTTATTTGGCTTTTGCATAGAAGAAGCAGTGTACACTTGGCACCTGATATTTACAGTGCCATCTGTCTGTTGATTTTCTTGCTGTGCACAGATTCACAGTAACATTGGAGTGGGGGGAGGATCCTTATTTGAATCTTCTCTAAGAAGGTCAGCTCTGTGTGGCACCTGAATGCCCTTGGGTGGTGAGGGTTGGATAGCACGTGACCTTATTCAGCTCTCCCTGCTCTGTGCCTTAAGAAAATCTGTTCCCCTTGAGACCACCGTTAGCCTCCAACCTCCATTTATCTTTCTAAGGTACGGTTTAAAATAAGAACGCAAAGCCAAGGTCCCTGAGTAGCTACTTCCAAGGGTATCCTGATATTTTTCCAAGTACTGCTTTCAAGACAGGAAAGAAGGAGGAATTTTTTTTTTCTTTGCTAGATCATTGGGATCCTGCTTAGTGTTGCTTGAAGAAGTGGATGTATCAAAGATTCCATGCAAGACCTCGAGAGATCCCCAGGTCTTAACTAAGTTAGTTACCTTATCACTTCCCTAACAAAGACCTTTGCCCTTAGCAACTGTCCTCATGACACAGCCTAACATTTTCTGAAGCACGTTAGGGTTTTTAAAGCAGTGTTACAGATGTTGTCACATTTTCTATTCAGAATAACCCCCTGAAGTAGTCTGGACAGGTATTAATCTTTAATTTATAGATGAGAAAATTGAGGCTAAAAGGGGTCAAGTAGCTTGCCCAAGGTCATATCATTCTTAACCAAGAGAGTGGAGACTTGAGCTCATTCCTCCAAAAGCTTAATCCAAAAGCTTTATTGCGAACCATGCTAGACATACTTAGATTCCTTCTGGGACTGTATATATAATGTAATTGAGTGAGATTGGCTGGGATAAGAAAAATAACGGTGGGCTCAAGGGTGATCTAAAGGAGTGTGCACAATTCGTTAAGGTATTGGATTGTCTTGTTCCCTTCTTATTTCCCTCCTTCTTGTGTTTCTTCCCTCTTTTCTTCCTTTCTTTCTCTATTCTCTGTAAGCAATCGGAAGCTTTACTGGGTCTCATGGAGCCATAAATTTGTCACTCCTGTCTTTCAACTTTGCAGACAATTTAAAAAGTAAAGTTCACAAATCTTGTAAATTATAATTGTCCAGCAGATGACTTTGCATAGATAAGGTTAACTTAGAGGCAATTGGTGGGGTAGAGTTTGACAGTGCATTCTGTGATAGGTATGTCTAAGGTGACAGAGAAAAGATTTTGATGGGTCAGCCCAAGACTTTGTGTTGGTTCAGTTGCAGAAGGCTGAGCTGTATGGCACCTGAGAGACCATCTAGTTAAACCCTTTCATTTCCAAGCATTTCAGAGAGCATGGGTGCCCTATCAGTTATCTACTGCTGCAGTCATGCTGCATAACAAACAACTACAAAACCTCAGAGGCATATTGCAGTAAATGTTTATTGCTCATTGATCTTGAATCAGCTCTTATGATCTTGGCTTAGCTAGGTTCACTTTCATTTCTGTACTTGGCTGGCTGTTGGCTGACTGAGGCTGGCCTCAGCTCAAAAGACGGGCAACTTGAATCTGCTCTGTCTCTCATCTTTTAGCAGGCTAGCCAAGGTATGTTCTCAAGTTGAGGGCAGTGGTGCAAGAGCACAAGAGAAAACACACAGGTCTCTCAAGATGTAGTCTTAGAGGACAAATATGTTACTCAGTCTGTTGGCCAAAGCAAGTCACATGGGGTAGAGAAGTATACTTACCTTTTGGGGAGCCACTCCAATGTTACGTGGCAAAAGGCATAGGTAAAAGGAGGGTGAATGATGGAGGCATTGCCAAATCTACAGGTTACCTAGCAGGTTAGGGATAGCAAAAAGACAGAGCCAGGCCTCTTGTTCCACCTCCACACAAATGCCTTTCACATCATTTCTAGAGAATACCAATTTGTCTTAGACACGCCCCACTCCCCAAATGAGCCCCTGGCATTTAGAGCCTTCACATTGCTGCCAGGCGCCCTTCTAATCCTTCAGTTGTGCGAGCACCTTGTTCTCTGCCAGCAGTCAACTAATCCCTGCCAAGGTATTAACACTTAATTAAGGTGTTTGCTGATAAAGTCCAGTAGTGGCTCCAACATTTTTCCACCAAAGAACGCTTTTAATTCCTTTTCCCTATAGACTCCACATTTGGAAATTGCTTTGTACCAAAGTTCTTAATAATTATTTCTCCTTTTAAAATATGAAATACGTGCAACTGCCAAATATAGCTTCTGGTTGGCATGAGATACCGAACTGAGCATGGAAAGCTAGACAGAAGCAAAGACTTTGACTCCTTCAGTGACGACCTGTGTTTCCATGGGTCGGTGTCCAAGCTTGATTAGGCCTTTTGACCCTCACTTTTATCTTCACTGATTCAAAATTGAGAGTCATGGTGAGAAGATATGCTTCTATCTTGAGCATTTTCTTGTAACCGGACTTTTCTGAGAACAAAACATTCTTCCCTTCTATCCTTCAGTCAGTCTTGTAGTCTCTCAAATTATGCTTGGAAAATTATTGATTATTCAAAAAAGATTGATTATTCAGTCACACTTGGGTCACTAATCTGACCCCTGAGAAAAAGTTGGGGCAGAGGTACAGATTCATATCGAAAATCGATGTCATTTAGCTTTTGGAAAAGAATATTTAAAAATCAAAAGAAAATATAGCATAAATGAAAAATGGCATTGTCCCTTGGGCAGGTAATTTAGTGTACGTGTTTCTGAATTTCTGGTGATTTGAAATTCAACACCCATAACATAAACTAAGGATGATGTTAGAAGTGCCAGCAATTTCAGTTTAGTAATATATTTCACAAACATGAGTTGCACTCCAAATGCATGCAAGTTTCTTGTTTTCTCTGTATAACAAGAGAGATTAAATACAGAGATCATTTTACACAGCTGGAATGTTTGGTTATTTCTATAGCTCTAGCCAAGTAGAGAAGTCAATGAGCACTTAGAAAATGGTTGCAAGCTGTGATTTAAAAAAAAAAAAAGCAAAGAAAGAACTTGTGTTGATTCAACTGCAGAAAGAAAAATTTTTCACTGTGGTATGGCATCATGATATTTGAGAGACTGTGCATATATTACAGAGTATTGTAAATACTGGATAAAGTACCTGAAGCATTTATGAGAGGAAGAATAATCCCTGTGTGCTTTTTAAATTTATCATTCACTTATTAAATACGGTATAGGAGTTAGAGCAGTTGTGTCTAGAAGAACTTTCAGCATTAATGGAAATGTTTATATCTGCACAGACCATACAGTAGCCATTAGCCTCATGTTATCGAGCACTTGAAATGTTACTATTGCAACTAAAAAACTGAATGTTTACTCTCCTTAAAAAAAAAAAGAACAGCATTATTGCATTGTAACTGACACACGCAAACTGCCCATATTTAAAGTATGCAATTTGATACATGTTGACATATGTATACAACCATGATGTCATCAATTTAATCAAGATAGCAAACATCTCCATCACCCTGAAGTTTTATTACAGCCTTTTAAAATTTCTCACTCATGCCTTTTCCTGTCTGCCCAACCTCTGTCCCCAGGAAACCACTGATCTTCTTTCTGACACTGTATGTTAGGTTGCATTTCCTAGAATTTTATATAAATGAAATCGTTCAGTATGTTTTTTTCCTCTGGCTTCCTTAACTCAGCATAATTATGCTAAGGTTCATACATGTTGTAGCATGTGTCAATATCTTATTCTATTTGTTGTTAAACAGAACTCTATAGTATGAATATAGCACAAGTCGTTTATACATTCACCTGTTGATGGACATTTGTGTTGTTTCCACTTTTTGGCTATTACAAATAAGGTTATTATAAATGTGTATATAAGCCTTTGTATGGGAATATGCTTTTATTTCTCTTGTGTAAATACCCAGGCATGAAATGGCTGGATCATGTAGTAGAAATATGTTTAATATTATTAAAAGCTGCCAAACTGTTTTCCAAAGTGGGTTATACAATTTTCCATTCCCACCGAGAATGTGTAAGAGTTCCAGTTCCTCCACATTGTTTTTTTGTTTGTTTGTTTTTTGTTTTTTGAGACGGAGCCTCGCTCTCTGTAACCAGGCTGGAGTGCAGTGGTGCGATCTCGGCTCACTGCAACCTCCAGCTCCCAGGTTCAAGCGATTCTCCTGCCTCAGCCTCCCAAGTAGCTGGGACTACAGGCACGTGCCACCATGCCCAGCTAATTTTTGTATTTTTAGTAGAGATGGGGTTTCACCATGTTGGTCAGGATGGTTTCGATCTCTTGACCTCGTGATCCACCCACCTCAGCCTCCCAAAGTGCTGGGATTACAGGCATGAGCCACTGTGCCCAGTCCCAGTTCCTCCACATTCTTACTAATACTTGGTATGGTTAATCTTTTTAATTATAGCAATTCTAATGAGAATATAGCAATACTCTATTTTCATTTTACATTTTCCTAATGACTAATGATATGGAACATATTTTATGTGTATAGTTGTCATCTCTAAATATTCATGAAGGGCTATTCATTAAAGGCTTTTCAAAATCTTTTGCCTGTTTTTTAGTTGGGTTGCTTGCTTTTTTAAATTATTACTAATTACTACTGAAATTAAAACATTTTCTGTGTATTTATTCTATCAGTTATTGAGATAGCATTAAATCTTCCATAATAATTGCATATTTGTCTAGTTCTCCTTGTAGTTCTATCAGCTTTTGCTTTACGTATTTTGAAACTCTGTTTTTAGGCATATAAACATTTCGGATTGTTCAGTCTTGATGAATTTTCTCTTTTATTGTTATGAAACTTATCCTTGGTAATATTATTTGCTTGAAATCTATGTTTTATGATATTTATAAGCATTCCAACTTTCTTTTGGTTAATTCTAGCCTATCCTTTTCCATTGTTTAATTCAATTTATTTGTGTCTATCTATACACTGTGTTCCTTACAGGCAGCAGAGAGTTGAGTCTTGCTTTTTTATCCAATCTGGTATCTCTGTCTTTTAATGGGGTGCATAGACCATTTACATTTAATGTGATTATTGATATGGTTCAGTTTATGTCCATCACCTTGCTATGTCTTTTCTATTTGTTCCATCAGGATTTTTTTTTGTCTCAAAATATCTTTATTTCACTTTCAATGTTGTAATATATTTTTGTTGGACATAGAACTCTAGATTGATAGTTTTTTTTTGTTTCAGTAAAGATTTATCTCTACTGTCTTCCTATTTGCATTGTTTCTAATAAGAAATCTGATGGCAACTTTATTTTTCTCTGTTCTTATATTTTCCCCCATTGGCTTCTTCTGAGACTTTCTTATTATCACTGTTTTTGAGCAATATAATTATGATGTGTTATAGTGTCAATTTCTTCACACTTCTTGTGCTTGGAGTTGTGAACATAAAATAACATGGAGACCAGACTTCAGAATTCTCTGAACAGACAAAGCCAATTCGGCCACATAAGCAAAACTTAAGTTATTTCTTGTAAACACCTCTGATCATCATAAACCAATCTTAAGTTGCCTTCTAAAGATGGTATAAGATAAGCACTTTCAACCAATCCTCTGTGATCTTGAAACCTTCATGATAATAACCCATCATTTTAAAGGTTAAACAACTTGCCCATTTTTGCTGTGTAAGCCAACCTGTAGCATCATGCCTCTGAGCTTCCTCTTATGACTGGGCTTGAGGTCACTTAGTTCTTGAACTGTTATTTTATATGCACAATAAACTTAAAAAATTTTTAATTTGATCTGATTTTATTTTTGACAGGATTCACTGGGCTTGTTAAATCTTTAGATACATTATTTTCATTAAATTTGGCAATTTATTCAACCACTATATCTTCAAATGCTTCTTCTGTCCCTTCCTTTGTATCCTCTTCATTGGAAAATCCACTGACACTTAAATTAGGCCACTTGAAGTTGTTCCACAGGTTGCTCATATGTTGTTCATTTATTTTAGATCATTTCTCTATGTGTTTCATTTTAAATTATTTCTATTGGCCCGGCACAGTGGCTCATGCCTGTAATCCCAGCGTTTTGGGAGGCTGAGGCGGGTGGATCACCTGAGGTTTGGAGTTCAAGACCAGGCTGACCAACATGGAGAAACCCCATCTCTACTAAAAATACAAAATTAGCCGGGGGTGAGGGTGCATGTCTGTAATCCCAGCTACTCGGGAGGCTGAGGCAGGAGAATCACTTGAACCTGGGAGGTGGAGGTTGCGGTGAGCCAAGATCATGCCATTGCACTCCAGCCTAGGAAACAAGAGCAAAACTCCATCTCAAAAAAAAAAACAGCAAACAGTAGATTGTTTCTATTGCTGTGTCTCAAGGTTGTATTTTTAGTAGAGACGGGTTTTCATCATTTTGGCTGGGCTGGTCTTGAACTACTCCTGACCTCAGGTAATCCACCCACCTCAGCCTCCCAAAGTGCTGGGATTGCAGGCATGACCCACTGCTCCTGGCCGGTGGTGGATATTTTTATAGTCCTATAAATACTCTTGAGCTTTGTTCTGAGACACAGTTAAGTTACGTGGAAGCCGTTTTTTGTTGTTTTGGTTTCTATTTTTTGTTTTTTTAGTCTTGCTTGAAGATTTCTTCGGTGCAACTAGGGCAGCACTCAATCTAGGGTAATTATTCCCGTCTATTTCGGCAAGACCTTCCTGAGTACTTTACCTAACGTCCACAGATCTTCAGCCTTTCCAGTCTTGCTGATGAAAACAGAAACCGTTACTGGCCTTGTGTGAAGGTTGGCCATGGTAACCTCTAAACGTTTTAGGTGGTTCTTTCCTCAGCCTCAAGTAGTTTCCTCACATGCTTGAATTGATCACTACCCAGTCGAATACTTGAGGGAGGCATTGTACAAATCTCTGATTCTCTGGAATTTTTATTTTTTCCTTTCTCTCCTGCCTCACTTTCCCCCTACCCCAGTCTCTCTCCAGCTCTCTCCTCTAGTACTCCATCTGGAAAACTCCAGCTACTTTTGTCTCTTTGGTCTCTTAGCTCAGTCAACAAAACTCAGGGAGTTGATCTTTTCCTGGGTTCCCCCTCCCTGCACCACATCCTGGAAATTCTTTCTTAGGCCTTGATTTTTTTTATATGAAAAAATGAAAGTGTCTACAACCAATTGGTAGGGTTATTTTAAAGAACGAGATCTGATCTTTAAAGCACATAGCTAGTAAATATTCAATAAATGAAAAATCCTTTTCCTGTACATAGCATTATGTATTATGTATACTTTCCTCCAGAATAATTTTGACAAAGAACAGTTCATTCAGCACTTCTGAGTCAGCCACAGGGAAACCTGTTTCTCCCTTTTGTTGTCCTGGGGCACTTGTATCCCATAGCATCTTCTCTCACCAGTATGGTTGTCCTAGACTGGTTACCTGTCTCTTCCTTCATTTCTGCAAAACACCTTTAATGCTAGGGGAAATATTTGCTAGCCGACTTCATTAAGATTTACAGAGAGTAGTTATTACACACAATGAGAGAAAACTTTTAGTTCAGTGTTGGTTATTAACATTTCTGAAAGCATCAGACATTTTTAGCTACAGGGAAATTCTCACTGGCTGTGTGAATTATTAGCAGGTCCTGGGGTTTTTCTGTGACTCCCACCCCGTGGCCTGTGTATGTGTTTGTGTGTGTTTGTGTGTGTGTGTGTGTGTGCGCGCGCGTGTCTATCAGTCTTTTTCTCTCTCCTCTTGCTTTCTTCTTGTATCTTTCTGTGTACATACTTCTCTTTTGTTTCTCCTTCTATTCCCTAATGTCATTTTCTGTATCTCTGTCTGTTAGTCCGTCTCTCCCCGTATGTATCCCTTCTGTTATCATTCCCTTTTTGATTTATTTAATTTCCCACTTACAATTACTAAATTCATTTTACTCTTCCATGGAGGCCATCCTAGCTCTTTGACTTTTTCCAAACAGAACTTTGGCCTACTTTTGCATATACTGACACTCAATATAGACCTTCTGGTAAACAAAGACCCAAACATTTCCCCAGGTTTTCAACTTTCCTAATACAGAAAGCTGTCAAAAACTTTGATACTACAACTTTTCTTTTAGCACATCTGAGATCAACTTCAAGCCCACAGTAGAGTTAACAGGATAAATTCACCTATTGCCACAGGAAATCTAATAGAAGCTTCCTCAAGTCACCTTCTTCTCTATGATGGTCTTTGAAGGATTTCTACTTGACATTAAAAGGAGAGTATCCTCATGTTAATGATCCAACCTTAGGAAGCCATTTGAAATGTGTTAAAATCAGTGTAGGAACTCTCCACACAGATCATTGTGTTTGGACTTTATTTTTAATTTTTATTTTTACTTTTGTACCATAGTGGTATGCTTCTGAGCAGAGAATCAGTTCTGGAAAGATGGATAGAGAACTTCCTGATTCTTGCCAGTCTTTCAAATGACCAGCCATCATGGCAGGAACTAAGATGAGTAATGTTGTTTAAAAAGAGAAAGAAAGAGCCAGGTGCGGTGTCTCATGCCTCTAATCCCAGCACTTTGGGAGGATGAGGCAGGTGGATCACTTGAGGTCAGGAGTTCAAGACCAGTCTGGCCAATATGGTGAAACCCAGTCTCTACTAAAAACACAAAAATTAGTTCGGTGTGGTGGCATCTGCTTGTAATCTCAGCTACTTAGGAGGCTGAGGCAGGAGAATTGCTTGAACCTGGGAGGCAGAGGTTGCAGTGAACCAAGATTGCGCCACTGCACTCCAGCCTGGGTGACAGAGCAAGACTCTGTCAAAAGAAAGAGAGAGAAAGAGAGAGAGAGAGAAGAAAGAAAGAAAAAAGAAAGAAAGAAAGAAAGAAAGAAGAAAGATTGATAACTATGTGAGGTATTGAATATACTAATTAGCTTGATTGTGGTAATTAGTTCACAATGTATACATAAATTATCAATTATACCTCAATAAAGCTGAATGAAAGTAATGTATTATCTCATCTCAATATCAATATTCACTGCCTTCAAATAATTTATCCCAGTGTGTAATTATGCATGCATTTGTTTAATTGATTACAAACTATCTTCCTTACTAAACTATTACTTCTGTGAGGTCAAAAGACCATGTCTGATTTATGCATAATTCACTATCCAGTCCCTAGCCAGTATCTGCCTTTTTAAACACCTGATAAATGTTTAAATCTAGTTCTGAGAAAGTAGGTTCTTCCAGACACAAATTAGTGTCCAGTAAAATACAAACAAAGTGTTATCAGCTAGTTCCAACAGTATTGGTTTAAAGAGAGAGAAGTTGATGTCTTTTCTGGATTATGGTATTGTTTTAGGGTTGTAAATAATCAAAGATGATAATTGGTGTCTATGCAAGCACCATTTCTTCTCCAATAAGGGAGAATTACAAACCTTAAAGCTAACTGGAAGAAAGCATGTCCAGACAGAGGTCTTACTATTTTGGGGATTTCGTTGGGGTATGATTGAAGAGGATGGAGTGAGAGAAAGAGCAAAACAGGAGACAGATATTGACAGACCAACCTAAGATTAGAGAACCCTTGAACTCCCTATAGCCCTTGGGTAGACAGTTGTGTAGGAGAGGGGAAGTGTGTGGGTATGTATGTACCAAGTGGAATTATCAGAGCTATTGGAGGAATCAGATCTACAAGACAGCTCACAAGAGTTTATTTTATCACAAAGACCTGGCAGTAATATGCTAATTTAAACCTGGAAGGATGTAGACTAAAATGTCAACAATGTCTTGAGTACTGGGATTCTGAGTGATTTTTTTTCTACTTTGTGCTTTTATGCATTTTCCCAATTTTTCTACAATGAACACATGAATAATATATAATCAGAAAGTTTTTAAAACGTATAACTTTTTCCATTTATGTTTGGTGCAAACTATTTGTTTCATAATCTCCTGGAATGCAAATGAAAATTTACCCTAGAAAGCACACTTTAAGTATTACTGAGTTATCAGGTAATTTGGCAGCCTTAATGCTTGAAATATTTTATCGATGTTAGAGTACTTAAGCTATTACAACTTTTTTTTTTACTTAAACTTTCAGAAGAGTGTGTTTTTTCCATTTTTGATGCAGTACTAATTTTTGGCAGGAAGTTTTACAGCTTAACATGTCACCTGACCTCTGTACCTTCTATTTGACCTAATGTATCTATAGATCATTTAAATGAGCTCATTTGACTCAAGAGAAAATCCTTACATGTCAATTTTCAATGTAAATGAATTCTGTTTTAAAGACTAATAATTTCATTGGACGCTGATTATAAAATTGTGCTATTAATTTTGACATTTTATATTCACTTCAGACTTTCTATATTATTATGCTTTATTACCCATGCTGCAGAATATAAATAAATGTGTTTTATTATTTGCTTGGGATTTTAACTAAGGCTTAATGGATTTTATTCTGGCAAACTTTAATGTCCCCAAAATTCCTCTACTTGCAAAGTACTTTAGTTACAAATGAGCCAATTTCCATTAACATACTTCCTCTACACTGCAAAGTATCTGCTTTAGAACAGGCATATTTTAAAACTAAAATAAAACCCCAACTAGCTGGTGTCAGCTTTTGTCTTGCTAGTATAATTTCTATCAACATGTTTTAGAAATTTTATTAATCTGTTATATTTGAAATGGCATTGTTTTCCTCTCTGGTTATTGCTATTCCAAAGATCCTTTAACCATTACAGTAAATCACAGAGTTCCTCTAGACTCGAATGCCCAATACAGGAGCCACTAACCACATGTAGCTATTGGGAACTTGAAATGTGGCTACTCCAAATTGAGATGTGCTGAAAGTATAAAACACATACTGGATTTTAAAGTCCTATTGTGAAAAAAATGAATGAAAATGTCTTACTGATACATGTTGAAATGGTGACATTTTGGTTATATTTTGTTAAGTAAAATGCATTATTAAAATTAAACTCACCTCTTTATTTTTCCTTTTAATGCAGCTACTGGAAAATTTAAAATTATATTTGTGACTCACATTTGATTATAATGTGATTATAAAATTGTTCTATTACTTTTGACATTTTATATTCACTTCAGACCTTCTATATTATTATGTTTTATGGTTCACATTATATTTCTATTAGACAGTGATACTTTAGAGCTTGTTTCTTCACAAAGTGGATATGCTCAACCAAAATGTGTTGGTGAATGAAGCCCCCAGTCCTTACATGCATCAAGCCTTGTCAAGATAATATCCACTCAAGCTTTCTCCCACTATGTCAGTGTTCACTGGACCTCACTGAGGTTTCTTGCTGAATATGGCAGCACAAGAATTTTCTCTTATGTAACCTTTGGATTTGCTTTTGGGAAACGTTTCCTGTTAACCATTGGCAAATGTGAATCAGAGTCATTTTTCATTAGATGAGGCTGAGTCCTTATATAATAGATCAAGGGTTAGCACAGCAAACCAGCATACAAGAATTTGAAATCAGCTATCAGAGCTTAGTGAAACAGAAAATCACTCACTTGGGCTAACAGTGGCTGCTTGTGTCTGCAATTTAGTGTGTGTATGTGTATGCCTTCAATCCACAGGAGTCAGCATGACATGTAAGAACACACCCATATCATCATAGCTTCTCCAGATTGTTGTCAAGAGCTTTTTACCTTTTACAAAAAGTCTTCAGAGCCTGAGACACTCGTAAGCGTGCACATATTCTTGCTTTTTTGGTAAAGATTTGTAATGCAGAAGAAATGATAAATACCTAAATTGAAAGCAAGGGCTTGACATTCTTGAGTTTCTTATGTAACTGAGATAATTGTTTAAAAGCAGAAGGTTCCATAGAAGTGTACTTTTTAAAAATTTATCTGAAAACATGCCAGTATAGTAGCACTAATAAATTGAAACATCCTCTTGTCATGGTAATTTTATTGATGAAAGCTGGCATTTAGTTTAAAAATAGTAAATATAAAAACATCAATTTGAATTGTACTAGTTTTTGTTAGAGATATAAACTGTTAATAGCTCTTAAGTATTTTAATTTATAGGTTGTCACTTCTAATATATTTTAATACACACTTCTTATATATTTAATAAAAATAATCTTAAATATTTTAAAATCTGCTATCATATAAATAACTAATTATTTTACATGTCTATTTCTATGACTGTTTTTAGGAGAACATGATTTAGCATTTGTTTGAATAATTCTAATTCTCTCTTTTTTTTTTTTTTTGAGACAATTCTCTCTCTCTCTTTTTTTTTTTCCTCTGTTGCCCAGGCTGGAGTGTAGTGTCGTGGTCACAGCTCACTGCAAACTCCACCTCCCAAGTTCAAGCAATCCTCCCACCTCAGCCACCAGAGTAGCTGGGACTATAGGCACACACCACCACACCTGGCTAGTGGTATTTTTGTATTTCTTGTAGAAACAGAGTTTTGCCATGTTGGGCATGAGTACAAGAATATGTAAAAAAAAAAACAAAACACACACACAGCAAATCTACCACAGGTTTCTTCTATCTTTGAGCTCCACCTGCAGTGGGGATAGATACATGAGTTTTTTCTCATTTCATGGTCCAAGAGGACTGCTGAAACTCCAGCCATCACATCAGTTTTCTAGGCAAGAATCAGTAGAAGCAGGGAAGGTCAAATAGAGCTCATTCAGCCTGCCGTCTCATTCTAATGAGCTTTCCCTAAAGTCTCACTAAAACACCTGTGCTTGCGTTCCATTGACCACCTGTGGGTACAAGAGATACTGAGAAATATGGTCTTTTATATAATACCTCGTGCCTATATAAAATCAGGATTCTGATGCTATGGAAGTGGATATTGAGACAATAACCAGCAGTATCATACACATTAATCAAAGGTACCAACTTTCAGTTTGCTCTGATTGTTGGCAGCATTATCAGACATCCTAA
This sequence comes from Symphalangus syndactylus, assembly GCF_028878055.3. Taxonomy (NCBI): domain Eukaryota; kingdom Metazoa; phylum Chordata; class Mammalia; order Primates; family Hylobatidae; genus Symphalangus; species Symphalangus syndactylus. The sequence goes on from NC_072446.2 coordinate 66,303,519, forward strand.
CTTTTCAAAAGAAATTACAAACAGGAGTTTTATGTGAAATCTCCTGTATTTTAAATGTTAGCATCTCATTCAAATAAATTTTAAATTTTTATTATGAATTTTTTTTTTTTTTTTTTTGAGATGGAGTTTCGCTCTGTCGCCCAGGCTGGAGTGCAGTGGCACGATCTTGGCTCACTGCAAGCTCCGCCCCCCGGGTTCACACCATTCTCCTGCCTCAGCCTCCCAAGTGGCTGGGACTACAGGTGCCCACCACCACGCCCAGTTAATTTTTTTGTATTTTTATGAAATAATTTTAGGCCTACAGAGAACTTGCAAAAAAATGGTATAAATATTTCCATATGTTCTTCATCCCTAATGTTAACATTTTGTGTAACCATATTAAAATTACCCAAAATTGGAATTTTAAATTGGCACAATACTATAAATGAAGAATTGGCATTATTTTGTAGTGAGCCAGATAGGAACTATTTTAGGTATCTGTCACTACGACTTAATTCCGCTATTGTAGTGAGAAATTAGTCATAGACAATGCATAAACAAATGAAGGTATATCTTTTCCAATAAAACTTTATTTACAAAAAAGAAACAGATCTAGGAAGGATTGGCCATGGGCTATAGTTTGCCAACTCCTGCTGTAAACTAAACTTATAGACCTTATTTGATTTCATCAGTTTTCTCATTAACATCCTTTCTCTGTTCAATCCAAGATCCAAAATGTATTTAGTTATGAAACATACAATTAACTCATTTAAAATGAACAACTTAGTGACATTTAGTACATTCAAAAAGTCGTGCAACTACCACCTCTATCTAATTCCAAAACATTTCCATTGCTCCAAAATAAAACCCTGTATCCGTTAAGCAGTTACTCCTCATTTTCCTGTTGCCCAGTCTCTGGTAACCACAAATCTGCTGTCTGTGTCTATGGATCTACCTATTCTGGATAGTTCATATAAGTACACTTATAAAATACGTGTCTTTTTGTGCCTGCCTTCTTTCCCCTGACATGTTTTTGAGGTTCATCCACACTAGCATGTATGAGTACTTTATTCCTTTTTCTGTTGAATAACATCTGACTGATTGGATATACTACATGTTATTTATCCAATCACCTCTTGATGGTCATTTGAGTTGTTCCCACCTTTTGGCTGTTATCAGTAGTATCATTATGAACATTCCTATACTACATTTCTGTTCAGAGCCTGTTTTCAGTTTTTTGGGGTATATACCTGGGAGTGGAATTGCTATTATCACAGTGGCAACATAATTTTTTAATGTGTAAAATAAAATACCTAGGATTATTTTTAAAAGGCAATAATGTTGATACAGAGCTATCAAAACATTAAATAAAATAAATGTGTGTTATGGTGATATATATTTCTTGATTTTGCAGTATAAGAAGATCTAATGGCAAGTCTACTAACTGCCATGCATTCAAAGTATACATGATATTTCCAGGCATCTGCAACACTTGTAATATGAAAGGGTTTGTGTTTTTTTGGTCACAGCTCCTTCCAGTATTACTGGGATTTATTGGCTGTTAAAGACTAATAAAAATAAAAATAACTTTTTTTCTATCCAAATTCATGGAACCCTTGAAGTCTATCTAATTGAGCCCAGGGACAGTTATGACCCCCAGTTAAGAATCCCTGTTTTAAAGAAGGAGAGTGATGATGAAAAACTCACTTCCTAGTAGCACATTTATCTCTGTCTAACTCTCTCACCACTCTTCTCCCATCTCATCTTTTGTCTTAGGAAATCTAAACTCAGCAGAATCAGCTTGGACAGGTGCAGATTCATTGAAGTGAAGGTTAGTGAATTCACACACTCCAAAGACACTACGATGGAGTTTTAAACTGTTATCTTTTACCATTTTAGGTGCCAGATTAAATTTAAGTTAATTTCCATATAACTTAAACACAGGAATTAAAATAGCTTTTCTAAACCTAATGTTGTGTAGTACTTTAGAGTATCTAAAGTTCTCACACATACATCATTGTATTTAATCCTCTGAAAATTGTGTAAGTAGGTGTTGTAAAGTAAGTACATGCTGTTATTACCTTGGTTTTAGGATGAGGAAGCCCAGGGACAAAACAGTGTAGTCAATTAAGTTTAAAAGGCAAACACAATGGGCTAGAACCTGGGTCATCTAGTTAATACAAGCTTTAAGTGCTTTTTCTATTGGAGCAGAAAATCAATATATCTAAACATAATTGTTTACTTGGCTTTTCAGTGTAAAGAAGAGTTACTCCAAAAATAAAAGCCAACACGTTATAAATTGCTCTCTAAATGGGGAAAAAGGGAGCAGTAATGTGATAATATTATAGTTCACAGTCCTAGAAAGCTCAATTCTTCTATTGTCTCAAGGGAGATGTCTCAAAGAGGCCAGAAACTCAAACCAGATATTTTCCTGTAGGAAAAGGTGAAGATGTTTTCAAAAACTGAGTTTTATTATTACCTGAAAAGAAAAATAAAATAGTGCTCAATCTGCATTTGGAGAAATCCCAAAACAATATAGTTCTGTATGCTCTGAGAACTTTCTGTAGAGAGGATTTCCTGCATTCGACAAATGCATAAATAATTTCTGCCCAAATGCAGTCCCGTATGTCACAGTTTTCTTGTTTTGAATGAAAGAAAATCCATTAGTGAGTGGGTTAGGTTTTCTACGCACCAAAAGTTACTTATTCAATTTTTTAGAGTTTCTATTATGTTGCTTTCTCCTCTGGACACAGAACATACCTTATTCCAACAGTGAAGGAAAAGAAAAAATGCTGAGCTCTGGCTATAAATATTTTATCATATATAGAGACAAAGATCACAGAGGGGCAGATGAGTAGCAGGAAACAAATGTGATGTCGTCTTCAAATCCTCAGAGGAGGTTTATATTAAACTGTCTCTGCCAGCTTGTTTTCTGCCTGGGTTTTACACTGTCAAACCTGGTAATGGAACCCTTTTGTGTACTTGGAGTTCACCTACTGGATGAGGAATGCAGCATCTAACTGGAAGTGTTAAAATTATCCGTGTTATAAAGTATACACAAAGAAAAATTGGCAGTGATGAAGACATATTTCTAAGAAAGATGATCCATATTTATTTTTTTTGGAAAGATTCTATCCTAGTAAAGACAATAGGTTAAAAAATATGTTGTGTGTTGAGTTTTCTCAATTCAGTTTATTCTTTTTCTCCTGTTACTCTAATGTCTCAGAGTTGTTGGAAGGTTTTAATCTAATGGGATCTAGCATCTTTCATGATTTCGCAACCCATTGGAATTTATTTGGCTAGAACTCAATATTAATGAGGACAAGGTCTTGAGCCCATTCTCCATGAGGGGAGGAAAACTGCTATTTTCCTGACATAATGGCACAGACAACGTATCAAACCTACTACTCACAAAATTGCATCTCTGGGTACAAGGAAAAGTGGATGAAAGGGTGAATAATACAACTGTTCTAAATTACAGATCTGATGGAACCCTTCCTGTCTCTAAGTTACCTTGAAATGTATTTGCATAAGGAGCTACCATCCTTGAATGTGAGGAGGGGAAAAAAAGCATGCAGAGACTGTTTATACTAGTAGAGCTGATAGTAAATCTTCCTTCCGTTTTATATACAATAGAATTTTAGAGTTTAAAATGTTTAAAGTTTAAATTTTAGAGTTTTTAAACTCTAAAATTCTATGGTATATAAAACAGAAGAAGGCTCATTAACTCTGAGATATGAATATATTATTGATACTGGTCACTTACCAATGTGCCTAATAGTATACTCATATCTCAGAGTCAGGTGCCATTTGTAAAGCAGTTGTTATATGTATTGAATGCATATCATGAATGAGTATCTGATTTCCAACATCCCCAATATAGGAGTAAAATGTCCAGTGAATCTATGTAAATGGAGTACAAAATGGCGGCCGGGCGCTGTGGCTCACACCGGTAATGCCGGCACTTTGGGAGGCCGAGGCGGGTGTATCACTTGAGGTCAGGAGTTTGAGACCAGCCTCGCCAACATGGTGGAACCCTGTCTCTACTAAAAATACAAAAATTAGCCAGGCGTGGTGGCGGGCACCTGTAATCCCAGCCACTCGGGAGGCTGAGGTAGGAGAATCACTTGAACCTGGGAGGCGGAGGTTGCAATGAGCCAAGATGGTGCCACTGCACTCCAGCCTGGGCAACAGAGTGAGACTTGGTCCTTGGTCTCAAAAACAAAACAAAACAAGAAAACAGAACGACATGGCATAAACTTATGTGAAAACTTAGTTATGCTTAGCTAGGACATTTAGGATTGTGTGTTTGCTTGTTTGTTTCTTTTTAAATTATTTGCAGATATCAGGTCACTGATTTTTGGCTTGAAGAGCTAAATTTGGTGACTAAAATGCTGCTTGGAATGGTTTTGTATTTGGTAAAAAATGCGTGCTAATTTGTTTACTAATCATTATTGGCCAGGTACTCTGCATAGGCCATTTTTTAGAAAATGGTATTCATCTCCATCTTTCAGATGAGTAAATAATCTCAGGAAATAATAAATTGCCTCAAATCGTGCAGCTAGTAAAAGGTGGAGTCAGTCTGTGGATACAAAGCCAACTCCTTCCTCTTGAAGGTTGGAAATGCAAATTCTAAATTTAATTGACATCTGTACCTTTTGTTAAAATATGCATTATCAGCATGTTCAGAATGGAATAGCTGTTATCTGAACATAGTCTACTAAACATTCAGCATTCAGATTTCTTTTTTTTTTTTTTTTTTGAGATAAGTTCTGGCTCTGTCACCCAGGCTGGAATACGGTGGCGTGATCTCAGCTCACTGCAACCTCTACCTCCCAGGCTCAAGCCATCCCCATACCCCAGCCTTCCAAGTAGCTGGGACTACAGGTCTGCACCACCACACCCAGCTCATTTTTGTACTTTTTGTGGAGACGGGGTTTTGCCATGTTGCTCAGGCTGGTCTCAAACTCATGAGCTCAAGTGATCAGCTTGCCTCTGCCTTCCAGAATGCTAGGATTACAGGGTGAGCCACCACACCCGGCCCCCAGATTGCTTTTTAAAAGTCAGTAATGGTAATATGGCTTTAGCAGAGATATATGGGTAAAGTCTTCTTAATGACATGTTTTAAGAGAAAGAAATATGAGAGGAGAGATTTAGTGATGATTTGAGAAGGTCTTAAAGTAATTTTATGATATCTAATATTTACTTGATTAATTTGGCTATTTGTAGCATAAATAGAAAATTAAAAGTAGTACAAATCCTTAGAAAATAAACTCAAAATGGTTAATCATATAGAAAATGTAATACAGTGATGTTAACAAAATACAGAAATTTACAAAATGCATTTGGTTTTATTTTTCTGGATCAAAGTATTACTTCTGTCAAATATATTGAATTATCTTATTATTATGCAGTAGACCCACACGATTATATCAATTTTAAAATTGCATTCCATGACAAGGGGACTTGTCTGCTGATACTCTAAACTATTTGAATAGGGTATCAAAAGATGCAGAAAAGAAATTATGTCTACTTATATTTTAGCCTATTTCGAACTAATTTAAAAGCAACTATCAGAACCGTCCTTCTAGAATTTATTGTTGCCTGTGTAAGGCATTGCTTTTTACTAAGTCCTAGTGATCCTAGCAATAATAGTTTAAAACATAGAGCATGCTTTTGAGAAGATTTTCTTTTTTAGCTACTGCATGTTCTTTCTTTGATTTTTATTTATATATATGTATATATATTTTATTGTACTTTAAGTTCTAGGGTACATGTGCACAATGTGCAGGTTTGTTACATATGTATACATGTGCCATGTTGGTGTGCTGCACCCATTAACTCATCATTTACATTAGGTATATCTCCTAATGCTATCCCTCCCCGCTCCCCCAACCCCACAACAGGCCCCAGTGTATGATGCTCCCCTTCCTGTGTCCAAGTGTTCTCATTGTTCAATTTCCACCTATGAGTGAGAACATGCGGTGTTTGGTTTTTTGTCCTGCGATAGTTTGCTGAGAATGATGGTTTCCAGCTTCATCCATGTCCCTACAAAGGGCAAGAACTCATCCTTTTTTATGGCTGCATAGTATTCCATGGTGTATATGTGCCACATTTTCTTAATCCTGTCTATCATTGTTGGACATTTGGGTTGGTTCCAAGTCTTTGCTATTGTGAATAGTGCCTCAATAAACATACGTGTGCATGTGTCTTTATAGCAGCATGATTTATAATCCTTTGGGTATATACCCAGTAATGGGATGGCTGAGTCAAATGGTATTTCTAGTTCTAGATCCCTGAGGAATCGCCACACTGACTTCCACAATGGTTGAACTAGTTTACAGTCCCACCAACAGTGTAAAAGTTTTCCTATTTCTCCACATCCTCTCTAGCACCTGTTGTTTCCTGACTTTTTAATGATTGCCATTCTAACTGGTGTGAAATGGCATCTCATTATGGTTTTGATTTGCATTTCTCTGATGGCCAGTGATGATGAGCATTTTTCCGTGTGTCTGTTGGCTGCATAAATGTCTTCTTTTGAGAAGTGTCTTCATATCCTTCACCCACTTGTTGATGGGGTTGTTTGTTTTTTTCTTGTAAATTTGAGTTCTTTGTAGATTGTGGATATTAGCCCTTTGTCAGATGAGTAGATTGCAAAATTTTTCTCCCATTCTGTAGGTTGCCTGTTCACTCTGTTGGTAGTTTCTTTTGCTGTGCAGAAGCTCTTTAGTTTAATTAGATCCCATTTGTCAATTTTGACTTTCGTTGCCATTGCTTTTGGTGTTTTAGACATGAAGTCCTTGCCCATGCCTATGTCCTGAATGGTAATGCCTAGGTTTTCTTCTAGGGTTTTTATAGTTTTAGGTCTAACATGTAAGTCTTTAATCCATCCTGAATTAATTTTTGTATAAGGTGTAAGGAAGGGATCCAGTTCCAGTTTTCTACATATGGCTAGCCAGTTTTCCCAGCACCATTTATTAAATAGGGAATTCTTTCCCCATTTCTTGTTTTTGTCAGGTTTGTCAAAGATCAGATGGTTGTAGATGTGTGGTATTGTTTCTGAGGGTTCTGTTCTGTTCCATTGGTCTATATCTGTTTTGGTACCACTACCATGCTGTTTTGGTTACTATAGGCTTGTAGTAGAAGATAATTTTAGCAACAAATTACTTTCTATGAAGTACAAGTCAATCAATGTTAAAAGTAACCATTTTAAAATATTGAGAAGTAAACTTAATTGGAAAATCTTCACAACACCTTTAAAACATAAATTCATATTCTAAGGGGGTCTTAAACATTTTTCAAATGCACTGGAAAATAGCCATGTAAAGTGTGATCTCTCCATTGTACCTCTCACAGAGTACTTGCATTTTTACAGAAAACACGAGGAACTAAGTATGAACCTTTTTTACCTGCAGTTAACTGGTGCAAATAATGAAATAAAAGCTGGTATTTCTTATTCTTTTTTTTTTTTTTTTTTTTTTTTGAGACGGAGTCTCGCTCTGTCGCCCAGGCTGGAGTGCAGTGGCGTGATCTCTGGTATTTCTTATTCTTATCCAAGGAGAAAAATGGAACAATTTTCTAGGAATTTAGGTTGACCTATAATGGACAAGGCAAACTATTAACCTACAATTATTTTCAGGGAAATTTTCTTTGAACTTGTCTGAAAATTGGAGGAGCAATAATTAATATCATGCAGAAGAAAATACCTGGGCTCTGGGATTTCATTTTTTATAGATATGTCATAATTGTACCTATTTTGGGGATACATGTGATGTTTTGATACAGGTGTACAATGCAAAAATAAAGTCAAGGTAATTGAGATATCCATCACCTCAAACATTTACCATTTCTTTGTGTTGGGAACATTACAATTCTTCTCTTCTAGTTATTTTGAAATATACAGTAAATTACTATTAACTGTAATTTTCCTACAGCACTCCCAAATATTAGAACTTATTCCTTCTATCTAACTGTATTTTTATACTCATTAATCAACTTCTCTTCATTTCTCTTGCTCCCCACTTTCCAGTCTCTGGAAACCATAATTCTACCATCTATCTCCATGAGGTCTACATTTTTTTAGCTCCCATGTGTGAGTGAGAACATTTTCTTTGCCTGGCTTGTTTCACTTAACATAATAACCTGCAGTTCCATCCATATTGCTGCCAATGACAGAAATTAATTTCTTTTTGTGACTGAATAGTATTTGATTGTATACATATACCACATTTTCTTTTTTTTTTTTTTTTGAGACGGAGTCTCGCTCTGTCGCCCAGGCTAGAGTGCAGTGGCGCGATCTCGGCTCACTGCAAGCTCCGCCTCCCGGGTTCACGCCATTCTCCTGCCTCAGCCTCTCCGAGTAGCTGGGACTACAGGCGCCCGCCACCGCGCCCGGCTAATTTTTTGTATTTTTAGTAGAGACGGGGTTTCACCGTGGTCTCGATCTCCTGACCTCGTGATCCGCCCGCCTCGGCCTCCCAAAGTGCTGGGATTACAAGCGTGAGCCACCGCGCCCGGCCACCACATTTTCTTTATCCATTCTTTCAGTGATGGAAACTTAGGTTGATTCCATATCTTGGCTATTATGAATAGTACTGAAATAAACATGGATGTGGAGATATCTATTCAATACATTGATTTCCTTTCTTTTGATATTTACTCAGCAGTAGAATTGCTGGATTGTATGGTAGTTCTATTTTTAGTTTTCTGAGAAACCTCCATGCTGTTTTCCGTAATGACTGTATTACTTTACATTCCCACCAACAGCATACAAGTATTTCCCTCTCTCTGCATCCTTGCCAGCATTTATTTTTTTTTCTTTTTGATAATAGCCATTCTAACTGGAGTGTGATAATATCTCATTGTGGTTTTGATTTGCATTTCCCTGATAATTAGTGATGTTGAGCATTTTTTCAAACATCTGTTGGACATTTGTATGTCTTCTTTTGAGAAAGGTCTATTTGGGTCTTTCATCCATTTTTAATTGGATTATTATTTGCTATTGAGTTGTTTGAGTTTCTAATATATCCTGGTTATTAACCTCTTGTCAGATGGATAGTTTGCAAATATTTTCTCTCATACTGTAGATTGCCTCTTCACTTTGTCAATTGTTTCCTTTGCTGTTCAGAAGTTTTTTAGCTTGATGTAATCCCATTTGTCTACTTTTGTTTTTGTTGCGTATTCTTTTGAGGTCTTACCCCAAAAATCTTTGCCTAGACCAATGTCTTGTAATGTTTTCTCAATGTTTTCTTCTAGTAGTTTCATAGTTTAGGTTTTACATTTAAGTCTTTAATCAACTTTAAGTTCATTTTTGCATATAGTGAGAGAGAAGGGTCTAGTTTCATTCTTCTGTATATGTATATCAGGTTTTCCTAGCATCATTTATTAAACAGACTGTCCTTTCCTCAATGGATGTTCTTGGAGCCTTTGGCAAAATTAGTTGCCTGTAAGTGCATAGATTTATTTCCGTGACCTTTATTCTGTTCTATTCATTGACATGTCTGTTTTCATGCTAGTAACATGTTGGTTTGGTTACTATAGCTTTGTAGTATAATCTGAAATCAAGTACTTTAATGCCTCCAGTTTTATTCTTTCTGCTCAGGACTGCTTTAGTTATTCGGAGTCTTTTGTGTTTCTGCGTGAATTTTAGGATTCCTTTTTCTATTTCTGCAAAGAATGTTATTAATATTTTGATAGGATTGCTGGAATTTGTCTTTTTAATAGGACAGCAGAGAATATAAGAAATAATATTTGCTTTCAGTTCCTGGGTCTTTCATGAAGAATATGAAATCTGTATGTAGTCCTTTTCTACCCTATCTATAATATTTATTAGTTACTCATTTAAATGGCAAGGGTATGTTGAACTACAAACAAGGTTGGGAATTTGTATAATCCGCATATAACTGTGATTCAGCCAATATGTATATAGCTGATTCTCATTATTTGTGATTTCATATTTACAGATTCACCTTCTCATATCTTCTACATCTTTGTGCTTAATGTTGGTGTTTCCATGGTTTGAAACGGCCCCATAGTGTAGGGCTGACATGCTGTCTCATGTTCCTAAGCACAGTAGGCTGTCACGCGTCTTATGGAGAAAACACGTGTGTTAGAAAATCTTTATTGAGGCATAAGCTACAGTGCTGTTGATTGTGAGTTCCACCTTAATAAATCAACAATATGTATAAACAGTGACACACATAAAACAAAAGTTATGTATTGATTATTTGACAAAAATATTGGAGCCAGAGACTTGCAGAAACCTAACCCTCTATTTCTCCTAGGAACAATGCTTCAGTATTTGCTAATTTAGTGTTTGTGGTAACTTCATAAATCATAACTACTGCAAATATCCAGAATTGACTGTATTGAAAATGTACAATTACCAGGTAGTGGGCTAGGCCCCAGAGATTCAGGGACCAAAGGCACAGTTCCTGGCCCCACAAGGTTCACCATCTATTGGAGAGATGGATTTGTAATAGAATAATTATTCACAGTGGAGAAAATGCTGTGGTACAGATGCAGCCAAGGTACTAAGAGGAGTCTAATCCTACCTGAGGTGTCCCGGTAATAATATACAGATCTGTAGCTGCATGCCTGAGAAAATGATAGAAACAGTAAAAAGGAATGCACTGCATGTGGGAGAATGTAAAGCAAATGTGGCTATATGTTTATTTTTAAGCACAGCATAATGTTAGTGGGGTTCTGAGTCATTTTGGTACTGTATTGTTACAGAAATACACTGTGGTGAAATGCTTCCACCTCTTGCTAAAATGAACACTGAGAAAAAATGAAGAAGACTGACAAGCACCAACGAAAAGTTGCAGAAAAGAAATAGCCACACTCCTCTGGAGTCTTTAATTCATCCACAGCCATCATATAAAGGTAGGGGAATAAATTACCTTATGGTTTTGTCCTTCTAAAATGCGTTTTAAATTAAACAATACTAAAAACACAGCAACATGCCTGTATTGATTCAACAGTATTCTCTGGGTGACTGCCGTAGGCCTGCAAACTGTTGTAGGCGCTGGAAACTAAAAGGGCAAGCCTATGGCCTTACAGAAGCTGTCATTCCAGTGGAAAGGGTAAGTAAATAAATGAAAAGGAAACTGACAACATTGATAATGTTTATGAACACGATAAGCAGGTTAACGAGATAAGGGATGAGGGACTACTTTAGTTTGAGTGTCAGAGCAGCACACTTAGAGAGTTGGAGCTGAGAACTGAGTGATAGAAAAAATCCAGCCGACTAGGGTTTGAAGATCATACCATCCATGTGTCATGAACCAGGATCCATGTGGATATATTCAAGGTTTGGAAACCAGGCCAGTATCACTTTAAGAGAGGGGCTTTGAAGAAGCAGGATGTAGGAGATGAAGCTGGAGAGCTCTTTAGATGTGGGAAAGTGTCTTCATTTTATTTTAATAAAGATGGAAGTTATTGGAGAATCATTAGGAGGTGAATGAAAGAATTTATATTTTTTAAAGGCCATTCTTCTTTATTATAGCCAACTAGTATGTATGGGGGTCGCAGGAGCTGAAAACAGGGTGCTCTTACCCATGTGAAAGATACTGCTGACTTGGCTTAGGGATGTGGTATTGGAGATGGATGAATCTGAAAGATATTTGGGCATAGATGACCACCCAAGCTCTTATGAAGCTCCAAATATATTTCCAATTTCCATATGCAGGCTATGCTGTCTATTTGCATTTTAATACACAATAGTCAGATTGTAATTTATTCTACTATTTCAAAGAACTGCTTATGATATGTATGTCTGTGGCCTGCTTCTGAAACTTAGAGGGTGTTGATGTCAAATTGTGAAAATAAAGAAAATTCTGCCCAAAATCTCATATTCTAGGTGGGTTATCTTGTAACACTCAGAGACTTGAGCATTCCAGATGTGTTTGTAGCTCTTCTCCTGCTTCCTGGATGGCTCCTGACTTCTAAGAACATTGTTGCTCAAGCCACTGAGAGACAGCCTGTGGGAAGGGTGTCCTTCTAGATGAGAAATAAGAGATTTTTAAGGACTAGTGGCTTAAGTCAGTCAAGCATAACTTCAAGACTAAAACTTTTATACTGGGTTATTCATAGATGGAATGTTGAAGGGAAAATTAAAATCCAATTTCAAATTGCTGCTTTAAAAAGATGAGAATATATGGATTCAAGCAACGGTTACCAGAGAAACTTATACTCTGTGCAGTGAGGGTTTCACATCTTATATTATGTAACCATTGTGCAATGTCCATAGGGGAGGGAAGGGAGGAAAAGAAATGTATGCGATGACCTTGTAGGTCCAAATTTGCGAGAAGCCAACCACTACTGTTGGAGGGTGGACAACCCTAAAGTCTGTGCTCAGAAGAGTTATTCATGATAGCTCAACTGAATGGTATTTTAAGATCTCAGCAAAGTGCAGCTTGCTTTCCAATATTCATAACTGTCTGAAATGGTTCTAAACTTGTATGGTGTAAGAATTCTTCCTTCCTCCACCCCAGATCCTTCTGTAAAGCTTTTGGTCGTTAGAAAACAGACCCAGTGCAGCAATTATACAGAGCTGGATAATTAAAAAGTCTCATGAGACTCTACAAGTTCACAGGAGAGCCAAGGCTCAAGCTTACTGAGGGATATTTTGTACCACACAGCTCAGGTAGCTAAAAGCAAGCTTTGTTAAGAAGTAAACAGGTGCAAACCATCAATCAGTACAATTTTGATAAACAGCATAGACAAGCTGGTACAGAATGCTGGTGGGGTTTTAGACTTTTCACAGCACCTTATAAATCACTAGGTACTACATTTCACCTCTGACTTGGCCAAAATCAATACGATGTTTCCAGGTGCCCATCAGCATAAGCAAAGAGCTACCTCCGGTGCACAAGTTAACCCTTTCCTCATATACTTAGAGAATTGAGCCAGGATGAAAACAAAGAAGACCTAAAGATGACATACCCCATTCTGTGATTAGTCTTGTCATCCACTGGACTAGATAAAACTCTTTGATTAGCTAGAGAGATCATTAAAAGGCTAGGCCTTTCAAATGGAAGTCAAAGTTCCTTAAGAAATTATTGGATTCTGAAGCAACAAGACTAACATAAACTAGAAAGAGTAATGGTGCCTTAGGTTGATTTCTCCAGAAGCAGAGAGTGAAACAAAAAAAATGGAGTGGTGTTTATTCAGAGGTGATGCCAGCATACATTTGTAGGGTAGTGTGGATGTGAGGCAGAGGAAAGAAGGAAGACAGAAAAGGTGCCTTATCATTTCTGTGATCAAGAGGGGTACAATCACATTAGGTAACTTTGGGATACAGCATAGAACATAACTTGGATTTATCCCAACCAAGGGCATGGAAATTAGGGTATTTAGCTATCTTCTCCCATCTATCTCAACTAAGGGCTGCTCCCTTAGGTGGAGGTGTGGAGTATCAACTCCCTGGTATTTGTAACGTGCCATACATGTAGACCAAGAAAACTCCAGCAGCCAGAGGAAGCCCTCAGGCAGAGTCCCAGATATTTGCTTTTGAAAGCCACCATCAGGTCAACTTGCACAATGATGATAACTGCCAATGAGATGAGGATAGAGCACCTACAGTTTCTGCTACAAGAAGTGACAACAAAGATGATGGTGATGATCATGATCATATGAATAGAGCTATCATTTATTGAGCAACTAGAAGCCAAGTCCTATATTAAATGCTTTACATGCATTTTATCATTTAATTCTTATCTGTTGGATATCCATTCTGTGTCAGGTGAGAGATATTTATACATGGTTTTATATATATAATCACCACAATCTTGTAGAATGTATATTATTCCAGTCTAATTTAGAGATGACCACACAAGACTCATCAAGGTTAACCAAATTATCTGAAGTAACATAGGAAATACAGTTGAGATTCAAACCCGGGTTTGTCTGCCTCCAAAAGAGTCCCTTGGCTTAGGCAACATTGTAATCCTTAATTAACTAATTAATCATTGACATTTTTCTGACACTCATCTATTAAAAAGTCAGCAGGCACTATATAGATTCTGAGATACAAAACAAAAATTGCGCCTGTTCCCAAGGAGTTCTGTGTTTGTGGAAGAGAAATACCAAAAAAACTGTAGTGTTATAAGGGCTATACTAGAAATATGTTGTAGCTATTGAACAGGATCAGTAAAGAGAGTATCACTTGCTGCTATATAACAAATAGCCCCATAACTCAGTGACTTAAAATAATAAGCATGTGTTATTGATCATGAGCCTGTGGGTGAGTTGGGGACCTCTACTGATTTGGACTCAGCTTGGCTGATCTTAGCTAGGTTTGCTCTGTAGTCTGCTGACAGTTTGGCTGGGGCTGAATAGTCTCAGATGCTTCACTCCCATGTCTGGTGATTGACTGGATGTGGCTAGGGCAACTCACTTCTCCAGCAGGCTAGCCAAGACTTATTTATGGCAACTGAGCCATGTGGATCACTCATTCAAGAGAATAAGTGTAAGTATGCAAGGCTGCTCAAGACCTGGCCTCAGAACAATCACTTCTACAACATATAGACCAATGAAATTCACAGACCAGCTCAGATTTAAGGGATGTGGAAATAGACTGTACCTCCTGGTTAGAGGAGTTCAAAGTCACGTTGCAAAAGACATTGATAAAGGAAGGGGAAGAACTAGATTGCAAACAATCTACCAGGAAGAAAACATCTGAATAAAAGATTACAGAGTAAGTAGGTATTCCCTCGCCAAATAAGATTGGAAGAGAATTTAAAGCAAGAAGGGGCTGGGCACCATGGCTCATGCCTATAGTCCTAGCACTTTAAGAGGTGGAGGTAGAAGGATCACTTGGGCCCAGAAGTTTGAGACCAGCCTGGGCAAATAGACCCTATCTCTACAAAAAATAAAATAAATTAACTGAGCATGGTGGCACTGCCTGTGATCCCAGCTGCTTTGGAGGCTGAGGTGGGAGGATCACTTGAGCCTGGGAAGTAGGCTGTGATCATACCACTGCACTCCAGGCTAGACCACAGAGCAAGACCCTATCTCAAAAGAAAAAAAAAAAAGAAAGAACAGAACAGAAAAGAAAATAAAGCAGGATAGTATGTATTTAAAGACACAGGAATATAGTGTTCCATAATGCTGTCAGGTTACTTGGGAATGGTGAGGGAGAGAGAGGAGGATTAAAGACAAGAAATCTGTAAAATGTACCAGAATTCGGGAAAATAAAAGTTAATTTGCAGACAGAATAATATGTTTATGAAAAAGTGATAGGCAAATGGGAAGATGAACAAAGTTAGGTCAATGGATTAATGTATGGTTGATTGGACAGTCTGATGTGGTAATAGGGTTACCAAAATTGACAAGATTATCTCTTAGAAAAAAATTTGTAGGTTGGGCTTGGTGACTGACATCTGTAATCCCAGCACTTCAGGAGGCTGAAGCAGGTGGATCGCTTGAGCTCAAGAGTTTGAGATCAGCCTGGGCAACAAGGCAAAACCCCATCTCTACAAAACAAACAACAACAGCAAAAAAAAAAAAAAAAAAATTAGCCGGGAATGGTGGCATGCACCTGTGGTTGCAGCTACTGCGGAGGCTGAGGTGGGAGGATCACTTGAGCCGGGGAGGCAGAGGTTTCAGTGAGCCAAGATTGCACCACTGCACTCCAGCCTGTGAGACAGAGCAACACACCCTGTCTTAAAAAAAAAAAAAAGGGTTTGTAGAATGTGTATTTATTTCAACAAGAAAGGAGGGAGGAAATACCTTTGTAAGTGATTGAAGAAAACAATGTGGTTGAAAGCAGACCTGAAGGAAATAACTTCTCAGCATTTGAATGTGTTTGTGGCTTCAGGGAGCTATTGTGATGATGCAGATTGCATGATAGAAACTCTTTCTATGGGACAACTTTTATAAGCATGCTAAGCATAGTGAATAGGTTTTTGTGAAAACGAATGAAGAGTTTGACTTATGGTCACAAGCAAATTCCGAGGCTCTAGATTCTCACAAGGCCAAGTCTCTGTGAAGACTGTTGATGTTAGAGATATATTTATATAGAGATTTGTGCATGTGTGTGTTTCCACTGCAGTATGTATGTGAGATGGTAATTTTCAATTCATGGATTTCTCCACTCTGCGACTGAGTTGTGTAAATTGAATAGCAGCTCTATTCTACAGTTTTCCAAAGCCACTTTCATTGTACTCCTGGGTCTGTGTTGCAAGTGTGGAGCTCGCCCAAGTCACCAGGTGCAGCAGATTTTACTGTGAAGCTTAACAGGCTAACATTAGCATCTCAAGCTCCTCGGAGGCAGAATGGAAACTTTTGTAGTTCATTTTCACAGCTAAGTAATACTACATTGTGTTAATATATTACAATCTATCTGTTCTTTTATAAATTGATATTTCTGTTGTTTCCATTATCTGCTATTATGAAAAATAGTACTATGATCATTTTTTATATCTCTCCTGGTGCCTGTGCAAGAGTGTTTCAGGGAAGTATATGTAGAAGTGGATTCCTAAGATATAAGATGTATAGGTAACCAACCATCTTGGTTTGCCTAGAACTGCGGAGTGTTCCAGGATGCAAGATTTTTGGTGCTAAAACCAGGACAGTCTCGATCAAAATGGTGTAAGTGGTCACCTTGAATACACACATGATCAATTTTACAACATAATACATATTAACCTCTTTCCCACAGAACTGGTAGCAATTTACACTCCCAACAAGTGGTATATGACTATTCCCTTTGAACACCATTCTCTTCATGCCTGGTGTTCTTGATATCTTAATTTTTGCCAATCAATTGAGTGTGAAATGGAATCTTGCTGTAATTTGATTTTCCCTCATTACTAATGAGGTTCGGCATCTTTTCATGTTTAGTTTTCCCTTTGTGTGTTCTCTTCTGTGAAATGCCTTCCGTATCTTTCATCTTTTTTTCTGTTTTTTTTTTTTGTTTTTTTTTTTTTAATTAGGCACATCTAATTTATCTCTTCAGATTTTCTTGATTTTTCCAGTACTTAGGTTAGGGTCTCTCAACAGCAGCAGTGATGGCATTTTGGACTGCATAATTCTCATGGGATACTGTCCTGTGCCTTGCAGCACATTTAGCAGCACGCTTGGCCTTTACCCACTAGGTGCCAATAGCACCCCCAAGTATTGAAAATAAAAAATGCCTGTAAACATAAAACTACCTCTTGCCAAATGTTTCCCTAGGGGACAAGATTGTACCTGCTTGACAACATCTTGCTCCTGTGGGAAAGAGAAGGTAGGAAGGCAGGTAGATTCCGTTTCCGTTTCTCTCTCTGATGAACTCTCTCTCAAGGCCTGTGCAGCATGTCTCTGTCCAGCATGTTTAGAGGTGTCGCGTGTCACATAGCAAATGCTTTGCTGGACCACTGGCTCTATTTCTTCATGGTAATGCAGTGGTCACAGCAGTAACATCTTACTTTGTCTTGCTGCTCACCATTCCCTGCTTCATTTTCTGTCTCTTATCTTTCCCACCTTTGGATTTCATATTCCGATTAAAACCTCAGAGCTTAGTGCATGTCTCAGGTTCAGTGTCCTAGGGAAACTGAACTAAAACAAGTAGTTGCAGACAAGTTACCCTACGGATAGGATTTTGGAATTTGATTACTGACCTGTCTGAAAGCAATAGGGATCATATATTTAGTGGTAAATTGGGATAAAAATAAACCCTGGCAGGCAGCAGCATTACAATTACTTAAGCTCTCATCTGTAGTAAATTGGGAAATGGCTTAAGTGGAAGGTCAGGTATTAGGAGACCTAGTAGCTGCAACACAAAGTGGCTATTAGAGCACTGATAATTATGCAGATTGTGAAGTAGATGGCTACTTTTGACCTGCGGAAAGAAAATGTTAAGCTGAGGATGGTTCATTGCCAACTTAAGGCATGCTCTGAAAGCCAGAGGACATCTATGGCTACTTTAAAGGAGACTAATCTCTGGTCACTGCAGGGCAGACTGTGATGTAACACAGGCCCAGGATCTGATTATAAGGCTGGTAGGGCTGCCAAGGAGACAGGATACACAGCTTTGTAAAATCTCCTATTTCAAACTCAGGGCCATGATTGGAATAAGGAGACATGGGATGAGTTCATTTGGATGGATGAGCTTGAGGACCTTAAACCTCTAAGTTCCCTTAAACCCCCCTGGAAGACAGGAGTCATCCTTCTTTTTCTGACAGAGAAGAACAGCTTTCCTCGCCCAACAGTTATGTAGGAATCTCACCTGAAGCAGGTGCCTTATGAGATAATTCTTGCATGCCTTAAGATCTTTCTCTGCCACTGCTCATTGCCTCCATGCTGATAACTAGAGTGTAGACTCAGCAGAGAAGTATCAGCCCTCTCCAGCGGGAAATAGCCTATCCACTGAACAATTGAAGTACCTTGAAACCCACCTGGGAGTGGACCTTGAGTGTATTAGAGTGGAGGGGGGGATATATGTTGTGCTGAACTCCTATTGACTTCACGGGGGCTGGCACCAGGTTCAAGAGGCAGAAGAAGAGACCCAGAGCCAGAAAACAAGACATGGGGTCTCATGAAGGTCTTACATACAGGGGAGAGAGTGCAGTGGTGGTGAGCTGGACAGGAGAACCACAACCACTTGCAAAAAGCATGCAGTTTTTATAACATTTTTCACTTAGCACCCTCCCCTAATAACCTCCACCTGGCAACCTTTTAACCCAAAACACAGGGCCTCAATCCCCTGTACAGCCCACATTCCACAGGACAGGATGTGGCCCAGATGTTCCTCATAGAAAAGGAATAGCTCTCTGGGTTGGCCACTCCTGGATTCCCTAGCTCGGAATTCCCAACTGCATTCAGGTGCACCATACAGGCTCATTTTTAGCATATGCTTAAGTAATTGTTATCAGGTACATTTACCATACAAAGTTCTGTAGATAAACTCCTATGCATATAGTAGAGAGGATGAATACTTAACACTCCTGAATCCCATTCTGAGAGCATATTTGCATTTTCATGTGGAAGGTGTGATGCAAACAAGTAATTTCGAAAGCTAATTACAAAAGCCATCTTTAACCTTCTCATTGCTTTCACACAAAGAATGTGGCTTTAATATTTCTTGATGTTAATGTACAGTTAGAAGCAATACTGATGAAACAGGTCCTGCTGGGCGCGGTGGCTCACGCTTGTAATCCCAGCACTTTTGGGAGGCCGAGGCGGGCGGATCACGAGGTCAGGAAATCGAGACCACGGTGAAACCCCGTCTCTACTAAAAATACAAAAAATTAGCCGGGCGTGGTGGCGGGCGCCTGTAGTCCCAGCTACTCGGAGAGGCTGAGGCAGGAGAATGGCGTGAACCCGGGAGGCGGAGCTTGCAGTGAGCCGAGATCGCGCCACTGCACTCCAGCCTGGGCGACAGAGAGAGACTCCGTCTCAAAAAAAAAAAAAAAAAAAAAGAAAAGAAACAGGTCCTGATATCTGGCTGTTTTCTTTTACATGAAAAATTCTGAATATGCTCAAGTACTCTATCAGAGTGAGCAATTGCTTCAACATTAATTCTCTGGAAGGAAGAATGTATAATCAGCAAAGTTTGAACAATTAGTGATGTATGTACCACTATGTACCTGGGCAGGTTCAGTGATTTCTTTGCACATGGACTTAAACATGATGCTGCATAATAAGGGAGGCTTTGCAATCTCAGAGGCTTTTAGAGGGAGGGACTACCAGCCCCATTTCAAGATAAGGGCTGTGATTGCCTGTCAAATCTTTTGGAAACAGGATCAAGTTTGTAAATCAAAGGTCAAAACTAATGACCTCAAATAAAAATGTTTATAAAAATAAGTTGCAGACTGAATATGGGGTTTTCTTGACAGGAAATAAGTATTGTTCTGTGAAGAAATGGGCAATATTGTTTAGATATAAAGAATGTAAGAGAGACTTTTATTGGAGTACATTTGTAGTTTTCATTGTAAATAATAGTAATAGACTATGATTTGTGACTTATTTGTGAATATTAATCATTAAAATTAGGTGATTATTATAAATGAAAGTGACTAGAAATCCATGATGTCTTCACAAATTTTTGTCCAGAGCAAGGAAAGGACACCTATTCAAAAGAGCCTATTTGGAATAGTTGTTAAAAAATAAGGTTGTTTACTATTTAAACCCTACCAAGTTCAGGCTATTCAGTCAAGGTGGTACAGACTGGATGGTGGTTGAAAAATGACTGA
Organism: Symphalangus syndactylus; assembly: GCF_028878055.3. Classification (NCBI taxonomy): domain Eukaryota; kingdom Metazoa; phylum Chordata; class Mammalia; order Primates; family Hylobatidae; genus Symphalangus; species Symphalangus syndactylus. Next base: position 66,323,675 of record NC_072446.2, read on the forward strand.
CAGTCTTTTTCTTTCCATAGAGTCTATGATTTTGGTGACAGTTGCCTAAAGCTTTTTGGATCACCTTTAATTCTTATAACAAATTTTCTTCTTTACCCCGGCTCTTCCTTTCCTCACTCTCTCCCACCACCGTCTGAGTGTCCTCAGTAATCAAGTGCTTTCCTCTTTTGGTACAGATGCTGTCTGTTGGGACTCTATGGTTTTTATCCTGGTAACTCAAGGACCCCTGCGTTTGAAACACCTACAAGTGCATTTCTTCTTAGGCATGCCTGAGAATATGTTTCTAGGAAACTAGCAGGCAGCTGCAAGGTGCACAGATGTTGTTGTCCTGCCTATATCCCCTTGGCTTTCTCTGGCTGCTGCTGAGCCTGTGTGTGTGGACGGACAGAAATGCTGAGGAAGGCTGGGCACAGTGGCTCACACCTGTAATCCCAGCACTTTGGGAGGCTGAGGCAGGTGGATCGCCTGAGGTCAGGAGTTCAAGACTAGCCTGGCCAACATGGTGAAACCCCATCTGTATTAATAATACAAAAAATTAGCTGGGCATGGTGGTGGGTACCTGTAATCCCAGCTACTCGGGAGGCTGAGGCAGGAGAATCACTTGAGCCTGGGAAGCGGAGGTTGCAGTGAGCCTAATTGCGCCCTTGCACTCCAGCGTTGGCAACAGGAGTAAAACTCCGTCTCAAAAAAAAAAAAAAAAAAAAAAAAAAAAAAGAAAGAAAGAAATGCTGAGGACTACCCCTGGGAGAATCTTTCTCAAACCTCTCAAACCAGTGATGGATAAGAGCTGATGGACAAATGCTGCAGCTTCCTAGATCCAGGGTGGGAAGCAGGGGCTGGCAGTGGTATCAACTCTGAGGTACATTTACCTTCTCTCCAGAGAAGGTCCCCAGCAGGATTGAGGCCCAGTTGCCTACTGTACTCACTTGCTCATTCACTCACCTTGCATTGACAGTCTTCTTTTGCCTGAATTATTTCCCTACTTCCCTACCATTGCTTCCTGGGACTAATTCCCAGATAAACTACCTGCACTCAAACCCTCATCTCAGAGTCAGCCTTCTGAGGAAACCCAATCTAAAACACATATTTCTTCTTTCAAAAATGACATAATATACCAGACCAATGCTGATTTTCATTAGAAGGTAATTCTCCCTGGGAATTAGCAGTCCACGTTGAAGAACAGCAGCCACTACACACCCCACATGGGGGCATTTTAGATGGTGTGTCGCTGTCAGCCTGCCCTCTGCACAACTGCACCTGGCATTTGGATTCTTCCCGTGACCACCACTCTCCTTTGCCTTTCTGACCAGGGACAGTTCTGCTGACAGTTTTTCTATCAGCTGACCTAAGTAAGTCAGTTCCTATTTTTATGATACTGTTGTCTGACTGGCCGAGCAGAGAAGATTGTTTTTGTGAGGATGGAGAGGGGTGTGTTTTTTTCGGATATCTAGAGTACAGCATCTTGTTATCCTCAAAGAAGAAATGATCTTCATCTGAGGGCATCTGTGTGTAAATGTTCTTACGAGCTCCAATGCCTGCAGGCCTGCTTGGCAATCATGTGCCTCAGAATGACCCAGAAGCCCAGATGTGTTCCAGTTATCTCCATACACACTATAAATAAGCACATATGAGTCTACACATGAATTCACAGAGATATCTAAGAGAGATTTAGCTGTTAAACTCTTCTTCTCACTTTAATACAAAGATACTTCAAACCCCAAGGTAGTAATTATGGATATAGAGGATCAGAAAGCCATTTCAGATAAAGGCTTAGAATCTGAATAATCTATTTATCTAGTTCAAGTTACCAAAATAGCTTCCTCCAAGCCAATTTGCAGATGACCCTTGCTTATCAGCGGTTTCATTGCTGAGTTCAAAATCATTAAACACTTGAAGCATGAAGGCCAGGGAAATGAGTAATTATTGGTTTGGTGAAGTTGCAAGGGAGGTTAGGGAACCCAAGAGAGAGTTAGGCTGCCAGATATAGACACAAAGGAAGAAGAGGGGTGAAGGAGGAGAAATAATTAAGAGTCTGCTTGCAATCAATTGAGTGTCCATCTGCTATTGAAGTCATCGTAACACCAAGTGCAGGTAATTGGTATTTGGCTGAGTAGGCAATTAGGTTGGCCACAGAATGAAAGGAAGCCAAAGACTGGTGAGTTTATCCTGCATCCTTATTTCCTCCTCTTTCTGAAGCAGAGTTTGAGAACTGAGAAGTGGCAGACAGAACCTCCCACGGTTTCTGCAGAGGGGAGCGTGTTTGCAGAGCAGTGACACCTCCTGACTCAGAAAACAAATGAAGCAGTACCTGAGGAGAGAAATGTTCAGCTACAGACGTTAATTATAAAAACAAAGGCAATAAGGGCTGGTGGTTCTTTGGGAACAGTTTGAAATATCACTTCTGTTATATAAACAAAGTTGTTACTGTGATGGAACTATTTTCTAATGATTCAGAATACTCATTTAGAATCATACGACCGAGTTCACATTAATGCCACTGCGTCTGCAGTGATGAAACTACGTTGGTGCAGTGGTACTTTATACCTAACTGAGGCTCCTATCACTTGGTAATCTGAGAATCATCACTGAGTAGGACTAAGGAGAAAGATGTAAGTGAAAATTTGTATAGCACATGTTGCCAGTCACCATCCTAAATTGTTTCATATGGCAACACATTTGACAACTCCGGATTTTTTTTGCTGGTGGGGAAACTGAGGCATAGAGCTGCACAGGTGAAATGTTGGAGTACCCCTGACTTGCTCCTCACCCCTATCCTGTGTTCATGCTATGCGAACTTCAACCTCTTGGTGTCCTGGGAGGAATTACCAATGTCTCCTGGTCTCTGCTTGTCCCTGGCTTTGCTTGGAGGATAAGAGGAAGGGGCCATCGCTGGGCAGACAAGGGTGCTGTCAGCAGCAGGAAAGAAGCCCCAAGCAGGGGAACTCTGTGCCCACCCAGGACAGATGGGCAGTCAGCAGGAGAACCAGGGACCTGAGTCAGGGTTGGTTATCAACTGAGTGGACATACAAGTGTTTTCCCTCTGTTCCTATAGGCCTTGGGGGTATCTCAGGTCTCCTTTGAAGAAGCTGCTCGAGTTTAAAGAGATTCTCGGTCCTCTCCTAAAAAACACAAAGTGCGTGGTGTTGGGGAGGCGGGCAGAGGGGCGGGAAGTAGAATTTGTTTGAAGCAAAACATTTCCTGCTGGCTTCTCATGGGACTCTCAGAAGAAGTCTAGCTTGGAAATAGGAAGGAAGCAAAGTCTGCCCTCTGTTTAAATCTGCATTTTCACCCAGTGCCTGCCCTTGATTTCCACCATGGCTGTGCTCTGGCCAGTTTTAGACTATTTCCATCTCCCCAAAGGGCTCTGGCCTCTCTCTCACCTTGGTGTCTGCTTAAATATTTAGCACATCCTTATCCCAGTCCCTGTCCCCACCATCGCCAATCCATCCAACCCTTTCCCCACATCTCAGAGCCTTCCTGGACCCAGCATTCAATTCTGGAACGGATAATCCCTACACGCATACACACAGATGCACACACGTAACACACACACACACACACATACCTCCCTCTCTTGGCTTCTCTTCACCCAAGCACTTGTTATACCCCAGTGCAATTAGACCATTGCTTTTTCAGGTAATTGTTTCTCTGAGTGCTCATGGGGACAAAGATTCCCTATTCTGTGCATCTGTATGTGTCCTCAGTGCTGGGCACATGGTGGACACAGAATAAATGTTAATTGAATGGACAAATGAACTCACCCTAGTGCCTCAAAAAAAAGTGTTTGGCCGTATCTGAAGCCACGATGTGCAGGTTTCAAAATCACCATGTATTTCTAGGTCTGGCCCCATGCTTTTGAAAAACATGAAACCTGGAGAAACTCTGACCCAGTTAATACCCAAAGAAGCCCCTGTATGATGAGCATCATGTAAAGTAATATTTTTGGTAGGCAGTGAAGGAAATCAGAATTCAAAATAACATGGTAAAATTGGAGTTTTAGAATAAAATCCAGTAAAAATAAAGAGCACAAGGGACCATGATTGGGCAGGGGAAATACTTTACAAGTTAGATGGAAAATGATAAACTACAAGCTAAAGTGTCATTTGAAGATATCCAGGAGGGATGATGTGACTCAAGCTTCCTGAAAATGAGAATCTTGGCACTGTATCTAAAAAGAAAAATATGCAGACTTTGTATATGCAGTACACGCTCTCTGAGCGCCACCCATATACGTTGAGCTTTTCCATTTGCTCTCAGCTGCCAATATGGGCAGCCTTGGGCCTGAGGCCTCTTTTTTCCATCCTGAGCAAAGCTGTACAGCCTGGGCATAAGATAGGCTGGAGGTTTCAGTGAACTAACACAGTCCCCAAGAGCAGCTCTCTGCCAATTAATCTCTCAGGAGGGGGCAGCTGCTTTGCCTCTTAGGTGAGATAATTTGGAAACACTTGCTTTATACCTATTCTCAGAGTTCACTAGCAGAACTGAGCCTCAGTCACACACTGAGTCACTGGCTCACCAGCTCACCCTTAATTAGCTTTCTTCTCTTTCACATATTACATCTTTGCTTCCCTAACAATGGTCCCTGTACTTCCCAAATAAACTCCTGGTATTCGATGCTTGCCTCAGGATCTGCATGAGGGGCAACTTTAAACTTCAAGAATGTATCAGTCAGGACACAGGTGAGAAAGGGAATCCATCCTAGGTGGTTCAGATGAAGGGGTCTCAATGCAAGGGTTACCTGCAGAGGTATGGAAGCAAACAAAAGATGTTGAGGCCTCCAGGGACTAGCAGCAACAGGAAGCCTTTACTGTTCCTAGGTCGAAGGGGATAGGGGGTGCAAGTGTTTCTTCAGGAGCTGTAATCATAGAAGGATGCAGCTACTTCCAATGTGCCAAAATGGGCTGCAGGGGCTCACACCTGTAATCCCAGCAGTTTGGGAGAGGCAGGAGGATTGCCTGATCCCAGGAAGTCAAGGCTGCAGTGAGCTATGATCACGCTACTGCACTCCTGCCTGGCGTGACAGAGCAAGAACCTGTCTCAAAATAAAACAAAACAAAAAAGATACCAAACAGGAAGGGAAAAGGAAGGAAATACCCTGGCCTATGTCTCCTCCTGCCCTCACATCATCTACCTGTGCCTCCCCGTGACCGAACCCACTCAGACACCAGTCACCAAGGGAGTCTGTGTCAAATGGTCCACATGGGTCAGCTTCTGAGGTACAGAGAAGGGCAGATACTGGATTTGGCAAAGCACACAAAGAATAAATAGCCCACATGGTTTTCCTGTTTATTACACTGGTGACTTGGCTCCTGCTGACAGCACATCAGATTCTAGATTCTATTACTGAAGAATTTGGAAAGACTTTTTTGCCACTATAAAGATGATTTAAAAATTAAGGCATTGAGACCCATTAAGAAAATTATTTAAGGCTCATTTAGCTCAAAGAAAAGCGGTCTGAAGGACCAATTAATATTGTTCATTGCATGTAGCAACACTTTGCTAATCAAGAAGATGGGCTCCAACATGATAATCTTTTTATCAGAAACTTCCAGGCCAGGGATGCAGGCAGAATGGGGCTGTACTTCACAACACAGAGGGTGTCATTGACATGACCTGTTCAGTAGATAAGTACTAGCAGAAGTAGTACCAGCTGATATTGAGCACATGCCATGTTCTAGACACTGTGCTATGAGTACCATATCACCTCTTGAAATTCTGAGAACATCCCAATTGTACATATACTATTATCTCCTTTGTGTTAGTTTTCTGGGGCTACTTTAACAAAGTACCACAAACTGGGTGACTTTTTGGGAAGCAACAGAAATTTATTGTTTCCAAGTTCTGGAGCTGGAAGTTCAAGATCAAGGTGTCAGCAAGGTTGGTTCCTTCTGAGAGCTGTGAGGGAAAAAATCTGTTCCACATATTTCTCCTAAATCTTAGTTGTTTTCTGGCAATCTTTTACTCTCCTTGTCTTGTGGATCTCTTCCTTTATGATTATTTGTGGTTCTCCCTGTGTATATTTGTGTCCATATTTTCCTTTTCTATAAGGACACCAGACATATTGGATCAAGGCCCAACCTAATAACCTCATCTAAACTAATTACATCTATAATGACTCTATTTCCAAATAAAGTCACATTCTGAGACACTGGAGGTTAGGACTTCAAAATATGAACTTTAGAAGAACCCACTCAGATACCAGTCACCAAGGGAGAAAACTGTAAGATGAGAAAACTGAGTCAGCAAAAATTGAAGTGACATAAGGTTTACCCAGTTAGAAAATGCTTAAAAGATACTCAGTGCGCTAGAAAACGTGTGTCACAAGCCTGAGACCAGTGCTATGGAAAAGCAAGGGAAGTGTTGGATTCAGATTTTTAGAGATGTTAGAATCAAGCTATATTCAAGAAGGAAAGAGATTAAATGAAGGGCTGGAAGGAGAGAGTGCATTTATAGACCTGAGAAGTTGGGGCTGGCAAGTGGTCCTAGGAGAAGGAAAGGAGAAAATCTGGTTAGATCCTCTATACAGCAGCCTCCTCTGAGAATGAAGGACATTTGCCAAGGCAGGTATACTCCCCACTTCCACCCCAAAGATCCCCAGTGGACATCAGATCTGCCTTCCAGCCAGCTTTTAGTCTTCAGAAAACCTTCCACCTATTTATTGGAATTCCTGGAGAAGAGGAGGAAAAGCTATCTATTAAGAGGCTTAAAAATACTAATGCCTAACTGAAGAAACATTCAGCAGGAATGAGTGTAATCAGTTTGGTCATTAGCTTTTTTGATTGAAGTGGAGAATAGAAAAAAATGCATTTATAGAAAGCAACAGAGGCCGTGCAGGATGCAGTGCAAACATCTAAATGTCCCCGGGAGGAAGGAAAAGAGGATCATCACGTTACATTAGCAAACCGACATGTCCACATGCTTCATAATAAAGAAAACTGGCAAGTTATCAATAGCTTTTTCCTGCACATTTCTAAACCTTGAATACTGCCCTTCTTTGAAGTCTTTCATGCCTTGACTTTCATATCTTCAATGCCCTCTGATTTAATCTGAGCAGGCACATCACTATAACAAACAGCTTCAAAATTCTCAGTGATTTAATGCAATAGGAGTTTCTTCTTCATACCCCAGTCCAGTGTGCATTCTGGAACCATAATCCTTAGGGAGTTTCCCAGGGTCACATAACTAGTATAAGCGGCAGAACCATAATCTGAGCCCAAACAGTTTATTTTCAGAGAGTCAGTGTGCTCCTAACAACTACAGCTCCTGGTTCCAGTATCTCTGTAGTCACAGTTGGCTACCTTCTATGACAAACAGTCCAAATTCCTAATGGTTTCGCACAATAAAGTCCTATTTCTTATTCACTTCATAGTCCAATGGGACTGTTTCTGGTAGGCAGTCTTCTTCCACATGCTCCATCAGGGACCCAGGCTTTTGTTCCACTCTCCTCTGTCCGCAGAGAACTATCTATTCAACTGGCATGTGAGGAGAAAGAGAAAGCTAAGATCAGTCAGGGGAATTTTGTGGACCATTCCCAGAAGTCAAGTAAATGTGCTACATTCATATTTCGCTGGCCTCACTCAGTCACGTGACCATATCCCAGCCCTTTGGGAGACTGAGGCAGGAGGATTGCTTGATCCCAGGAAGTCAAGGCTGCAGTGAGCTATGATCACACTACTGCACACCTGCCCAGGTGACAGAGCAAGAGCCTGTCTCAAAACAAAACAAAACAAAACAAAACAAAAAAAGATACCAAACAGGAAGGGAAAAGGAAAGAAATACCCTGGCCTATGTCTCCTGCTGCTCTCACATCATCTACCAGTGCCTAGATACAAGTGAGACTAGGAAACATAATCCACTATATGCCCAGGATAAAAAAGGAAATAGATTTAGTCACAACTTTATATCTCAGACAAATCCATGTGTAAGAAGACAACAAGGAGGAAGAAAAAGAAGAGGAAGAAAGAAAAAGAAGCAGAAGATAGATCCCCCAGGTTTTATATCTCATAAGGAGTTGTATTTACCTTCATCTGGTCCTGTATTAATGGAAATTACATTGCAGCTGCAAACAGGCGGCATCACTTTCTGAAATTTCTGAGAAATACAGATTATCTTCCACATGAATGAGCTAGTGGGTAGAAACTTCATTCCCAAGAGAACAGCTGATTGAGTCTCACGCTATGTAAAAGTATAATTATTCACCGACTATGGGGCATGTATTTTTCTATTCCTTCAGAGAACAGAACCAGAGGCAGGAACCTAAATTGCAGCATGAGATATTTTTGGTTAAATAGAAGTTTGAGGGAATGTGTGTGAATATTTGAACATCATTCCTAAGAAGGTTTGTGGAATTTGCTCTGGAGATTTCTAGTGAACAATATAGAATCACTTCGGTCCCTTAAGGGAAGAGTATCAGCCCAACTGTTAGTATCCAAGTGTTCTGAGAGTTCGGATTACTCAAGCACTAAGTTTTAAGTCCTAGCACCCTAATATCTGGAATGGAGTTAGAGTAAATCCTACAGCTTGTTTCACAGAATATATAAAGCTACCTCCTAGAGCTTGAACATCATTAGACATTTTTATTTCCCCTGTGGATCATCCTATATGTAAGATGTTGTCATTCCAATGGGTGAGGAGCTGTACACAATATGGCAACCCCCTTGCCTCCTTTGACCATCAAAGGGAATATATAGGCATAGACTTCCCTTCTTACACCTATTTAAGAACATAAAGAACTTGTGTAAGAACTTAAAGAACCTCAAGAACATCAAGTGGCACAGATTGTGGGGTTCACCTCAGTATGCTTTCCCTTTCCCCAGGACCTTGGGTCCCCAAGTGTTTGTAGTCCTAATATTCAAGTTGTAATTCCCCAGACCAATAAAACCATTGCAAGCTCACTTCAGTGTTGCAACCTTTTGGCCACTGCTTTGTGCTTCACTGCTTGCGTTTTGAATCTGTAATTCTTCTGAGTGAGGAAATGCCTTGAGAGGAAATGAAGCTCAGAATGTCAGATTCACCTCACATCTTTCTCTTCTCACCAAGATCCTCACCTATTGAGTTCTGGCTGCCCTAGTAGGTTTATTTATTTATTTTATTTTATTGTATTTTTTTTTTTTTGAGACAGTCTCGCTCTGTTGCCCAGGCTGGAGTGCAGTGGCGTGATCTCGGCTCACTGCCAGCTCTGCCTCCCTGGTTCACACCATTCTCCTGCCTCAGCCTCCGGAGTAGCTGGGACTACAGGCGCCCGCCACCATGCCCAGCTAATTTTTTGTATTTTTAGTAGAGACAGAGTTTCACCGTGTTAGCCAGGATGGTCTCGATCTCCTGACCTCGTGATCTGCCCGCCTCAGCCTCCCAAAGTGCTGGGATTACAGGTGTGAGCCACCGTGCCCAGCCTGCCCTAGTAGCTTTCTAGTACCTGTCAATATATCTTCAAAATAAATTGTCAAACTTTTCTCGTTGTAAGTGGAAGGGTTTGTACAACACCCTTTTCAGACAATAGAATTACATCTTTAGGTTCTGAAAGGAAACCTAAGACTCTATATAGTGAAGAAGCCTCCAAAACTTAAGTAAAACCGAGGTGTTTATAGACTAACAAAACAGGGTATTTTTCACCAGGAGACCTGAACTAAAAGGAGAAATTCAAGCGAGAGAAAATCAAGAGGGAGGGATACACAGACATGCAGAAAGGAATAAAGTATAAGAGAAATAATAAATGTAAATGAATATTAACTATATTAAATAATAATGTTTTAATAAATGGCTTTCAGTTTGTAAAGAACTACAAAAGATAGTATGAAGCAAATGCAATTCCAAGGCTCTTACATTGAACAGGAAGTAGTAAGCTTACTGACATAAAAAAGACTACAAAGAGATAAAGATTTATGTTGCCATCTCCAGGGATATTATTCAAAGAAAAGCAAAATAATATGCAATTATCTAGCTAATAGAAGGGTGAAAAGGAATGATAACAAATACTTGATTGACCCAAAAAGTCAGAAAGCAGAGAAAAATAAAGATAGGACAAGTTGGGGGAAACATCTTTTAAGCAAAATAGTTTATTTTAACCCATCTATATTACACCACATATGAAGGGACTAAACACTTCAGTTGAAATTCAGAATGTGTGGCTGGATTAAATAAAAAAGAAATAAGAAGCATATGTTGCTTACAAAAGACATAGCTTAAATGTAGTGATATAGAGAGGTTGGAGGAATAATACTAATAAAACAGACCACGCAAAAAAATAAAATTAAAAAGCCGATACAGCTAAGTTTACATAAAAACTCAAGTGAATTTTAAGGCAAGAAGCATTTTTAGAGATAAAAATGTATTATACTTTACTGAAGAATCATTCCACCAGAAAGATATAACGATTCTTAATATCTGTGTACCAAATAATACAGCCTCAACATAGATGCAAAAATTGATAGAATTAAATGGAGACATTGGCAAATTCACAACTCTTGGTAACTGTTAAACAAACCAAAAGGAATAAGAGAAGATTTGACAAAATAGTTTGCAAACTTAAACTAATTGACATACATAAAACAACGCACCTAACAATTGCAGAATACACATTCTTCTGAAGTGGACATAAAATATTTGTTAACGCTGATCCTATCCTAGGGTAGGAATGTTCCTTTTTGAAGACACCTCTCAGGCAGCCTATCCTTGGGAAAACCTTTTTTGGCAGCACCACTGCTCTGGTCTGGAGCAGACCCAGTTAGGACTCCTTAGCATTTAACATTCCTCTACATGTCTATATCTTCTTCCTGCAAACACTGGGGATTCTCTCTGGAGGACTTTTTCTGGTCACAGAAACATGCCCAGGGCCATACACAATTCAGGGTAGAAATGCCAAGGAGTTAATGTGTCAGGTACAGTTCCCAACCCATAAAAAATGGGAATTACTGAATAAATGTCCCACTTCCTTGCCCTTCAGATGAGACCACCCTGGGGTACATCCTTTACCACCTCTCAGAGACCCTCATCAGGACCGAGCTCCAGTTGCTGACAGTAGTAACCTGTTGGAAATATACTCTGCACTGGCTGCTTTTTTGGTCCTATCTCACTTCCTCATGTTCTTACCATTCCTCCTGAGATACCTCAGGTAAAGACTTGCACTCAAACTCTTGTTTAAGGATCAGCTTCTGAGAACCCAAACTAAGACAGGGCCCCATCTGTGCTTGCCGATATAACTTTAACTTACTAAATTACAGAGATCCATCTCCTTTTGTGAGCTTTTTGGTGGTAGAGACTATGCTTTTATCTCTGTGGCATAGCGCCTGCCACATGACACCTAAGAAGTGCTCAACTAGTGCTCAGTAGCCATTGTTTAATCAATGAATGGAGCCTGATTTGAAACTCATCATCCATCAGCTCTCAGCACAAGGCTGCCTGATCACATAGGTAGGTTTTGAAAAAGAGAGAGTAGAGACAAATCTGAACTCTTAGGAGGACAGGCCTAGATTACATGCCACAGGGAATATCCCTAAACATACTAGTATGTCCAAAGAACCTAGGGGACGTGCTATGCAGATGCACATGGCACCTTCATGGAAGAAAAGCAAGGCTGATGAAAAGGGATGTCAGCATTCCTGAGATGGGCTTTTGTCCATCACAATTTTGCCTGTAGCCAGCCCTGTTTATTACATGAAGACATGCTTTGTTCTGTTGGGATTTTATTTGAAATCAATTCTTAATTTGATTTTAAGGGAAGCAGTGATGTTGGGAAACGAGAGCACCATATTATTCTCAGAGATTGTCCTTGAAACTAAATAGGTCTGCCACATCACTGCATTGACTCTACTGTTTGGCCCTGACTATTTATAATGCTTTGTTTATCTGTTGTTCCCAGGAAACTAACCTCACCTTGTCCTCTTAAGCATCTTTTGAATGTCAGCAATATGAGAATTACTATGCCAGGAGTTGGGAGATGAGAGAAAAACAGGTGTTTACCATCCAGAAACATAAGATATAATGGAAGATACAGATGCACAGACACAAAATGTTCTCAAGATTGAAGATAAGGCATGTACCAAGAATCTTAAAAGCACAAAGGAGAGACAGTGGACCCTTGAATAATGTGAGGCTTAGGGGTACTGACCTTTACACAGTCAAAAATCCATGCATGACTTTTGACTCCCCCGAAACTTAAACTACCTATGACCTACTGTTGACTGGAAGTCTTACTGATATCAGAGTCAATGACACATATTTTTTATGGTGTATGTATTATATACTGTTTATTACAATAAAGTAAACTAGAGAAAAGAATATGTTACTGAGAAAAATTACAGGGAAGAGAAAATATATTTACTATTCATCAAGTGGAAGTGGACCATCATATATGTCTTCATCCTTGCTTTATGCTGAGGAGACTGAGGAGGATGGGGAAGAGGAGAGGTTGGTCTTGCTGTCTCAGGGGTAGCAGAGGTGGAAGAAAATCTGCATCTAGGTGAACACATGCAGTTCAAACCTGTTTTGTTCAAGGGTCAACTGTATATTCAAACTCTGCCTGGGAATATCAGCTAAGGCTTCTGATATGGTTTGGCTGTGTCCCCCCGCCAAATCTCATTTTGAATTGCTGTTCCCATAATCCCCATTTGTCATGGGAGGGACCCAGTGGGAGGTAATTTAATCATGGGAGTGGTGACCTCCATGCTGTTCTCATGATAGTAAGTTCTGATGAGATTTAATGGTTTTATAAGGGGCTTTCCCTCCTTTTGCTTGGCACTTCTCTGTCCATGTGAAGAAGGACATGTTTGCTTCCCCTTCTGCCGTAATTGTAAGTTTCCTAAGGCCTCCCCAGCCATGTGAAACTGTGAGTCAATTAAATCTCTTTTCTTTATAAATTACCTAATCTCGGTATGTCTTTTTGTTTGTTTGTTTTGTTGAGATGGAGTCTCGCTCTGTCACCCAGGCCGGAGTGCAGTGGCGCAATCTCAGCTCACTGCAAGCTCCACCTCCTGGGTTCATAGCATTCTCCTGCCTCAGCCTCCTGAGTAGTTGGGACTACAGGCGCCTGCCACCATGCCTGGCTAATTTTTTGTATTTGTAGTAGAGACGGGGTTTCACCGTGTTAGCCAGGATGGTCTTGCTCTCCTGACCTCATGATCCACCTGCCTCAGCCTCCCAAAGTGCTGGGATTACAGGCGTGAGCCACCACGCCCAGCCTCGGGTATGTCTTTATTAGCAGTATGAGAATGGACAAATATAGCTTCTTCAAGCTTGTTCTCTCTAATACATTCTCAAAGGGCACAATTTCCCACAGAAATAAAGATCCCAAGGAGCTATGAGATCAAGACACAAGGTTGTGAACAAGCAAAGACTATTTTGGGAAAAATGGGTCTTGTTAGAGCAGAAACATAAGAAGGTAGAGAGGATTGGTAGAAAATGAGGCTAGACAGGCTCTTGACACTTGCTTGTGCCATGGGATGGCAACCTGATGAGCCCATGGTCCCTTCTCAGAATAATTTCAACTATAAGTATTTGAAGTTTTCAGCAAGTTGAAAAAATTGTAATATGATAGCATATATGCTTCTTTATTAACACATTAAATAACAAGACCTAGCAGTAGGCCTAATACCTACTATAATTTTAAGTGGTGATGAGCATAAACAGTATTTCAAGAAAGCCACTATACTGTCCTATGATATTTAAATACCTGTGATTTCCATGAGTGAAAGAGTCACAGGTACTGCTACTACGATTATGGTCTGTTGCTTACATACATAATTTAGGAAAATATCAGTTTCCATTCACAGTTAAAAAAGATAAAGTTAACAGTTTTCTGGTCAAATCTCATAGCCATTCTGGATGAGGTCAAGAACACAAAGGTGAGAAATTGGCTGATGTTCAAAAGAGTTCAGACTTTTATCTACAAATATATGGAAACTAGTAAGTGTTTACAATGGAGGGATTGCTGGAATCAACATTTTTTTCTAAACTTGTGTGGTCACACCCAGGGTTTCATGTCTAAGGCCACCTGTTGCAGCATGCGGCGCAGGCCTTGCTCCTAGAAAATGAAAGTAGAAAAAGAAAGATGAGGCCAATATATCTGAGAGTCTACAAGTCTGAGCTGCTCAGCCTTAGCTCTTCTACTCCCTCTAGTAAGAACAGAGCGTTATGCCGAGGCTGGAGTGCAGAAGCCAAGGTCTGAATGTGATGCATCCTATTAGAATGCTGAGTTACATTAGATTTGTTGGAAGAGAGATCCCAAGTGTGGAGGAAAACCTGAGCTTCATATTAAAGCTGAATACATTATGAAGTGAAAGAGAATATTTTTATTGCTTTAGCTGTTAAAAAAGACATTCCTTTCCTTCTGTCTTCCATGCAAAATAATTATAATAACAACGAACAAACACACACACACACACGCACACACCCTGATTTTGATTTCCCTGTGGTTTTCAGGAAAATATATTTATTTTCCTCTATCTTTAGATATTCAATGGTAAAATGTTAGGGTCTCTGAAATGCTAGCCAACACCCATTTGGACTCACTATTCTCTAATTTTATTGTCAGAATATCAGATGTGCATTAATGCATAAAACATAAACATATTAAATATCGCAAATATACAAAACTGTGAACACAATTAAGAGTGGATTAACAAAGTTTATTTGTCCCTCTGGGAATTGAATTATCACCAATCAAGATAATTGCATATCAAAGTCAGGACTGTGTTTCATGTATATGTACGTATTTATATGTATGTGTGTATACTGATCTACCTTTTCAATATTCTCCTAAAGACTTTCCTTTATTTTTATATTGAGAAAACACAATTCAGAATTCAGAACCAGTCCCTTTCTCCCTCTATCTCACTTCCCAACCATGTTTTCCAGCAAAGCTGAAATCGAAACTATCCTGTTTTCTTTCCTGTTTGTTAAAAAATGACATCAATAATGTTCACACAGTTCCCACGAATAGAATCCTACTAAACTCTCTCTTATTTTTCTTTCTGTAGAAATTGTAATTGTAGTTTATTAGGTCCTTCAAAAATAATACTGTAAACTAGTTCAACCATTGTGGAAGTCAGTGTGGTGATTCCTCAGGGATCTAGAACTAGAAATACCATTTGACCCAGCCATCCCGTTACTGGGTATATACCCAAAGGACTATAAATCATGCTGCTATAAAGACACATGCACACGTATGTTTATTGTGGCACTATTCACAATAGCTAAGACTTGGAACCAACCCAAATGTCCAACAGCGATAGACTGGATTAAGAAAATGTGGCACATATACACCATGGAATACCATGCAGCCATAAAAAATGATGAGTTCATGTCCTTTATAGGGACATGGATGAAACTGGAAACCATCATTCTCAGTAAACTATCGCAAGGACAAAAAACCAAGCACCGCATGTTCTCACTCATAGGTGGGAATTGAACAATGAGAACACATGGACACAGGAAGGGGAATATCACACTCCAGGGACTGTTGTGGGGTGCGGGGAGTGGGGAGGAACAGCATTAGGAGATATACCTAATGCTAAATGACCAGTTAATGGGTGCAGCACACCAAAATGGCACATGGATACATATGTAACAAACCTGCACATTGTGCACATGTACCCTAAAACTTAAAGTATAATAATAATAATAATAAAATAAAATTAAAAAATAATAAATCATAATTTTAAAAAAGATCAAGTGTAATATTTTAGTATTCACATTAAATATATAGATTGACCCAATTTAAATAATTCATATATTGCCTAAAGCAGTTTGATATGGTTTGGCTGTGTCCTCACCCAAATCTCATCTTCAATTCCCACATGTTGTGGGAGGGACTTGTTGGGAGGTAATTGAATCATGGGGGCAGGTCCTTCCTGTGCTGTTCTCATGATAGTAAGTCTCACGAGATCTGATGATTGTTTTAAGGGGGAGTTTTCCTGCACATGCTTTTTTCACTTGCTGCCATCCATGTAAGACATGACTTGTTCCTCCTTGTCTTCCACCATGATTGTGAGGCTTCCCCAGCCACGTGCAACTCTAAGTCCAATTAAACCTCTTTCCTTTGTAAATTACCCAGTCTTGGGTATGTTTTTATCAGCAGCATGAAAATGAACTAATACACAGTTTTTGTTGCCTTACTTTACCAATTTACAATTATAGCTATGTTGTAAGAAAGTGTTACAGAATTAAAAATTACACATTGCTCATAACAAGTTGTCACCAAATAGCCTTGTGACTAACAGAATAAGCAGCAAGACACATGGTATCAGTTGACTAATTTCTTTGTTATCCATAAATATTTTGGCTGACTATATAGTTTGCTTTTCTTCTTTAAAAACATGCCTTCCTCTGGTAAATGTTAATTTTAAAAATGTGAACTGAATAATGTAACAGAATGGGGAAGAAATGAATATTGGGAACAATTAATTATTAATTGGCGCTGGGTATGGTGCCATGCACCAGTAGTCCCAGCTACTCAGGAGGCTGAAGTGTGAGGATTGCTTGATCCTGGGAGCTCAAGACCAACCTGGGCAACAGAGACAGACTCCATCTCTAAAATAAATAAATAAACAATAAATAAATAAAATTAATTATTAACCTGTTAAGTTTTATCCATTCATTTATTCAAATGTTGAACAAATATTTAAAAGCACCTACTGTGTGCCATGCTGCGTGCTAAGTACTGAGGTCCTATTTGCCCTTTTGGTTTTAAGTTAGAGTTTTTGTCACCCCCAAGCTGTATGTCCCTTATTTTATTGTCCTTGCATTAGAAAAGAATCTCCTCTGTGCTTCTACCTTCTATCAGTATGCAGCTGGACTGCTTTAACTCTTCTCCTCTTTGTATTTTATTTTTTGTCATACATATTTAGTTCTGTCTACTCAGAAAACTTCTAGGATCTCCATAGCCTTGCAATTCTCAGTCTGAGGAAACCCCTTTACTCAATTAAAATACAAACAATTTGTAAATGTACTGTTTTCCTCCGGGAGCCAGAGTTCCTATTTAGGAGGAAGTGTGCAGCAGATGTTATAAGTGGCTCACCCAGATCCCCAGTTCCCCCTCCTTGAGCCACCCCAGCTGCTGTGAGTGCTGACTACTAATGACCTGCAGCTAGCTCCTTCTCTGAGGCATTACTCTCAGCCAATGGAAGCATCTCCACCCAAGATGCTAAACTCACAGGCGATGACTGACATCGGTTACAAACATGACTGACATGGGCTACAAGCTCCCTTTGCCTGGGAGGCAGCTCATGCTCCAGAGCTCCCCCGATGCTCCCTTGCTATTAGGCTGAGACTAGACTCCAGCTTAGGTCACAGCCTGTTCAGCTCTCACTCCCACCTGCCCTGCTTCCCTGAGAGCACTCCCTCAATAAATCTCGAGCATTTAAATCACTGCTTCAGGCTCTGCTTCTGCATACTCAACTTAAGGCAGCAAGAATCCTGCCAAATTTTGCCTTCCTTTGTCTGCCAAACCAGGACATCTCAGCCTGTTCCATATGACTTTCCTCATTTCAAATAACAAAATCAGTTAAGATTCCAATGTCAAAGAAATGTCAAAGATTACTCCACAGCAAGATCTATAGAAGGAAGAACCTCAGAGGGAAACATATAAGAAAGCTGGTATCTTATTCTTCTTCTAGTATTGATACCCAAGTACACTGACTTCAGGACACATGGGGTCTCAAGTTCTTTTGGGGGGGTAGGCAGGGAGAGGGTTCAATTCCACATATGCCTCTTGAATCTATGTATCTTAGTAAGCAGACTCTTTTGGGTTAGCTCAGAAAAAAAAGGGTGAGGAGTCATTGTTAGAACTGTGTGTCTCAAGGATAGCTAAAAATAGGCCACAGTAGAAGCAGACTTGGAAACTCAGTCTTACTCCCTTCAGCAAGGCCGTGCCATTCTCATTCTGTTTCTGCTGCTAGACTTCCTGGCTTTTGGGGCTTTTCTTTCCTCATAATTCCCATTTACATGGGGCCATTATGCAGCCCAGAGTCTTCTGTAGAACAACAAATCATAATATATTACATCAGTCCCATTTTCATGCTAACTAGCAGAATCTCCTAGTTTTCTGATTCTAAATCCATGTTTCCAATTAGCCCAGTTTAACTTTTCTCACCAGATTTTAAGCTCCTTATTGAGCAGCTTATGGGTAGACCGCACTGGGGTCAGTGGCCCTCCCAGGAGTGCTGGGGGTTGGTAGGGCAAGTATGTTGTCTACAACAATTAGGCTTCCATGCGGTAGGATTGTGGGCAAGGGAAAATTTCCCAGAGGGGGTCTGTGGGCAGAAATGTCCCATAAAAACTATAATACAGTATACTGATGGACAAGTTGGAGCTCAAAGAACAGTTTTAACTTGATTATTGTTAGAACAGATAAGAGGAAAAATTAGGAGGCAGATAAACTGCCGTTAAATCAACCAGATAAATTATAGTAGAATCATTTATAAATACTGTTGACATCTCCTCAGATAACATATAACCTCCAAGGCTTTAGAGATGTACTATCCAGTGCAGAAGTTACTAGCCACATGTGGTTATTTAAATTGAATAAAATTAATGAAAATTAGATATAATTTTAAAAATTAACTCTGCAGTCTCAGCAGCCACATTTCAAGTGCTCAAAACCTCCATGTAACTCATGGCTACTCTACTGAAAGACACTGAAACATGTCCAGCATATTGAAAAAAGTTCTCTTGGAATGCACCTATTTAAAAATATTATTGCTTTTATTTAAGGAAAGAGATTTGAGAGATTCATTTCTTTTTTAATTCTTTTTTTTCTTTTCCAGTAAATATGATAATAAACACAATTTGAATCCCTTTCCTGGAAACACATTAAGGATTAGGTGCCAGGTTTCTTCCATCTGTTATAACAAGAAGGCCAACTGGTATTTTGTAGTTATTTTAAATGTAATAATATGTCAAACACACTAAAAACATTCTATGTCTGTCACTTAGTGTTAAGATTTCTCTCTTGCCCATGTTATTTTTTTCCTTTTGTATGGGCAATGGTTTTGCATAAAGATGAATAGGTAGAGAGAAGAGGAGGTGAGCATTATTCTTTGAGTCTCTGTACCTTAGAGTCAGAAGGGACCTCAAGGATCTAATAGACATTTCCCATCTAATGCAGGAATTGCATTTGCTGCCTCCTTTATAGGTGAAGCTATTGCTGCTCAAGAATTACCAAATGCAGACTAGTGTTCACGAGCCATCTATTTGTATCTATACTTCCTATCCATATATGTGGGCAAAGTAAAAGGAAAGGAAATATATTATTGTAATTCTGACATTGAACAGATACTTATTTTTAACTTTTTGCTTTTTAGGATTTACTGAGTGTATTAGTCTGTTCTCAAGCTGCTAATAAAGACATACACGAGACTGGGTAATTTGTAAGGGCAAGAGGTTTAATTGACTCACAGTTCCACATGGCCGAGGAGGCCTCACCATCATGGCAGAAGGCGAAGGAGGGGCAAAGTTACATCTTACATGGCAGCAGGCAGGAGAGCGTGTACAGGGGAACTCCCCTTTATCAGATCTTGTGAGACTTATTCACTATCATGAGAACAGCACAGGAAAGACCCACCCCCATGATTCAATTACGTCCCACAGGCTTCCTCCCATGATACGTGGGAATCATGGGAGCTACAAATCAAGATGAGATTTGGGTGGAGACACAGCCAAACTAAATCACTGAGTATCTAGTATGTGCCGGGATTTCACATGTTTATTAAATAAAATAACCATACATACTGAAATGTATCAGGCATTCATTAAATGTTATGTATATAAATGGGTTGCATTTCCAGTTATTGTCATGTAAGCATAATTTGGAGTAAAACATCTTCATGGAAATTATTTTAAAAATTGATGCGTTAGTTCCTAGGCTGCCTTCAAAAGCTGAATTAATCTATAATATATGGCTATATCAAGATTACCTCTGTGGGAAAATCTAATTTTTTTGTCCTTCCTCTCTGATTGTCTCTCTTCCTTCTTTCGTTTGTTCATTCTTTCAACAAATTCCACATTCAGAGACTAGGAACAAAGCTCTTTCTTATCTAGATTTCTGTAGGGTGTGGCTGATTTTTATCTTAAGGATCAGGAGTTCTTTGACAGGAACAGGGCCTATTTTAAAGTCAGGGGTACCTTTTACTGAATGGACAAAAACTGGAAGCATTCCCTTTGAAAACTGGCACAAGACAGGGATGCCCTCTCTCACCACTCCTATTCAACATCATGTTGGAAGTTCTGGCCACAGTAATCAGACAGGAGAAGGAAATAAAGGGTATTCAATTAGGAGAAGAGGAAGTCAAATTGTCCCTGTTTGCAGATGACATGACTGTATATCTAGAAAACCCCATCTTCTCAGCCCAAAATCTCCTTAAGCTGATAAGCAACTTCAGCAAAGTCTCAGGATACAAAATCAATGTGCAAAAATCACAAGCATTCTTGTACACCAATAACAGACAAACAGAGAGCCAAATCATGAGTGAACTCCCATTCTCAACTGCTTCAAAAAGAATAAAATACCTAGGAATCCAACTTACAAGGGACGTGAAGGACCTCTTCAAGGAGAACTACAAACCACTGCTCAATGAAATAAAAGAGGATACAAACAAATGGAAGAACATTTAATGCTCATGGGTAGGAAGAATCAATACTGTGAAAATGGCCATACTGCCCAAGGTAATTTATAGATTCAATGCCATCCCCATCAAGCTACCAATGACTTTCTTCACAGAATTGGAAAAAACTACTTTAAAGTTCATATGGAACCAAAAAAGAGCCCGCATCGCCAAGTCAATCCTAAGCCAAAAGAACAAAGCTGGAAGCATCACGCTACCTGACTTCAAACTATACTACAAGACTACAGTAAGCAAAACAGCATGATACTGGTGCCAAAACAGAGACATAGATCAATGGAACAGAACAGATCCCTCAGAAATAATGCCGCATATCTACAACTATCTGATCTTTGACAAACCTGACAAAAACAAGCAATGGGGAAAGGATTCCCTATTTAATAAATGGTGCTGGGACAACTGGCTAGCCATATGTAGAAAGCTGAAACTGGATCCCTTCCTTACACCTTATACAAAAATTAATTCAAGAGGGATTAAAAACTTACATTTTAGACCTAAAACCATAAAAACCCTAGAAGAAAACCTAGGCAATGCCATTCAGGACATAGGCATCAGCAAGGACTTCATGTCTAAAACACCAAAAGTAATGGCAACAAAAGCCAAGATTGACAAATGGGATCTAATTAAACTAAAGAGCTTCTGCACAGCAAAAGAAACTACCATCAGAGTGAACAGGCAGCCTACAGAATGGGAGAAAATTTTTGCAACCTACTCATCTGACAAAGGGCTAATATCCAGAATCTACAATGAACTCAAACAAATTTACAAGAAAAAATCAAACAACTCCATCAAAAAGTGGGCGAAGGATGTGAACAGACACTTCTCAAAAGAAGACATTTATGCAGCCAAAAAACACATGAAAAAATGCTCATCATCACTGGCCATCAGAGAAATGCAAATCAAAACCACAATGGGATACCATCTCACACCAGTTAGAATGGCGATCATTAAAAAGTCAGGAAAAAACAGGTGCTGGAGAGGATGTGGAGAAATAGGAACACTTTTACACTGTTGGTGGGACTGTAAACTAGTTCAACCATTGTGGAAGTCAGTGTGGCGATTCCTCAGGGATCTAGAACTAGAAATACCATTTGACCCAGCCATCCCATTACTGGGTATATACCCAAAGGACTATAAATCATGCTGCTATAAAGACACATGCACACGTATGTTTATTGAGGCACTATTCACAATAGCAAAGACTTGGAACCAACCCAAATGTCCAACAATGATAGACAGGATTAAGAAAATGTGGCACATATACACCATGGAATACTATGCAGCCATAACAAAGGATGAGTTCATGTCCTTCGTAGGGACATGGATGAAGCTGGAAACCATCATTCTCAGCAAACTATCGCAAGGACAAAAAACCAAACATCACATGTTCTCACTCATAGGTGGGAATTGAACAGTGAGAACACTTGGACACAGGAAGGGGAACATCACACTCCAGGGACTGTTGTGGGGTGGGGGGAGGGGGGAGGGATAGCATTAGGAGATATACCTAATGCTAAATGAGGAGTTAATGGGTGCAGCACACCAACATGGCAATGTATACATATGTAACAAACCTGAACGTTGTGCACATGTACCCTAAAACTTAAAGTATAATAATAAGAAAATTAAAAAAATAAAATAAAAATAAATAAAGTCAGGGGTACCTTTATGATAACTTAGGCTTGCCTGGGTTTCTTCTCATAGGGTAAATTAGAAAGCAAAACTGGAATTAGCTTGTGGCCACTTCTCAGTACCCAAACCAAGGCAGAGATGCTCTCAGCTTGGTGTTGCCTAGATGATGATAGATAAAGCCCTTCTCTCTTTTTCTTGAGAAAAGCAATATTTTTTTTTATATACTTTCCTACAAAAACCACCATGAGAGATTTATTCAGATTTTAATCCAAAAGGAAATTCTAGTCCAAGCATAGTAGAGGAGGACTTTTGATATGATTGCACCTAAATATAGAAGAAAAGGCATATGTGAACCACTTAAAAATAACATAATCCCTTAAAATAAAAGTTAAAAAGGGAAATTCAGTTTCTTTAAGATATTTCTAGAAGGAGGCTGGTTATATATGTAACATCGTCATGTGTATATAGATAAGTATATAAGAAATAAAAACTAGTAAGTAAATATATTGGTAATCTGAGTTCAAGAGAAACCATCCTAAATACACTTTTTATTAGATCTAAAATAAAAACCAAATGGCATTTTACCTCCAAAAATGGATATTGCCCACTGTTTGAATATTTGCTGTGTGTGTCTTAAAAGATGTGTTACAGATATTGCATCACAAAATGTGTAATTATGGATATAAACATATTTATTGTAAATCACTTTTATTATAGACATGTCCACTGATTTTACAGTCAGCACAGGGTTGGATTTTGTGTTCCATTAGACATTAAAAATGTCTCTCATGATCCTGTGGATCCAAGGAAAAGATCTCTCAAATATGCCATGATATTAGGCACCAGGAGGCCACTGAGTCAGTGCTGATCTCCATGCAGGCTCCTCGTGCCTTCCCCAGCAATGCCCAGTATAGATGTGGATATTCCCTTTTATTTCTGCACTTAGGTAACTGCCTTAATAGATGCAAGTCGAATTAACAAAACTGAAAGCATCTTAATAAAATTTATCAGTAGAACAGAGGTGATGATGTTAGTCAAGTAAGTAGCACCCTGGTACCCAGGAACAGCTAATACGACTTCTAAAATGCTTTTGTTTGTTGGTTTGAGCATGCCACTCCAATATGCAAAAGTGTGGTTCTCGTTCTCAGTGTTACGCTCTCGTAAAATTCACAGGTTCCCTTTCCAAGTGGCCAGTCCCCTTGTTACTGGTCCATCTGTTGACTCCCTTACCTAATCCTGGCTATTTTCCTTCATTATAAGAAAGGGCAAAGGAGAAAGAGTGGATAACTCAGCCTTCATGATCTGGCATCCTGCTGAAGGCAGGTAGATATCATCTTTGTGTATAAATGTAACATATTTTTCATCTAATCATGAAGGATTTAAATTCAGGCAAAAATAGACTCCCTTATACATTTTACAGGCAACATATCCCAAAGGAAAAAAAATGAAAATACTCTATTAGGCTCAGAATTTCCTCTGAAAAAAACAAAGACATAGATGTGTACCGGCTTTATGTTTATGTTTCTATTACCACTTCAGTTGGATTTATGTGCTTTCGGTATGAATTTAGGAGTACATGTGCTATTATCTTAGGTTGTATGAGAGAGCTATGAATTTAAATTCTTAGAGGGATGCCCTTACACATGGCTTCTCTTTTTAAAGGACAAATTATGTGAAAAAGCAATTCTTAAGGAAAATAGTTCTTTCCTCTTGTTCTCAGTGGAAGCTATCATGACTCAAATGGTTCAAGGAGATTCTACTCAAATTTCCATTTCTCAGCTTCTGATCTATTTGGTGTAACTATTAACCATATATTCAAAAATGAATATCCTTAATACTTGCAAGCTACTATTACTTAAGTGATTTTAGATACTATTAAACACATTAGGCAGGAAATGTTTTGAAAAGGTATTAACAGAGAATGCAACAATTTCTCATTTCATATGTGGAAACATTTGGAATAAACACACATATATAAATCTGCATATATCATTATGGGCTTTAAGTTAGGAAATTCTATGTTCTAGTGATCTACTGCTGTGTAACAAATGACCCCAAAACTTAGTGTTACAACAAAGACAACTTTATGATATCTCATGATTCTGTGGGTCAGGAGTTTGGTCAACATTTGGTTGGGTGATTTTTATATTCCACAAGGTATTATTAGAGCTTCCCCAGTGGTATGCAACTAGAAGATGAACTTTCTGGAAAATCCAAGATAGCTTCACATATGTAGACCTTGGTGGGAACAGATAAAGGGCTGGACTCAGCTGGGACTGTTGACTGGAGCACTTGTACATGGCTAGGGTAGTTGAACTCAATAGTCAGGGTAGTTGAACTCAATACTCCAAGAGCAAGTGCTCCAGGAGATAGTGAATGGAAGTTGCTAGTCTCTTAGGGCCTGAACACAGACTGGCAAAGCATAACTCTGCCACAGTCACTATGGCATTCCAGGCTGAAGAGGAGGAGAATTACACTCTACAATTTTTTTTTTTTTGACATGGAGTTCTGCTCTTGTCGCCCAGGCTGGAGTGCAATGGCACCATCTCAGCTCACTGCAACCTCTGCCTCCCAGGTTCAAGAGATTCTCCTGCCTTAGCCTCCCAAGTAGCTGGGATTACAGGTGCACACCACCACGCCCAGCTAATTTTTGTATTTTTAGTAGAGATAGGGTTTCACCATGTTGGCCAGGCTGGTCTCAAACTCCTGGCCTCAAGTGATCCACCAGCCTCGGCTTCCCATGTGCTGAGATTACAGGCATGAGCCACTATGCCTGATCTACTCTACATCTTAATGAAAGAAGGGACACAAAATTTGCAGCCATGTTTAATCTATCACACTCTGCCGTGGCTGAGAAGGAGAAATATGGCATTGTGGTTAAGAATGTGGAAGACTAGATCTGTCACTGATTCACTGTAAGGTTGTCATCTTTTCATCTAGAACTAAGAATAGTAACAATACTCATCCATATCTCATAGAGTTATGCTAAAAATCAATGTGACAAGTAACATACCCATACATACACACAGATACAAACACACATACGAAGCACTCAACAACTTTTTGCTATTTGGTTTTTTGTTTTGTTTTGTTTTGCATTTTGTTTTGTTTTTTATTGTTCATCTGAGCTTCTGGTGGTGGAGGTGGGGAGACATTGTAGCCAGAAGTAGGAAGGCCACTTGGAGAACAAGGAAATGGATATCATTGATCAGGCAATCTAATGTCATAACTCAAAATGTCGTGGAACAGAACTTGTCTCCACGGTAGTATTTCCTACTTGGTTTTGCTTTTTGTTTCTGTGGTTCTTTCTTCCTTTCTTTCTCTTTTTTTTTTTTTTTTTTTTTGATTCTGCCTTTTGGTGGTGGTGTGCTTTTGTTGGAATTTTTTTTTTTTTTCCAAGTTCCCGTTGCATTGAAGAATGATGCCTGCCCTTTCATTCTTTCTGTTATTGTCACTGGACTCCAGCTTGCTGTTAGTGGCTTCGTGTGGGCAGTCAGGAGGCTATATCATGCTTCTTTCAATACAGTAAGTGGCTAATTTCAATTATATAACTCAAGTTATGCCCTCAAATGGAGTGCATGTCTGTAAATATCTTTGTAAAGTTATATCGGATTCTTTCTCATTTCTGTCATTCTGAGAAATAATGCTGAACTGTACTTTTCCCTTCCTCCTTCCCTTCTTCTTCAGCTCATTTACAACTAAACAGAAAGCACTTTCCTGGCACGCTAGTTAAGGAAAAGGCTGAGATATTGTAGCAAAGAGTCTTAAAACATCCTATACATTAAAGATGGAGGCTTATTTCTCTTTCTTAATAGCCTGGGCCATGGAGTCCACAACATAACCCAGGGATCCAGTCAAACTGAGAGGCTCTGCCATCCTTAAGATATGGTTTTCAAGGTTCTTCTAATTATCACCATTTCTAAGCAGTGGGAAGGAAAAATAGGGGCCAAGTCCAAGGCAAGCATTTCTATATCTTTAGAAAAATGACCAGCCATGCACAGTGGCTCACACCTGTAATCCCAGCACTTTAGGAGGCCAAGGCAGGAGGATTGCTTGAGGCCAGAAGTTCAAGGTCAGCTTTTGGACAACATAACGAGACCTGATCTCAAAAAAAAAGAAAAGAAAAATAGCGAGGCCTGGTGGAGTACACCTGTAGTCCCAGCTAATCAGGAGGCTGAGGTGGGAGGATGGCTTGAGCCCAGGAGATTGAGGCTACAGTGATCTGTGATCATGCCACTGCACTCCAGTCTGGGTGACAGAGCAAGACCCTGACTCGAAAAATAAATAAATAAAAGCTAGAAGTCACACATAATTTCCTCCTATCTTAATGGCAAGAATTTCGCCACATGTTCACAGCTAGCAGCAAGGGAGTTTGAAAATTAAAGTTTCCAGCCAGCATTCACGTGGCCAGGAGGAATGGATTTGAGGGCCCGGGGGAGTGGGTGGATGAGATATTAAATTGAATGCCACATTTCCTGCTTTATCAAATAACTCATCATTTTAATAACTGATACACAATGGTGACTATCCAGTTGTCCTTTCAAGCCTTACAAGTTGGCCAGGCACAGTGGCTCATGCCTATAATTCCAACACTTTGGGAGGCCAAGATGGGAGGATCTCTTGAGCCCAGGAGTTTGAGACCAGCCTAGGCAACACAGGGAAACTTCATAACTACAAAAAAAAAAAAAAAAAAAAAATAGAAAAAAATTAGCCGGGCATGGTGGTGTGCACCTATAGTCCCAGCTACTTGGGAGGCTGAGGTAGGAGGATCACTTGAGCCCAGGAGTTCAGGGCCATGATCATGACTCTAGCCTGGGCAACAGAACAAGACTCTGCCTGTTTAAAAAAAAAAAAAGACTCACAAGTTGTACTACCAAAATATGCCTCCCATACCCATTTTTTGAGGGATTCTTTTTTTTTTTAGTAAAATGATTAGACATTTATGGGTCAAGGCAGCGTCTCAACGGATGTTTTTCTGATTTTAAATGTCTTTTAGCCTTGTATTTATGAGGCTATAATATGTAACATGAAGCTGAAGGCTATGAACCATTTTTTAAAACAATGACTATCATCCAAGCATGAATATTGCCTTTGGTACTACTAAGGACACAAGACGATAACTACAGAAGAATGCAGGTGAAATAATTAAAAACCACAGCAGCAGCAAATCTCTTGGTTATTTTATAAATCGAAATGATGTTCCCTAAGTGTTAAAGGCTATCTGACAAAGTTCCATTGTGCAATCACAATGTTTGTTTCTGGGTAGATAATGCAGTACAGATACTGTAATACTGCAGTTTTTCAGCCATTTTTGATATATGCCTTGTTGATTTCCATAGTCCTGATTCCCAAAACAGCTAAGAATCAATCATAGAATTTTAGAGCTGGATGGGACTGACTGAGGTCTGATTTACTGGAGGGAACCATTGGAGGTTGAAGCATTTCTTGTGATGACTTTTCTCATGTTCTTTATAAAGAGGGTGTCAACCCGTTGAACAGTTTAGGGAGAAAAGGAAATGCTGAGCTCCTTTCAGTTTACATTAAAGCTCTACACTCTTGGTTAGGATCTACGGAGCCTTGCTCAGGTGAGATAATTGAATGCCAGAGAAGACACGTCACTCTGTGTTGACCATTCTGATATGTCATCTGGGGCTCTTTCTATGGTACAGTGTAATCCTGATGGAAGGGACTTTCTGCCTGTGACCTATTTATAAAATCCCCCCTCATAAGATAAAATATGCACTTATTTGTAGCTGCCTTTTTCTTTCAATCAACTTTATGTTTGTGGAATTCATTGAACTTTTCCAAATGGTTCTTTCTCCCTGCTATGTAGCATTGCAATGTAGTAATATACCCCAATTTATTTATGCATTCTACTGCTCATGAGCCTATGGATAATTTCTAGTTTGTGATTCTTAAACAGGAGGCAACAAAAGCCAGTTACACATAGAAAAGTAGAAATATAAAACAATACCTTTAAACACTTGTGTTATTCAAAAAGTTTGCATCTTCTCCTACTGAGGGAATATATTTTAAAACTGACCCTCTCAATGGTAATGTAAGATTCCTTATCTTTACTCGAGAGCTCAGAAAAAGCCTGCTGGATATGGTCTCCAAAGTGTATTCCTGCCTTACATTTCCAAAGGGAAGGGTAATTTTTGCTGAGTTTACATATTTCATAAATCTGACATTATTGAAAGTAGAAACAATAAGCCCCTTTCCATTTTAAAAGTGCCTGAGATCCCACTGTTCTACAAACTTACCCAAATTAAATAGGAGTATTAAGTTGGAGAGGAAAATGCATTTTGGCATTTTTCAAAGATTTGAATTTCAAAGGTTTATTATTATGCATAACAGAGAGAGGGAAATGACAATGCTATTTAAATAAACTTCGCTAGAAACTTCACATTAAATACCTCTTAGACACAGCTTCAGGCACAGAAATTAGGAGTTATTATTCTAGCAATATTTCCTTCCTCGAGGTTATTTTGCCAGACCAACAAGCTGCCAGTCACATAGGGGGATTGCTTTGTAGGAACGTAAAACTTCTAGACTAAAATCAAGGTTGGGTAAAAACAAAATATTGCCTCAAATCACTTCAGATTTTACCATCGCAGTGGTTTTGCCTTCATTGATTTATACATTTAAAGGAACAAAACTTAATCTGCTATAATATATTACAATAGAATCCATCTTCTAAACTATATGATAATTTTATTAACAGCTCTATTGACAGAGTCTTCCTTAAAAATGTTACTGCTGAAAATTTACATAGTGGCTAATAACCACCATTGTTGCCATTTTATATTTGCATTCCATTCCTTGGCTCATTAAATATAATGTAATAAACATATATTAAAAGCCAGAGGAGTTTGACATGAATCCTGTATCTGCCTCTAGCTAGCTGAGTGACCTTAGGCAAGTGATTTCATTCTGATACTTAGTTTTTTTCTCTTTGATGTGAGGCTAATGCTGTTTTCTGACAGCATAGTGTTGTTATCAGAAAAAAAAAATGACAAGTATATTAGGGTAATGCCCATTGTTATAACAACTAGACCCCAGAACTTCATTAGCTTAGTCCAGTAGAATTTAATTTCTTGCTTGCATGAAGTCCGGTGCAGGTGCTCCTGGTCAGCTAGTGGATTTCCTCCATACAGCAGTTCAGGGATCCAGGCTCCTTCTACCTTGAAATTTTACCACCACCCCTGCACTTCGTTCTTCTCTGCATCCAGCCAACATAAAATCCCTAATCTGGAAATGAATTATTTCACTTCTGTGCACATGCTATTGGCCAGGATGAGTCACATGGCAATACCTGGATGCAAAGGGAGCTGGGCACATGTTTGCCCAGTTGTAAGCTGGGCACCTAATTTCTAGGGTGAGTTCCATATTACAGAAAGGGGAGCATGTGAAATCCGTAAACACTGTGAAGCTTTTGTTGCTGTTGTTGCTGGTGACATTTTAGGTAGTCTCCTTGTTAGCGCCATCATCTTAAACCAGCATTCCCATAATCATATTGAACATGGTGAACATCATCATGTTATCTTAGAAAAGATGACCAAGAAGTGATCACAGTTGGAAATGCAATTGTTATTAACTCCCAATGCGTGGTGTATAGCACTGACAATATTTTGCTGATTTTCCCATCACATAGGCACCAAATTATGCTAAATTATATATTAGATATATTAAAATTCCAGTGCCAAAATTATTCAAGAATCATAGTAAAAGACCT
Organism: Symphalangus syndactylus; assembly: GCF_028878055.3. Lineage (NCBI taxonomy): Eukaryota > Metazoa > Chordata > Mammalia > Primates > Hylobatidae > Symphalangus > Symphalangus syndactylus. The sequence continues at coordinate 66,353,654 of NC_072446.2, forward strand.
CTACAGATAAACCCCAAGCTTCTATTGCAGTATATAGTTATCTGAAGGGCCTTCTGTCTTCCAGGACCAGCTATTGTCCAGAGAAGAGCCCAGAGGGGCTGAAGAAAGCCCCCAGGAGACCATGCTAAGGAGACATATCCTAAATGATCATTTCACTGTGCTACCTTTTGTGGTTGTAGGAGCCGTAGGCTTTTGACCCCTAAAGATTCACTGAAAAATCACTGACGTGAGGAAGATTGATTAATAGGAGAAAAGACATACAAATTTATTTAATGCCTTTAGTAGGGGCATTAAATAAATGCCTTTAGAATGAAAGCATTCTAAAATGCCTTTAGAATGAAGACCCCTCTTCCAATAGGTTATAGAAACTTGTATTTTATCTTGAAGTTAAAGAAAGAATGGGAGCTTGTATCCTGGTAAGACCAGTTATGAGAGGTGGGAGAATAATTCTATTGAGGGGCAATAAATGATAGAAAGGGGAATAAATATTAGCTTGTAAATAGCCTTCTCTGGAATTTACATAGTCATTGGAGACAATTCGTTATGCCCATATAAAAGGTCTTCTCAGGTGTGGTCACATCTTGGTCTTCTTTTCTGCAACAGATAATGAGGTAACTGGGAAAGGAAGAAAAAAACAATTGTTCACCTTGGTGGGTCTGGATCTTAGACAGATAAAGGAACTTCAGCTTCTTTGGGATAGACTTTGGGTGGTGGAGGGAGGCCAGAGGATCCTTGAGGCTTCTTCAGTTCAGCATGTCAAAATGCCATATTTTGGGGTATTAGTTTCTGAGCCCCAACATGGTCTAGGAAAATGAATATACCTGGAAACCATACAATCACTTAATTACATCAAAACTCAAATGATTGTTTTAGATTAAGTAATTAAACAATCAAATCAATTTCCATTCCACTTATAGAAAAAAAACCAAAGCCCTGCAGAGGCAGCTGATGCCCTCAATCACAGCTTCTCAGACTTGAGTGCACGTCAGAATCATCTGGAGAGCTTCGTCAAAATGGATGGCTGAGTCTCCCTGCACCACCCCTCAGAGCTGCTGAGTCAGTAGGTTTGTGGTGGAACTCCAAAATCTGCATTTTTAAGCAAGCTCCCCAGTGATGCTGATGCTGCTGGTCTGGGACCACACTTGAAGAACCACTGCCCTGTGTGGCCTGACTTCCTGTTCTGTCTCTGTCTCATGTCCCTCTGTTTGGCCCTTTGCTTACCCTTCTTCAGGTTCACAAGCCTCCTTGCTATTCCTTGAACCCACCAGGCATATCCACATCTCCAGGCCTTTGCACTTGCTGTTGACTCTTACTAGAACTCTTTGGCCAGATACTCTAATGAACTGTATCCTTTCTAACTTCAAATATTTGCTCAAATATCACCTTCTTAAGGACATCCTCTCATCCCTATCCATACAATATAAAAATTCTTTTCCCCTGCCACGGCATTCGCCATTCCCTTTTCTGCTTTTATTTTTTTCTCCCGGGCCTTATCATCTTCTGATATACTACGTAATTTTCCTATTTACTTGTTTATTGTTTTCTCTCCTATCATGAGAGCCCCATAACGGTGGTAAGGATCTTTGTCTGCCTCCCTGTTGCATCTCCAGTACCATGGACAGTGCCCGGCTTCAGCAGGTGCACAATAAAATACTTGTCAAAGAAAAGATGGAGAAGCCTAAGGAAAGAAAAAATGGAGAGAAAATTAAAATAATCTTAATCTACCACAGATTTTTGCTTGGAATGCAAATCACTTCTCACTTGCACACAGCCAGTTTACTCTGTAATCCACGTGCAGCGCCTCTGTTTTGCTGTATAATTATGAAAGCCTTTAGTGCCCTGGTTGCCTTTATCCTCCTCATGCCAGGATTATCCTCAGGTTCTTCTGGGGTTTGAGAGCCTCAGGTGGCAGGCTGTGAGTGAGAATCTGAAAATATTTTACAATAGAAGTGGGCAACTTCAGATTTGGAAGGGAGTGACAGTCAGAGGCTAGTTATTGTTGTTTTTGCTGCTCTTATTGTGACTCTCAGTTCGTCTGACTTAGGCTGCACAAACCAAGCCCATTCTTGCCCTTCCCCTTTGGCATACTTGCTGTTATGGAGAAGCAAATATGAAGAGAAGAGTCAGAAGGTGAGACTTATACACCATAGCAGGAGTTTCTATGCATGGAAAGTTCGGTTTGAAGCTGACATGTCAACAGGACTACCATTTCTATTTGCTCAGAATGTTGGATTGTTTGGGGACAAGGCAATATCCAATAACAGATTGTAGTGGTTTAAAAGAAAGAAACAAACAAAACCCCAAAGAACTATGATTTGTTTATCTAAAGTTGTACTACAACTTTGTAGTATTTAACTACTAAGAAGATTCCATTCTTCACTCATAACAGCAAATTCCCTTCTTATTTGGCGCAGTCTCCTTCAACAGGAAAGTTTCTTATACCCAATACTCTATTGTTTAAAATTCATACAATCAATGACATTAAAAGTGGGCAGCTTGACAACTTATTTCTACCATAACTTTAAGAAAATGGACAGCTCTGAGGTTTTCAAACAAGTGGTAGCAGTAACTTATTTTTCGAAATAAGTCAAACACCATTGCAGTTGCCCATATGAAGCCCATATTCTCACCAGGAGGTGGTGCTAGCATATGACCCTCAGATGTAAAAGAGCAGAATTATGCAAATGTTTGTGTGACCCATCTGACCAATCTAAATAAAGCAAAATTGAGGTTACATAAGGTTCTCTGGCTTGATGTGAAATTCCTATGCATCAGTTTTTATCTTCTTGAAGATTGAAGGAAAGAAAGCAGGCTCTGATATTGTTAAACTTGACAGTGTTTCCAATTATGATTTATGGAAGATCTCATTTTGATTGCCAGCTGTGTGTACACATGCACACACACCCACAATACTATTTTCAATCACCTGAGAAGTTTGATAATTAGATGAGAACAACTCCCACCATGTATCTCATAGTTACTCTTGCAAAGACTTTTAAAGTCTCTATACCCAATTATATGGGGGGCTTTTTACCTGTTGCTGGGACGTGTAGCTCCTTGCAATTGCCTTTTTAACAGAGGGCAGAAGATCTCAGTGTGATATCTTGAGTGGTGAGTTCCAGAAATTACAGCATTCCTCTGCCAACTACCAGAATTAGGGTTTATTCTTAGTGTATGCTGGAGCTGGCTCACATGAGCTTGTGACAGCCAATTGTGCTCATCTTTAAAAATATTTTTCAATTAAAAAAATGTTCTGCAATGTCACATTGGTAGCTTGAAATTAGCTACGTGAAAGTATTTGCACCATAAAAGTTGACAGACGTTACAATCAGGGTTTGTTTACCCTTTTTTTCAGAGCCAGTTTTTAACCACTTAGAAGCATGCCACTGTTAATTATTGTGGTCGTTTGCAAACATAATCCTAATTCTCTATGTCTTACAGTAGCCATCATTGGCAATGTGACACTGAAGCTCCTCCCTTTGAAAAGCAGACTAATTTCCCCACCCATTGAATCTGGGTTGGTCTTATAGTTTGCATTGCTTATAGAAACTGGTGGAACCAATCTTATGTGCCTTTTCCTAGCCTAGGTCTCAGGAGGTGTTTCTTCTGTGCTCTCTCAGAACCCTGATACCACCACAAGAACAAGCCCATGCTACCCTGCTGAAAGATGAGAGTCCATGTGGCCATCCTAAACCAGTCAGTTTCCAGGCAACCCATAGCTGACCACAGAACATATGAATAAACACAGGCAAGACCATAAGAACCACTCAACTGGGCCCAGCACAAATTATCAGCCCACAGTATTTGGGGCCAAATAAATGGTTGTCATTTTAAGTCACTAAGTGTTGGGATGGTGTGATATGCAGCCAAAGCTAACTGATCGACTAATCTACTCATAATTCCCAGTAAGTTTTAAACAAACAAATAACAGTGGTATTTCCAGGATTAAAATATGGGCCAGTATCTGTTTGGGGAAACCCTACTTCGCTGAAAGACTTACTGTGAAAATACTTTATCAAGTTTTCCTAGTCATTACCTTCAGAAAGTAGATGGGTGTATTTGGATATTAGTGTCATTGATGTAAAATATAAAAAAACCTGGAGAATCTGGGACTATCTAGACAATGTTTACAGATGGTGGACCACTTCATTCTCCTCTTAAATAAGTATTGCTTCAGCCACAGGAGCTGCTTTTGTTTCTTGAACAAGGCAAATCCTTTTCTCTCTTGAGGCCTTTATCCTTGGTTCCTTTTGCCTGGAATGCTCTGTCTCAAATTCGCAAGACCTGCCCCTTCTTATCCATAAAGGTTGAACTCAAAGCATTCCCAACCCAATATCTGTATCACAAGTAGGCAGGCAGCTGCTCTCCTACAAGCTGCACTTTCATAATGCTGTCCAGTAGAAGTATAATGTAAGGTACATCTTTAATTTTAAATACTCCAGTAGTCATATTTTGAAACACAAAAGAGGTAAAAGTAATTTTAATTAATCTGTTTCATTTTATCTAAAATGTTTACCACTTTAACATATAACCAATGTAAAAATATTAGTAATACAAGTGATCAAAAGTAACCTGTATAGTATTATCCATACCAGCTTTATTTGTAATAGCCAAAAACTAGAAACAACCAAACTATCCCTCAATGAGTGAGTGGTTAAACAAAGTAGGGTACGTGCATACCGTGAAATACTACTCACCAATAAAAAAGAATGAACTATTGATACATGGAACAACGTGGATGGAGTACTAGGGCCTCGTGCTGAGAGGGAAACAGGACCATCCAAGATGGTCATATAATCTATGATTTCATTTAAATAACAGTCTCAATATTATATATTTGTGGAGACAGAAAACAGATTACAGGTTGCCAGGGCTTAGCGATGGTGGGGGTAGTGAGGGAACATGTAACTTTAAAAGGATGGCACATCTTTGTGGGGATAGAACAGTTCTATACACTGATTGTGCTGGTGGTTACAGGAATCACTACATGTGATAAAATGGCATAGACATATATACATGCATTGTACCAATGCCAAAATCCTGGTGTTGATATGGTACCCTAACTATGTAAGATATACATATGGGGGGTACAATTCAAGTAAAGTGTACATTTGTGTGTGTACTTTTTAAAACATTATTACAAATTCACAGAAAGTTGTGAAGATAGTATGGAGAGGTTTGTGGACTCTTCATCTCTGTAATATTTTATTTCTTTCCTTTACAATAATAATAATAGATAACAATTATGGAATGCTCATTGCATGCCAGGCAGTGTTTTATGTGCTTAACAAGTATTAACTCATTAAATGTTCACAACATTTGACATAGATATTAATTAGCTGCACTTTATTGAAAAGCTGAGGCATAAAGAGATTAAGTAATTTGCCCCAGTAAGTAGAAGAACAAAGGTTTGAACCCAGAAGACTGACTCTAGACTCCACTGTGCTTGGTTTTTCTTCTCCCTTCTACTCTATAAGGTCTCAATCACCACTGCCTTGCCTATAGTGCTTGGTATACAGCAAGTAGGTAATTAATATTTTTGTAGGAGTGATAAAAACATACAAGGAAAAAATCAGAGTACTGGGTCCTCTCTCTCCCACTCTGCCCCTGAAAAGCTGTGTGTTTATCTGGGTTCCTTAGAAGCATCTGGGATGCATTCCTGTCACATGCTGCTGATCTCACCCTGTGTGCTGTCTGCTTGTTAGAAGCCAGTCTGCTTGAACCATGAATTGTCTCTATCAAGGGAAATATTTTGTCTCAGTGACTATTCATTCAACAAATATTATTGCTCATCTACTATGTGCCAGGCACAGATAAGATCAAAATGAAATTAAGGGGCTTATGGCTTGCTAAGGAAGACCAACTTTGATTTCCAACAATGTTGGTAGGAAAGGAAAGTATCTAGGCTTTCTGAAAGCCAACTTGCTAGCATTTTAAAAGTTTTAAACATGATTGCTCTTATGGGATGAATTCTGTCCACCTCCCAAGTTCATATATTGAAATCCTAACCTCCAGTGCCTCCAAATGTGGCTGAACTGGGGAGTTAGGGACTTTAAAGAGATGATTAAATTAAAAGGAAGTCATTAGTTTGGCTCCTAATATAATATGGCCCTTGTCCTTATAAGAAAAGGAAACTTGGACACAGTCATATACAGGAGGAAGACATCATCTACAAGCCAGGGAGAGAAGTCTCAGAAGAAACCAACCCTCCCGACAACTTGATCTTGGACTTCCAGCCTCCAGAAGTGAGAACAAAATTTATCTTGCTTAAGCCACCCAATGTGTGTTACTTTGTTTTGGCAGCCTTAGCAAACTAATACATATGCCTTCCCTCCATTATTTCCACATCTGACAATCTATGCCACAGACGTGCTCGTATTTATGCAGAATGATACATCTAGCAGAGTTCTCACAGGGACGATGTTTTTAAGAGCCCCAGAACTTAAATGTTAATCAATAAAATAATCAATAGATGAATTATAGTACACTCCATTTTATAAAATGCTATGGAGACTTTAAAAAGTAAGTGATATGTGTGCTGATATGGAAAGATAGCCAAGGTTTTTTTTTTATTTTTTTTTTAACAGAACACCCCAAATAGGCTAAATGACTCAAAAAAAAAAAAAAAAAAAAAAAAAAAAAAAAAAAAAAAAAGCAAGTCCCACACAATGTACTTAGAGTGGTCTTATATTTGTGTATAAAAAATCAGGATGTGTGCTGGGATAACACAAACAAATAGAAAATGGTCTGGATTTGAAACTTTGCCATAGGAACAAAGTAGTTCCCTTTTAGCTTTTATTTTGTATGCTTCTTTTTGTTTGAACCATCCACAACTGTGAGCTGGGATAAGGGGTTTGGATTTGTGTGTAATGACAATGAGAAGTCATAGAAAAAGTTTAGGAGAGAGAGCATAATACAGACATACATTTTAGAAACATTGGTCTGCCTACAGGGTGGAGAACTGCTTGGATGGGTAAGTCTAGTGGAAGGGAAACTGAGCTAGATAACTTTGTGATAGCCTAAGAGAGAAATGATGGTGGCATGGACAGGGTAGACAGAATGTGTTCATGCATGTCTGTAATTTCAAATAATCTTTTCTGTAGCCCAGTAGACAAGGAACTGTGGGAGCACGTAAGAAGAAAGGTATTCTGGGGTCTAAAGTGGCCTCCCTAAGGAAGTTCCATTTTATCTGAGACCAGAAAAGAGACTTTGGGTGAGGGCCAAGATGAGAAGGTGGAGACAGGCAGGGGAGGGAGAATTGGGAGGGGATGAGGGGCTTTAAGGTAATGGGGGTGACTAAGGATGGTAAGGCTTAATGAAAGGGAGGAGGAATTTATGCAGTTAGAGAGGTACCAAGAGGTGGTCCCCAGGAGCCTTGTAAGCGCTGACAAAGAGTTTGGTTTTTTTTTAAGGTCAGTGAGAAGTCATAGAAAAGGTCTAAGAGAGAGAGAGAATGATACAGACTTATATTTTTCAAAAGATTTGTCTGCCTACAGTGTGGAAAACTGCTTGGCAGGGGCAAATTTAGTTGAAGGGAAACTGAGCTAGATAATTTTATAGTAGCCTAAGAGAGAAGTGATGCGACATGGACAGAGCAGTGACAATGGGCGTGGTAGACATCTCCCTGCAAGATGTCAGCGTCCTAATCCCTGAAATCTGTAAGGGGAATTAAGGTTGCAGGTGGAACTGCTGTTGCTAATAAGATGACTTTAAAATAGGGAGATTATCCAGGCTGGTCCAATATAATACAAGGGTCCTTAAAAGTAGAAGAGAAAGACAAAATAAGAGAGTCAGAGGAAAATGGGAAAGATGGGCTGGGCACGTTGGCTCACGCCTGTAATCCCAGCACTTTGGGAGGCTGAGGCAGGCAGATCACCTGAGGTCAGGAGTTTGAGAACAGCCTGGCCAACATGGCAAAACCCCATCTCTACTAAAAATATAAAAATTAGCTGGGCATCATGGTTGCATGCCCGTAATCCCAGCCACTCGGGCAGCTGAGGCCAGAGAATCGCTCAAACCTGGGAGGCAGAGGTTGCAGTGAGCCAAGAACAGGAAGATCACCAAGATCACACTACAGCACTCCAGCTTGGAGGGCAGCACATGACCCTGTCAAAAAAAAAAAAAAAGAAAGAGAAGAAAAGAAACAGAAAAAGAAAAAGAAATTGGGAAAGCTGAGAGAGAGAGAGATGCAGTATCAGCCAGAGAGAGATGAAGTATCAGCCAAGGAATACAAGTGACTTCTAGAAGCTGGAGGAGACAAGGAAATATATCCTCCTCTAGAGACTCCAGAAAGGGACATACCCCTGCCAATGCCTTGATTTTTACCCGGTGAGACCCATGTTATACTTCTGACCTCCAGAACTGTAAGAAAATACACTGCATTATCTAAGCTGCTAAGTTTGTGGGAATTTGTCACAGCAACTTTAGGAAACTAATACAGTGGGAATTCAGAGAGCGGTATAGATGTAGTGGACATCTGGGGAGCAGAATGGATAGGAATTGATGATGATTGAATGTGCAGGATGATGCAGAAGAGAAAGGCAAAGTGAACTCTCAGAACTGGCTTCCGCAATTTAATGCAATGGGGTGCTATCTATATAAGGATTGAGATATGTAGGAAAGAAACAGGTAGAGCAAGTAGGAGATCATGAGTTAAGTTTTGGAGATGCTGAGTGTCAAAAATGAGAATAATCCAAGAGGAGCTTTGGAAGCATAGACATGGAGCTTAAGAGAGAAGTTTGGGCTCTGTCTCCATATTTGGAATCTTTGGCATAAAGGAGAAGTAAACTTACAGTAAAGAATAAAACCATGGTGAAGTAGTGGCTTTTGATTGTTATATTTAACACATTTTCCATGCAGTTTTTCTGAGTACTTACTACGTTGATGTTACTCTAAAACCCATGATTTTCTCTTTGCTATTATCTCAATATTATGTTTTCATTCTGACAATGTGAAAATGATTCAAATTTAAATATGTTTGCCTTAAAGTGTGCCTTTCGTCAATACTGGATGTTGGATATTGCAGAAAGTTGAGAGGGATGAGTTGAAGCCAGGGTGAGGAGTTGAAGCCGGGATGAGGGGTTGAGTTAGAGGAGAAAGGTCTGATGATGTTGAGGGTCTAGGAAGTGTGCAGTTCAGATGAATGTATATGCTAAATCCAACTGTGGGCACAGATTTCAGAATCAGGGCAGAATCAGAAAGCTCAGATAAGAAGAAACCAGCAGACAGGTAAGATCCAAATATCATGATCAGAGGGAAGGGTCTAAGACATTCACAGAAGTAGAGAAGGACAAATAAGAAACAAAGATTCAGGTATGAAGTCAGGATTTACATCCCAATGGTAGAAATTAGAAGCCAGAATCAGATCCACAAAAGAAGAAAAGGGGCTACAGCTGTTTCTACACCTGTCGAGAAGGCAAGTGTGTTTGAATTATGACCCAGGTCAAAAAAACAGGCCCAGGTCACAAAGCAACTGGAAAATGAGCATCTGTGCAATAGAAATGGGGATCAGGTACAAGGATAATCATTGTATTCACCCAACAGGCTTTGATACAGTTTCTTCTGGAGTGGGAAGCACCCAGGGAAACACAGTGACTGTCCGATGGGTCCTGTTAGGAAACACTGTATTAGATGAAACCAAGGAAAGGAAACTATGTCATTTATAACAACTTTGACACATAACGATTTTTTTTTAGAAAACAACTTTATTTTTAGATTATATGATGAACCCATCCCAAGATTTTTATATTTTCCTATGCATCTCAAATATGTAATCCATGTTGTATTTTCCCTAAAATCAGCATAGCTAAAAGCCTGGAGAATCTTTTGTTCTTGATTCTGAGGCTATAATAAATGTATATCTGAGCAATGACATCTCAGAAAGGGGATGGTGTGGTTGGTGCCATCCCCTCTGTAATGTGATTTCTGAAAGAGCCACCTTTCTCCCATAAGTGACAGGCCAGTCATTAAATCTAAATTACATGAACACAGGTAGGTATTTCTAAAGCACTTAAATTTCCATTATTACATGTACCAAGTTCTGGAAAATAAATCTGAGGCTAAGAAAAGAAAAATCTCTCTTCATGAGGGAGTCAGTAAGAAAAGACTCACTCTTAAGAGGTATGTTAAAGTCACCATTTTAAAATTCTGTGGTCTTATTCTTTCTACTATGTCTCTAGCTGGCTGAATGACTGGAAACCTTAATAGTTCAGTAATTATATTAACTCTTTATTAGATCGACACAGTTTGACATATTTCTTTCTTAATCCCAAATGTTATATTACAATTTGAGATTTTGAGGGGGGATATGAACAAAAGGATTTTCTAATAAGTGAACTCCTGCTCTGTCTGCCCCACCCCACCCTGTGCGTACCCCACCCCATCTTCAGTATGGCTCCTGCCTGCCAACTACTTCCTCCCATGCAATCAAAGCTCCTGGGGCATATCCATGTCATTGTCTTTTATTACTATTATTATGAAATATACATAACAAAAAATTTACCATTTTAACCAATTTTTATTGTACTGTTCAGTGGCATTAAATACATTCACACTTTTGTGTGACCATCACCACCATCCATGTCATTAACCTTAAAATGTTGCCATGGATGGGACACAGGACTGAGCCACGAGTCATTGTTTTGAAAAGGTTGAAGAATGCTGGAATCTTCTCAATTTGTAACAGGGGTCAAGTAGCTGCTTCTCTACCTCTGCGTGTCCACCTGATGTGATGAGAAATGGCACTTCAGCCACTGATTGGACCTGGTTTGTAGTAGAGTTCCTACTCCATTCCCTAAAATCCTAATTTGGATTGTATTTGCTAGGAACCAGACACAGATCTAAGCCACTGTTCATATCTTAGTTCACTGAATGTTCACAACAACCCACTGAGGGGGAGAATATTATTATTCCCATTTATCATAGGGTACTGAGGCAAAAGGAGGCAAAGCAGGTTGCTCAAGAATGCAGAACTGATAAATGTAGCAGGACTCAGATTCAGATCCAGGAAGTCTGGGTCCCTGCTTTCAACCACAACCCCAAATTAATGGGAAAATGGGCTGCCTGAGGAGGCAATAGGATTGTTTGATAAAATTCTTTTGTCATTACCGTTTGGATAATTTCATAAAGAAAGTAATTTCACAGAATGCCCATCTTGCTTTCTTGAACACCTCAAGCTTTATGCCCAAGAGAAAAATAAGGCAACAAAAATATTTTTAAAATAGTTATAAAGGAATACATGCAAGAAGCAGGGGTCTCCATATGGCTAATGGAGACTTTGGCCTCTTTTAATGGGTGGTGGCTTCTTGTGGCTATTCCCTAGTCCCTAGGCATTGCTGGTGAATCCTGGGTAGTGGGGACCATAAGCCCCACAAGTATGCTACATGCCAGTCAGAGTCCTGGCGGGAAGCAGAAGGTGCCCTCCAGAAGGGTTTACCTGGCACATGTAAGCAAGGTTCTGAGAACCAATAAAAAATGTAGGCATACCCACAAACTAAAAACTGTAGGAAGATGTCACATCTAGCCCTACAGGGACTAAAAACTGGAGGGAAAACTGGAGGGAAAAGGGAATGCCAACAGAAGCTTGTACGTATTGGGGAATTTTGGCAAGAAAACCAGAGAAATAAGTTTGGCAAGAAAACCAGGGAATTTTGCGAAGAAAACCAGGTGAATAAATACCCAACCTCTTTCTCCACCTGCACATTGCCTCTAATTGGTCAAATCCCCCTAGAAGCCAAAGACAAGGAAGCTCTAGTGACGCAGTCATATAAATCAACTTAAAGGCACAGAGAAGAGCAGAGACTGAATCTGGGGCTGGGGAGAGAGTTGTAGTGTATCAACTCAGAAGAACCAGCAAAGTCCCCTTTGCAACCAGATATTATGAGCAGTATTAACCACTCCCTTGTATATCATGGAAGCAACATTCAGATCATCCAGTCCCTTGTAGGGCTTCCTTCTAATACCTTCTCATTGAGTTATCCAAACAATTACAGGAGCTATTCATATCTGGAGTTAACTCCATGTAGAATGGATGGCTCTCCATCTGAGAGAGGCTGCCAGGGCCACACAGCATGCTGCACCATGGGGGCTGGACTAGTATTCAAGTCAGCAGAGCATGGACCAGTTTGTCCTCAAAATGTGGACTGCCGGGTTTTGAATTCCATTTCAGTTTCTTCCTTCTTGAGTGAACTTGGGCACATTTTTTTTTAACTCCTATAGGCCTCAGTTTCCTTGTCTGTGTAGCAGAAATAATGATAGTCCTTACAATATAAATTACTGTGAACAGAATATGTGAATTGGTACATATAGAGCAGTGTCTGACACACAGTTTGTCCTAGATGAATATTATTTAAGTAGCATCTTCTGGTCCCTAATGAGGTGCTGTGCCATCACCCCAACCTGCACAACTCGAATAGTACCAGGTGCTGCTGCATTTGCCTGCTATTTCTTCTTTGACTCCCTGCTCCCTATGCCTGTTCATAGAGACCTGAGTTGGGAGATGCCTGCATGTTGGAGCTTTTAGACTAGGCATATGCTTAAGGCAGGGCAACCCACTAAGTTAGGGACAGAGCTGGGCTGTCCCTGAGAACAGGTTGAGGGCTGAGATAACCACGAAGATGTCAGAGCAGAAATGGGGTATTGGAGTCTGGGGATCTGGATTTCCTTCAGTCTCTTCTATGACTTCTAAGACTTATCTTTCATAGAAGAACATAGGGTGACTGAAACCATCCATCAAAGCAGTGTTTGCTGTGAGTTTTGCAGTAAACTTTCAGAAACAAGGACTTTGTGATCTGTTTACTATCCTCCTCTAGGAACTAAACTAATACCAGCATAATGAAGACCTTGAAATGTCCCACAAAGGGACCTTATGTAATTCATTGTTTCCCAAACTTATTTAGCTAAGGAACCAACTTGGTTAATGCTGAATCAAACTGCCAGGTGAATGTTCACATACTGAAACAAATAATAAAGTGTTTAATAATGCAGCAAAGAAATGAAGAAATACTTCAAATTAATTCTTGAATTGCCTACTTTTAAACCTATGTAACTTTCTGTACTGAAAGATACCTAAGCAGCTGTTAGGAAGTAGGTCTGCTAGGCACTGAGGAGTGGAAGGAGGTATGCTGTGCCCTTGGTTTACATGGGTGCTGAGCAGCAGGGATCTTTTCTTCTATAGGAGAGGCTGCTCAGCTTCACCTGCTCAGTGACACAGTTTGTAATTTCTCAGAAAGGGCCTTTCTGGAGAGACGTGACAGGACCCAAGAAACCTCACCATCCACACCAACTGGGTTCCCTAAGAAAGGTAGGATGGTGTAACTGGCAGAGAAGGTAAATACAGGGCAGCCATACATTGCTCTCACAAGTGATTAAAAGCTTGTGTTTTGAGATTCTAAATCTCCAGTTTTACAAGTTTCTAACCTGGACTCTGAGCATCTGTTTCCTCTTCTGTGAAAGGGCGATGATAATAACACCTCCTCTGCAGAAAAGAGTCTAGCAGGCTTCAGGATGCATATCCTAGAAAAAAGTCTATTTGCCAGGTTGGCCCTTGGTTGGCATCTGGGAACTTGGATTTTAGCAAGTTCCTCACCATTTCCTGATAAAGAATGGCTTGCTGTGCCTAAACTGTTTACGCAAAAAAAAAAAAAAAAAGAGGTTTATGTTCAACCCCTGTTTTCCTCCTGGAATTTAAATATGGACTAAGCAAGGGGTGCCTATGTGACCAGTACGAAATAAAATCCTCAGGCCCTTCATCTCTGATGGGCTTCCCCAGTAGATGGCTTTTTACGTGTGTTGTTACAATCAGTCCTGGGGGAATTAACCACAACCCGTGTGAGTTCACCAGAAGACCTCTGAAAGCCTGCACCTGGTATCCTCTGGACTTGGCCCCATGCACCTTTTCCCACTGCTAATTTTTTTTTGTATCCTTTCACTGTAATAAATCACAGCCACGAGTATGACTGTATGCAGAGTCTATGAGTTCTCCTCATGAATCATCAAGCCTGGGGGCGGTCTTGGGGGCCCCTGACAGAGGGCTACCATGAATGTGGGATAAGACGCATTGAACTTTTAGTGCCCTAGTAGGTAGAGACTGAGCATGAGCACATCAGAGAGAAGAAATAATCTGCCAAGCAGGTCTTCACTTCCCTACTAGGGGTCCCTCTGTCCCATGGTGCTAAAAGGCACTAGGACCCTGTCTCTGTCTTTCACCTGAGTGTGGGCCTCCTCCTTGCTAACAGAGTAGTAGCCACTGCTGATAGAATGTCACAATACATCTTGGAGATTTTGTCTCTGCACCTGTGAACTTCCCAGGAATATTGCTTCAGGATTTAGAGCTGTTTTGTGTTTTCCTTTTAAGTTGTTCCTTTGTAACTCTTTAACTCAAACTTACTGGAGAGGTAGAACTGCATGTTTGACCATTGAAATCATAGTTGTGTTGTATCACACGATGCAGTGTAGGTAGATTAATTCGGCCGTGGATTTCCTCTCCACAACTCTGTTGTTTAAAAACAGAAACAGTATTATTTCATTGATATTTTCTTTTCAACGCTCTCATTGAGTGGCATAGCAACCACGGGGAAATTCACAATGAGAAAGGGAATAATAAGACATTTCTATTCTGCCTCTAAAAATATTTGACCTAGCATTTTCAGTGCTTGTTCAGGTATGAATACAGGCCAAGAAACTCTTCTCAAATGATTTTTCTGAAATAATTTCTATCTTGCTTTTTAAAAAAACGGTCATAGCTAAAATTTCTTAAACTGTCAAGCAGACTCAGCCAACAAATGGCCAAATTATATTTTCAAATGTATTTTATGCTCACTAAATAATTCAGAGAGATGGTATATAGAGCTAATTATTGGTGTAATTTCCTGCCACTGAAAACATTCCAGGCCTTCAACCAGATAGTAATATCACAATCAAAACTCCTTTGAGTTAGCACTCAATTGTGTAGCAGCTAATATAGTTACCCAGATTGGATGTTGTTACTTGAAACTTTGAAGCAGCTAAAATAGAAACCTAAAAATGGCAAGCATCTGAAGATGCAAGGTAGAGGATGATAATCAGGGTTTTTGTTATGTTAGCTCTTTCTGTGTAGCAGTCTACTCCAAAACATAATGGTTTAAAGCCAAAAAAAAAAGACATTTATTTGTGTCCTGATTCTGTAAGTGATAATTTTAAGTTCAGTTCAACTGTGAAGTTCTTCTGCTGGTTTTGACTAGGTCACTCACGTGGATAGCTGCTGGTCAGCTGGGCAGCTCTGCTTCTCAGGGTCGACTAGTTGCTGGCTGGGGAGACAGGAAACTGGGATACATGGCCCCTCAACTTCCAGCAGGATAGGCTGGCTTCGTTTTCTTGCTGACTGCTGTTTCTAAGGACAGCAAGAGGGCAGGCAAGCCCCAGTGTGCAGGCACAGTGCGTATTGGTGTCATATTTTCTCTTGTCTCATTGGTCACAGCAAATTATATATCCAAGTCCAGGGTCAGTGTGGGAGAGGACTCCTTGAAGGCATGGATACCAGGAAGAATGAAACATTGTGGGCCATCTCAGCAGCAGTCTATGACAGCAGGGTTCCTTTACTTCTTGACACTTTGGTTTGGGTGTGCCCAAGCATTTAAGGTCAGCTGACTTGTATTTATTGACCTACTTGTACTAAAGTACTTATAGAATTGTTTTAAATTATAATTATATTTTCCAGGAAAGATAATATATCAAGGTAGTTGAAGTCCTTATAATCTTTCATCCGTTTTCATTACAGCCCTTCCAAATTAGTCTGAAGGAACAACCAGAATGATGGGTTTTGACGGAGTCCAGGGAGTGAAGGCTGTGAGTGATCTGAGCATTGCTGAGAGAATATTTATGTAGGTAGAGGATGGAAAAGGAACTTGAGAAAACTGGAAGGCATGGGAAGACCCTGCTTACCGCACAGGGACAAGTATTTAAAAGAAGTAACAGTTTTAACAGAGGATGAAGGGAGGTAGAGGAGAGTGAGAGAACATGGAGCTCCAACCCCATGTGCTATTTACTGAATAAATGTGCTGTTCAGGGTGATTTTAGTCCATCAACGAATATTTTGTGAGCCCTACTATAGGCCAGGCAAACAGTAATGAAAAAGCAGGAAGCATCCTTTCCCTCATGTATCTTACATTCTAGTAGTTAAAACAGACACTGAGCACACCATTATATGTAATTAATTAATCACAAGTGGGTAAATGCTGTGAAGAATATATACATAGAAGTGTAGGAATATAGGCTGGGCACAGTGGCTCACACCTGTAATCCCAGCCCTTTGGGAGGCCAAGGTGGGCGGATCACGAGGTAAGGAGATCGAGACCATCCTGGCTAACACGGTGAAACCCCGTCTCTACTAAAAATACAGAAAAATTAGCTTGGGCATGGTGGTGGGCACCTGTAGTCCCAGCTACTTGGGAGGCTGAGGCAGGAGAATAGCGTGAACCCAGGAGGCAGAGCTTGCGGTGAGCCGAGATTGCACCACTGCACTCCAGCCTGGGCGACAGAGCGAGACTCTGTCTCAAAAAAAAAAATAAATAAATAAAGAAGTGTAGGAATATATAACCCACCTATTCCAGTCCAAGGGCTGAGATAAATCTTCCTCAACAAATCAACACGTAGGCCAAAACATCATCTTTTACAATGCCCATGCGGTGTTGTAAGGATTCTCAAAATGATGATTTTTCTATTCACAGATGAGTAGATGCAGAGAGGAAAAAGCAATTATCTGGGATCACAGTGAATAGGTGACCTACCTGGGATGCAAACCCAGGTTACCTTATGTGTTTTCAACACCATAAAGCACACTTTGCCTATTTTACATATTTTCTAGAGGTATTCTGGTCACTGGCTATGTTTCACCCAGGTAAACTATGTTGTTTCAAACAGGTAAAGTACACTGTAAAAAATTGTAAATATAATATACAGTGAAAAGTGAGTCTTCCTCCCTGCCTTCTTCCCCTGGTTCCCTTCTCTGCAGGTAATATCAGTCAACTTTCTTGTATATTTGTCCAGAAGTGTATAATTAATACTTGAAGTAATTACTTTGTGACAGATGGTTTTCTAAGCGCTTTGTAAATATTTACTTGTTTGATCCTTTATGTGGTGACTATCATTATCAACCCATTTTTCATGTATGTATATATTTTATTCCCCACAAATGTTTTGGATTTTAAGTACATACCAAACTTTGAAATGTTTCTCCCTGTGTACTGGTCCGCTTTAATAATGCTATATAACAAACAAGGCCAAAATCTCAGTGGCTTCATTACATACTTTATTTCTCATTTGCGAGTCAGCCGTGGCCCAACAATATCTCAGTTGAGCTTGCCTGGTCTTGGCTTCAGACTGGAGGTTGGCCTTGTGTCTGCCCTCATGCATCTCTCCTTCCAAGACCTAGGCTGAAGAAGTGTCATCTACCTGAGAGAGAGATCTTTGTGGCAAGTGACAGGAGCACAAGGAAAAAGTGGAAACATACAATGCCTCCAAAAACTTCTGCCCTGAACCTGCTGTCTCTTCCCTCCATAGTCAAAGCAGGTCATGTGGCCAAATCAAAGTCAGTGGGGCAGGGAACTCTAATCCACATGGCAAGTTTAAGGAGGGAACAAAAAAAATTGAATAAAATTATCTAATTTACACACCCTGAAAATTCAACTTTTATCTTTTGCAGCTGGGATCTAGAGGAATAACTGAAAAGATGTTGCCCTGAATGAATTAACAATAGCTTTCTCATGGTCTTCTACTGGCAAGATATAAACAGCTGCCTCTTTTCTATTTATATTTCCCAGGTTTTGGCATCATGTTTGGGAAGAAAAAGAAAAAGATTGAAATATCTGGCCCATCCAACTTTGAACACAGGGTTCATACTGGGTTTGATCCACAAGAGCAGAAGTTTACCGGCCTTCCCCAGCAGTGGCACAGCCTGTTAGCAGATACGGCCAACAGGCCAAAGCCTATGGTGGACCCTTCATGCATCACACCCATCCAGCTGGCTCCTATGAAGGTATGGTGAGGGCTCCATCTTTGGCTGGGCTTAAGAATCATGCCCTTATTTGATGCACTGCATCAGCTTTATAAGCAAGCTATAAAATGCCAAACCACATATTTTTTAACATTCACAGATTATTCACAATCATTCTTTCATGATTATAATTTTCACCATTTCTTATAAATTACAGCACATGAAAAGGAACTTCGGCTTTAGATGTGATTTTTTAAAAAATCAGACACATAAAATATGATCACAAAATAGGACATTTTTATTTTGACTTTAAATGGTGTTTCTGTTAGACTTTATACTGAAGCATATTATCCATCCACTCTGGTTAATATTGGCAATAGCTTCTGACCAACATTAGACTACCTTTTGTTGTTTTCCATTTGCTCTCAAAATATTTAAACTTTTCTTTCATATAAAATTTACTACCAATAGATTTTAATAATAATATTTATAAATATATATACATATGCATATATAGGCATATACATATATATGTTTATATAATCAAATAAATATGTGTGTATATATATATACAAACATATATGCACATATTTATTTGTCTTTATATCTTTCAAATTTGTCTTTATAGCCTAAGAGAGAGCTATTTCAAATAAAGGCAAGTAATTTGAGTCCTAGAATAAGATATAATTTATCTTAAATATGTAGCTAGGAAATTTTTGGCAATAAATGCTCATAAAAGTAATTACACATAAGCAGAAAGCAGACCCAAAAAAATTTCAGTTATGCCAATTACTACAAAGAAAATCCAGGGATTGCAGTTTTCTTCTGCACTTCAGAATGATAAGAATTCTATAGACTATCAGGCAATTGCCCAAAAGTTCTCTACGGGAGTTAAACATCATTGAAATTTATAATCATATTATCCAGTGGATCATTCCAGAGTTTCATAATCTATACAAAGCTTGAAGTTCAGATTCTTTCCTTGCTCATTATATTAGTAGACATCTGTGTTTTTTGAATATGTTATTCTGCATTAACATGAATACTGCATAAACTGTGTTTAAATAATATGCAGAACAAAACTGAATATATTTTTAAAGGGATGCAAAGAAAGAGAACAGCTGATACATTATGGGAAATGCTTATGAAATATCACGTGACCTGACTAAATTAGAACTGTGATTCCATTGTTCATGCACAGTGCTGGTCATTCTATTCTGGTATTGAACATATGAGTCTGTTCTGCCCAAAGATCAATACAGAGTCTTATAATTCTGCATTTTGTGAGTTTGATTTTCTGGTAGAATTTCAAAACTTTTCAAACCAACTAAAATGTTAAGTATACACACACACAAAAAATGGATATTTGAGAAGACAAAGCTTTGGGACAAAAGGAGGCTGTCATTTTAAACAGATATCAATTGATATTTATTAGAAACTGACTAACCAACTCTACTAGTTTGCATGTGGCAATATCCTACCATTGAACATAATTTTCTCCCTAAGAGAAGTCAAGCACTTCACTAATGATCATATAATAAGGTGGACCATATCTTTAAAAAGTTGGGATTAGAAAAAGTCTGCCTGTTTAGTTTCATTGTTTTTCTTATATCCCAAGTTTTTACAAAACCCAGAAAATGGAATGAGCAGTGTGCCCTGAAAAGTCTTCTATTATTTATCACCATGGTGAAGGAAAAATTCTCACATGAAACTAAGACTTATTTTCTTACCCTGGTGTATCATTATCATTATCACTGGATAAGAAACATTCTAGATGGAAGCAGAGTCTTAAAGAAACATTCTAGCTGAAGACCCAGGACATGTGCCATCTTGTCAGAGTGTATGCATTATTTGCTTAGGACAAAGTATCATTTACTTCACCATGGTTTTTTACTCGTCCAGATCCTAGCAGGTCCTGTTTGGGAGCAAAGAAAGAGGCTCTCATCTTAGTGGTAACCCATCATGTTCAGTGGATGTGGGACTTAGCAGAACCTTCTACTTCATTTCTTCCATCTCCTAGGTGGGCTGGCTCGTTATCCTTTCCTCTCTGACAATCAGTCCCACTGAGAGTTGGAGCAAGATTTCCTCACTTCTAAGCTGCCAAACCTGTGCTTCTCTTACTCACTAGTATGGGCTTTCCAGCCCTTGTGCCAAACGCATGAGCATTCAGTCCATATGAAATGAAAAGGCTAAAATATTAGTGATAGACACTTAAATGTTAACTGGGTGATGACTGGAAGATACATCTCAAGTATAGAGCAGGTCCTGGATTTCTGCAAATGAGACTTCAGGCACAATTGTGCCCCTGAAGGAAAAAATAAAATAAAAACAGACAAGGAGTGACAGAAACAAGATCCAGCTAGGTTGGATCTCACCCATAAAGAGTAAAGTTAATCAAATCCATTTAACTGAAGAACACCCAAAAAATCTGGTACCTCATACTAACACTAAACTCCCATAAAGCAAATCCTGTCTTTCTCCAAATATGAGTGTAAATATGTCTCCACATATGAGTGCAGTTAACACCAATGGCAGACAGTAGACAATATTGGTGGTCAAACAGAATCCTGTGACTACCAGACTCTTACAATAAGTAAAAATTAAAAGGTTTAAGGGGCCAAACTGTGTCATATAGTTTGTATGATCCCATTTTTTGGAAATGGCTTCTCTGGAAAAATCTTACAAGTCACCTAAGAATGACATATTATAAAGTACAGAGAATATATCTCAGAAGTCAAAAGTCCTTGAAATAAGAAGTAATGAATAAATGGACAGAAAAGACTGAATATAGCCATGCATGTTTAAAGCCATTTTGGCAAAATTATTTACGTTAAATAGAACCAACCATTCTAGTTGGTCAAAGTGTCCTTTAAATTGAGAAAGGAAAATGAGAAAAGAGATCATGACATAAAAACAGTCAGTGGAGGAAGTTTGTCGCCCCTGATGTTGTGGAAAATGCCAGTTCTTCAGTACTTGTCAGCAAGCTTTGCCAAGCTAGTTCTGAGTGAAAATCCGCCATTGCCACCAGCACTCTTCCTTGATTATTTAGGATTTCAGCTGTTCCTGTTTAGAACCTCATGCTTACCCATTGTCATGCTTACCCAGGACACACCTCTCCTCTGTGTAGACTTATTTACGCCAGGGTTTCTCCAACCATACAGTAGATCAGAATCACCTGAAGAGTTTGATAAAACACAGATTGCTGGGCTCCATTCTTAGAATTTCTTATTCAGTAGAACTGGGATGGGGCCCAAGAATTTGCATTTCTAATAAATTTCCAGGTGGTACTGATGCTGCTAGTCTGAGGACCACACTTTGAGAACTTTGATTTAAGTAGTATAAAAGAATGTATCCACATAAGGTATCAATGTGAGTTTACACTGGCCGGGATTTCCAAACTGTCAGAAATTTAACCAGAAGCCACAAGTTAGCTTGTACTTGTGTCAAAAGTTTGTGTGCCCAAACTTTTGGGCTGGCCATGTAGGCCAGCCAAGATAACCTGAACACCCCAAGGGGAGGTTCCCTTTAAAACATTTGGCAAATATCATTGAGAAACTCCTTTTATATCTAATGTCATTTCATCCATGAGAACATCATAAGCACTATTACCAAAATCTGTGCTGAATTAGATGCATTATGTAAACGGCAGGTTGAATTGTCATATTTGCTTGTGATTGGCCAGTAGTTCTCAAACTTAGACTTTCATAAGAATTTCCCTGGGGGCTTGTTATAGCTCAGATTCCCAAGCCCCACCCTAGGGATTCTGATTCAGTAGGTCTGGAGTGAGCCTGATAACTTGCATTTCTAACAAGCTCTCAGATGCTGCTGGTGCTGCTGATGGATAGACATACTTTAAGAACTGCTGTTCTAGGTGGACTAAAGCCACAACATAATGATCACCCTTTCCCTTTGTTACAGCCTAGAAATCATTTGAAAATGCTAAAAAAAAAAAATACAGAGGATAATATTTAAAAGCTTTTGTAGCTTCTGCCTAAAATGAAAAAAAAGTGTATCTTAATATTTGCTTCACATTTCTTTTTAATTTTCAGGTAGAATTATATAAATAATATTAGATAGTTTTATTCGGCATATCTGAATTTTATGAAGTGATGTCATAATGTATATAATCTCTAACTTGCTTTTTTACTTAATAGTGTTTTGAGATTAACTCACACTGATTTGTAGAAAATGAATTTATTTAAAAATGACTCTAGCTTTTTTTTTTCAATTTATCCATTTCTCTACTAAGGGATATTGTCAAGTATTTGCTATTATAAATATTAATAATATTGTCAGGACGTCTGTGTTCATGTCTTCTTGGGCCCATGATGAAAATTTTCTTGCAGGGATTCTCAAAAGTGTGGTCTAAACCTGCGGGGATTCCTCAGACTCTTTTAGGGAGTCTACAAAATTAGAGTTTGCTTTTTTTACTCTCGTTTCCTGTGTATACAATGGAGAAGCTACATTACATGTGATAATGTCATTGATTGATGGATGCTTAATGGGTCGTGTGCTTTATAGTCTTATGTTTTAAATTTTCTTGGGTGTGCACATGCCTGTAATCCAGCACTCTGGGAAGCCAAAGCAAGAATTCTTGAGTTCCTGGGAACATAGCAAAACCTCATCTCCACTAAAAATAATAATAAAAAAATATTAGCCAGGCATGCTGGTGTGCACCTGTCATCCCGGCTACTCTGGAGGCTGAGGTGGGAAGATCGCTTGAGCCTAGGAGGTCAAAGCTACAGTGAGCCACGATTGAACCACTGCACTCCAGCCTGGGTAACAGAGCAAGAACCTGTCTCAAGTAAATAAATAAGTTTATCAGTTTTAATATCTAATGCAGTGAATATTAATAGATATAACATAAACTAAGATCTCTTTTAGGTCCTCAATAATTTTAAGAGGTTCCTGAGACAAAAATTTTGAGAACCACTATCTTGGAACTTATATTAAATGTGATTATCTGTGGCTTCTGCAACTTGCCTTTCACACACTACTGACTTTTTTGTTGTTTTAAATGAAAATAGAGACTTTCGTCTTTTCCATTTGGCCAGCAATCTTCTAATCTCTACAACCTTTTCAAAGATTATTGAATACAATATTCCATCCCTTTTCGTGTATACTATATAATTTCTCTAAACCAGCTCTTTTGAAGTTTTTTAAATTGTTAGATCCTTATTTACCGTCCCTTTTCTAATTCAGCCTTCAAAGCCTTCTTAACTATCTTCTTTTTATCTTTTAAAGATTGAAGAGTCACAGAGAAGACCAATGCAAAACTGGCTCTGACTTAGTTTTGTTTGTCTTTGTAGTCTTCGGTATTTTATAATCTTTCAAAGCTGAGGTTCTGTCTCTTCCTTTTTTATCGACTGCTGCTGACTACTGCTTTAAAAACCTCTCTATTCACAAAAACAGGTAAAATCAAGAGAGGTAAATCTTTAGGTCTGACCATCCCATTCTTGAAGACCACTGTTTTATTTTCTCTCCCATCGTAGTTTATGTTGAAAGCTCATCCAAAGTTGAGTCTCCTTTAATTACTCTGAAATTCTCTGCCTTTCTCTATTTTTGTGATTCTCAATTTTGCATTGTATTTAGAGCTATATCATTTTTCTTAGTTTTATTTCCATGGGATTCTCTCTTTCCTTGAATATTTTTAAAAATCTGCTTTCCCAAAATACAGGGCAACTATCTGACATTTTCTAGCATTATTTCCCTTTGACCTAAGGTAACAGTTTTCCCCAAGGTTCCTTCTCCATTACACATAACTGATGTGCTCTTCCTTGTTGGTCAGAATTAAGCCAGAAGGAGTTCTTTCTTTTAGTGCCTCCTTTACTTTCTGAGAGTTGTTGCCAAGCAATTTAAACTGTTTCCAGATGTTTGCCATGCTCCTAGCTGAGTGAAGCTCCCAGCAATTCTGACAGCTGGGGCTGCCCCCTCATGACTTTTCTGGCTCCCTTAACAGGTCTCTTCTTAAAGCTCATAGATTAGATTCCCCATTACTTTCCTATCCTCTTAAATCAGTGTTTTTTGTTTGTTTGTTTGTTTTGCCTCTCCCTTCTTTTAGACCTGTTTCTGCTAAAATATAATGTTGAGCTAGAAGCATCTCTTCTGCAACATGAAGTCCAATGCCTTCGTGTTCACTGAGCTGGGTCACCCCTTTTCATTTCTAAGTTCGCATCTGGGTGAACATCAGGGCACTTCTAAGAGGTAACAATGGAGCCAGGAGAAGACCCTGGAAAGAGATATATTCAAAGGAAGGAAGAAGAACTAGTCCTAAGACCCTGTAGCAGGAACAAGCTTGAGGAGTTTAAAGGAAAAACAGATCATCTGTTGGGTAGAGCAGAGCATGATGGGGAGTGGGGTGGGGGATACGGCCAGATGGACAAGTAGAGATTGGATGGCACGGGGGCACTTTTGGAAGCCACAGTCAGGAGTTTGCTATTTTGTGAAGCCTCTGTGCATGAAGGACACAGGTCTCAGATCAAGAAATTGTCCTAATACAAAATGAATTGATTTATTTAAAGGTCAGACCCAATGTATAGTGTACCAAATATATTGATCTAATATGTAATCTTGCAGGTGTTAGAGGTGTATTAGTCAAATGGTTGTGAAAAGTTGGGATGCAGGAAGTTCTTCCAACTTAATGATTATCAGAAGACATTTAATAAAAATTCAAACCTTCTTAAAGAAGAAAGAGTGTATATGTTATAAGGACAGTTAATTTCATTGCAAAGTAAAAGTAATTATAAAGTGAAACCCATTAGACAGATTACCTATGTTTTAAAACCTCTTGTCAAAAATGCCACTTCAGAAGAACTGCATTGAGTTCTTCAGAACCAAGGCCCTCAGCGGGAGGAGAGATTGCTGATCCTTTGTTAAAGTTGTTTATATTATTTTTATACTTGCAAAACCAGTGAGGACAAGGGACTTGGACACTCACATTTCTCTCGGTGCCTATTACTTCCTGGAATCCCTCCTTCCAGTGTCAGTGTGCCTTTTCAACCCTCCCACCGCCACAAAGACTGTGGAGTGGAAACATCACACTGGCCCCCATTTTCTCATTTGCCTAAATTCAGGAGATGTGGGCAAGGTAACTTTGTTTCCAAATAAAAGAAGAAATCCAAAACCAAAGCTAGATTTATTATATTTCTTCGTTTTTATGATCCCATCCAATCTGGAAACTTCAGCCAAGCAGTTTTTCATTGTATTAATGTGGTTATTTTTTGATGTGCACCATGCCAACACACCATCTTTCCCCGTAAATGTCTCTTTCTCACACCCCTTTAAAAGTAACAAACTATATCAACCACTAATAAGAAACATCTTTGTTTACATCAGTGTTTTGCAGTGTTTTACATAAGCCACTTTAAGATTTCCTTAAACTTTGAACAAAGTTAAGCTCACATGGCCTAGTTATTACTCTAAAAACAAAAGCTGATGTTTTCAGAGAAGACAGTATCACCCCAGGGAATTTACCCCTGCGGGTACCCACCACTTCTTCTGTTAACCACACACCTCCAGGCCTCTTGGCAGGGCCATCCTGGTACCCAGTGTGACAGCTCTGTAATCAGAAATGGGTGATGTCACACCTGTCACACCTGCAGCTCCCTGGAACCAGCGGAGAATAACTGGAGATTCATGGTCCATGATCCGGGCATTTGGAAGACAGCTCTTAGTGTCCCAACTAAAATTGGGTCACTGAGACCTCATAAATGAATGCTCTCAGTTACTCCCCATCAAAGAGTAACTGTAATCTCCTGCCAAGGATTATTAGAAAATAATCCTTCTAAATCAAAATAAAAAAGGCATGTGGCCCTCTGTGACTCCCACTCATGCTTAGAACTTGAAAGATTTAATCTCCTGCCACCCTCAAGACCAAGGTAAACACAAATTGAATGTACCATTTTAAAGCAATTGTCAGTTATAGGTTATATTGAAAAGTTATTTACCACCAATTGGTGGTTAGATCTATTCCTGAAAGCCTCTTCTCATGGTTCAAAATGCTGTTCCCAGCATTCCTGCAGTGGCTGTATTCCGCAACTGTAACTCCTGGGAGGAAGCAATAGAGAAGAACCCACACAGGGACCGCATATACTGAGGGTTCCTGTGAGTACCTCCACTTGAGTGTTTTACCCCAACTCTACTCCCAGAGCAGAAGCTGGTGTGAAGGCAATGCAGGTGTTAAATCTATAGTAATCTCTAGTTTTTGTTGAAATCTCTTAGGCAACAGGCCTGACCAAAATCAAGAGTATGGTTACCAAATATCAGATGGTGTTTTATAGAGTAAAAAATGTTTAAGATTTATTCTTTTGTGGCACTTATAATAACAAATAGTTTTAACCCAGTTGTACAGATAAGTCTTGACTCAGTATGATTGATTTGTGCAAATTCACCCAATTTCTAAGTTGAACCCAGTTATTTATTTATTTTTTTAGAGACAGGGTAATGGAGTGACACCCTGTCTCAAAAACTAAATAAACTCAATTTTTCATTTTTCTCACCACAGTCTCATAAAGGACTGAGTACTTCTCCATCCCTTGAATTTGCATGTGACTCGCATGACCAATGGGGTGATGTGAGCAGACTTCTAATGGACAGCTAAGATTTCCCTCTGTGCTTATGCCAACATCATAAGAATATGCCTTAGATGACAGACTGCCTTCATCTCTGAAACTGGAAGCAGAGCCACCCAGCCCCAACCTCATTGTATGAAACTGAGTGTGGATGGTTTGTTGTGCAGCCTTACAGGACAACTGACTGATACACTATCTTACTTAGCCCCATACCAGCCTTTTCAATTAGAGAGTAGTAACTCCGTCTTTTGGGTAAGGAAAGCAAGTCTTAGAAAGTTTAAAGGCTTTGTTGAAGATCCCACTTCTGTAACTGCAAAGGCCCAGGACTCAAATCTTATACCTATCTGACTCCAAAACCCGGGCTTGTAATCACCACATCACTGTGCCTCCTGGTAATAAGTATGTTTGGGCATGAAAAACTGTTATATGCATAAATGATGCTAAGTCAGAAAATAAAATTGCTTCCTTCTTACCTTTTCACCCTGCAGACTGTGTAACTGAGACTCAGGTAGGCACAGTGGTTTTTCCTAAGACCACAGAGCACATTAATGTCAAATATTATTTCTGTGGGTAAGGAATGCTTTTGATTCGATCATGTAGAAATCCCGGATTTAGCCCATGAGCTCTCCCTTGAGAATCTGACAAGGACATCATTATAAATACCTACCTGACTATGATTCCCTATCATTACTGCCATATGACTTTATTTTTTAGTTGTAGAGTACTCAGAGCCCTTTGTGGAGTCTTTCATTATGCATGTAATCCACGCAGTCTTCTCAAGTGAGTTAGGCAGAATATTTAAATAGGAATTGTCAATGAAATCATACAACGAGAAGCGAATGAGTGAACTTTCAAACGTGTGCCGCTCACTCCTTCTCCACTATGGCCTCGATGCTCCCTGAGCTCATCATATTTTAGGTCAAACAGCACACCCCCCAGATCACAAGCGTGTCTCCAGAACTGTGTTGGTTTCCCATAGAGTGGCCCTCTCTGAACTCCTGACAGCTGAACTCATCAAATAAGGACAGCTGTGCTTTGATAGCTGGGAAATTCTATATAATGTGAAATGATATTCTAGGGGACATCTTCTTTCCCCCAGCTCTTCTCTCCCAGCAGTGGTGACCTAACTGAAAATAATCCTTCTAAATCAAAAGAAGAAAGGCATGTGGCTCTCTGTGACTCCCACTCATGCTTGGAACTTGAAAGATTTAATTTTATCTCTCATTTAGCATCTTATAGAAATTGGGACACTAAGATGGCAGCTAGAGGCTGCTTTAGTGGAACTATCAAATCCTATCGTTTTTAGTGTTTTATTGTGTAATTTTAAGTGGAAGCATTATGCTGTCAACTTTATGCTGATGATAAATCTATCATTTTAAAATCATTTCCAAGCAGCACATCACTATGTAATTGATTGGATGCTACTACTGTTACCTGTACGGTTAATGGCTGCTTAAGATGGTACCTGTCTAAGTGTTTGCTAGAATCACTGAATCCATCAACTGTTGAGAATCTTCATATCAGCTTTCTATTACTGCATGACAATTACCGCTAAGTTAATGGCTTCAAAGAACACATATTTATTATCACAGTTTCTCTGAGTTCAGAGTCTAGGCATGGCTTAACAGGATCTTCTTGCTCAAGGTTTCACAAGGCTGCAATTAGGGGGCCAGCTGGGCTTCATTCCCATCTGGAGGCTCAAATGGGGAAGAATCCACTTCCAAGCTTATTTAGTCAGAATTCTATGGGCAGAATTCTTTTCTTTGCAGCTGCAGAATGCGTGACAGCTTGCTTCTTCAAGGCTAGCAGGAAAGCAAGAGCTAGTCTGCTTGGACTATATATATAATAATGTACTCACAGAAGTGATATCCCATCAGTGTTGCCATATAATGTAAGTTAACCGTGAGAGTGACATCCCATCACCTTTGACATGTAACATAACACAGAAGGGACAGCCTCCTACCTTTGCCATATTCTGTTGGTTAGAAGCAAGCCACAGATTCTGCCTACACTCATGGAGAGGGGATAATCAAAGGCATGATCACCAGGAGGTGGGAATCATTGAGGGGTCACCCTAGGTTCTGTCTACCTGGTTCCCAATGTCACTCCCACATGCAAAATACATTCATCCCAGCCCAAGATCCCAAAGTCTCATCTCATTGCAGCATCATCTCAAAGTCCAAACTCTCATCATCTAAATTGTGACTAGGTATTGATGGAGTGCTTGGGAGTAATCTATTAAATACAGCTGTTGGGGCACAATTCCTCTCCATCCATGGACCTGTGAATCTAAAGAGACAAATTATATGCCCCCAGCCTGTCCAACATACAATGGTGGGACAGCACAGGATAACCAGTGTAAAAATTCTGATTCAAAATGGGGGCAGGGTGAGGGCAAGTGAGTGGAAGGAAAAAAGGAATTACTGGTCTGTGGCTCTTCTGAAATCCAGCCAGGAAAATGTTAGAAGTTCCCTGATTACATTTCAAGGCTTGGGAATGGCCCTCTGTGGCTTAGGCTCCTCCCTCAGGGCTTTTGGTTCTGTCCTTTTTCATGAAAGGCAGCACATGTTTGCATCCTGGGTAGTTTTATCAGCGTGCTTTCCACTGCTAGTAGAATTGGAAGGGTCTGAAAGCCTCCTTTATTTCATACTCTCTTTGTCCCTTTCAGGCTAAATGGCCGGTATTCCTGATGAAACAATTTCTTAAGAACTTTGTAAAGTTTGTGTGGATTCACTGCAGTTCACTCCATTAGGTGACGCCATATCCACAGATATTTTAAAGATAAGCCTTCCTGTTCCTTGGCCTCCTTCTGAGATGACTGAGGGACAATGCCCATATGCTTCCTTGAGGTTTTCTGGCTTGATTGAGAAGATCTGTAGGGCAGACCCTTAATTTCTTAAAAGACCCCTTCGTGTAACTGCATACTTTTGTCTTTTGATCTTTCTAACTTTCTAACAAAGAGCTGTACAGTCACACTCAGACTTTTCCCCAGTGCATGCTCTCCTGAGAGTGAATCTCTTCATTCTAGCATCTGTGCCATCTAGAGATCATCGGAATTTTCTACATCATCAGATTCTGATTCTGTTTTTTAAGAAAAATTGTCCTCCCAATTTTCCTCTTTACTCACATATTTTACTACAAGCAGAAAGAAGAAACCAGAGGGTTCCTTCAACACTTTTCTTGGAAATCTTTATACAGCCAAGTGTATCACTTTCAATTCTGCTTTCCACATAACCTCAGGAGACTATTTCACTGAACTTCACATTACAAAAGATTCTCCTTTCTCCTTCCTTCAGTTTCCAATGAGTGTTCCTCACTTCTGAGCCTTCACCATCAGCATCCTCAATGTCCAGTTTTCTACTCTGAGTCTGTTCATGTCATTTAGACTTTTTCTACCATGTTCCTCAAAATTCCCCCAGCCTTCACCCACTTGGTTACAAAACCCCTTCCACGTTGTTATGGATTGAATTGTGTCCCTCCCAAACTTTATACGTTGAGGTGTTAATCCCCAATGTGACACTGTTTAAAGATATGGACTTTAGAGAAGTAATTAAGGCTATGTGAGGTCACAAGGGTAGGACCCTAATCTAATAGGGCTGGTGCCTTTATAAAAAAAGGAAGAGCTCAGTCATGGTGGCTCACACCTGTAATCCCAGCGCTTTGAGAGGCCAAGGCAGGAGGATCACTTGAGTCCAGGAGTTCAAGACCAGCCTGAACAACATAGCAAGACCCTGTGTGTATTTTTTAAAAATTTCAAAAAAAAGAGGAGGAGGAAGAGACACCAGAGGTTCCCACCCAGAGAAAAGGCTATGTGAGGATACAGGTAAGAAGGCAGCCACCCCATTCTGTGTTATTTTGTTATAGCAGCCCAAGCAAACTAATACTCATGTTTTTAGGTATTTGCTATAGCAGTTGCCCACTTCCAGGTATCAAAAGCTCTACTAGTTTTCTATTGCTATGTAACAAATTACCATAAATGTAACAGCTGAAAACAACACACATTTGTTAATATCCTTGCAGTTTCTATGGGTCAGGAGTCTGGCACAGCTTCACTGACTCCTCAGGTCTCAGGAGGCTGAAATTCAGGTGTCAGCTGGCCTACATTCCCCACTGCCTTCCCATCCAGAGGCTTGACAGGCAAGAATCCACTTCACAAAATTCATTTCCATACAGCTCTGCGAGAATGGGGTACTGAGGCCAGAAAGGAGAAGAAGCCTGGTTTGTTGATGAACAGGCAACTCCATAGGCAAGCAGGCTCGGTTGTACCAGGCATGCTCTGAGACCATGTGGGAGCACACCTCACAAGTAGCCCAGCAAGGAGCAAGGAAGCTGGGACGTCTACCCACCAACTCCAAGCTTTCCTGGTTGTTGGTTGCTCCCAGGAGTTAATTTCCTGGCAACTCCACGCTTGGCCATGCATTCCCCAACAGCCAGAGGACACCTGGTGGTAGAGAGACTCAGGGAACCTTTAGCATGGATAGGAAATGCCTGCAGATGGCCTCTGGGGTGGACTGTGGGGATAAAGGCACAGCACCGGTGGCAACTGCTATCAGTATAATACCAGCTTTCATTCCTTAACAGATGTTTATTGTGCACCTACTATGTTCTGAGAGGAAAAACAACAGTATTTGGTCTTCACCTCCACAGAGTGCACAGTCTAGTGAGGGAGAAAGAATTGTAAAGACAAATGAAAACATAATGTTATAACAGAAGTATAAATATTTTGTTATGAAAGCTTTGAGAACAAAATGACTGTACTTCCTAGAAAATTTGGAGAAGATGTAACTTTGGGTTTTATGGGAGAGTATAATCTTATATTCATACCTAATGAATGAATACCCCTATGTAAACAAATAGTAACTTTACAAAGAGGCGGTGACGACAACATATTGCTTAAGAGCCCTCTGGAGCCAAACCATCCAAGATAAATAAAAAACCTTGATTCTTCATATTCCAGCTATATGACCTAGTGCAAGTTACTTAACCTCTGTGAGCTTCTGTTTCCTCATCTGTTAAAAGTGGATATAACAGTACTACCTCACAGGGCTGGAGTAAGGATTGAATAGCTTAATACATTAAATCATTAGCAGTCAAGAAATAAAAAATGAATCAAACCAAAGGGTCACATGTACAGAGTATAATGAAAATTCCTTTTTAAGACGAGAACAATATTTTGAGTTTTTCTCTCTCAGTTAATAAAACAAAAATTATACATGTGTGTCTTCATCATTTTAGGAATACCATTTGGAATAATTTATATGTAACTCTCTAAACCATACAAGTGTGAGTTCTCAGAGTTCTTATAAATTTGAATGGAAAAGCCAGGCGCAATGGCTCATGCCTATAATCTCAGCACTTTGGGAGGCAGAGGCAGGAGGATCACTTGAGGTCAGGAGTTCGAGACCAGCCTGGCCAACATGGCGAAACCCTGTCTCTACTAAATTTACAAAAATTAGCCACGTGTGGTGGCGGGCACCTGCAATCCCAGCTACTCGAGAGGCTGAGGCAGGAGAATCACTTGAACCCGGGAGGCAGAGGTTGCAGTAAGCAGAGATCGTGCCATTGCACTCCAGCCTGAGTGACAGAGCGAGACTCCATTTAAAAAAAAAGAAAAAACATTGAATGGAAAAATACCACAGATCTCTTTCACTCGTGGGTGCATTCAAGTGTGAAGTGTCTAACGGCAGGCTTCCAGTGGTATCTTTCACCTGAAACCTGCAGGCTGCTGCAGTGCTGCAGACCATTGCTCCCACCATGAAGCAGGAGGCAGAGCAATGACTACTTGCAGCAGCATCTGACATCAGCAGTCCTCACCTCCTGCCTCATGGGTCAGCAGCTTCTCTGCAGGACATGTGAGCTGTGAGGCTGGAAACCTCATTGGCTGGAAACCCCAAGCCAAGTTCACTTTCTGAAGTCTGTAGGGGTGGGGAAAGGAGCACTTTTTAAACAACGCTGAGAGGTGCATGAGGAAATAGCTTTCTTCAAATCTCCATGTGCTAAAGCCAGATCCCACTTAGGTTAGAGCAGAAAGCTGGAGAAACAGCTGAATGTGATAAACCTTCTCCAGAAATGAAACCCTGTGGTATGGTTAGCAGATATTTTTATCTATAGAAGAAAATGTGCTTCCTTTGAGAGTTATTTCTAAAAACCTTTCATTTTTATGTTTTTACCACTTGAGAGCACTAAGTATTCATCATAGGTAGCTTAGCAAAATTAGAAAACTATGGAGAAAAAATGAAGACCTGTCTTTTTTTTGAATTTTGAATTTTGATGTATTTTTTACACCATTTTAACACAGACACATGTGCGTACACATACAAGGAAGAGTGAGATTATTGACTGTATTTACACAGTTTTGATTTCATCTTTTCACCAAATTTCAGGAGTTACTAAAGTTTCTTGGTTCTCAGTAACTTGTCACAGCACCTCCTAGAAAAATAAATAAATAAAAATAAAAGCCATTCCATTTATTAGGTAATTCAGTCCAAACTGTAAGTATGGCATAACAACAAATACGTGTAAATTGAAATTTGCACAATACTTATATTTCATTCTAAAACGCTGGTGAAACGTGCAGGCCTGCTGGACACCGCCTCACTTCTCCAACCTTGGAACCAGGTTGGATACCACACCCTCACCCTCATTTCCTGTTCCACATTGATTTTTACACAGGACTTTTTGTTTATTTGTTTTTGGTCATGGCAACTGCCAGATACACCGCTTTACATCCGATGTCATCAAAATACATGTAGTGTAATCTAATGTTGAAAGATGCACTAGTAATTTAGAAGGTATCTGACAAGTTAAATATTGTCGTTTCCTTCAAAATTTTAAAATAGCCTCTGCCACAGCATTGTAAGTTTGCCGCAGTTCCCTGGGGTACCTTGGCATATGGTTTGGGAACTATGAACTTAGTCTCATTACACTGACAGCAAGATTATTTTTATTATTTTTCTTTTGTTTTCTTTTTCTGTTTTTGTTTGTTTTGGGTTTTCAATATTATTTTTAGTGGCCACATTAGCATTCTACAGATGTGTCATAATTTTAAAACTCTCTTATTGTTGGAAATTCATGTTGATTGTTAGTTTATTTTTTATTGATAATTTCATTGTCTTCAAACGGGTAAGAAACTCCATTCTTTTATGTAAAGGTCGAGTCTTTGAATCCACAATTACTACCCATAGTTATTTGGCCTATTTATATTCTTACCTTGCAGTTTCAGAGCCCAGTTAGCCCAATTAGCTGGTGGCACCTGCAGTCCTGAATGCTATGATTTTTCACCTTCCAAATCCTACGATCTTCATGGTTTTGTCACTGATTTGATTTTGGGAACAATGAGCCTAAAACAGGAAACTATTTTTTAACCCATCAGCTGTGCTTCAGATTTTCAAGTTAATGAATAAAAATAAAGCCAAGGAATTGACAAGCCTATAAATTGTCAGCAACCAGCAAACCTAGGAGAACAAAGGGAAGAAATGAAGACAGAGCCAGGCACAGTGGCATGCACCTGTAGTTCCAGCTACTGGGGAGTCTGAGGCAGGAGGATCATTTGAGCTCAGGAGTTCAAGGCTGCAGTGAGCTAGGATGGTGCCTGTGAACAGCCGCTGTACTCCAGCCTGAGAGACACAGCAAGACCCTCTCCGTAAGAAAAAGAAAAGAAAAAAATATGAAGACAACTAAAAATCATTGTGAAATTCAAAAAAGTCTTACTTTTGATAACTTCACACCAAAAACCTGTGCAGAGCACTATGTCCTCCACCATCCGTTGGTGCAGCAAGGGAAGATGTGAGGGGACTACCCAGCATGGTGCACAGCTTCTTGGCACAGCCTTGTAGAAAGTGGCTCATATTTGAAGTTAGCTCTTCAATTAAGAGTAGATCCTCATTGGATTATTCTTCCATTAGCTTTAAAGTAGCATGAATCAAGTCAAACGAGAGGGTGTCGGGGGAGAGAGTGAGAACATCAGGATAAAGGAATTATCAAATATAAGGAGATGGTGTTGAAGCTAGAGCTTATGAAGGTGGTAGAGGTCATTGATGGTGGAGAAGGAAGTGGTTTGGAGGTGATGGAGGTGGTTGAAGGTGGTGGAAGTGGTGGTGGTGGAAGCTGTGGAGACACTGATGTCAGTGGAGATGGTTGGTGGATGTGGTGGTGACAGTGGTGGTGGTGGTAGTAATAATACTTTTTTAACCTTCACGAAAGGCTACTTGTAGATGTAAATGGCCCACATCTATTTTATGCCCAGTTATAAAGTTCTGTTGCCCACGAACCAGTGTGAAGAATCCTTACTTAATTGCTTATAACAGATTCATAATTTGTTTGTTTGTTTCTATGAGATGCGAACTCACTTTGGGATGTAGGACTGGGGCTCATAGTAACATATTTGAATACACATTACCCCATCTAAGCCCCTATGAGGTAGGTATTATCCTTCTTTTACAGACTGGGTGATCTGAGGCTCAGAGAACCCAAAGGACTCGCCGACAGTCACACAACTCTCAAATAGCAGAGCTGAGGCGTGCTCCACCCAGCTCAGGAGATTCCAGAGCCAGGGCCTTTCCGCAAAGCACAAAGCTGTGTTTGAGATGGTTGTGAGTTGTCAAGGGTATAATGGGAACACTAGCACATTATAAGACAGAGAAGTAAGGAAAAAACATGAACCTTAATTTCAAGAAAACAGATAAGTTGGAAGAAATTCTGTTGCCTTTATCTCTATAATATTTCTACCCCATCCTGGACATGGCATAAAAATCTTTCTAGAAGCACCTTCCAAGTGTTCAAATTCTACTCTTTTCTAAGGTATTCACCATATCAATACCTTTGTTAGGTATTCAACATTAAATTTGTTCAGCA
The DNA here is from genome assembly GCF_028878055.3 of Symphalangus syndactylus. Classification (NCBI taxonomy): domain Eukaryota; kingdom Metazoa; phylum Chordata; class Mammalia; order Primates; family Hylobatidae; genus Symphalangus; species Symphalangus syndactylus. Next base: position 66,389,045 of record NC_072446.2, read on the forward strand.
TTATTGAATACCCAGCATGGGCTAGGCATGATGTCAGTGCTTGCTGAGATGTGAAATTGAGTATATCAGTGACTGAGATATTGATAACCAGGACAGGCTAAAATTTCTATAGGACTGGACAAAAGTTGCATTTTCTAATACAGTTCTCCTATGCCTTACTTATTTTTATAGCAAAAACTCTTTCTGCCAAATTTTGAGAGAAGTATGTTTAAGTCTCTCTCTAGAATTGTGATTTTCCTATGTTTTTCTTACAATATTTTATTGTCTAATATTGGACCTCATATTCAGCATTGGGTTAAAATTGTCTGGACTACAAGACATATCATGACCCTAAAGTGGAATTGTTGGATCATAAAGCATATGTACCATTGAATTTAGTAAGTACTGACAGATGGCTCTCCAGAATGACGGTACCAGTGTACTCCCCACCAGTAAAGCACAAGGTTGCACACCTTACATCCTCACCATTCCCTGGTATTATAAACTGAATGTTTGCAGGTCTAAGGAGGATTTCATTGTGGTTTTTATTTCCTCTCTTTTCACTATTGTGTTTGAGCATCTCTTCATATCTTGTTAACTGTTGGACCATTCATTTGATGAATTGCCTATTCAAATCCTTTGTCAACTTTCCTGTTTTGCGAGAATTCTTGCATTAGTAAGAGTTTCTTTAATGCATTTAACTTTAAATGCCCCCTTGTCTTATACTTTCAAACCTGATTTCTTTTTGTTTGTACCTATCTTAGTCTAATACTGTACTTTTATTTGGGTATCTGTAAGCATTGTCTTATAAACAGCATATAGTTGTTTAGTTTTATGTTGTTTTGTCTTTATTCAATCTGACATTTATTGGAATAATTTGGTACGTTTGTATTTAGTATCATAACTCATCTACTTGATTTCATTTCTTCCATATTACTTAATGCTTTATTTAATGTACATTTTTATTTTCTCCTCTTCCTTATTTCTTGCTGATTTGATCATGTTGCTTTTCATTCTGTTCCTCTCCTTTATTAACTTGGAGTTTCCACTTTTCCATTCCACTAATGGATTCTCCACTTTCTGTGCTCTTGTGATCAGATATCTTCCTTTTTTACTATATTTTTAAACAAACTCCCAACTCACTCCCCCAATAATATTAACTGTATCTCTCCCCACAAAATGCAATATGTCCTCCCTATTTCTGCTTCCAATAAGATGAGACAATTAGAAAAATGTCTTCCATGTCTTCTTCCCTTTCTCCACTCCTTGTGACACAGAGACTTTGAAATACTTTTATTTCCCTAACTCCTAGATGTTGATGAACTCATACGTACAGCACTGAACTATTAATAGAATTTTCTGCAGATTGTGTTTTAAGAGCCCTTATTTAGCAATTTTATAACACATCATTCCTAGACAGTCTTACTTATCCATTCAGAATTAATTCAATAAAGAGAGAGAGAAACATAGAGAGAGATACAGACTGAGTGCACACCAGGTGTGTTGCTTAACACAGCAGTCCCCAACCTTTTAGGCACCAGGGACCGGTTTTGTGGAAGACAGTTTTTCCACAGACAGGGGTGCGGATGGTTTCAGGATGGAAGTGTTCCACCTCAGATGATCAGGCATTAGATTCTCGTAAGGAGCACACAACCTAGATCCCTTGCATGCTTTGTTCACCATAGGGTTTGCAACCCTATGAGAATCTAATGTCGCTGCTGATCTGACAAGAGGCGGAGCTCAGCTGGTAATGCTCACCGGCCCACCACTCACCTCCTGCTGTGCGCCCTGCTTCCCAACAGTCAACAGACACTCCGGGGATGGGTCCATGACCCGGGGGTTGGACACCCCTGAATTAACTGAATTAACAGGTTTTCCCCTCCTCCTCATATTTACTTCATCTTGAGGTCAATGTCTAGATTAGCACTATTCCATAGAACTTTTTGTGATAATGTAAACGTTCACTAGGGTAGCCACCAGACACATGGAGATATGGAGCTCTGGAAATACGTTGAGGATGACTCAGAATTGAATTTTTGATTTGATTTTATTTTAATTAATTTTAATTTAAATAGTCACATGTGTCTAGTGGGTACCATATTGAAAGGGAACATCTAGATCATCTGTTATTTGGATAAAGTCTTGACTGGCATTACCTCTAAAATGGTTAGAGATAATTGTAATATATGATCATGTTTTGCTTTCTTAAGTCTAACATATAATCATGTATATATTTGGTTTTGGTTTTGCTGATGAGTGAATTATATCGTGGTTGAGTATAGGTTTCCCAGTCCTTTCCTCTCAGATTGGGCTTGCTAGAAGCAGAACCTCAGATGGGGATTCTTCTGCAAGTGACTTACTGAGGGAGATGTCTCAGGAGGCACCTGTGACAGAATAAGGTAGGCAGGAGAGTGCTGAAGAATATTATAGACAGAGCTGTGGTTTCAGTTCCAGTCTAGCCTGAGCCTGAGACCATGGAGTATCAATGGCACCATGGGGTTGTCTCACTTGGAGATAGAAATTCTGACTTTTATTACCATTTTTCAATAAGTCATTAGCTGAGACCACCCCCAAAGAAGGGCATAACACCCCAGGCCCTGCTGCATGAGGCTGTGAGCACTTTCTGGATAACTGTGGGCTGTTCTCAGGAGGAGTGGCCTGCCATTGCCCATCAGCCACCACACTCAGACCTAAGTCAACTGCAGGACTGTACTTATTTAAACTTCAGGTTTTTAGATAATAAGCCCATGGGTATTCTCATTCTTTCTTGGAAGTATATAAGAGTTTTTTTTCATTCTTAGAATTAAGGAATTTTCTAGGATATGCCTACATAAGTATTTTTTATTTTTTTTTCAAATCAGCCCATTAATATTCTCTCTTTCCTGGAAATGTGTAAGAGACTTTTTTTATTCTAAGAGTGAAAAATTTTTCAGGATATGCCTAGGTGTGTCTTTTTTTTTTTTTTTTTTTTTTTTTTTTTTTTTTTTAAATCAGTCCTGCCCTGAACTTAATGACATTTTTTTAAGCTGTCTATTCAGGTCCTTAGCTCGGGGAAATTATCATCTATTATTTGTTAAATTCTGCCCGCCATCTGTTCCTTTTTATTCTTCTGACACTCCCTTATTTTGCATGTTAAGTCTCTTTTTCTCCTATGACTTTCCTCTCTTTGTATTTTTGCATAGGTTTTGAGACATCTCTTCTACTTGTCAGTCTTAACCTCATGTCTCAGCAGTGACCATCTTCTCCTTCAATCCATGCTTTGAATTGCCTATTTCCAGACACTGTCTTTTGTGTCATGCTTGAATCAACAGAGATGCTCTTGTTGCTTTTTACATTCAAGTTGTCATCTGTCTCTTCTGGTAGTTCTGTTTTGTTGGGTAAGGGTTTAATCTGTTCTGAGCCATTGTTCTCTCTCTCTCTCTCTCTCTTTCTCTCTCTCTCTTTCTCTAGCTGCTGGATATCTTTGGTTATAATATATTAATATATATATATATATATTTTTTTTTTCTGGCTATTTTCTCTCTCTGTGTGGTAGTAGTCCCATGATTAGAGGAAGACAAAGTGGAAACTACACCTGGGGACTGATGGCATGATGCAGGCAGACTGTCAGTTCCCCACTGAGATGCACGGAGGAAGCCCTCTCTTCCTCCACCATCTCTCAGACTCTCCCAGCCTCCAGGGCAGAGACTCTGTATAGCTTTTAAACACCACCTCTCCAGAGCTGGGAAATCCATGGTGCCATAGTTCACGGTCTTGGGTCCCCATATCACTGTGAGCCATGTTCTTCCTGGCACCTGAGCCTGCTGTTCACCCATGCGCAGCTAGAGCGCAGCCTCTTCCCCATCCAGGTGGAAGCAAGCCCACAAGCTCTCTCTGTTGAGATGTCCTCAGCACCCAAGCCTTGCTGGTCTAACTGCCCATCGGCCCCAGACGCCATTTGGTCAAAAGAAGTGGACACTCTGGAGTTGAACATGGAGGAATGGGAGAATTGATGGTCCCAGAATCCTCCTCCTGCTTTCCGCAATCCTTCTGAAGAGACCTGAATTCAAATTTTCATTGTTCCCTTTCAGGATCTTTGTTTCAACAAATGCCAGCCAAATACCAAGCCCAGTGCTGAGGACACAACAGTGAATAAATCAGGGATGAGTCCTTCCTTCTAGGAATGTTTACTCCAAAGGGGAAATAATTATCCATGTGGTCTAGTTCTAATTACAGAGTGTTGTGAATGGGCAAATAAAGGCTGTGGTGGAAGGGCGGTGTTGCTGATTCATATTTCTGCCCTCACTTTCTGTACCCACCTTGTTACAACAGAACTTCCTGCCATGTTATCTGTACACTAAAGGTGTCCGTTTCATTCCATCTCATCCTTGGACAACGTTTAACAAGTTGCATGTGAAGAAAGGTGGCTGAGATGATGGAAAATCTAGAATTCAGGTGATCTGATGATTGGCTGAGAGTACTGATGATTGACTGAGAGCACTGATCATTGGCTGAGAGCACTGATGATTGGCTGAGAGCACTGATGATTGGTTGAGAGCCCTGGTGATCTTCTGTCAAAGAATCAAGGGAGGGAAGTAAACAATTGCTTTCTTCAAACACTGAATGACTGTCCCATAGGAGGGGAATTTAGTAACCTCTAGGAATCCCCTGGAAGGACAAATAGGAAGAGGTAAGTGGAGGCAGCACAGAGAGACTCCAGTACTTTACCTCAATAGGGCAAGACTTGGAAATGTGTTCTCCAGCAATGCAAGGGGCTGCCTTGGAAAGGTGAGCTCCTCATCTTTAGGAATGTTCGAATATTCGTCCAACGTCCATTCGTCCCATAAAAGGGACCTGAACACAGCAGACAGGGCAGGAGAAAAAGCCAGAAAGAACTGGGAGTTGAGATGTTTGTTAGGGATTTGGTGTCTGAGAAATGAGAGTATTGGGCAGTGAAAAGGGGTAAGAGAAGTGTGGCCAGGGTTGCCAAGTGTGTCTCCTTCAAAGAGAAGTGTGGAAGAAATAGAATTGTTATCTTGCCATGTCCTAGATAATAACTAAGTTTCCTGAGATCAAAAACAGCCATGGTTTCTTTCTTCCAAACTTTCTTTGTTTCTATTTTCTCTGGTCTACTTAAAGTAAAACAACAGTAAACAATAGGATCTGGCCAGGCACAGTGACTCACACCTGTAATTCCAGCACTTTGGGAGGCTGAGGCAGGCAGATCATTTGAACTCAGGAGTTCCAGACCAGGCTGGGCAACAAGGCGAAACCCTGTTTCTACTAAAAATACAAAAATTATCTAGTTGTGGTGGTACACACCTGTAGCCCCAGCTACTCAGGAGGCTGAGGTGGGAGGATCACTTGAGCCAGGGAGGTCAAGGCTCCTGTGAACCATGATCCCACCACTGCACTCCAGCCTGGGCGACAGTGAGATCAAAAACAAAAAAAAAGAAAGAAAGAAAAAGAAAAGAATCTGAGAGAAGCCACTTTCTACCTTCCTTTCTTCCTCTTAAAACCTCCAGTCCTGAAACATATGGTATGTTATGAAAATATCGATTCATCTAAGCTTTTCCTTAAGTTGCTTATACTTATAGAACTGTACCTGTCACCATGCTCAATAAATATTTGATGATTTAATTAAAAATAAGTTCCAGCCGGGCGCAGTGGCTCATGCCTGTAATCCCAGCACTTAGGGAGGCCAAGGTGGGCAGATCACGAGGTCAGGAGTTCAAGACCAGCCTGGACAACATGGTGAAACCCCATCTCTACTAAAAATACAAAAAAATTAGTTGGGCCTGGTGGCGCATGCCTGCAATCCCAGCTACTCGGGAGGCTATGGCAGGAGAATTGCTTGAACTCGGGAAGCAGAGGTTGCAGTGAGCCAAGATTGTGCCATTACACTCCAGCCTGGGTGACAGAGCAAGACTCTGTCTTGAAAAAAAAAAAAAAAGTTCCAGCCCGTAATAGTCTGTCCTGTGTATCAATGTATCAACATATGTCTCACCATTAACACTGGGCAGGGAATCTTAACAGAAAACTCTGTAGCCACATGGAGTGGAGCTATGTTTAATCAATTTGATTATAATTTAGTGGGCTGATAAAACTTAGGGGGTAACTGATTTTTTGGAGTTATGTAGTATTTACTGTATCTTCTTCTGGCACTTCCTAGAGCTGTTCCTTCTCCCTTGATAGTGTCACCCAGTGCTGTATGTTCCTTGGAGTATGCTGTCATCTAGTTGCGTGAGAGCCACATTACAAGCCTATTTGTCACATGCTTACATAATGTTTATTTTTCCTTATGCTAATATTAGCTCCACTGAATGTTAATTCGTTGTAGCATTTGTTTTGATAGGTTCGACCTTTCCTTCTGAGATGTGTCTTCAATTTCAGGACACAATTTAGAGGCTTAAAGGTATCTTTGATGCTTTGACAACAAACCTCATGTAAACTTTCACTTTTTTTATTTTTCATGCTTTGGTAGAAGAGCTGTTCGGATAAGAACTGGGATTCTTGCCGGGAGCGGTGGCTCAACCTGTAATCCCAGCACTTTGGGAGGCCGAGGCGGGCGGATCACGAGGTCAGGAGATCGAGACCACGGTGAAACCCCGTCTCTACTAAAAATACAAAAAATTAGCCGGGCGTGGTGGCGGGCGCCTGTAGTCCCAGCTACTCGGGAGGCTGAGGCAGGAGAATGGCGTGAACACGGGAGGTGGAGCTTGCAGTGAGCCGAGATCGTGCCACTGCACTCCAGCCTGGGTGACAGAGCGAGACTCCGTCTCAAAGAAAAAAAAAAGAATTGGGACTCTTGGGTCTCATCCCTGCAAATTGAGTAAATCTCTCAGCCTCAGTTTTCTCATGTTACAATTAAGCAATTAAGTGCTTAACTGTGCTAGCTGTTTCCAATGTCATCACATTAACCAACTGGTAGAAAAATAAAATCTTCTGGGAAGAATTACTTACAGTACAGATCTGGGGCCCAATCCCCAGAGTTTTGACTCAATGTCTTTGAGAACCACTGGGCTAACTTGTTTCTTTCCACTGACTGAAGTTTTAAATGGTTAAAGCAGCCTGGCTTTGTCAAGAAAAGTACACGGGCGCCACCTAGTGTCCCTGAACAGTTCGTACAGCTCACACATCAGCTGTATTGAAGCTTTAACTTGTCAGGGTTACCAGTTATAAATGCCATCGAATTTGCATTTTAATTCGTGAAGCCGATTATGTATTGAGATGAACAAATGTGCCATCGACTCACTTGGAATGATCAGTTTGATCTCACTTTTGATTTATGACGTGGCATTTTTCTGGACTCAGTTATGCCTCTCAGGCTTATTCTGTCTGAATCACACACAATTGCAATAGTCCAGCTTTTTGCAATTATCTGTATTTTTGTACAACTCCAGAAAAAACAAAGTGAAAGAATAAACAAAAAGACTTTCCCAGAAGAAAATGGCAATTTCTAACTTCTTCCTATGCCTACTGGCATCGTGGGACAGACTGCCAAGGAATTCAACCACATTCCACCCACTACCCACCCCTGGACTTCTATTCTTAGACTCTCGCTGCCCCCAGAATAGGGAAGGTTATCAGGCCCCTAAGGAAGGACGCATGCTTTACTTGGGTCTCTGGGCCTTGTCTGGGCACGGCACTCCAGTGTATTATCACCCTGCTGTGCCATAGAGCCCCATATCCCACAGTGCAAGCCACAGGCTAGCAGCAGCAGCACCCCCTGGGAGCTTGTTAGATGTGGAATCTCAGTCCCCAGCCCAGCCCTGAAGGATGAGAATCTGTTTTAGCAAGATGCCCGGGGGATGTATGTATGTGTTAAAGTTTGAGAAACCCTACCATAGAGAACACAAAATCTTTAGCCGAAGAGAACGCTGATTCCCTTCCCAACATGCTACTTGTCTTTGCCGCGTTTCCAGCAGCATAAAATAGTCTGGAAGGATGAACATTGGGCACATCTGGCGTTGACATTAGAATCTGCTACTCGTTACTGGCGTAATTTGAGGAGCACCTGAAACTCTCTGTGCTTCCAGTTCCTCATCTGTAATGTGGCACTGCCCTTTTTAATTCAGGAAGTTGTTGTGGGCTAACATGTGTACTATATTTGACATCATGCATGGTTCATAGTGATAAATATTAATTTCATTTCTACCCACCCCCTGCTTCCAGGTAGAAGTACAAGGGAGTATAGTTTCAACATTGCTTTATTTTAAAAACTAGCCACAGTGTCTTTGACATGCTTTCCATCAGAGGTGGTGTCTACCTTCCCTCCCCTTGACGCGGGACTTGTTCTTGATTCTCTTGTAACCAAAAGAATGGGGAAGAAGGTTACTCTGAGGCTTCTCAGCACTAGAAAAGGAAAGGCCATGTAGCTTTCACCCAGTTTTTTTGGGTTGCTTGCTGTGGGGGCAGCATGCAGCACTGAGAAAACTCCATGCTGGAGAGGCCTCATGTGGTGCTCCAGCAGACTGTCTAGCTGTGCCCCCAGGCAAGAGTCACCATCCGCTGCCAGCCCATGTGAGTGAGCGTCACGGATGTCCAGCCCTTGTGCCCTCAGGTGACTGCAGCCCCAGCCAATATCTGACTACAGTGACCAACAACTGCCCAAGCAGATGCCCTTCCAAAATTCCTGACCCACACGATTATGCAAAATCAAAGAGTTGTTTGGGGGTGATTTATTACGCAGCAGCAGTAACTGGAACACACTTTGGTTGATTGTTTTTGTTATTGTTTTTACTCCTTCAAGAAAGGACTTATTCTAAGTCAAGATTCAACAAACTGTAGCCCTCTGGCCAAATCTAGCCTACATCTCTTTTAGGTTATTGTGAATCTTCTTTAATAGACTTTGCTTTTTAGAGCAGTTTTAGATTCACTGCAAAATTCAGTGGAAGGTACAGAGATTTCCATATGCCCCCTGCCCCTACACTGCACAGCCTCCCCCATGATCAACATCCTCCACCAGAGTGGCATGTTTGTTACAGTTAAAGAACCTCCATGGACACGTCATTATCACTCAAAGTCCATAGTTCACATCAGGGTTCACTTTTCGTTTGCACTTTCTACGGGTTTTGACAAATGTCTGACCTGTATCTACCATTGTCATATCATAAAGAATCACTGCCCTAAAAAATCCTCTGTGCTCTACCTGTTCATCCCTCCCACACCCTAACCCCAGACAACCACTAATCCTTTCATTGTCTCCTTAGTTTTACCTTTTCCAGTGAGTCCTATGGTTGGAATTATACATTATGTAGCTTTTCTCAGATTGGCTTCTTTTACTTAGTAATATGCATTTGTTTCCTTCATATCTTTTCATGGCTTGGTAGCACATTTGTATATATGTTAATACATTGTTGCTACAATTATTTTGAACAAATTGATCTGTTAGATTAAGAATAACAAGTTAAAAATTTCATTTTACCTTCACTTATTTCTTCTCTGATGTTCTTTCTTTTGTTATGTAGATATGACCTTCTGACCTATAACAATTTTTATTGCCTTGAATAACTTCTTTTAACATTTAGCAAGGCAGATATGCTAGCAACAAATTCCCTGAATTTTTGTTTGTCTGAGAAAGCCTTTAAGTCTCCTTTACTTCTGGAGGATAATGTCACAGAGTATAGAATGCTAGATTGGTGGAGTTTTTTTCTCAACACATTCAATATTTCACTCCACTGTCTGCTTGCCATGAAGTCAGATGAAATTCTTACCTTTGTTCCTCTAAGGAGGTAAGGTGTTTTTCACCTTTGGCATCTTTTGGGATTTTTTCCTTATCTGATTTTTCTGTAGTTTGAAAACGATATGGCTAGGCTTAATTTTGACATTTATCGTGGTTGGTGTTCTCTGAGCTTCCTGGATCTGTGGTTTGGTGTCTGATTTTGTCATTATTGTTTCCGACATTCCATCTGTTCCTTTCTCTCTGTCTTCTCCTTTTGGTATTCCTATTAAATATATACCTTTTCTAATTATCCCACAGTCCTTGGATATTCTGTGCCTTTCTCATTCAGCATTTTTTCCCTCTGCTTTTCAGTTTTGGATGTTTCTATTGAGATATCCTCAGCCTCGGAGAGTCTTTCTCAGCTGTGCCCACCCTACTAATGAGCCCGTGAGACGCCTCCTTCATTTGTTAGTGTTTTTGATCTCTCTCATTTCTCTTTTATTCTTTCTTAGAACTTTGATCTCTCTGTTTACATTGCCCATCTGTTCTTGCTCACTGTCCACTTTATCCATTAGAGCCCTTAGCACATGAATCGTAGTTATTTTAAATACCCAGTCTCATAGTTCCAACATCCCTGCCATAGCTAAGTCTGGTTCTGACATTTGCTCTGTCTTTTCAGACTGTGGTCTTTACCTTTTTGTATGCCTTGTGATTGTTTATTGATAGCCAGATGTGATGCACTGGGTCAGAAATGGTGGCAGATAGGCCTTTGGTGAGGTGTGGGGAAGGGAAGGGTTACATAGCCCTGTGATTAGGACTCAGTCTGTAGACCTGTGATTAGGACCCAGTCTGTCTTGAGCCTGTGCCCTGGACTGTGAGCTGATTCAGCTTCTCAGATTTTCCCTGAGGTAGGACAGGGTGGCTAGGGGGAAATGGAGTTGGGTTTTTCTTTTCCTCTAGGTCCATTAGGCTCTGCAAAAAAATTAAAAACCAACAGTTTAGGCTCTGATAAAGTGATTTCTCTTGAGGGAAGGCCTCGTTAAGAACTAAATGCCATGGCATATTTTTAAGTGGTTTCTTTTTCCCTCCTCTTGACAGAAGCATGAACAGATTTTTCTCTGATAGTCACTGTGAGAACCTAGTTAAGCTCCTGGAGATAAAACTCACAAAAGGGTGGGTGCTCCCTCAGACTGGGCCCTCCTGGAGATTTTAACTCCCAGACCTGTGCACACTGACCCCCCAGCAACTCCTCAATCCCAGTTCAGATTTCCTACCCTGTACTGGTTCCCATGGACAGTTCTGCCTGTGGGTTTCTGCTCTGGTAAGCTGTGATCTTCTGTATCCTCCTGTCTTCCTCTCCAAATTTGGAGGAGCAGTTTGCCCTGTGGCCTTACTTCTCTGACAGGACTAAGAAGATTCTTGAAATTTTCTGTTTGTTTAGTTTTTAAACTGTTGTTAGGATGGAATGGCAACTTCCAAGCTTCCTACATGTCACTGGAAAATTGAAGTCCCATCTGTTTTTGTCAATAAAGTTTTATTGGAACACAACCACACTTATTCATTTCTACATTTTCTATGGCCACTTCTGTGCTGTGGCAGAGTAGTTAAGTAGTTGCCACAGAGACTTTATGGCCCACAAAGCCTAAAATATTAGCTCTTTGGACTTTTGTAGACAGTTTTTCCTCACGTCTGTTCTAGGTAATAGGGATTGAATAATATGTAAAATAAAGTCTGTTTTTAATAGATTGTATAGTCTAATGGGGGGGAGATACAGTAAAAACTAGTAAACATCATGTGGTGATAAATGTCATAAGGAAACTAGAGAAAAAGGGAAAAAGTGACAGGGTAATAGGGTGGTCCAAGAAGGTAAAGTAACATTTCAGCAGAGATGAGAATGGGTTGAGGGAGCGCCTCTGGGGGTAGCTGAGTGATATGGTTTGGATCTTTGTAACCTGCTCAAATCTCATGTTGCATTGTAATCACTCACATTGGAGCCTGGGCCTGATGGGAGGTGATTGGATCATGGGGGTGGAGTTCTCACGAACAGTTTAGCACCATCCCTCTTGGTACTGTCCTCATGGTAATTAGTGAGTTCTTGCAAGATCTGGTTGTTTACAAATGTGTGGCCCCTCCCCTCTCTCTCTCTTGCTCCTGCTCTGGCCATGTGACATGCCTGTTTCCCCTTTGCCTTGTGCTGTGATTGTAAGTTTCCTGAGGTCTCCCCAGAAGCTGAGCAGATGCCAGACTTATGCTTCCTGTACAGCCTGCAGAATCTTGAGCCAATTAAGCCTCTTTTCTTTATAAATTACCCAGTCTCAGGTGTTTCTTTATAGCAGTGTGAGAACGGCCAAATACACTGAGAAATGTGCTCTCCAGATGGAGACGACGTTGAGAGGAAATGCGCTAAGTGTGCCAGGAGGAACAACAGACAGGGCGCAGTGAGAACTGGAGCCACATGTAGGAGCCGAGGGCACAGCGGCCCTAGAGGACGGGCCTCATTGAGAGCATTAGATTTGGGGGTCTGCTGTCTGCTCTGTTTCAGTGTCTAATCAGTACATATCCCTGGAGCATTTTCCATGGGGGACCAGACACCCTGTGCCTCGGGGGCATGGGGGTGGCAGAATAACATTGTTGTGCCTGTAAAGAGGAGAACGGAGTTTCTCAGAATGGCTCCCTAGAAGAGACATCACAGCAGTGGTTCCTGCACAAAGGATTTATGGAGGAAGTGTTCCCAAGAAAAACTGGTAATTAAATGAAGGAAATAGGCAGGAAAGGGACAAAAGTGAGTAATGGACAATCTCAAGTAAGTTCCCACCTCTGTCTGATTCCCAGGGAGCTCTGGAGCACAAATAACTCCTTAGACTTTGTTCTTCCTTGAGGCAGAGTTGGGCTCTCACACTCCCATATAGGGAAGGAAAAACTTTTTCTTCTCTCTCCTGGGTTCTTTGGCTGAGGCCCTGCAAAGTAGAGTGATGAAAGATAGGTTAAGAACAACAATAAAAACAAACAGACAGGCTGAAGTTTGTTAGCACGTGTGGCTCGCATACACGCGGGAGAACTCAGTGGTGAGTAACTCAAAGGGGTGATTAGAACTTGGGGCTTATATGGCATCTTAACAAAGATGGATAATTTTGCAGAGAAGTGAAAAGAAAAGAGTTTTTGATGATTGAGGTGGCAAATTGTGGGAAGGTAAATACATGGGGAAACAAATAAAAGATAGGGTTAGTGAGTAAATTGTGTTTGTGTAGACTCTCTCGGTACCACCTCTTCTCTGATGATAAAGCCATTATCCCCTTCCTGGAATGGGAGTTTGGGTGGGGGCGGGGACACCTTCACAACAGGACTTTATGTTTTGTTTCTGGGCAGATAGGAGGAGAGTAGAGAGTTCATTCTGAATCCACTTTTTCTCAATTGCCTCCACCCAAAATAATTCCTATTCCAGAGTGGCATATTACTCCCTGGCATTACCACTTCTCTGCCTGTGCAGGCAAATGGGTCCCAATAGGCCAAGAACAGTCCATTGAAGATGAATATCTTGGTCCTTTCCTGCTGCTGTAACAAAATACAGGGAATGGAAAATTTACCAACAATAAAAATTTATTTCTCGCAGTTCTGGATGCTGGAAGTCTAGGATCAAGGTGCTAGCAGGTTTTGCGTCTGGTGAGGGCACAGTCTGCTTCCGAGATGTCCATTTGAGTGAGCACTGAAGGACAAAAAGGCCAAAAGGGGCAAAGGCCATGTCCTCTCGTGGCAGAAGAGATGGAGGGGAAATGGGCCCATCCAGTTCCCTTAACCTTTTACAAGGGCACTAATCTCATTCTTGAAAGTGGCACCCTCATGACATAGCCACCTCCTGACAGCCCCACCTCGCGCTGGGATTTCACTCCCAACCTGTGAAATGTGGAAGGACACATACATTCAAATGACAGCAATAAATTACGGGCACAGGCCATTAGAAACAAAGCACACAGATGCAGAGGGAGGGACACGCCAGAATAGTTAAAGAGATCCAAGCCCATCTATGCAGCCTATCAACAGAGTCTGCTACAAAGACCAAAAAGGAAACGCCTTAGGATCTTTTGCACATGTCGACATCTTATATTTGCCTATTTGTGATTCAAACATCAGGTACATCCCCTGTTTGCTATTTGGCTAAATATATTAATATATATGATCTTAAGTAATAATGCTGCAAGCACACTGCACCATGCAGAAGTGGTCTACAGTCATGGAATGGAACCACATCAAAACCCCATGCCCAGCAGTTTTGTTTTAGAATTCCAGAGAAACACAACAGAGATAGCTGCCGGTACAGGCTTACTGTGCAAGGCCACATTCAAGCTGTACCTAGGGGCAGCATACAAGGGAAGTGTTTAGTAATGATTATCTGGAGGATGCAAGCTAATTCTTCCATTTCTTTGATGCCTTCCATAATGGCTATACCAATTCTGAATACATTCAATATGAAAAATAACTGTGAAGTTTATTAGCCAATTATATACATTTGGCTTTGTGTATAGCGGTGTGGTTTCAGCTCTCACCAAGATAGTTTCAGGAAGATGCCTTTAAGCCCTTGCGGTTGCTTTTATCTGTCTTCACACAAGGGGGCAGGCTTGAGTCGTTTTTAATTCCGTGTGTGTTGTTCTTAGAAAACAAAGGCTGTGTTTTATTTAAAACAAAACAAAACAAAAGCAACTACACTTGGTTACCTCAAAGGAAAAGTACCATTTGGCATTTACTTCTCCCGTCACAGGCTGATTACAGACCTTCCATAGAATGGATTTAGAGTGTTACATATCCATCTGTCCTGTCTGGATTTCTTTCCACTCCATTTGGAACCATTTTTGAGGATACATTTGAATTTTAAACAGGAAGACATACTGTCTATGCTAAAGTTCCACCGACTAATATACAGGCCAAAGTTTCCGAATTCCTAAAATTGAAAATTTGTCAAAATTTATAGTCATTTTTAATGTTTTGTATTGCTGGTGTAAAATCTTCCAGGACTGGCCAAATGCAAAAACGCCCTCATGTCCCTGCCTCTGATGGCTTTGACCACTGGTGGCTGAGGGTTGGCAGCAGAACTCCAGGACTGTGCCTTTGGTGGACTCATTTGCCGCATGTGACCCCCACCATAAACACAGGCCTTGCAGAAGGAAAAGAAGAGTTTGCATCTCTGCCTGCCCTGTCCCCTTCAGTGTCTTTGCCTGGAAAATGTCAGTGTTTTCACACTTACGTTTTGCCCTCGACCTGGATATGTGGGCACCTGTGCAAGGTTAAACTGTGATATCTTTGATTTTCATCAATCTGGAAAGTGGTGGCACTAGCTCAGTTGCTTAGGGCAGGAGAAACGGGGCTGCAACTGCAGGTGACATCTTCATTTGACTCATTCTCTTGGCTCTGACTCTACCTGAAAGCCAAATCATCAGCTTGCAAATTACAGCCACTGAACTGGGCCTGGGGAGGCAAAGGCAAGTCTGTCTTCATTACTAGAGAGGCTGTGTAAAGTGCTTTCCCCTTCCCACCCCAGCATCATGTGGTTGCCAGTGCCCTGTTACACAAAGCCCAGGTGTCTGACTGCAAAGAGAAGCGGTTCTCTCATCCTGAGCCCTTCCACCAGGGGGTTGAATTCATATGTTCCCGATAATAAGTACAACTTGGTGAAGAGGCATCACTAATTCACGAAATCTGCAGATACGTTGCTTTATTCTTCATCATGTTGAAGATCCTTCATTTCCAGGGTTTTCCTGTTCTCCTCTTTTATTCTTGTTTCCATCACCAGCTGCATCAGATAGATGAAGGAGCAGCAGCTGGACAGTTTAATTTATTAGGGCTGTCAGGGCCAATCTACTGCTGATAATAGAACACAGTAGAAGTGGATCTGTCCAGTAAAGCACACTTAATCTAAATGATTCAAATAGTGTTTCAGCAGCTTCCTATGAATTAATTCATTTTAGAATCCCCCTATTAATCTTGCTTTTAATTTCAGAATATGTGCACATTGCACACACATTTTTCTCTTAAAAATACCCTATCTGATCATGCAGAGAAGATATTTGATATTTAAAATATTTTTCCTCTGATTTTGAAAGCAAGATTGAAAGTCAAATTAAAAGACATCACTTGAGATCATGGATGTCTGAACACCATGTCTTACCCAGAGACAATGGAGGATTACATGTCAGTTCAAATCCACACCAGGAAGGAATGCTTCCACCTCGTGTTTTGGACTGTCTGGCTGTCCTCCAAGCTCTGGAGTCCTCTTGGCTAAGGCATTCATAGAAACTTCCTTACTTTTCATTCTTTCAAATAATCTCAAATTTACAGAAAAGTTACAAGTACCATATAAAGAACTTTGTGTCCTGAATCTGTTAAGTTACCAACCTGACATTCTGTCACTCCAAATACCATAGTGTGTTACCTACCTGCTATAGAATGAATACTTACATCCCTCCAAAATTTGTATGTTGAAATCCCTACCCTCAATATGGTGATATTTGGAGGTGGGGCCTTTGGCAGAGCCCTTAGGAATGGTACTAGTGTCCCTGTCGAAGAGACCCCATACAGCTCCCTTGTGTGAGGTTATAGTGAGAAGATGGCTGTCTGTGAACCAGGAAGTGTGCCCTCACCAGACACTGTTCCTGCTAGCACCTTGATCTTGGAATTCCCAGCCTCCAGAACTGTGAGAAATAGATTTCTATTGTTTAAAAGCCACTCAGTCTGTGACATTCTGTTAAAGCAGCCTAAATTGACTAATAGTACCAAAAAGAAGCATCATTTTCTTTTTCTCCTTTTCTTTTTTCTTTTCTTTTTTTTAGACAGAGTCTTGTTCCATTGCCCAGGCTGGAGTGCAGTGGCATGAAGATCATAGCTCACTGTAGCCTCAACCTCCCAAGCTCAAGTAATCCTCCCACCTTAGCCTCCCGAGTAGCTGGGACTGCAGGCACATGCTACCTACCATGCCTAGTTAATTTTTTAAAATATTTTTTGTAGATACAGGGTCTCCCTAGTCTGGTCTTTAATTCCTGGGCCCAAGTGATCCTCCCACCTTGTCCTCCCAAAGTGCTGGGATTACAGGCATAAGCCACCATGCCTGCATTTTCTATGCAGCCACATGCCACCATCAACATTAAGACATTAACACTGAGACCTTACTGCCACTTACCTATCAGGCCCCAAGAAGGTTCTCCAGTTGCCCTAATAATGAAGATCCAATTGAAAGTCACATGTTGCGTTTTGTTGTCATATCTCTTTTTAGTCTTATTGATTCCAGAACAGTTCCTCAGCCTTTCTTTATATTGACCTTGGCACTTCTGAAGAGCACAGGCCAGGTGTTTCACAGAATGTCGCTCCATTTTCCTTTGTCTGACACTTTCTCATAGTCAGGTTCAGGTGATGCACCTTTGGCAGGACTATCAGAGAAGCCGTGGTGGGCCGTACCACTGTTCCAGACTCAGTGTGTTTCATGGCTGGCGGCGCTCACTCTGATCACTCAGTCAAAGGTGGTGTCTGCCAGGCTTTTCAACTCCAAGGTTACTCTTTTCCCCTCTGTAATTAGAAGGTATGGGAGGAGGAGGTTAGTAGAGAATATGAAATATAGACTTTCATTTTTAAAACATAAATCAGCAAAAGATCTTTTATATCAAATTTTAGTTAATTTTCTAAAATTGATCGGCTTTCTTAAGTCTCTTTGTTTTAGATGCACACAGAAGGAAATTATCTCTTGGTGTCTCTGTTTCTCATTTCATGGGGAGGCAGGTCCTACAATGCTTGAAAACCAAGGCCTATACTCTCTCACCCCTATTTTTTTAAGTTTTAATTGACATTTAATGTATTTTTTAAGTGCACAAGTTATGAAGTATACAGCCCAACACATTCTCACAAAGGAAACACACCAGATCAAGAATCACGATGCTATGAACCCACCCCAGCAGATTCTCACCTTGTGTCCGCATCCATTCTCAATCACCTCCATGGGTCACCACTGCCAACTCTACATTTTGCTGGTTTTTGAACTTACTTTTCATGGAATTCTTTAGTACCTGTGTCATTGTGCCTGATTTCTTTCACTCAACATTATCATTATGAGATTCAGCCTTATTCATGCCACTGTATATAATTGTAGTTATTGCCCCTCCTGGGCTACTGTCCACATGTGGGGTCTTTTACTCCTTCCTTCACTTGACAAGCACCTATGTATTAGTCCATTCTCACAGTGCTACAAAGAAATAACTGAGACTGGGTAATTTATAAAGAAAAGAGGTTTAGTTGGCTCACCTCCTCTGCAGGCTGCACAGGAAGTGTGATGCTGGCATCTGCTTGGCCTCTGGGGAGGCCTCAGAAAACTTACAATCATGGGGGAAGGCAGAGGTGGAGCAGATACGTCACATGGCTAGAGCAGGAGGAAGAGAGGGAGGCAGGAGGTGCTACACACTTTTGAACAATGAGATCTTGCAAGAACTCACTCATTATCATGAGAATAGTACCAAGGGGATGGCGCTAAATCATTCACGAGAAGTTCACCCCCATGATCCAATCACCTCCCACCAGGCCCTACCTCCAGTATTGAGGATTACTATTTGACACGAGCTTTGGGCAGGGACACAGATCCAAATCATATCAACCTACTAAGCATCCAGAAATTTAAGTGAAGTGAGTAACACTGGTGCTTACACTTTTGACCTTCTAGTCTGTCTAAATTCTCTTCACTTTTTTTTTGAGATGGAGTCTCGCTCTGTCACCCAGGCTGGAGTGCAGTAGCGCTATCTCGGCTCACTGCAACCTCCGCCTCCGAGGTTGAAGCCATTCTCCCACCTCAGCCTCCCCAGTAGCTGGTATTACAGCTGCATGCCACCACACCTGGCTAATTTTTTGTGCTTTTAGTGGAGACGGGGTCTCACCATGTTGACCAGGCTGGTCTCTAACTCCTGGTCTCGAGTGATCCACCTGCCTTGGCCTCCCAAAGTGTTGAGATTAAAGGCATGAGTCACCATGCCTGGCAATTCTCTTCACTTTTAACCCAGTGGGGAAGCAATAATAGTTGTCCACTGTATACCTGACACTGTACCAGGTGTTAACACATACCATGTCTCACTTAATCCTCCCTCCAATCTAGCAAAATATCATTATGTCTGTTTTTTAGGGAAGGAATCTGATATTTACAGAGAGGTTTCCATAGTTCGCATAAGACCGTATAGTTAGGTGACAGAGCAGATATTCAAACCTACATCTATCCATGTGCAAAGCTGGCTACAACAGTCATGAAGATGCCCTGCTTCATATCCCCTGAACACAACCTGAGTTTACCTGCAGCTTTGGTGGACTCATCTCATGCACACTAATAGTTTCTCTCTGCTCTGCGTCCAAGGGCTTTCTCTGACATGACAATTCTGTCCAGAAATGCCAGGCAATGAATGCCCCCACAGGTAATCCTTAACCAACGTGGAAAGGAAGTTCTTGGATAAATACCCCCACTTCTCCGGACCTGCATTTGACATGGCTCTGCAGGGCATCTGCTGCAGCACAGAGGCCCAGTTGCCCACAGCATTAACCAGCTCACTGGGGCACCCAATGTGGATTTCTCTCATTTTCATTGCACTTTCTTCAGTCTCTCTTGTGGCTTTATGGAATCTCCTCACAAATAAAGGAGCTGCACTAAAGTCCTTCTCCCTTGAGTTGCTTTCAAGGGAACCCAAATTAGAACACTTATTCTCTCTACAGTTCCTTGTACTAGGGTACCTAGTGCTTCTGAATAAAGCTGCATCCCAGATAACGCCCCAGTGAGGAGTTGTACAAGGAAAAGCCTGGGCTTTTCCTCCCAGCCATAGAATGCCTAGCCTACAGCATTCCATGGCCCCTTGGAGGAAGAAAACTGTCAAGACAACCGGGTGTCTTTTCTCTAAATGTCTAAAGAGGGAGGAGAAAGAGGTGTCATTTTGGTGTGTGGGTGGCAAAGGGACAAAGCAGATAAAGCTGGAGGGACTCACAAAGCAGGAGGAGTCATCAGAGTTCACAAGTTTGGATGCAGGGATGTGAATAGAATTTCTAGCTAAGAAAACAAGCTTTGGCTCTAGAGAGACTTGGCTTCAAAACCTGATTCCTCCACTTAAACTGTAGCTTTGTGACCTTCACTGAGTGGCTTATCCTCCATACTTCAGTGTCCTCGTGCCATGTGCTGTTGTGTCAAACCCCTGTTAACCTCAATAGCAAAGGGACCCCATTCAAGAGGCCAGAGAAGAGACCCAGAGCCAGAAAATGAGACATGGGGTTTTATTAGGGGGCTCGCATACAGGGGAGAGGGTCCCGTGGCAGGAAAACCGCAACTGTTTGCAAATAGCATGCAGTTTATATAGCATTTTCGCTTAGCACCTTCCCTCTAACGACATCCAGCTGGCAACCTTCATTTAACCCAAAACTCAGGGCCTCAGTGCCCTAGACAGCTTGTGTTCCACAGAAAAGCCCAGGGGCTCTGATGTTTATCATTGATGAGGAACTAATCAGGTTGGCTACTCCCGGATGCCCTAGCTTGGAACACACATTCAGGTGCATCTGCCATACAGGGTTATTATAAGGGTGTGCTTAAGTTATTGCTATCAGGTGTGTTTACCCTGATATCAATAATTTTTGGTGTGGTGATAATAATTCTGCCAATCTTATAGGATTTTTGAGTGGATTAAATTTGAAAATATATGTAAAGCTCTTAACACAACTTTCAGGACGTAAAGCATTTTTTATGACCTTAGCAATGTGAATGTAGCAGTTAAGATGTGGGTTCTGTAGCTAGATGGCCTGGGTTCAGAGCCACAGCTTTTGTACCTCCTGGCTCAAGACTCAATTTCCACACCTGTAAAATGGGGATAATAGTGCAAATCTCATACGGTTGTTATGGAGATTATATACAGAGAGAGAGGGAGAGCATGCACTTCAAAGGGTGTGTATAGCAGCACAGCATAAGCACTCTAATGTTATCTGTAAATCTAGAAAAATAACTTGAATCCATAAGCTATCTGGAGTCAGGAAAGCCCAATCATAGGGTGAGGATGTACACAGTTTTGCTTAACTAATGTACCAGTTGGGGTATTAGCTCATCAAGAAGAACAATATGGAAAGACAGCCTTAAATGTTTTTCTCAGGCAGAAGCTGTATGTGAGCTGGGGATCAGCCAGGGAGAGGCAGAAACCTTCGGGTGCCAGGAGGAGCTGATTCTCTGATGTAAGTAGGGCAGAACTTGGAGTCTTCAGGGAATGAGGTGGAATGAAGGGAAAGGATTCACAGAAGTGGGAAGAAGAAAACAGAGAAGGTGGAGTTGACACAGATAAAGAAAATGGATGGCTACCTCCTCTCTACCAGGTAAAGCTTACTGCTGCCAATGTGTTCTCCCCTCCCCAACTAGAAGCACTTCCCAGGAAAGGCCAAAAGTGCTTGCATTACTCCCTGAGAGCTCCATCTACCCAGAAAGTCACTGTGTCATTGGCAGGTAGCTTGCAGGCCAGTTGGCCATTTTCTACACTGGAGGCATCTATGATCTTTCCCCTCCAGGGCACCATTCCTTCCAGCTTGCTACACTTTGTGATGCTTCCATGTTGAAACTAGTCCCTCCCACCTACCTGGGTTCATTGCTAAGATAAAATGAGGCAAAATAAATCAACTTGGCTTTCACATCAAAGCCACCTCTGTCTCAACCATCTGTGACTTAGAGGAATTGGAACTAAAATTCATGAGTGATGACATCTTTGTTTTGTTTGCTTGCTTTTTGGCTTTTGTTTTGTTATTTTCTAGTTAGAGTAGATTGAATAAATTGATAGTTTTGCCTGCTAAAGCTCTGTTACATGTACAGTTCAGGCAAGATGGGGAATTCAGTTCTAATTATTCCCTTAGAGGAAACCGAACTTTGATTAATGAAGAGGGTCCTTTCTGTGTTCAGCTCAGATGCTGTGGTCACGTTTGACTGATTTGGAGCAGCTCTGAATCTCAGCTTTGTCAAATATTGCATGTAAACCAAGCTTTTTACTAGCTACTAATCTAGCATGGAAAAGTCCTGCAGTGCCAAATGATGAGAATAGAATGATCTGCAAAAAGAACTTTTAGATTCTCAGAAACTGACTGACAAATCAGCCTGAAGCACTAGCCATAAAAATAATTAATGCATGACAGGTGAGCATCTGTAGTAGGCACATCCCAGACACCAAGGGGCTGTGCTCCACCTGAATACAATGCAGCTAGCCACAGGCACTATTATTCCCTAGGCTGTATGGTAGCAACATTAGGAGCAAGGGGTCTGCATTCAGACATTACTGGAGTTTATTTTTATTTATTTATTTATTTATTTATTTATTTATTTATTTATTTATTTATTTTTGAGACGGAGTCTTGCTTTGTTGCCAGGCTGGAGTGCAGTGGTGTGATCTCAGCTCACTGCAACCTCCACCTCCTGGGTTTAAGTGATTCTCCTGCCTCAGCCTCCCAAGTAGCTGGGACTACAGGAGTGTGCCACCACGCCCAGCTAATTTTTGTATTTTTAGTAGAGACGGGGTTTCACCATATTGACCAGGATGGTCTCGATCTCTTGACCTCATGATCCTCCTGCCTTGGCCTCCCAAAGTGCATTCCTGGAGTTTAATCCCGAGTTCACCAGTGTATTAGTCAACTATGGTTGCAAAAATGCTACATAGCAAACAATGCTACAAATGCTAATGACTTATAAGAGCAAACATTTCTTTTTCTTGCTCATGGGTCTTAGGCTGGTAGGGTTACTCTGCTTTGAGGTTCAGGTCACTTAGAGTTGGCTGCGGGTTTTAGGTTGGGTTCAGGTCTGTTCTGGACGCCTCTTGGCATTTTTTTTGGACCAGCAACTGCCCAGGTCAGGTTTTTTTCAGGGCAGATGGCAAAGACTCAAGGAACCAGTCGATATATATATATAATAGCCTCTGCTTTTGTCAGTTCACCAACATTCCAGTGGCCAAAACAAGACAAATGGCCAAGTTCAAAGTCAGTGGGTCCCACTCTACTCGGAGACTCTTAAAAAGTCACATGCAGACGGTGAGATATATCATCATCACAGGGAAGGAGGGAAGAATTGAGAGAATATTTCACCTGCTACAACCACTAAAAAGCTATGGAACCTCAGGCAATGCTTGTAACTTCTTCTTTCTGATTTGTAAAATGAGGTGTAATAATAATATATATCTCCTAGGGCTATTGGGACGATCAAACGCAAGAGATAGATGATAGCACGTAAAGATTAATAAAGGGGAACTTTCTTGTTATAGAACCAACCCTTTCTGTTTTAACCCGTTTTGTCTCCTGACCTCTTTCCTCCATTCTGGTATCAACTCCCTTCCTCAATTTCTAGATTCTTGGAAATTCTACTTGCTTTCCTCTCATTTCCAGGGCTAATTCAAATTATTATGCTTACACATGAGGTTAAGGCAATGTGAATATCTTTGCAGACTCTCCCTTGTAATAGGCTGTGGGAAAGATAGATGGGAATCCAGATATCAGCTTTATTATTATAAAGCCCCATTTACTAAGGAGGCCTTGTACAATATACACCTCTACCTCACCCTCCAGCTTAGATATAAGAGAGAGCTCTGCAAGGCTGATACTGGTCAACCTGCTACAGAGGAGTCACTTTACACACACTTACCTGCCTGTTTGGGGTCAGAGTGGGACTCTTAACCTCCAGAAGAGAAGTTCTGGGTCCTTACCCCATGGAAGTAGAAAACACAGGCTATGCAGACAGGAAAACTCTCCAGAAAAAAATGAAGAGAAGGTCCTTTGAGCCATGCATGGGCCCTGACCGTTCTCCTTTCTCCCCTGCCAGATAAGCCACACTCCCTGCCACAAGCAGATGAGCAGGGGAGGTGGGAGAGAACAGAAGTATTATTCCAGTGGAAGACTCTGCAGGGAAATGTGAGGACAGCAGAGAAGCAGTTCCCCTGACAACCTGTTTTGCAGAGGAGAAAGGTTAATCCCTTGCTGGGAGCTTTCTATCCAGTGGAGAAATCAGCAGCCTTAGAGTCAGTGGCCTGGACTAAGATCAATAATGGTTATCTATTATGACAAATAAGTCTGTGTAACAAAGCACTCTGAAGCTAAAGAGCTTAAAATACACTCAAACTGCAAAACATTACTGAGAGAAAGAAGACATAAATGAATGAAAAGACATCCTCTGTTCATACATTGGAAGACATAATATTGTTAAGGTGAAAATGCTACGAAAGTCATCTATAGGTTCAATCCAATCCCTATCAAAATGTCAACAGTGTTTTTTACAGAAATAGGAAAACTATCCTAAAATTCATATGGAATCCCAAAGGGCCCAAATAGCCAAAACTCTCTTGAAAAAGAACAATGTTAGAGGATTCACACCTCCTGATCTCAAAACTTACTACAAAACTACCATTAAAACCAAAATAATATTATAATGGCATAAGAACGGACAACTAGACCAATGGAATACAATATAGCACTCAGAAATAAACTCTCACATATGAGGTCAGATGCTTTTCCACAAGGCGAACAAGACTATTTAATGGAGAAAGGATAATCTTTTCAACAAATAACGCTGGGAGAACTGGATACCCAACAGCCTAAAAAATGAAGGTGGCCCCTTATCTTATACCATATACATAAATTAACTCGAAATGGGTCAAAATGTAACCATCGAAGTTAAAACTATAGAACTTTTAGCAGGAAACATGGGGGAAGCTTCATGACATTGGATTTAGTAATGATTCCTTGAAAATTACACCAAAAGAAAAAAAATGATAAATTAGACTTACCAAAATGCAAAACTTTTTGCACTGAATTACACTGTTAAGAGCGTGAAAAGCCATAGAATATGAGAAGATAGTTACAAATAATATATCTGATAAGGGATTAACACCCAGAATATATAAAAATCTGTAACAACTCAGCAACAATAAAAAGAAACAGCCCAACTCAAATACAGGCAAAAGACATAGCTAGATACTGCTCCAGAGAAGATATATAGATGGCCAATAAGTGCAGGAAAAGAAAATCAACATAGTCTGAGAAAATGCCAATCAAAATCACAATGAGATGCTAAGTCACACCCATTAGGATGGCTATGAGGAGATATGATATATTTTTAATGGAAAATAACAAGTGTTTCAAGGATGTGGAGACATTGGCATCCTCATGCAGTGCTGGTGGAAATACCAAATGGTGCAGCTGCTGTGGAAAACAGTTTGTTGATTCTTCAGAAGGTTAAACATGGACCTAACTCTAAGACCCCGCAACTCCACTACTCAGTACACCCAAAATAGTTCAAAACAAGGACTCTAACAGATTATTGTAAATCAATGTTCACAGGAGCATTATTCACGACAGCCAAAAGGTGCAACAATCCAAATGTCTGTTGACAGAGGAATGAATGGATGAACAAAATGTAGTAGATATTATTCAACTTTTAAAAGGAATGAAATTTTTTTTATGTGAATGTTCAAAATTACTTTATTTTTAACTGCCAAACTGGAAATATTTTGAATGTCTCTGAACTAGAGACTGGATAAACACATCATGGTATTAATATAAAGTACAATATTATTCAGCAATAAAAGAGAATTAACCATAGATACTTGCTAAAATATGGAAGAATCTCAAATGCATTACACTAAGGAAAAAAAGTCAGATCCAAAAAGCTACATCCTGTATGTACATATTTTTACTACAGTTTTGCAAAGTGAAAACTGTAGGAACAGAAAATAGATCAGTAATTGCCAGAATCTGGGGTGGAGAAAATAGCTGACTGCAAAGGGTCACCAGAGAATTTTGGAGACTGATGGATGGAGCTGTTCTTTATCTTCATCATGGAGGTGGGCGTGTGATTGTCAAAACTCAGCTAATTGTGTTGTAAAAAGGATAATTCTCCTGTGTATTATACCTTAGTACAAAGAAAGGGCAGAACACAATACATTTAAAAACATATAAATTATTGACACAAATGTGCAAGCACTGAGATTATTTTTTGAGGGCCTGTTACTCATCATTCAACTCCTGAGACAAGGAAGTTATTTCCACTATCTCCTAATGATTTATCACTAATAATACTAATAATAATAGCATTGAATGCAGGAAGATCAGGGGTTGCCAGGGAAGGCTTCCTGATCTGAGTGATAAGGAATAGGCAGTAGAAAAGGAACATTTGGGAAAGGGACAGTGGTGACATTACAAGGAAGTTATTTCCACTATCTACTAATGATTTCCAGTATCTACTAATGATTTATCCCTCCTTGCAGTTTAGCAGGCTTCTGGAGGCACTGAGGCCTGATATGACACAAGGTTGAGACACCACTCTCTTGTGTAATGCAGTGCATGGAGCCCAAGGAGAAAAAGCGAACAGAAAATTAACACAACAAAGTTACTAGTTAGATCAATCACCCAAATACATTGTCCATTTAAAGGAACTAGACCATGAGAGAATGCACCCAAATATTAAATAATTCAGTGTCTGGGAGACAGCTGCTAAAAAAATTCCTTAGAATGGGGGGAGAGGATGCATCAGGTATTTATGGAGTTCTCTCTTTTTTTTTTATTATTGTACTTTAAGTTTTAGGGTACATGTGCACAATGTGCAGGTTTGTTACATATGTATCCATGTGCCATGTTGGCGTGCTGCACCCATTAACTCGTCATTTAGCATTAGGTGTATCTACATGTTACAACATGGATGCACCTTGAAAACATTATGCGAAGTGAAATAAACCAGGGACAAAAGAACAACTCTTGTGTGATTTCACTTATATGGGGAAGCTAGATAGGCAAAGTCATAGAAACAGAAAGTAGATTCGAGGTTACCAGGGGCTGGAGGGAAGGGGAGTTATTGTTTAATGGGTACAAAGTTTCTATGTGAGATGATTTTTAAAAAGTTCAAGAAAGGAATAGTGGTGATGGTTGTACAACACTGTGAATTGACTTAATACCACCAAATTTTATACTTAGAAATAGTTAAAATGGTAAATTTTATGTATATTTTACCACAAATAAAAAGAGTTTAAAACAATAAGCATTTATTCAAATTTAAAAGAAAAAAACATACAGCCCCATCAAAAGTGGGCAAAGAACATGAACAGACACTTCTCAAAAGAAGACATTTATGTGGCCAACAAGCATATGAAATAAAGCTCAACATCACTATCATTAGAGAAATGCAAATCAAAACCACAATGAGGCACCATCTCACACCAGTCAGAATGGTGATTATTAAAAAGTCAAGAAACAACAGATCCTGGCAAGGCTGTGGAGAAATATGAATGCTTTTACACTGTTGGTAGAAATGTAGGTTAGTTCAACCATTGTGGAAGACAATGTGGTGATTCCTCAAGGATCTAGAACCAGAAATACCATTTGACCCAGCAATCCCATTACTAGGTATATACCCAAAGGAACATAAATCATTCTATTATAAAGATACATGTATGTATATGTTTCTTACGGCACTATCTACAATAGCAAAGACACGGGATCAACCCAAATACCCATCAATGATAGACTGGATAAAGAAAGTGTGATACGTATACACCATGGAATACTATGCAGCCATAAAAAGGAATGAGATCATGTCCTTTGCAGGGACATGGATGAAACTGGAAGCCATCATCCTTAGCAAACTAACACAGGAACACAAAACCAAACACCGCATGTTCTCACTCATAAGTGGGAACTGAACAATGAGAAAACATGGACACAGGGAGATAGGCCAGGAACAACACACACTGGGCCTGTCGTGGGGGGAGGGAGAGCATCAGGATAAATAGCTAATGCATGCAGGTCTTAATACCTAGGTGAGAGGTTGATAAGTGCAGCAAGCCGCCATGGCACATGTTTACCTATGTAATAAAACTGCACATCCTGTACATGTATCCTGGAACTTAAAATACATTTTTTAAAAAACTGTTTATTGTTCCTCACAATTCTGCAAGTTGGCAGTTTGGCCTGTGCTTGACCCATGGTTCTTCTAGCCTCATCAGGGCTCACTCGCATCAGCTTCTGAGTTGGCTAGAGGCTGGCTGGCCTAGAATGGCCTCAGCTGGAAAGACTGGTCTCTGTTCCTTGTGTCTCTCATCATTCACTAGGCTAGTACAGACTTGTACACATGGTAACCAGGCAGGATTCAAAGCTGCACAGCCTCTAGAAACGTAGACATGATTAGGCACAGCATCATCTCTGCTGTATTCCATTGGCCAGAGCTAAACTCAAAGTCAAGGGAAAGGGAAACAGACTCCATCTCCTGATGGGAGGAGGCGCAGAGTCACACTCCAGAGGACATGCATGCAGACAGGAGAGGAGAATTGGAACCACTTTTGCATCAACCTACTCGAGTTTGGGTTTGACATTGTTAAGAATGTGTCAGGACACCAAATGGCATGTGGCAGGGTGTGCTTATGTGAGTAACCTAGGATTTGTTCACATAAAGGGTCAGTGCTTGTTTTAGGAATTTAAAACTGAAGGAAAGCATACACAAACCTCAGTTCATGCATACCATTTTCTCTCCCAATAAGTAAGCACCTATCAGATTGTTTTTCAATCAAGCCAGCTGCTTTGCACTTTGTAGGAGCTGTAACTATTTGGATTAGCTGAGACATGGAGAGAGCCTTCAAAGCAATAGAATTTTGAAGCCAGAAGCGTGCCAGGGAAACCTTCTCAGTACAGATAAGGACCATAGCCCCAGCAAGGGAAAGTGATTTGGTGAAGGCTTCATAGTTGCCACAGACGGAACTTGGACTAGAATCCAGATTGCCAGATTTATAATCCAGCACTCTCTCTAAGACATGGTGCTGATTTCATTTTCCCTGAAATATGTAAACCCCAGTTCAGCCACCAAGGGAACACAGTCTATTCTTTGAGACCTTGTAACCAAGAGCATGCTCCGCAGCCAGCAGTATTAGCCTCACCTAAGAGCTTGTTAGAAATTCAGAATATTGAGCCCTATGCCAGACCTGCTCCCTTGGAGTCTGCTGTTTAAGGAGATGCCTGGAGCATTTATATGCCAAGTAGGGTTTAATATGCACTGCATTAGGACACTGGTTTTCAACCTCAAATACTAGGAATTGCCTGGGAGAGGTTTAAAACTACCACTGCCTGGTCTTTACCCCAGAGATTCTTATTTATTAAATATTTGCTCTTGGGTGCAGTCTGGGCTAAAGGATTTTTAAAAGCTTCTCAAGCCACGACTTCTCTGTAGCCTATTTTTTTTTCTTTTTTGAGACGGAGTCTCGCTGTGTTGCCCAGGCTGGAGTGCAGTGGCGCTATCTTGGCTCACTGCGAGCTCCGCCTCCTGGGTTCACACCATTGTCCTGTCTCAGCCTCCCGAGTAGCTGGGACTACAGGTGCCCGCCACCATGCCTGGCTATTTTTTTTGTATTTTTAGTAGAGACAGGGTTTCACTGTGTTAGCCAGGATGGTCTCGATCTCCTGACCTCACGATCCGCCCGCCTCGGCCTCCCAAAGTGCTGGGATTACAGGCGTGAGCCACCGCGCCCGGCCTCTGTAGTCTATTTCTAAGATGCTGAAGACATTGGCAGTTTTTTATATGGTTTTCTCTCTGTGTAGTGGGGTACTATTTTCCTAAAGAGTGAACAGCCTTCAGAAGACCCTAGTTGATGAACCTGCTCCAGCATCCTGGGTCAGATGTAGGATCAAGGGATTTTAAAATTGCTGAGGACTATTTAAATACGTTTTCATAAGGGAGGAAGTTAAAGACCAGAAGTGGTCATTGAGAGGAATTTTTTAAAAATCCACTTTGTTTCCTAAGTGGAATAGCATTAATGTGCAATGAAATTCCATATAACAAAGGTGTGGCAAATCACACTGTTCAACAGTGAAGGCCAAGAAACACGTAAATCATGGAAGGAAGAAGAGACAGAAGGGAATGCAAGTAGACTACAGGCCTTACGCGTGAACAAAATCAATAGTTAAGCTATAAATTTGATTTTTTTCAAGCCTCTGGGAGTCCATTTGAAACAGTTACAAAATTTCTATCAACAGAAAAGGTGAGTGGGAAAAGCAGAATTTCCTGTAGGAAAGCCAAGCTTTCTAACTCTAATTTGAAAATAAATGTGTCAGGAGGCCTTTCTAGGGGGACACCTAATGAAGTAGCGAACGATGTCTTCAAGGACATTTCTGGGCCAAAAACACCCCTGGATTTTATGTCTCTTGTAGTGTCTTTTGTTCAATCTGTGGTCTTTATGTGAAAACAACTGATGGAATACAATTTTGGAAACAGGAAAGATAATGTTGTTTGAGTCTCTTCTGTTGTGTGTGTATTGCTTTATCCAAGATATAACTAAGCTTTATCTGAGATATAACTTAGAGAAGAGGAGCTTCAATTTGGCAAGGCAGCTTAGAGAGGAAAGAAGTGGATCATCTCTCTTTGTTGGTACAAGGGTTCGTGCTGTTCTGTTAGTATCATTGAGGGAGTCAATGGGATTATTCAGTGAACCCTTTTCAGAGTCCTGCATTCTGGACTTAAAGTTGCCCTCTTGGATAAACACATGGGATAAATACGCTCCATCATTCAGTTACTGAATGCATTCTAGGAGCATAATGTCCAGAGGTGCCCTTGGTGTTGTGAATCAATCATTTTTCCTTTTCTATATTGAATTACTGTTTCTTTTTCTATTAAATGAAAGAATGACCCTATTAATCTGAAGTTTAGGGGCTAGATTTTTTTTTTCTTTGATACTATCTCTCTCTCTCCATATATATATATATATATATATACACACACACATATATATGTATATGTGTATATACACACACACATATATATGTATATGTGTATATACACACACACACACACACATCTAAATACACCTAAATATACATATATCTAAATGTATGTGTGTATGTGTTTATATATATCAGTAAATTCTCTCTGTAACAAATATATGATTTTATATATACACAGAGGGAATGGACTGATTTTAAAACCCCTATTGAGTTGAAATGGTTTGGATCATGAAAAGGGGACCTTAGGACTAAGGAGTAAATCAAAGACAAATGGTTGTGGCCCAAAATTAGGGCTGTTGAGGCAGAAGTTGATTAAAAAGATTTATTGGAAGTCAAATGTGAGAAATGACTTGGGAAAACACACCAACAAAGTTGGGAATGATCCAAAGTCTGTTACAAGTTGGAATGCTTTTATAAGAAAGTTTGGGAGAAAGGAGAGGGACTCCCATATCAGCGTTGTCCTTTTTCATTGGAGGGTACAGTACAGGGGTTATTGTCGTTGTCTACAGATTGCAACATACAGGCTAACGCATCTATGTGTAAGACAATCAGTGAAACTTCCTGATTCAGATACAAACCAGCAAAACTTCATAATTCAGAAACAAATCAGCATGCTTTTCAATGTCAGCAGGTTACTCATTAATCAGTGTGTCAATAAGTTAAGGAACTCAGATACAATTCTTTACTCAGGGACAGGATGTTGCCATGAATCACAAGACCTCCCCAAGGCAGACTAATTTAGAAGCCTGCAAATGTGACCTGCAGGTTGTCTTGGTCGACCAGTGCTGTCCAGACTTCAATGTATATATTAATTACCTGGAGATTTTGTTAAAATGCAGATTGTGATTCAGTAGATCTGGATGGGGCTGCAATTCTGCATTCCTAACAAACTTCCAGGTGATGGTGATGCTGCTGGCCTAGGGACCAAGCTTTGAGTGGCAGGAGGAGAAGTTCTAGCAATATGGTTCCCAAACTTGGCTGCCCATTGGAATCCCCTGAAGAGCTTCAGAAATTACTGAACCCTAGAACCATGATCAGAGATGTAATTGGTCTGGGAAGAGACCTTGGCCTCCACCCTGATGATTCCAATGTGCATGGCTTGGAGCCACTGCATTCGAAGCTGTCAGACGAAGCAGAATCTCTCACTGCCTTAGCCTTTCAGCTACAGGTTATTAGAAATCCTCAAGGTGCATTCTTAAACCTTCCACTGGGTTTCAAAGGAACAAAATATTTTAAATGTGAACACATCTCTTACCCCTAGATAAGGAGAGAGAAAGAGAAAGAGAGATCCTTGGGATAAATGTCTCATTTTGCAAAAAGAAAAGACATGATTTGATTCTGTATATAGCTTATCCAAATGAAAGAAATGTTGTAGAGTTAGCGTTTCTGCTGTGCAAAAGGAAAGCACCTTAAGGAATCGCCACACTGTCTTCCACAGTGGTTGAACAGAGTTGAACAATGAGAACAAATGGACACAGGGAGGGGAACATCACACACCGGAGCCTGTCCGGGGGTGGGGGGCAAGAGGAGGGAGAGCACTGGGACAAATACCTAATGCATGTGGGGCTTAAGACCTAGATGCAACAAACCTGCACGTTCTGCAAATGTATCCCAGAACTTAAAGTAAAATTTAAAAAAATAAAAATAAAATAAAGGAAAGCACCATAGACTTGCAGGTTTCTCTGGATAAGCCAAGTTAGTACATAGAGAGGCATCAGGCTCCATTAGCGGGATTGGTAAAGAGATTGAGGATGAAGGGAGCCTAACCTACCAACTCTTTTTTTTTTTCTTTTGATACAGGGTCTCATTTTGTTGCTCAGGCTGGAGTAAAGTGGTATGATTATAGCTGACTGCAAACTCCAACTCCTGGGCTCAAGGGATCCTCCGACCTCAGCCTCTTGAATAGCTGGGACCACAGGAACTTGCCACCATGCCCAGCTATTTTTTTTTTTCTTTGTAGAAATGGGATCTAGCTATGTTGTCCAGGCTGGTCTGGAAGTCCTGGCCTCAAGCAGTCCTCCTGCCTCAGCCACACAAAGTGCTTGGATAGCAGGTGTGAGCCACCATGCCCAGCCCTGCCAACTCCTAATAGTATGAATAGCATCATTTCTTTGGCATTTGCTAAGAGTTACTGGAATATTTCAGCTACAGGCTTGTATCTCTGATTGGGTTTAAGAGATGGGATTTTCTTCTCCTCTGACCCAGCCACCCACCCACAGCCACATCCCACAACACCTGTTCTCTCTCCCTTACACCTTCAGTCTTTGACCTTGCTGCATTCTCCTTACTTATCAGCACCCTCCTTTAATAATCTCCTTTCAACTTAAACTGCATGGCTCATCCACATTCTAGTGCCCATTGCTACCTACCTACTTGCATGACAACTGCCTGGCAAACATCCATTCTGAATATATCCAATGTCCCACCTTTGCAGAAGCTGCCCATAGAGTGCTGCATACTTGCTGGACAAGTCAAGCAACCTTTTGGTTTGGTGCAATTCCAATGTATTTTGACAAAGGAATAATTTCTGTGTAATAAGATATACAAATCATAAATGTACAGTATGCCAAATTTTTACAAATGTATGTATTCGTGTGACCACAACCAAGATCAAGATATACAACATTTTCATCACCCAGAAAGTTCCCTTGGGCCCCATCCCAATGAGCACCTTTCCCCTAGGGGTAACTAGTATTCTGACTTTGATCACTAAAGAGAAATTGGTAATGAACATCAAGGAATGTTTGGTAAAGCTGACTAAGGTACATGTGCTTGTTTGTTACATGGATATTACATGCATAGTTGTGGGGGTTCTGCTTCTAGTGTACCTATCACTGAAATATTGAACATTGTACCCAACAGGTAATTTTTCAACCCTCATTCCGTATCCACCATCCCACATCCCTGCTTTTACAGTTCTGAGAGTCTATTCTCTCCATCTTTATGTCCATGATGACCTTAATATTTGATGGGGTTAGAAGTTTCAAACTTTTGAGACATACGGAACACTTGGATTGCAACTTTTCTTCTCTATTTTTTGCATAGGGCATACTTTTTTCTTGGCATCTAAGAACAGTCAATTTCTGAAATATGAATTACAGTGCATAGTTATAATACCAACTTTATAGTTTAAAATATTATTTGACTGCCTGCTGGTTTTATTTCCAGATTAACAAGTTTCTTAACATTTATTATGCCTCCAAGAGATAATTTCCACATTTGTAAAGATTGCTTGAAATGTCAGGTAAAACAACAACAACAACAGAAGTTTATATTTAGGACATGCAAAGGTAAATTTTTCTTGGCTAAATTTAAAATAAATATGCCTTGTGCTATATGAGAATGTAATTAATTGTGGCCCTTAGCATTGCATATTAGCAATATTTAGAGCATAATTTAATCAGTTGGTTGATTTGGGGAGGTAGTTGCAATTGATATGTAGACTACATGTTTTATTAGTTATTAAATTTTTAAATGTCAGAATCTTGAGTAAATGCAATGTAACATTTCCTTTGTTATAGAGAAAGAATTTTCAAGTTGCTTTAAAGGCTGATTATTTCAAAGACCAGTCAACTTATTTTTCCCCGATTCTCATAAATTCTGAGTTTTGAACATCCTTTCTTTAAAAAGCTTTGTTTCTGGAAATATTTTCTATTCTGCCCCCCATAGAATATACTTACATTTCTTTCATTGTATCTCAAAGAGTTTGGAGCTTGTCTTTCTGAGCTTTGACTATCCTTTCTACTCCTGATAGTTGAAGTTGAGGGTGCTGACAGGGTGTTGTGGTTTTCATATTCTATAGAGAGGTAGCGTTTGTAACAGGTAGGTATGAGCCTTGCTTTCAAACCTCCCACCTGCTAGCTGAGTGACACTGGGAAAATTCCTTGGCCTCTCTGAGCCTCACTTTCCTCCTTCTTATAAAGGGGTAATAATGCCATACCTTGGAGTCATATTATGATTATTATATATTGGAAAAATACTTCTAATCATCCTGGCACACAGCAAGTGTTTAATCCATGGTAGTGACTAGAAACTCTATTAAACCAATTTATGGACTGGTGGCAGTCATTTTATTCATCAGTTCACAAATTCTTTAAAGTTCAGATCATATGGAGGACAGGGCATGAGGGAGGAAATGATGGATTCTGTTTATGCCCACAACACCTACTGTTGCCTAAGGTGACCTTACCACCCAGCAAGAACTTGGCCAGTCTGCTTCTCGAATTGCTGTTCCAGAAAAGCTCATTTGCGAACAGTATCGGGTTGTTTATTTGGGTTGTTTATTCCAGTCAATTGACTTGGCCAACAAACTGCATTTCTTCAGGAGTGGGGAGAACTGTGTTTCATGTCCTCCTCTGTCACAGAACTGCAGACAGTAAACGAAGTGATGCCTGTGGTGCCATATGACTCCCTCCCTCTAAGAATCCACATTCAGCTTTTGGGGAGGCTTATTTCTTTTTTTTGGCATGGCCCATGAATCAAATACTAGCAGAGTTTTCCCTCCAAAGATGAGACCTGTATATCTAGATCGGGGTTCAGCAAACTTTTTCTGTCAAGGGCCTGACAGTAAGTATTTTACACCTTGTAGGCCGTATGGTCTCTCTTGCAACTCAACCCTACCACTGTGGTGCACAAATCCAGCCATACACTCACCATAGGCCGGGCGCGGTGGCTCAAGCCTGTAATCCCAGCACTTTGGGAGGCCGAGGCGGGCGGATCACGAGGTCAGGAGATCGAGACCATCCTGGCTAATACGGTGAAACCCCGTCTCTACTAAAAATACAAAAAAATTAGCCGGGCGTGTTGGCGGGCGCCTGTAGTCCCAGCTACTCGGGAGGCTGAGGCAGGAGAATGGCGTGAACCCGGGAGGCGGAGCTTGCAGTGAGCCGAGATCGCGCCACTGCACTCTAGCCTGGGGGACAGAGAAAGACTCCGTCTCAAAAAAAAAAAAAAAAAAAACAGACAGAGGGCCAGGTTTGGCCCATGAGTCACATAGCTTGCTGACTTCTGCTCTAGATCAGTTCTGCTCAATACAAGTAAAATGCAAGCCACATATTTAATTTTACATTTCCTAGTAGCACATTAAAAACAATTCTTGGCCAGTCCTGGTGGCTCATACCTGTAATCCCAGCACTTCAGGAGGCTGTTGCATGAGATCACTTGAGGCCAGGAGTTTGAGACCACCCTGGGCAACATAATGAGACCTCCTCTCTACAATTTTTTTTTTTTTTAATTAACCAGGCGTTTTGGCACATGCTGTACTCCTAGCTACTCAAAATAACTTGAGCCCAGGAGTTTGAAGCTATAGTGGGCTATGATTGCACCACTATACTTCAGCCTGGATGACAGAGCAAGATCTTGTCTTCAAAAAAAAATTTGTAATATATTCAAACATCTTGATTTTTAAAGATAAAACGTTTTTAAGTCTTAGAATAGAAAGAGACAGATGCCTTACCTTTATGAGTACCTAAGTTTGCTGAGACCAGCCTAGCCAACATGGTGAAACCCCATCTCCACTAAAAATACAAAACTAGCTGGTCATGGTGGTGCATATCTGTAATCCCAGCTACTTGGGAGGCTGAGGCAGGAGAATCGTTTGAACCTGGGAGGCAGAGGTTGCAGTGAGCAGAGATCACACCATTGCACTCCAGCCTGGGCAACAAAAGCAAAACTCCATCTCAAAACAAACAAACAAAAAAACAGAAATTGGCTTTTTGGATTCCATGTGATGAAGATTATTACATAATTTGTTAAAAAGGGATTTTCTGGTTAGAATCCCTTACCACTACCTCCACTCTGAAATACGTTGCCTGAATTATCTTGTTTTCCAGGGATATGCAATGCTCAAATGTTCACCCAATTAGCCCCACCCACTGTTGTTACGGAGTAAAAGGTATATGTAGAGAACTGGAAGAAAATAGATAAAATATCTGCTGATAATATCGAATGAAAATATTTATTGAAAATATCTAATGATATTACAAAATCCAAACAAGAGTTACCGTTTCTTCCTATAAGGATCTAAGTAGATCAAATCTGTTTGTTGTGACTATGTTCCCTGATGTTTCCAGCTACTTGCCTTAATAAAAACAAGGAAGCCGGTTCTTTACCAACAGGTAAGAATTTAGATAGTTTAAAAGTACAGAAGTCCTGAGAGAATCTTGGTTTATACTTCAGTTGTGGAAATATTTAGCTTATTAAACTCCTGAGCTGTATTTACCTGAAAGACAAAATGAAACACATGTTTGAGGCACACAGAAGATACTGCTTTTGAAAAAGAGATGTGAGGTCCTATTAGGGCAAAGCTGTTAATTACACACTTCATTATTGTCAAGGTTAATACAGTCTGTGAGGGCAGAGGCACTTTTTCATCTCTTTTCGGGGAACAAGGGGAGACAGCTGTTTTCACAGACAGATCCATTATAGCTTATCACCAGCCAACAGCCCGCGGAAGGAGCACTATGAAATATGGCCGCTGTCACTGGGAGCCTGAACAAATGCTGAGCTGGTCCAGGATACAATGGAAAGACAATGAGCATCATGGCTTCAAACTCAAATAGATTGGGTTGCATTGATTTTTAATGCCTGGAGGTTCCATGGCATGAAATCCACCAATCCTCTTGCAGTTATTGTATTACCGATCTCTATAAAAGTGCACAATTTTGCTTTAGTGAACACCAGAGACAGACAATAATAACTAGTGGTTCTTCTGTTTGGAAGCCTGGTTAAACCATGTTGGAAAATTCTGCATGTTTGGATTTTCATTATTACTGCTTTGCCACTTATGATTCTATGAAGTGAAACTTGTATCAGCAAAACAAATACTGCTTTGGTTCTGATTTAACTGGTCTTCTTTTCTTTAATTTTTTGGGTGGGGCAACAATTTGTTTTTAGCAAACATTTACATTTTGCAACCCCCTGCTTATTAATACCGAGCTAATAGTTTTCATTGAAACAGAAGAGTGTGTGCTTTATTTAAAGTGTGATACATTTATACCATCAACAAACATTTTCAAATGCTAACCATGAAAATGAAATCCAAGAAAAGACTGCCTTAGGACATGCCTTAGTTTCTTTGCCCTTTTGTTTGGTTGGTGGGTTGGCTTTTAGATTTTGCTTTCATTTTTTTACTATTGGTTGATTCAAATTTCTTCTTTCTAAATGTTTGTAACCACATCATATCTTTTGTAGTATTCAGATTTTGTTCATCAACAACTCTAAGGCTTCTAGCCTTATAGTAAGGGCATGATGCTAAAGAAGCAGGTGTACCAAAATGGTGAAATAAATGAAAGTCATCGTTTTGGTTAAGCAGGAGAAATGTTTCATCTTCAAAGGGAATGAGAAAATGATCATGTAATTCCCAATGTGTATATATAGTGTAAATGTACGTAGCTCTATGTACATATATATATAGAACACAATACATATAGTACATTTAACGCTATGTTATAGATAATAAAATGCATATTTAATAAAATTTTATATATATATGTATGTATATACGTGTAATGCTGACTGTTCTTATACAGAAAAGCATACCTCAGTCTAACTTTTTTATTATAAAAGTAACCCTGATTGTAGAAGATCTAGAAAATGCATTAACCCCATTGTATACACAGCGTAACCCTCAGACCATCATCATCATCCTCATCACCTGAGAGCTTTTTGGAACTCTAGCATCCCAAGCCCCACCCAGACCTACTGAATCAGTCTCCCTTTAACAAGATGCTTGGGTGATTTGTGTGCACTTTAAAGTTTGAGAAGCACTGGACTGAAATATAAATCACCCCTAGTCTTCCCACCCTGAGATGACAGCCACTATCAAAATTTTACTATATTTCTATCAACTTTTCTTTTCTATACCTATCTTTCCATTTAAATCTTGAAAGTCTAACTTGGTTAATTTTTCTGACTCATACATTACATTTTTAAGAAAAATAACTATAGAATGCTGATTGTTAATTTGAAAGTATTCCACTTTTTAGATCTCAGAAGGAATATTTATGTAACAATTGTAATTAATTTGAGATACATCTGTTTAAAATCAAGAAAAATGTATTTTGTATCTAAAGTTACTAATAGTACTTTAAAGTCTCCCACATCAATTATCCCTTTTTTTCCCACCATATGAAGCTAGATTTATTTCTTCTAGGTGTTGTTTGTAGCTTCCTTTCTTCTTCATTTATTATCAACCTAATTTAAAAGTAAAATTTACCACCTCAGCCCCCCACCCCGCCCCAGCCAATAGTTAAGTAACTAGCACTTATAAGTACTTTGTATATGTCAGGAATCATGCCAAGTTTTTTACACATATTACTGTATTAAATAATCACATTAACCCTGTGAGGTAAGGATCTAGTCTCAATGTTTTTTGGATTAAGAGACAGTGACTTAAAAAGGTTAGATAACACTTAATATTACCTATCTCATAAGTGCTATAAGCCTAAGATACAAAATACTGATAATAAATACTACATTTTTAAACAAT
This sequence comes from Symphalangus syndactylus, assembly GCF_028878055.3. Taxonomy (NCBI): domain Eukaryota; kingdom Metazoa; phylum Chordata; class Mammalia; order Primates; family Hylobatidae; genus Symphalangus; species Symphalangus syndactylus. The sequence continues at coordinate 66,427,909 of NC_072446.2, forward strand.
GTTTCTTATCAATTGGTAGTCTTTATCATTTCTTCTAAATAGCATTTAGCTTTTAGCAGTATTAATATTTTTCTCGGGATATGTGGTGACAAGTGCACAGAAACAGCAGGTCCCCAGTTCTGAGATCACACATTAATTCACATGATGAAATAGTGACCCTCTAATCTCCTATAGAAATGTTAATGAACACACCTGGGAGACAAAAAAATCCCTATGAAATTGTTATTGATTCCTTTTATTTATTAATTTCCTAAATATAAGATATTTATAGCACGACTAATGACAGAAAAAGCTCTATTTAATAGGCCTTCATTATATTGTTCTTAGTAATCTAAAAATATTGATAGGTAGTAGAGGCCTAGACACATAGATACTATGGTTCTGTTTTTTATCCATCTATAGGTATTTTAGGATAAATAGATGCCTCTTTTTGACATGTAAATTTTATTATTTCAGTATTTCTCAAAAATGAAATGTTAGTTTAAAGTCTACCTAATTAACTCATTAATCAAATTGGAAGGGTTTTGGTGTAAAAATAGGGAGATTTAAGGGACCCGGAACTTCCAAAGGAGGTGTTCAATAATGCTCTTATCTCAAAGGAATCACACAGGGAATGATTTTTTTTCCTTCTAAATTACCTGTGTCCTTGTAGTAAATTTCTAACACTAACAGTCTACCCCCCATCACAGCCATTTGTTAATTTGTGAAGATGAACTAATAGGTTTTTGGACATAAATTCCAAACAAATAATTGGGATACCAATTTGATATGAGCAGAGAGCCTTTCTTCTGTATTCACAATTGCCATCCTGACCCCAAAGATGGTAGCATCTTAAGGCATACAGATCACCTCTGAGCTTCAGTTGTCCAGTAAATGATGAGCTGGTGATTATCTCTTTTTTTTCTCCCTCTAGTTACATCTATTGCTTCCTCCTAGATGTGCTTCATAGTTCTCTTCTTCCAGAAACTTTCCCTAGACTTTTAGCTTGTTTTTCTCTGATCATTTTTTAAATAATCTTCATACTTTTCTTAGCCTTCATTAACGAATGTGTCGAAATGTTCTTAATTCATATCATATTTACAAATTTCCATCCACTGAAGGCAGTGTTTTCGTTGAGGGCATTAGGATGTTTTAAAACTGTTCTGTAGCCCCTCCTTCTATCTGCAGCTACAATTCTAGGGGGAAGGGGATCACTAAATACCATCAAATGATAATATCCCTATTACAAATAAGAGAACAGGTAATGAAATAAAGAATGAAATTAAATCACATAGCAAGCGTGTACTGAAATTGAAACTGGAATCTAGAATTATCCAAATTCCGTACATTCAGCAACTAATTTCTGAGAGTGGAGTGCACGATAGAAATATGCACCACAATGACCGATGGCCAATTTGCTGGGTTGTGATGTCACACACCAACGTTGCATTGCTTACTGGTACTATTTTGTTTAGCCTAAAAGAGTCTAAAGCATACCACAGAAAGAGACCTAGACTGGGAGAAAGGAGACTTGGGATCAAATTCCCTGTTTGTTAAATATTGTTGGCAAAGTCAACTCCAGGTTTCAGGTTTTACTCAGTAAAAAGAAGAAGTGACCTAGACTCTTTCCAAAATTAAGATGCTGGAAGTGATTCCATGGCACCAGATTGAATATTTTGTGTATTCAGAGATGGGAAGGCTTGGGGGGCAGACAAGAAAGAATAATTGGAATATTGTTTAAGATGGATAGAATTTAAAGAAATAATATTTTTCTAGGACATAGAGCTAAAGGTAACATTGAATATGAAAGAATCTAATATAGTTAAGTATTGTTTATCAAGTTCAGAGAAAGTCTGGATAAGGTAATATCCGAGTAGGTCCAGTGATTCAGGAGGCCCTTTAAGACCTTGGTGTGCCTCACACTCATTACCCATGTGGCACATCTGTCAACACAAATGCCTGGGATTAAACACACCGGGAAGCTACTTTTGGAGGAACCAGGAATTCCTGATAACATTTTGTTTGATTAAACTGCCTATTGTTCATAAAGAGAGAGAATAGAAAATGTGCAAGAGTATAATTTCTGTCCAAAAGGAAAAACTTTTAGTTGATACACTGTGATATAAACAAACTGTTTCTGTTTTCTTTAAATACAGTGCAAGACATTATTGAATAGGAAAGGAGGCCAGGAGTTTAAATCCATAGAACGTAGCAGAACAGATGTCTAAGAGGGCTTGAAGGCCACCCTGAGGAAATAGAGAAGTGGTAAACAAGGCCAGGTGCAGTGGCTCACACCTGTAATCCCAGCACTTTGGGAGGCCAAGGCAGGTGGATCACGAGGTCAGGAGTTTGAGACCAGTCTGACCAACACCGTGAAACCCTGTCTCTACTAAAAATACAAAAACTAGCCAGGCGTGGTGGTGGGTGCCTGTAATCCCAGCTACTGGGGAGGCTGAGGCAGGAGAATTACTTGAACCTGGGAGGCGGAGGTTGTAGTGAGCCAAGATCATGCCACTACACTCCAGCTTGGGTGACAGAGCAAGACTCTTTCTCAAAAAATAAAATAAAATAAAATAAGTGGTAAACAGGGAAGATATAACTGAAATGAAATAGGAAGCTGCTGAAATAGACTTGATATTTTTAAGGCTGAGTTATAGCTGTTTCATCTTTCCTCTGCTAAGGCTGCTCATCTTTTCCTCTTCACAGTTATTGTTTCTCCCAAGTTAATCTGTGGGGTAAGCATGGATGTTGTTCCTCTGGGGAAAGGTCCCAGGTTATATACGTGATTCTTTCTTTCTCTAAGAGAGGCTCCAACAGAGCATTCCCTACTTTGGCAATCAATCCATCAATTTATGCACCACCCTCAACAATGACTACATTCCATATAATGAATTCCACACTATGGAATAAAAAAGGAATAGGCAAAAAAAGAGAGACTAGGCTATTAGTTTATGAACATTGACTATATTATGCTCAGTGAAAGCAGTCAAGCTGAAAGGCTCCAGACTGTATCATTCCATCCATATGATATTCTGGAATAGACAAAACAATAAGGACAGAAAACGGATCAGTGATATCAAGGGTTTGGGGAGAGGGTAATGTTTGACTAGAGGAAACTCAGGAGATATTTTTGCAGCTGGTGGCACTAATTTGTGTGGCACTAATTTGTATGGCACTCTAACAGTGAATACATGATGCTTTGCACTTGTCGATACCCATAGAGCTTTGCAGCACAAAGAGTTAATTAAGTATGCAGTTTCAAAAAACAACAAAAAATAAACCAGAAGATCAGAGGATCCTGGGATAGAATGCAGAATGTGACCAAAGAGTCCAACAGCTACACATATATGACATAACCTCATTAAAGGGGGTGCAGGAAAGAAGACACTAACTTAAGGAACTTTGGAAACAGTGCTTTGAATGGAAACTGTAAGTGTAAAGAAAGGAATTTTAAAGAACTAGACATAAACACGGTACTTGAGTTGACGAAGTTGTTTCTCGTGGTAGAGTGGGTTAATCTGAAACTGCTGAACAGTTGTACTAGCACTGAATAGGCAAATGACTGGCAGATGGTGGGGCCCATGTTTTTTACTGTTACAGAGGAAGTTACAGATAAGTAAGGAAATGGCAAGAATGAACTATGTGGTACTTGATTAGATTCAGAGACAATGTGGCTTTATGTTTTGGTTAATGTAGATACAGATGGATGGATATAATTATAGGTGTGTGAGTGTATTCATGAGTTAGTCTACAAACATATTATTTCGGAGCTCTGTTTGCTGAGGCCTGGCAGTGACACCCAATAGCAATGAGTATTCCTGGAACCAAATCTTAATTTCTAATACTATTAGCGTTCCTTGGAGAAATGCCTGATTTTGGGGGGAAGAGCAGGGAAAATAAAAGATAAACCTGGAGCTTCTTGTAGGGACAGAAAGTAAGGAAGTGCTCAAAAAATAAAAGGAAGAGGGATCATCAAAGGGACACAGCAGCCAGCCTGAGAGAACTCTCATTGACAAAAGCTGGAACCATTTGAGCAGCAAGTCAAATAACATAGTGTTGGCTTATAACCCAACGTATAAAATAAATAACCATAGTCCATCCATCCTTATGTATAAATAAATAATTGAATAAGTAGGTAAATGGGAGCAAATAAGCAAGTCTCTTGTGCAGAAGAATTCCAACTACTTTATATAGATACCCTCCCACATACACACACACCCAAGAAGATAGAGCTTAAATCCCTGCCCCTTGAGTAGACGCTACACTTATTGACTTGTTCCCAAAGAATACAATATATGGAAAGCTAGGGGAGGGGAGTGTGACTGTGTGTTTAAGAAACCTGGCAAATACGACGTCACCCAGGTAGTCAGGGCTAACATCATCGTTACTAAGTCATGTCAATGATATGTACCCTGAACATCGTGTGATGAAATGTCTTTACTCTCTGGTCTTCCTCCTCAAACCAAATAACCTCTGTTTAAACATGGGAAAAACACCAGAAAACCCCAATTGGGCAACGTTCTCCAAAATACCTGACCAGTACTCCTCAAAACTGTCAAGGTCATCAAAAAATAAGGAAAATCTGAGAAACTGTCACAGATCAGAGGAAACTCAGAAGACATAACAGGTAAATGTAATGAGCTATCCTGGATGGAACTCTGGAACCCTAGGAGGAAATTAATGGACTCTATAGGAACATGGGGTTTCCTTAATAGCAATGCAAGATATTAACACAAGGGGAAACTGGATGAGAAGTCTATGAGAACTCTGTATTCTCTTTGCAACTTCTCTGTTAATCTAAAACTATTCTAGAATAAAAATTTTATTTGAAAGAAAAGGGTATAGTACAAAAGTATTAGTCCAGGACTCTTTGAAAGAAAAAAAAATAAACCCTCTGTTTCACCTTGGATAGATCTATAAAACATCAGCTCCAGGACAACTTTGACTTCTTCCTCCATTTGAAATCTTCTATTGTACCATACAGGATGGTTTTGAACTCTTTGCTACTTGCTCAAAAGTATTTTTCTCCTAAAATCCTGGAAGTCTGAAGTCACAACACTTTGTTCTTTGTTCTTTTATCCACCCCCATCATATTTGCCTGCAAATCCTGTCATTGTCAAGGTACGGCTGACGGGCTTTGTAAGTGGTTTGCGATGTCTTTCAGTTCCTGGTATTCTTGTGTTATTTAGGTTCATTAAAGGGAAAAATTTGTCACTAAGATCCAGGTGCAACCATCGTTACTAAGCCATCCAAAATTCAGCGGTGATGTTACACAGAAGTGTGGCCATAGCAAACAAGCAGTACAGTATACGTATATATACTTAATAAGAATATCACATTTGATCATAAATCACACAAATAATCTTCAGTCTGTTTCCTAATTACGGTTTCAGGAAGTGCCTTCCTCATCTATAAAATTTCATAACCTCAGTTATTATGTGTCTTCCATATAAGGGCAAAAAATGTACACCCATTTTTAGTTATGTTAATAGTTGGGTGACAATGCCTTCTGGTTTTGAAAATCATCTGAATAATGAATGTAAAACAGTAATAAATATTATTTTTTGTTACCAAACAGTTATAGAGTGTTAAATTGTAATTATCAGCTCATCATTAGGTGGTTAGGGCATATTATTTAGGTAGGAGAAGTAGGGGGAAGGGATTTGCCTGTTAACTGGTAAATAAAACAGTCATATTCTATGTGGGCTCCTCCATGGCTTTTTGGTGGTTATTTGATGTCTCTGTTGAGATAGGTAAGAAGAAAAATGCAATTTGAGATTGTTTACTCTTTGATTTATGTCACCACTGAAGTCAATCAACACTTTTATCTTTATCATTTTGTGTTAAGTGTTCCTGGGGTCTTTTTTCTTCTTTAGTTTAATTTGGATGGAGTGGGGGTGGGATGCCACCATCAATTTAAAAGCATGAAATATTTTCTTTAAACAATATTCCCTTTATTATTCCCAGACAATCGTTAGAGGAAACAAACCCTGCAAGGAAACCTCCATCAACGGCCTGCTAGAGGATTTTGACAACATCTCGGTGACTCGCTCCAACTCCCTAAGGAAAGAAAGCCCACCCACCCCAGATCAGGGAGCCTCCAGCCACGGTCCAGGCCACGCAGAAGAAAATGGCTTCATCACCTTCTCCCAGTATTCCAGCGAATCCGATACTACTGCTGACTACACGACCGAAAAGTACAGAGAGAAGAGTCTCTATGGAGACGATCTGGATCCGTATTATAGAGGCAGCCACGCAGCCAAGCAAAATGGGCACGTGATGAAAATGAAGCATGGGGAGGCCTACTATTCTGAGATGAAGCCTTTGAAATCCGATTTTGCCAGATTTTCTGCCGATTATCACTCACATTTGGACTCGCTGAGCAAACCAAGTGAATATAGTGACCTCAAGTGGGAGTATCAGAGAGCCTCGAGTAGCTCCCCTCTGGATTATTCATTCCAATTCACACCTTCTAGAACTGCAGGGACCAGCGGGTGCTCCAAGGACAGCCTGGCATACAGTGAAAGTGAATGGGGACCCAGCCTGGATGACTATGACAGGAGGCCAAAGTCTTCGTACCTGAATCAGACGAGCCCTCAGCCCACCATGCGGCAGAGGTCCAGGTCAGGCTCGGGACTCCAGGAACCGATGATGCCATTTGGAGCAAGTGCATTTAAAACCCATCCCCAAGGACACTCCTACAACTCCTACACCTACCCTCGCTTGTCCGAGCCCACAATGTGCATTCCAAAGGTAACGTTTGCTACCTCCTTTCCCTCAAGTGTGCAAAAACCTCCACAAGGGTGGTGCTGGCATGACCTTTTTATATGATCAGATTGCAAAGTACTTGTTTGCCTTTTAAGGGAAAATCGATATCAAAACCCACCCTATCTCCACTTGTGAGGCCCCAGGGCAGAAGGTTTAGGATAAAGCATATATATTCATTAAAATAAGAATCTATCTTTTGGGCCCTCCTACATGGTTTCTCATTAAAAGGCAAATAAACTTATTTATTTGAAAGATAGAATTCTGATATATGAGTGATAAATATGTGACTGTATTTCACTAAGTTTCCTGTTAAGGAGTGGATCAGACATATGCAATCATAGAGCATTAGATCGAGCCATACAGTGGTTCCTACATCCTGGCAAAGGTTGCATGGGCCTGCTAAAAAGGAAAGAAACTCAGGATAACATGGTAATTTTTAAATAAAGCTAATTGTGTTCAACTCAGGGGATGGTCCTTCATATTAAGAGTATGTACTTTCTACTATATTTGATTTGAAATATTGGTTTTTGTATGAAATTTGGGGGTGACAGATGGTTGCTGGACCGCTGGACCATTTTTGTACCCTTTTTACTTTGTTTTGTTGTAATTCCTCTTTTAAATTTTGTTTAAATGTTAGCAGCTCCAAGTGTGCTTTGAAATTTGACTGGTCCATGATATCCTAAAGTTTGGGAATCACTGCCGGAGAAGTTACTGAAACTAAAAGCACAGACAAAGGTCTATGGGTCCGAAGGTCTAAAGTCTTAAAAAATACCTTGAGAATGTGCAAGTGATTTATTTTTCCCTGTCATTTAGAAATGTTTTTGCTACCTTACCTGTCCAGCAAAAGTGAACATGGACCATTGGGTGTGGACTATGGATTACATAGAGGTCTTGAAGCAGGTGAGAGGGACTTCTCACAGGGCAGTCATGTACCTTATTTATACCAAACTCTCAACAGTTTGGTGAGTAGCACAGAAAACCCTGGAAGCCAAGCCTGCCTGCATTCACCTGATTTATTGATTATAGACAGTCTATATTTTTCCTTTGCTTCTTATTTCTCATAAACCTCATCCAAGATGTTGAAGAGAAGGCATTTAAGTGTATTGTTGGAGTTACTTCAGCCATTCTTTAGAATAAACAAAAAAGCTGTCACCTTAGTTCCCAGGATATAAAATTAAAAACAAATCTTGATAAATAACAGCCTGAGATATGTTCCTCCAGTTAAAATTGACATAGTGACAGTGTTTTTTTTTTTATCTCGTGGTGTTAATGTACTTGAACACCCACACTCAGGATATTATGACTGCTTTCTCTTCCTGTGTTCTTGCCAGGGAGACTGTTGGAAAGAGGTCTCATTAACCACAAGCAAAATCTACTTGAACTCATATGCATGTCTCATGATACATGAGATAGTTTATTTCATTTCTTGTGCATATCACTTGTGCATTTCTGTGAGTGATATGAAATAAATGAGTTAACATGTTCCATAGCTGAATTGAGTTACACCCTCAGGCTTTGAACATCAGTGGTTATTTTTTTATCTAAGATTTTGTGTGTGTGTGGCTTATTTGCATATTTGTGTTACGGAGTTGTTTGGGGTCATAGTCACAGAGAAAACATTGCCCAGATGATGCTGTGTTTTGGCCCTGGAGCCTCATTTGGCTCTTCCTGGATGTTGGAAATGAATATTGGGTGGGCTACACATGTCTATAGTCCAAATAGTTTTAGAGGTCAAGAGTTTTAGAACTGTTAATTCTGGAGTTTCAGTCTTCTCTCTTTTTTATTTTTATCTTTTTAAAAAGGATGAACTGGTATCCCTGAGTCCCTGAGTCCACATTTTCACATAGCATGGGCTTTTGGGAATTCATGTCACCACCAGCAACCCCTGCACACTTGTTTCCTAGAAAGGAAAACTGAGGCCCAGAGAGCCACGTGACACACTTACAGTTTCATAGTTAGTTGGTTGCAAAACAAGGACAAGAACTCAAGTCTGGTGTTTCTCCCTGCTCAATATTTTCCTATTATTTGGGTGTATGTTATTTCGGGGATTCGACTGCATTTGCCAAGAAAATCCGTGAGAAGTCCCAGTGGCCACCAGAACTTTTGTCTAAGTGATAGAAGAAGGAGGGCGGGAGGTGTGATTCGCTCTAATTCCCTGCAGGCTCCCTCTGTTCTGCAGACTTCCAAATAGAAGACAAAGCAGACCTGCCCTGAAATCTGGCTCTGCCAGCCCAGAAATGATGCACAAACTATTGTGGCTCACCAAAAAAACCACCACAACAAAAACAGCATATTCACTCGTGGGAACTTCTACCAAGGGTGTTCAGCCCTCATGATCAGAAATAAAAAGAAGCAAGCTGCTGCTCCATGTTTCACAGGAAACTCGTGACAGATTCAGGAGCAGGTTTTGTGTTTTGTGGGAGGATAAGAGGTGGGAGGCAGGTTAGTAATTAAAACGTTTACTTGATTAAAAATACAACGTTTCTCTAAAAAGACGGAGGTGCCTGTGTCTTTAGAACTGTACTCTTAGAGTGTACCAATCACATCTGGATTTCCAGCTGAGGGAAGAAATAGCGGCCACGACTCAGATGAGTCGGCCTTGCATTGCAGAGACTCCTAGAGGAGGCTGGGTCATGTTTTCATCTCCAATAATAAAAGGAAGCACAAAACTTGTGTAGGTCTCCAGATGAAGCAGAAATGAGGAGGGTCGTGTGTATGTGTGTGTGCGCACACGTGTGTGTGTGTGTGTGTTTGACACACAGTTTTACATTTTGTCCTAAAGAAAAAAAAAAGATTAATGTTAACCCACAGGAAAAAAAAAAAAACTCCTTCAATGTTATCTACCTACTTAATTTCCCTGCTAGCATGACAGGAATCAAGAATGTTATGAGTCTGTTGATGCTGGCCTCCTCTCCCTACATTTAAGTGTATTTTGCTGGAACTAAGCAGATGAAACCCTGGGGTTGGGAGGGTGGGAAACAAAGCCCAACAAAAACCATATAGTACCATACCCACCACAAAATTATGAAAACTGCCAGATGTGGAGAGAGAATGCTTTCCACCCTCGCCTGCAGACAAATCTGCCTTCCAGGGAAGGAAGCTAGCTGGAGAAATTGTCACCATGTATTTGACTTTGCTCATTCCTGTGCTCTCCAGGGACTAGGCAGCCACCTATTTGTGTCTTTGTATTGGCCCAGCACATCCGTTCCTTGCTGCAGCTACTGAGAAGCCCCCAGCCTAACAATCCCACCAGTTCATTAAGCATTTGCTATGTACCAGATACATGCCGTGTCTTGTTGAGCCTCACGGATCTTTAAGGCAAGAATTCTTGACCCCTTTGTGCAGATGAGGAAATGGGTTTTAAGAGGCTCAGTATGCTCACAGCAGAGCTGGGATCCAACTCTTTGGGCTTAAGCCTTTCACCAGACATTGCACGAATTTCCGGTAGCACAGGGGCAGCTTCTGAGGGTGCAAAGCCTGCAACCTGCCTGATTATAAGCTCATTTTAATACCTGAAGCAATGAAGTTGCAGTTAATTAGCAATTAATTTCACAATTAGGTTGCATCATCCCCTTTCACTCTGTAGCAGAGTCCACCACCTTGACACTATGAACATTTTGGACCTAGTAATTCTTCATTGTGGGAGGCTGTCCTGTGCATCATAGGATGTTTAGTGGCATCCATGGTCGTTCCCCACTAGATGCCCATAGCATCCCTCCCTCACTCCTAGCAACCAAAATATACCCAGACACTGCCGAATGTCCTACAGGCAGAGGAGGGCAAACTTGGCCCAGTTAAGGACAACTGTTCAATAGCTATCATTGATCAAGCACATTTTGGCAGTTAAAGGTATAGGTTTTGGAGATAAACTGCCTGGGTTTGAGTCTTGACATTGCCACTTATTAACTGGGTGAACAAGTCGCTTAACTGTGCCTCCACTTCTTTATCTACAAAATAAGGATAAAGACAGCCCATGTCTCATTGTCTCATTGTATAGTATGAGGGTTAAGTAAGTTAATAAATTACAGCAGCTTAATTACTAATATGAGTAGTCTACACATCAGTCTACATGTGGAGCATGTAGATGAATGGTGGCAGTGAGGTGAGGGTTACTATGTTCCAAGCACTGTGCTAAGCATTTTGCAAACATGACTCAACTTAATCTTCACAATTCCAGAAGAATTCAGGATCACCTCTGCTCTACAGTTGAGGAAGCTGAGACGCCAAATCTTTATGGACGTCCCCAAGTTTATAAAGGCAAATAACTGAGTCAGGATTCCAAACTAGGTCCCACTGACTCCAAAGTCTATGTGTTCCAGAATATTCTCATTTCTTCTATAGAAAATCCAGGGGCAGAAAGGTGGACATGAAGTCTCCAGGCCCAGACACAAATCCTACAGGTAGCCTCACCTTGCTGGTGAAGAATGGGTGGTGACTGACAGGTGGATTTGCAGTGCCCATGGAATGCTGTTTATTCTTCCTGTTCTTGGTAGGATGGAATCCTTGAGAAGTTCCTTAATGTCACCTAGAGTGTAAACCATGGGTAAAAGCTGGAACTATGGACTGTAAAGGAAGTGTTAGGTGCAGAAATCCCTAAGGTGCTCGCATGCATTTATTCGACCTTAAGCGGTAGTCGTGTTTGATTTTTTAAAAGATAATCCAGATTTTCTCACCGATTACAGAAAAATGCAACTTATATAATCAGATTCCCTGGATTCAAGCCCTTAGTAGCTGTATGATCTTCTCTGTGCATCAGTTCCATCATCTCTAAAGTGTTTCAGTACCTACTTTGAACTGGGCATGGTGGTACACACCTGTAGCCCTAGCTACTGGGGAGGTCAAGGCAATCCTTTGAGCCCAGGAGTCCAAGGTTGCAGTGAGTTATAATTACACAACTACACTCCAGCCTAGGCAACAGAGTGAGACCCTGTCTAAAACAAAACAAAACAAAACAAAAAAGGATAGGAAGAAAAGGATGGTGTGATTTCCCAGCACTCCCTTCTGGGGTCAACAGGGCAATGTATTTTCACTGCTTAGCTATCACTTTGCTTTCCCTGGAAGGAAAAAGCACTTGAACCAGTGGGCCCAGTCCTCCTGCATCAATAATTTAATGATTCACTGTTCTTTGTGGTACTTGCCATGCCCAGATTCAACCATGGCTCCAACAACAAAACAGCAACTTCTTTTCTACTGAGGATCCCTGCAGAACTCCGTTCAGAGATCCATTCAGGGCTTCATGGGTTATGGAATGACAGTGCTAGTGAAAGCTGATGGGCTGTACTAAAAATCTGAGGGGGAAAGAGAGAAGCACTTGATCACTTAATATAACAATGGATATATTTAGATTTGTTTTCTTTACCTATAGTGTGTTCATTAAGGCTCATAAAACATCCAGGGACTGACTGAGTGCACTATCTCTAACGTCTGTCCCTTCTGATGGAGACTTTGGGTGTCCTTTGCATATGAATGTACACTTCTTCCCATGAATACTCTTATGATTCAAAGTATATTGTATTTTGGTCATTATGAATGGGTTTTCCCATTACCAAATTAAAAACAAAATGAATTTAACCTGGCATTGTCCGTTCCTAGCTCTCTCGGAGGCCCTGACATATTTGAACAACATTCTGAGGCTGCAAACCAATCCCCAAAGATGAAGAGTCCCTCCACATCACTGCAGGAGGTGACGGATCGCAGGTCAGACCAATCTGCTCTGTCTCACTGCTCTTGAATAGAAGATGCATTCTTTGAGTTTGAAGCAGCAACTGTGGGGGGTAATTGGATATGCCAATTCAGAGGTGGAGGAAGAGCCTGGAATACCCATATGCCTGAGCCTGCACATATCAGATTTATTCATTGCTTCATATATCTAGGCTTTGCTTGTTTGTAGGGTCATGAGCTGCTTGTCCAACTCTCAGTGTGCATTTGCAGGGCACAACCAGAGAGACAGACGAGTCATAGGGTTTAATGAATCCCATTCCCCTAATTGCCAGTCTCTATCATGTCCCTACAGAGAATGCAAGTTAATTATTCTCTCCAGAATTCTTACAGGCAGTCATTTTCCCTTCCCAAAGCCAAGCCTGATCCTGTTTAATTTTCCTTTGAGCCAAGTCAGGACAATTTAAGATGTCCTTTCCATGCTCAGATAATAGAGGACTGTGATTCAGTTTTATCTTGCATTTGATTTATGGAGAGCAAGCAGCAACCCAGCCTGGCGTTTTCATTTTTGAGACGAGGAGTCTTTGTTTTATTGTGCTCTGAAAAGGTGTATTGGAGCATCACATTCAGGCGCTGGAACCAGCTGCCGCCCACTCCCTGTAACTCACTATCCTTCACGGAACATTCCGAGTCCTCATTCTGTGGGCACAGACCCACACTGTGGCCGTGTCCACACACCCCAGTCGAGCACGCTCCAGCCACGGCCCCCCTTCCCTCAGAACAGAAGGCCGAAGTGCCAAATAGATGCTCCTGCAGGATTTTTTTTTCCTTCTCTTCTTTCTCCCACCCTCCCCTCACCAAGCTTTTTTCCCCCCCAGCCTTGGCATAAAATGGTCAAATTATGTTCTACTGCAGAATTCAATTTCACAGTTCAGTTAGGTCCTTGATTACACTGCCAAATTCAGATTAATGTGCATTTAACTAACATGGATCAGGGGAATTCTGGCTGACAGCCAGCTGTAATCAGAGCAATTGATAGCTGTGTGGAGTTTTATGCCCCGTCCACCCCAGCGTACCTCTGGTGAAATTGATTGATTAAATGAATTCATCGCCATAATTATTTATAATGTTGATACATCACAAGCCTGTGTCTGACCCTATCTTTAGAGATGTTGAGCTCATTGTAGAAAGGTAGTCTGGCTGAGTTGTTAACTGGGGATTATTTATTCCATTATATAATATATTCTTTTTTTGCTGTTTTTCTTTTTTGATCATGTTTGAATAGAGACATGACAAAGCACATTTTTAAAGAATTAATTTATATGGTATAAAAAAAGTGTCAGGAAGCTAAAAAACAAGTGTATGTATTAGCCATTTCAAAAAGAAAAGAAAGGAAATCACAATCACGACTGCTTGTTCATTTTGTCAATATTTCTAAAGATTCCTGTAGACAGAATTCCTTCTTAAAATGTATCCAATTTTCAATGACAATTAATGACCTGGTAACCCTGCAGCTAAGCAGTTTAGCAGCCTGGATGATAATTTGTAAGACGATTGACCTGGTCTTCTCTCATTACGTCATGCCATATGGAAATCCCCCTGAAAACTTTGCAGACCATGGTCTCCTTTGTAAGGAGTTACTCGTTCACAAAATCACAGCACTGTTCTCTTTGGAGGGATGGGAAGAATGCCTTTGTTGTTTTTTCTCCTACGCTGCAGTTTCCCACCCTTGCTCTGTACTCCATGCCCTTGCTGTAAGGTCTGCAAGGGTAACCTATGTACATTAATCTTTTCGAAATGGTTTGGATCATGGGTGATGAGAGATACACTGGATTTGCTTATTAAATATTGTTCCTTTCACTGGTCCAATTCCACTGCATTGTGGTTTCACTAAATAATCAGATCCCAAATCCCTTTCACAATACCAAAGATAGGTCTGCTTTTATGAACTTCAAGCCTACTCATTTTTTTTCTAGAATGTATTTGTAAATCAGGTCATAGAAAAGATTGCACAGTTTAAGCTGGACTGCTTTGCACATCTTTCTCACATGCATGAACATGTGTGTGTAAAACAGTAGGAATGGACAAATTCATCATTTACGTTTTCTGCCTCCCAAATGTAGGCTATCATGAGAAAGACAACTTAGAATGGAACACTTACATGATTATGAAAGTCCAAGGGTGATGTGAGAGGGCAAGGAGGTCTCATCACAGAGGAAAGTTTGCACTTTCTTCCTTGAAAGAACTTACAGAAGAAAGCCTGAGTGGTGTTGTAACAATGCAGAGTTCCGCTTTGACCAAAACAAAAAGGAAAATGATGAATGATGTACATAGATAATCAACTCGTTTTGCTGTGATGACTACTCCTTTTATTTTTTTTAGCTCATTTCTCTAAGCCAAAACTGTTCAAAATAAACAAGCCAAAAAAAAAAGCCCTTAATTTGTCTTTCACCCCCTCTCCTAGACATTATCATCCATCATGTTCTGGTCCAATTCTTGCATTTTGCCCCAGGCTGCCCAAACATCTGGGCCCCCAGTGAAACCCCCCGACCAGGCTTTATCTCTGTGTGTTGCCATTGCCCACTCTGCCCGCCTCTGTTAAGACCACATCCCCCCCTCATCATTGATTCCTATCTCTGTGAATTTATCAAAGACCCAAGTACTGAAGCGACTCTGTCTGGATTTGAATCCCAGTTCTCCCTTCTTTGTAGCTTTGGGACCTTTGCATGACTACTTAAACCCACTGTGCCTCAGTCTTCTTATCTATAAAATGGAGGAATTACAGACCTTATTTAATTGTCCAGCTTGAGGTTTACATGCAATAATATACATAGTGTGCTTAGAACAGTCCCTGGCATGTAGAAAGCACTCAACAAATATGAAACATCATTATTCTTATAAATATTTGTTACTACTGCAAGGATATACTTCTAACAGAGCAGTTGCTTGACAGAAGAGGCCCCACGATGGCTCCTAGGAGAACCGCTGTGTATTTTAGTGAGGAGAGAATGCCCAGCCTTGATTATACAGACCAGGGAGGTGACACTGAATGTTGGAAATGCCAAGGCAAGCAAGGGAGCCGGCCTGTGGGCCAGTGTGCTGGGCGCCCTCCCACTGGGAGTGAAGGACTGACCCCAGCAGAAGAATTAGGTTATGTCGTCCCCTTGGAAGTGTGGAGCTGTTTGCCCTGGATTGCTTGGAGGCAGTTTCGTCTCCTTGTGCCTCTATTTTATCAACCACAAAATGGGATTCAGTTGCCCCCTGCTTGATTCCCAGAATAAAAAGAACAAGACCTGTTGAAAGTGTGTGGGCCGGTGATACGCACCATCATGGAACCCCGCATGTGGGTTAAGATCCAACAGAAGACAATGGTTCAGCACCTTGGTGGCCCCAAATGGGGTCACCCATGCATTTCTCCTTCACAGAGTCAGCTACTTGTCCTCTGAGGGAAGACCACATGTCCCCTCACTTGAAGTGAACAGTTCATTCTCTGATGAGTATGCCTCGAGTTTCATTCAAAACATTGTCTCTTGTGATACTGGCTGTTCCTCAACCATTGCTTTTTTAAGAGTCTGTACCTCTTACCAGCAGCCATGAAAGACAACAGCACCTTTTTGTCTCATGGCCTAATTTTGAAGATGGTTAGCTTTCAGCAAAGAGCTCTGCATTCCATCTTTGCCTGGAAATTGTCCCCTTGGTGGAGGCAGGCTTCTTCTTTATGTCATATGCTGGCTGTTAAGGGTGGACTCTGATAATGCTGCTGACAGGTGATAAGGAAGAAAAGTGGCCTAAATTAGTGCAAAGCAGTGTTTGTGATTCCTGCAGGATGCAGCTTTCCCATTTTTAATATATCTTCAGAGATCAGTTATACATGCTTGTGGGGAATGAATTCAATTTTGTTGAAAGTACGGGAGCAAGTCCTCCAAGGAAGACACAGGGTGATAATGGCAAATGATGGCTCCCAGGACACACTTTCAGAAATAAAAGCCAAAACCCTATTTCCCTTCACACCCTGGCCTTGCTGACTAGCCTAGACTTGACTAATCTGGAGTTTATTGAAGGAAGAATCCAGTTGTTTAACTTACACTGACACTTCTCTCTCCCCATTCCATCGTACACACAAACGCACACACACACACATTTTCCTTGTGTAGCACAAATACAGAGGCTTTGAAAAGAATCAGCTTGCTTTTGAATATTTTAACTATACATTGTTCAATATATTAAAGTTAACGACATCTTGTCTTATTGCTTTGAGTATTAATGTATAGGAATACATATACCACAGGAGCATTGTATGTCTTCAATAAATTCTAGCTAGTTTGATAATATTGCAGTTACTATTTATTTTATTTTGCATTCTCATTACTGTGCTAAGCACTTTATATAATAATAACACCAAGTAGAACTTACTGGCCAGTCATTGTTTGAATACTTTGATATGTATTTGATCCTTTAGAGTTCACAGTGACCAAAGGAAGTAAGTATTATTATTGTTCCATTTTACGGATAAGGAAACTAAGACTCACAGAGGCTGATTTGACTAAAATTATCAGAGTCAAAAGGAAACTAAGACTCAGAGAGGTTGACTTGAGTAAAATTATCAGTCTGAATTCATTCCTATGCCCCTCAAAAGCATGTGTTCTCTCTGCAACCAGGGCAGGGGGGCAGCTTAGCAGCTACCCTGGTTCCTGCTGGTTGATGCCAAGGCTGTCTGAGTGGTGAATTCGCCTAGTAAAGTGTAGTGTTTTTGAAGATGGAAGGGCTGCATTGCTGAATGTTCAGCAGGCCAGGCACTGTCATTGTAGAACCAATGGGCAGTGTTGGGGGACTGAGAATGGTGCTATGGTAGCAATTTTAAAGAGCCCACTGTGTGCAGTTATTGCTCTATGATGTGATAGAATGACCATCTTCTCATACAACGTGATGGGGCAGGAGCTTGAAACACCTGCTTGCCTCTACCATGTCACCAGATCCAATGAGCAACATGCCCCATCCCACTTCTCAGTGGCATTTGACAGGATTCATTAGCCCTTCCTTCAGAAATACTTTCCTCCCTTGGCTCCAGGACACCTTGCTTCCTTAGTTTCCTTCCTACAGCACTGGCCACTCCTTCTCTGCTCCCTTTTGCAAGATTCCTCTGCTCTTTCTGGTATCTAGATGTTGGGGTCCTCAGACCATCTCTTATACATTCAGTATCATGGCTTTTAATATGAACTAAGCACTGATGACTCTTAGATTCATGTCTTTAGCCTTAACTCTTCCCTGGACTTGGGGCATGTCTAAGTCTCCTAAGTGACACCTCCACATGGATGTCTAATCACTCTCTCAAACTTTACATGGCTAAAAGAACTCTTAATTTTCCGCCATGTATTAGCTATCAATATTGCTGCATAACAAATTATCCCAAAACTTCATGGCTTAAAACAAACTGCCTCATGAAGCAAAAAATTGTGCTGTTCAACTAATTTCCCCTAAGCTTTAAATAACAAACATTTACTATTTCAGTTTCTGTAGGTCACAAATTGAGAGGGCTTAGCTGATTGATTTGTTGTGTCTTGGAATCTCTCATGAGGTTACAGTCAAGATATTAAACAGGGATACAGTCATCTGAAGGATCAACTGGACCTGGAGGATCCACCTCCAGAATGGCTCACATGGCTGTTTGCCAGAAGGCCTCAATTTCTAGCTAGCTCTTAGCAGGAGTCCTCAGTTTCTTGCTGCATGGACCTTTCTTTTATTATTATTATTATGGTTATTGTCATTATTTTTGAGACAAGGTTTCACTCTGTGATCCAGGCTGGAGTGCAGTGGTGCAATCATAACTCACTGCAGCCTTGAGCTCCTGGGCTCAAGTGATCCTTCAGCTTTAGCCTCCCAAAGCTCTGGCATTACAGGCATGAGCCACTGCAGCCAGCCCTTCCAAAGGATTCTTGAGTGTCCTCATGACATGGCAGCTGGTGAAAGCCAAAATAAATGATGTGAGTAAGAAAGCAAAGGAACTTGCCTTCATCTCTGCCTTTTTCTTAGATCACTCAGATTGATCCCAATACAGTGTAGATGGTGAGTACATAGGAATATGAATGTCAGGAGGCACAGGTCATTGAGAGCAATTTGGAAGCTGATTATCACAACCCACAACCCTGTTCCTGCCCCTGGATTCCTCATCTCATTAAATGGCCTGTTGCTTAGGCCAAAATCCTGATAGCCATCTTTGATTCCTGCCTTTCAAGATCTCATCCAATCCATCAGCAAATCCTGTCAGCTCCATCTTCAAATCTTGCCCTAGATTTCACCATTTCTCACCCCATCTACAATAACCACCCTAATCTCAGCCCACATTAACTGTGATAAGCTTCTGGTATCCCTGTTTCCACTCTTGCCACCAAAGTCTCTCCTCCAGCAGCCAGAGAGAGTCAGACTGTGTCATTCCTGTCTGCTTAGCAAACTCCAGTGCTTCCCACCTCACTTGGAGCAAAAGCCAGCGTCTTTGCCAAGGTCTTCATGATCTGTCTCCGGCAGCTTCTCGGTCCATCTTCCTTCGTGGACACTCTCCACTATAGCTGAGCATCTGCTGTTCTCAAAAACTAAGCCTGGATCTGCCTCAGAATCCTGCATGTGCCACTCCCACTGCCCAAACCCCCCCTCCTAGGAAAGGGATCTTGCTTTTTCCCTCACTCAGCCAGGCTTCTGCTCAAACGGAACCCCCTCCAGAGAGTCCTTCTGTGACTACCCTATCCAAGATGGCAACTCATTACTTTCAACCCCCTCACTCTGCTTTATTTTTCTTTATATTATTCATTACTACTGGAACACACACTGTATATTTATTGGTTTTCTTTATTATTATCTGTTTCCTTCTCTGGAACATAAACCCCAGGAGGGCAGAGATATCATTCATTTTGACTGTTGGTGGACCCTCCGCCTCACACCTAAAACAGTGCATAGCACATCATAGTTGCTCAAATATTAATTTTTGAAATAAATGAATGAATGTGCTGCATGGGAACAATCAATTCATCTAGAATAGTGCCATCCAATAACCCTTTCTGCAAAGAGGAAAATGTTTTATATGTGTACTATGTGATGTGGTAACTACTGAGTTCTTGAAACGTAACTAGTGGGATTGAGAAACTGAATTTTTAATTTTTAATCTATTTTTGTTTACTTTAAATAGGCACGTGTAGCTTGTAGCTACTGTATTAGAATAGATCTAGGTCCTTGGGGTGGATGGTAGGGGAGTAGGATAAGTTAATGCCATTCCATTTATACCCAGTAGAGTGATACTTTCTGGGGCACTGCATTAAGAAAGAGCCTGAAGTCCAATCAACAAATCTTTTCTGAGTACCTTCTATGTATCCAGCACTGTGCTGTCACTGGGATCTTCCAAAACAGAGTACATTGATGGATTAGCACTTTCTGCCCTGGGCAAGGAGCATACCACATGACAAGATGTGGTATCTTTACCATCCTGGCCTCAGCCAGTCCAGGAGTGGCCAGAGCTCCTTCCTGATTCTTTCCAGGAAGTGACGGCTGGACCTACATATTGTATCATATACCAGTAATCCCCTCACTGGCTTCCCCATTCTCCTCCAATAAATCCCCTCATCCCACTCTTCCAAGTCAGAGTGGATGTTCTTTGCTGGGGTCTCTTTGGGGTCTAGCATCATTTTCATTTCACACATACCCCTGCAAAGTCTGGTCACTCTCAATTATATTTGTACTTATTTGATGAGGACATTGCACATGTTCACCCTGTGGTTCACACCACTTAGCACAGGGAGCCACGTTTTCCCCTGTACCTACATCTGCTGTGTTATACCTGTGTTATACGTATATGTCCATACCACCCTCTAGTATGTGAATTCAGAAGCATGGGAAAAGGCCTCCTACACCTGAAATGTCTGCCAAAAATGCTAGCTGAAAACTAATGTCCTTTAATGAGGGATGAGATTTTTCATTCCTGAACAAGCAAATAGGGCTTAATGAGCAAGTACACCTTGGATATGACACACGTGAAATAACCTCCTGCTGTGGTGCACGTGCACCAGAGAAGGCCCTTCCCTAGGTGTGGCCTGTCCTGTTGGTGCCCCAGCCAGACCCTCTCATCTCCCACTGGTGATCCTCATTCTGCCAGCTGTCGGTCAGCTCACTCACCACTCGGCTGTGGCATTCAGATCTAGCATGTGAATATTCTCTATCCATGTCTGTCTTCCCAGGTGGATTATGATCGAGCACAGATGGTCCTCAGCCCTCCACTGTCAGGGTCTGACACCTACCCCAGGGGCCCTGCCAAACTACCTCAAAGTCAAAGCAAATCGGGCTATTCCTCAAGCAGTCACCAGTACCCGTCTGGGTACCACAAAGCCACCTTGTACCATCACCCCTCCCTGCAGAGCAGTTCGCAGTACATCTCCACGGCTTCCTACCTGAGCTCCCTCAGCCTCTCATCCAGCACCTACCCGCCGCCCAGCTGGGGCTCCTCCTCCGACCAGCAGCCCTCCAGGGTGTCCCATGAACAGTTTCGGGCGGCCCTGCAGCTGGTGGTCAGCCCAGGAGACCCCAGGGAATACTTGGACAACTTTATCAAAATCGGGGAAGGCTCAACCGGCATCGTATGCATCGCCACCGAGAAACACACAGGGAAACAAGTTGCAGTGAAGAAAATGGACCTCCGGAAGCAACAGAGACGAGAACTGCTTTTCAATGAGGTAAAGGGTGTGTTTGGGGCATCCTTTCTCTCCTTTGTAACATTTATTTCCCATTTCAAAAGTTAAACACATGTACATTTTAGGACATTAGAAAAGCACTGAAAATATAAAGACAAAAATAGCGTCCCCTGTAATATTTCCTTCTAGTCTTTTTTCTATGCACATATATGGCTGTTACCTCTATAAAGTACTTCATGTGTATCAGCCACTGTACTAAGCATTAATCTAGTTTGATCCTCACAACAACTCTGTGAGATAGAAAGATGTTATCACCATTTTGACAAGGAAACCTGGACTCAGATAGGTTAAGAGATCAGCCCAGGGTCAAGCTGGTTGACTGCAGACCTAGGATCTGAATCTCTGTCTAGCAGATTCTAACTCTTATGCTACACTGTATCTACATGGGTATGTATATGTTTTACTCTATTATGATATTGTAATATACCCTCCATAAACAATTTTTGAAACAGTAGATCAGGGTCAGTTTACCAATGGACTATCACTCTTTAGGAACTTTAAAATATTTTTCCTAACTATAAAAATAATGAATTCTTCCTTTGGAATATAGGGAAAGTAAAGAAAATGTCCCACAGATATCCCAGTCAAGGAATAGGCTACATTAATATTTCAGTGTTTCCTTTCTATACTTTTATAGTTACAAATTTCTTTTGTTTTGGGTAATTCTCTATATATGTAGTTTGGTAACTCTCTACATTTCAATTAATATTAACATGAATACTAATAAAATTAATATCAAATAAAATATATTGACCTGTATTACTTATATTTATTAATGTAAAATAAATTTAATGACCATTTTAACGGCCTTATAATCTTCTATCATATACATGTATCAGATTTATTAAACCAGTCACTGATTTAATAAATTTGAGGTAACTTTATGTGTATGTGGTTTTGTGACTTTCTAAATTTCACCTAATGTTAACATTAATGCTAATAAAATTAATATTAAATAAAATATATCGGCATACATTACTTATTTTTATTAATGTAAAATAAAATATATTAACATTCTATTAGCTATATGTCAAAACACAATTTTAATGGCTTAATAATCTTCTATCATATACATGAATCATATTTAAAACCAGTTTCTGATTTATACTGTTTCCAATTTGTCACTTTTATTATTTTGCAGTGAGTGTTGTTACACATAAGTCTTTGGCTTCATATCTGATAATTTATTAGATTCCTAGAAGTAGGATAAACAGATCAAATGATATGTAAATTTTTTTAGAGAAATGATATACAGTGTTAATTTCTAGAACGTTTGTACCAATCTAGACCCTCACCAATAGTACTGTTTCACCTTCAATAGCGTCGTTGATACTGTCACATTATCTCTGTTCATCTGCTAGACATGAATAAACCTTACTGTTTTCATTAGCACTTTTATTACTAGTGTAGCTTAATTTAATTTTATGTAGTTATAGGCCATTTTTATTTCTTCACTAAATCATATGTTCTGTATACAGTTTTCAGTTAAGGTGCTAGCATTTGTTTTATTGATGTGTAAGAGCTATTGATATGTTAAGGAATTAACCTTTCTCTGTATATTTGTTGTACTTTAACATTTACCTTCCACTTTCTCATTTACCTTATCACTTAAGAGCTCTAAAATAGGTGGGGAAACATGAGTGATTATGTTAGAAAACACATAAAGTATTTTGGAGTAATATTCTTTTAGTAATTTTATGAGAGCATTGAGGGGAAAGATAAGTTTTTGTGGATGAGAGATCTAAGTCCTAAAATATCAAGTCAGGGTAGCAGTGTTAGCTGTCAGTCTCCAGGAAAGCATGTACAATCCACATCTTCTAACTCCCAGAACAATCTAGGGCTGCTTGACCTCTTTGTCTTTCTATTGTAAGGACTCCCATTCTCTGAGAAGTAAGAAGGTGTTTGGTCCATAAACAGGCACTGTACAAATGCACCCAGCTGCAATTTTGAACTCTGTTTATCACGGAGGATCATATGAAGCCCCTAGTGGCCTCCACACATCTCCCAGCTCCCACGGGTGCTTATCTCTTACACACACTCCAAATCTCACAGAGAGTTCCAGGTGACTGGGCTTCAGCATCTTCCCAGTCCACCATTCCTGATTTCTGGAATTTATTTTCCAAACCATAATGCCAGAACATACAGAGCAATATGATGTAGATAAATAATTCTGTAGTTTATTATTTAACACTAACTCTGAAAACTCGAGTGGAAACAGCCACAGGGCAGCAATTTCTGGAAGCTCTCTCCAGCAAGCAGGCTCCTTAGCCTTTTTAATGTCTATGCCGTACTTATTTTTATCTTCAATATATATTCTTTGAATTCAGCCCAAATATCTCTCAAGTTCAACCTATACCTACTTCCAAGGAGAAGTTCAGTTGGTCTTGTGTGGCTCCAGTTCTAACAATAGATAGTTTACTTCATTCACCTGTGGGACTCATTCCCTCAATTACTACGAGTTGGTGACCCTTTGCTAGGATAACCAGCAGAGGACTGTGAACAGTGCATTCTAAAGAAGACTCTTAGGGATATCTGATTATATCCCCACAGACGGTCAACCAAACTCCCTCTTGTGAATGCAAATCTTGCTTTGGTTCTACTTGTTTTCATTTTCTCTCTGTGTCTCTCCAATGTCAGAGTGACCTGCCATTTTCTCTCAAATTTGCTACCTTGATTCCTTTTATTTCTACTAGCTACCCTTGATGCTTTTTGTCCATAATAGATTTCTGAATAAACTTCCCCACAATCAGTACCTCTCAATCAGTTTACTTACAGTTGTAGATGTGGCCATAAGAGAAGAAAAAGCAACTTCATCTTCACAAGTCAAAAATATCTTTCCCGTTTCCCCAGGTCGTGATCATGCGGGATTACCACCATGACAATGTGGTTGACATGTACAACAGCTACCTTGTTGGCGATGAGCTCTGGGTGGTCATGGAGTTTCTAGAAGGTGGTGCCTTGACAGACATTGTGACTCACACCAGGTAAGCGTCTTTATTATCCAGATAATTCGAGGTGCTTCTTATTCTTCTCCAGGATAAAGCCTCAGTGACTATGAACTCTTCATAAATTGCGGGCAGTTTGGAGTCAGGGAATATGACTGTCCTTTCCTCCACATTCCCTGTAGGGCCCATTACGCTCTCAGGCATGTATAGTTCATTCATTTGGTTAATGTTCTCCCTGCCCTCAGAAGGACGTTAATACCCATTGATTTAAAATAAGCAACCTGCTAAGAATGAAGCTTCAGTGACAAATAATAGAATGTCCTGTCCCCTATATAGATTTCTAAAGCCGAATTTCATTCTCCCGAATTACCCTACCATTGCTGCATGCTAAGACACCAAGGATACCAGGGGAAGGAAGGGACAGGGAGAGGATCACTCGAAGTTTTGTATCAAAATAATGAATCTGGGTGGCACAGAGAAATTCTGCAATTCTGTTTTAAAATATGCTTGCAAGTAACAATGGTTAATTACCAGCCTATTGCTTCAGCTATTTGCCTCCCTGATGTGCCAGTTCCAGCCATTTCATTAAGCATTTATTGAGCACCTTTTATGTGCCAGGCTCTTTTGTAAGTGCTAGAGATGCAGAAGATACAAATGAATATGGCTAAGATACATCCCCTCAGGGACATCACTGATGAGAAATACATTATAATACCTGTGCAGAATTAAGAAGATATATATATATATGTAGCATAGAAGAATACCTAAATGTATCTCTCAGAAAGAGTCAATAAATATTTCTATTTAATATAAGGTGACATCTGAGATGGATTTTGAGAGACGAATAGGAGTTTACTAAGAAGGCAAGTGGGAGGACAAGGGCATTGAAGGCAGAGGAAAGAATATGTGCTAGGACAGTGCCTCTTCAATTTCAGTGTCCACATAAATCACTGTGGATCTTATCAAAATGCATATCCTGACTCAATAGAGAAGGGTGTAAGATTCTGCATTTACGGCAAACTTCCAGGCAATGGCAATGCTGCTGGTTCATGGACCATACTTGGAGAAGCAAGGTTCTGTGGAATAGACATAAAAAATAGCATGTTACATTTGGGAAACTTTAACTTTGGTTTTGATGGTAAATAAAATGCCAAAAAGTTAAGGAAGGATTGTCATGAGGAAGAGGTATTGAGTGTTAGCTGATGTTATTGAAATGGTGCCTGAATCAAAAGTGGATCCAGGTATATAATAGGTGGAAAACAAGGTAACAAGAAAGTACTGGGAAACTCTGTGAAGGACAGAACATGCTGTTTTTTCTCCACTGAAATGAGATGTTACGTGGCTCTACAGTTCTCAGTCTGGAGTAGGCCATCTCAAAATAAAGCTTTGTGAGTGAAGACATTTATCACCAACAATTCAGCTGGCAGACTCTTGATGGTGTAGCAATAAGACACGCCCAACAAAAAAACACGTAAGGTCATCTTAATTGGTAGAAACAAATATGCTGGAAAGATCTAAGCATAAGGAAAATGTGATATACATTTTTTGCTTTTCACATGTAAAGCAAAAAATAAAAATATGTTCAGGGGAGAAACCTTTTTGTTGCCTTCCAGAGCTTCACACAGCCACTCAGGTCTCCAGCTCTACCTTTGTCAAGGTTCCTTTCCATTCTTATTTTGTATCCGTGGAAACCACTCAAGACAGTGTGTCCCTAAAATCCATTTTCTTTTCTAATTTTCTCATCCAGAATTGTCAACTGATTTCCCTTTTAAAGACCCAGTAACTCCAGAGGCAAAAAGAAATTGTGTGTCAAGGAACACCATGAATATTTGGTATTCGAAATCTTAAACTCAGAATTCAGAGAGTTTCCTTTAGTAGATATTGAATAACTGCTTTATTGAATGATTTATTGATCGGTTGATAAAACATCTAACCCCTTGCAACTCCAAGTGCTGTCTGAGGACCTGGGAGCTTATTAGAAATGCAGAATCTCAGGTACTACCCCAGACCAACTAAATGAGAATCCATGCTGTACCCAAATACTCAGGTATTTCTTATACATACTGAAGTGTTAGCACTAACCTAACATCTTGTTAAGTCAGATCCTTCTAATTTCCAGGAAACAGAGGGTTCTAGAAGGGAAGGGAAAGTGCCAAGCACCATCAAGTTCTTTATATATTAATCATGTAACTATCACATATTTCTATGAGGCAGATGCTGATGTACCTGTCTGCCAGGTGATGAAGCTACAACTCAAAGAGGAAAGATATTCTTGGCCAGGCATGGTGGCTTATGCCTGTAATCTCAATACTTTGGGAGACCAAGGCAGGAGGATCACGTGAGCACACGAGTTCGAGACCAGCCTGGGCAACTTAGCGAGACCCTGTCTCTATTTAAAAAAATTAAAAATTACCTGGGTGTGGTGGCGTGTCCCTGTAGTCCTAGCTACTCGAGAGGCTAAGACGAGAGGATCACTTGAGCCCAAAAGTTCAAGGCTGCAGTGAACTGTGATTGCACCATTACACTCCTGCCTGGGCAACAGAGCAAGACTCTATCTCAGAATTTTAAAAGGTATCCTTCTTAAGACCACACGTTTAATAACTGATACAGCCAGGATTTGAATTTGAGGTCACTCTAGAACTGAAGCATTTTTTATTCCATGCCAAGCTTTTTTCCTATAGAAAAGAAGTAGAAGAAGAAATGCACCAGCCATTCTCCAGTTGGCCATGTTAATTTCAAAGGCATTGGATTAGGAAGTATTTGTCACATGTTCCAGTCAAATGGGATCTTTCCATTAGTGACTAGGGGTTAGATTCAAGTAATTTTTGATACAGTCAACCTGTAAAGAATCTTTATACCTGCTTCAGATAACTCAAATTTCATGGAATTCAAGAGAAAACAATTTTACTAAAGATGGTGGTTCTTGGTTCTGAATTAATTTGAAGGTATATGTGAGCTTGTCCCTGCTGCAGACACTGTAAACCTCTGAGGAATGTGTTTGTCCACATGTGAAAATGG
Source organism: Symphalangus syndactylus (assembly GCF_028878055.3). Classification (NCBI taxonomy): domain Eukaryota; kingdom Metazoa; phylum Chordata; class Mammalia; order Primates; family Hylobatidae; genus Symphalangus; species Symphalangus syndactylus. The sequence continues at coordinate 66,455,006 of NC_072446.2, forward strand.
TCATGTGAAAGCCATTCAGGATAACGACCAACATACCACAAAACCCAGAACACAGAAGTTGTCGGCTTCCTCTGTTTCAGGCAAAAACATTTCTTGTCACCTGCCTTTGTATGAGACTGGTGCTGTGGAATCCTCTTTTCTTTCTTTTTTTTTTTTTTGAAACAGAGCCTCACTCTGTTGCCCAGGCCCAGGCTGGAATGCAGAGGCGCAGTCTCCGCTCACTGCAACCTCCGCCTCCCAGATTCAAGCAATTCTCGTGTTTCGACCTCCTGAGTAGCTAGAATTACGAACACGGGCCACCATGCCCAGCTGATTTTTTGTATATTTAGTAGAGACAGGGTTTTGCCATGTTGGCCAGGCTGGTCTCGAACTCCTGACCTCAGACAATCCTCCCACCTCGGCCTGCCAAAGTGCTGGGATTACAGCCATGAGCCACTGCGCCTGGCCAAATCCCCCTTGAGGGGAAGGGTGTGTTTCTTCATACTCGTCAACTTTATACCTTTGGTATTCTAATTGGCTACCACTTTATACCTTACTTTTGAATCCCATCAGGATTTTCTAGCATCAACTAAACTGAAACGAAAATTCAAAGCCATTCATTTCCTTATTCTGCTGACCTTAGATTTACCTGGGATTACTGGAGTTTCACAAGGTTGTCCTTAAATTTGGGCTCTGGTCATTTACACCCTCTGTCTCTCCTGGCAGTCTTCTCTGTTTGGATGATAGTTTGCTTTAGGACCTCTTTTACATTTATTACTTAACATGGGATAGGGAAGAAGTTTTGCACATAGATGAATTAGGCAGCTGCCTAAATGAGTCATTTTGAGGGTACTGAACAACCTGTGCCATCCAAAACATTCTCACCTAGATTCCTCTGTGGCTGAACGATTTCACTCATTCGGAAAATCCATTCATTTGAGTGGTGAGGGCAGTGTAGGAAAATGGGAAAGTGGGAAAGCATGTGCACTGGACTAAAAAAGAGGTGAGGTTTGAATCATGACCTGGCCATTTCTCAGCTGCACAACCTTGGACAGTTACCTGACCTCCCCCTCTGCCTCTAAAACTGTGGAGAAGGAAAAACTTTCTCCACAGGGATGCAGTCATGAGATATGGGAGGCCATTACCAATGCTTTACTTCCTTTCTCATTCCCATGGTCCATTTATTAAAATACTATCCATTCACACTTAGTTATTAGTAACTTCCTCGGTCCAATTTCCTTTTGAGAGAAGGGACCTGAAGCGACAAAAACCTCTAGCTCCTTGGAGGAAGAAGAGAGAGGGTGAATGGGAAGTAGGGTAGGTCCCAGAGGGAGGATTAGAGATGCAAAGACCACTTTGCCTGAGCTCAGCCTTGAAAACCGTGGCAGTCCCCATTTCTAAGATGAAGAAAAGGAGACCCAAGGAAGTTAAAGGATTTTCTTACGATCATTTAACAGCCACGCCTGAAACCTTCGTCCGCCTATTCAGTGTGCTGACTCTGTGGCACCCTGGAGGCTTGTTGATGCCTGTGGAATTATCTGTTAGGAGATCATGGAGCCCCGCACAGTGGCCCCTGTCTGTAATCCCAGCACTTTGGGAGGCTGAGGTGGGTGGATCACCTGAGGTCAGGAGTAGTTCAAGACCAGGCTGGCCAACATGGTAAAACCCTATCTCTACTAAAAATACAAAAATTAGCTGGGCATGATGATGGGCGCCTGTAGTCCCAGCTACTTGGGAGGCTGAGGCAGAGAGAATCGCTGGGACCCAGGAGGTGGCGGTTGCAGTGAGCCGAGATCGTGCCACTGCACTCTAGCCTGGGCGACAGAGCAAGACACCATCTCAAAAAAGGGGAAGACTGCACTCCAGCCTGGGTGACAGAGCGAGACTCCATCTCAAAGAATGAATGAATAAATTAATTAATTAATGAATAAATAAATAAATAAATAAATAAATAAAAGAGTTCCTGGAAGTGCATTTGCATGAATGACCAAAAAGCTGACAAATAGTGATCTCTTTCCTTTGACTTATATTTGGTCCCTGTCATTCTCAGTGCCAAGCCTTTGTTCTGGGAGTCAGATCCCAAAGACTTCCTTCCCTTGTCTGCAGATTTTTCAGATATGGGCTGCAGCATGTGGACTGTTTCACTAAAGCACAAGGGACCTGCCTCTCTTGAGCATTTCAAAGATGTTCTTAAACCTGTCTTGTTCCTTAAATGTTATTTCCTTTCCAGAATGAATGAAGAACAGATAGCTACTGTCTGCCTGTCAGTTCTGAGAGCTCTCTCCTACCTTCATAACCAAGGAGTGATTCACAGGGACATAAAAAGTGACTCCATCCTCCTGACAAGCGATGGCCGGGTAAGATGTTCATGTTTGGCCCGTTTGTAGTTTTTCTTGTCACTCTATCTGTCATGGGCATAATTCTTTTAGAAACACTTTTTTATAACTCTAATTTTTCTTAGTCACAAGTCACCCACTTCTCTTCCCAGAAGGCTTACAAAAAAGAAATTACCATCCCTTCCTCTATGTCACCTTGTTAGTCAGAATTGCCTGACTTTGATGGATAATTTGCCTCCTTAACAATGAGTATAGGAAGTAATAGAAACTATGGCTATTTCTTTTCCTTTTCTGCCACATCCGTTTTTGTTGGAGGAGAAGAGCTGACTCTTCTAGGGGTGCATCCAACCTATTCACATGAATACATGTCTCCACAGTACCTTCCAGAGCCCATGCAGATAACAGATGATCAACTCCACTTGGGTAATTTGAGGATGGTGTAATAAAGGACAGTTTACAAAAGCATGGGCAGATGTAGAAAAATCATAAGGAATAGTGTATGAGGATTAGTGCAGTAGTTTAGAATGGAACATTACTCCTACTACCCCATGCCTGAAGCGGTGAGGCGAGGTCCTGGCTACTAGAATCTGAAAATGGAGATTACTGTAGATTTCGGAGCTGCCTGGTGGGTGCTCTGATCTTTGGTAGAAGCCAAACCAAGGTGAACCTGCAAGATGAGAGCTGAGAGAATAAATCCTCCAACCTCACTCTTCTTCCTTCTACTTTCCTACTGGTGCTCCCTATTGGCTGAAATCAGCTAGGAGCCAAAATGCAGTCAGTATAGGTTGGTTTCCTAAGGCTTGGAGGAGGGAGGAAAATGGATCCAGAAGGACAAACAGAGGATATTTATCACACTGGCAAACCTCTAGGCCCAGATTTCTGTATTTCACATCACCGCAACCTGTACAAGGGATTCTACTGCAACTCATCAGCCACACCAGGGCACAGAGCATGGAATATAATAGCCAAGGAAATAACCAGTTGACATTCCAAGGAAGGCTTAGTTAAATGGAAGAGTTTCAAAGCATAGCTCTATACCATTAGGCTCTCTTGAGCCCCCTGGAACTCCCACCAGAGGCAATGGCCCTGGCATGAATGGAGCCAACCATTCCCTTGATGTTCCTGTCTTTCACACCTGCAACCCCTGCCATATGGAAAATGTTCATGTCATATCAGAAATTGCCCAGGAATGATCAGAGGGCAGCCAGAAGAAACTGTCCAAGCACTTTGGCTTTTCTTTCTTGTTGTTTTAAAAAGATTGTAAATATTATTGTAGAAAATGTAGTAAACTCAGAAAAGTATAGAGGATAAGACAAAGATCACTTCTAATCCCATTAGCGATTTTTCACGTATTTCCATGTACATGTATACACAATTTGAAAACTTGGGAATGTGTTTAATGAGGAGTTTTAAGTCCTGCTTTTTGCATTGCTTTAACCATTGCACTGCTTCTTTTAAGAAAGAACGGTACAGTAGCATGTATCAGTCAGGTTTTGCCATATCCACTGAACAGTTAGTGGCTTAAAACAACTACCATTTATTTGCTGACATATCTCTGAGCCAGTATTTGGGCTGACTCCTCTGGGACAATTCATCTCTGTACCAGCTCATCTCTGCATCATGTGACATCAGCTGAGCTCTCTCTTGCAGTTGTGATCAACCTATGGTGACGGCCTTACTCATTTGCTTGGCAGTCAGCTGGCTCTCAGCAGGGACAGTGCAGGTAACAGGGCCAAGTATCACTCATCTCCCAGAGTCACCTGGACTTATTCACATGGTACCTGTGGCAAAGTTCCCAAGAGCACCAAAGGAGGCAAGCCCTGATGTGTAGGCCCTTTCAAATCCTGTGCTTATATTATATTTACTAAATATCCAAGACCAGACTCAAAGAGTAGGGATATAAACTCTGCCTCTTGATAGGAGAAGATGCAAAGTCACATTGCAAAGGGATGTGGATACAGAAAGAAGAAGACTGTATATGCATTTTTCCTCAATCTCCCGTATGAGTGGGGCAGCTATGAGAAAAGGTCAAGAATCCTCCCTGGCCTGACTCAGGAAAGCACCTACGCAAGGCTTCACGGTGTCAGAATGCAATTTGCAAAGCATTAAACTGGTCTAGCAGAGTAATTTCAAGCCAGACTTTCTTTCCCTGTTTCTAGAAATTTATGGTACAAGCTTCCTTGCTGTAAGATCATATCCAGCATCAAAATCAGAAATGAGACTAAGATAAGAAGTCATTGTTTAATCAAATTACTTAAAGATCTCCCCTCCCCTCAATGTGCAAGATTTTTAAATCATTTAGTTGTCATTCTCAAGAGCAGAACCTTTGTCTCAAACACCTCCTGCATCCGTGTGCACCCCACAAAAAGCTCACATAAATAGACACATTGTAGGTGCTTTTAGTCCTTATTGGTTTGTTCTCTCATTCATTTACTGAATATTTGCTGAATGTCTACTATGTGTAACAGACAGTTCTAAATCCTAGGGATGAACACAGCAAAATCAGTTCCTCTAGTGAGCTTATTTGGGGGCTGGGAATGTGATAATAAACAAATAGATAAATAAACAAACAAAATCCCCACCAAACAAGGGATGATAAGTACTAAGTTTCCTAGGATTAATTTAGGCATAGTAAGGAGAATGGGGAGTGATGGAAGCGATGGGGGCTGTCTTATGGAGGCTGGTCAGGAGATCCCTCTGATGTGGTGGCGTTACAGCAGAGACATGGGGGACTGGACCCTGTGGCTGCCAGAAACAGGAGCATTCCAGGCAGAGGAAGCAACAGCATATTGAGTGGATCTTGTGCCTCTTGGCCATTTTGTCCAGAGTTTACTCATTCATGTTGAGAACAGTGCATCATATTGACTCCAGTGGTTTCTCCAGTATCTACAGGAAAAGGAAACTTTTCTTTTAAAAGAGAGCAGAAATGGAGTGTGGCTACTCCAAGAAAAGGCTTAGAGTGTGTTTTTATATGAATCTATTAGTGTACAACATTATATATTGAAAAAGAAGACTTTTTCAATTATCTATTGCTGTTATAACAAAGCATTTCAACATTTAGAGTCTTAAGTCAACAGTCATTTTAGCATTGTCACTTATAGATCCAAGGATTGGCTAAGCTCAGCAAAACAGTGCTGCTCTGACTTGTGGTTAGATAATGCCTGGGGCCAGAGTTACCTGGAAGTCATCCTCACTTACATGTCAGGTAGTCAGCCCAGGCAGGCTAGCTGGAGCTGCCACCAGAACACCTACAAAATAAGTGGCCTCCCCATGTGGCTTGAGTTTCCTCATGGCATGGCAGCCGGGTCCCAAGAGTGTGTCCCAAGAAAACGAGGAGGAAGTGCATGGCATTTTTATAACCTAGCCTCAGAATCACATAGCATTACTTTCACCATGGTCACAAGCCCTTCCAGATTCAGGGGGCAGGGGTATAGAGTCCTCCTCAGTGTGAGAAAAATCAAGTCATATTGTAAGAAGAGCTCACGGGATGGGCAAAATTATTGTTGGCATTTTTGGAAAATACTGCCTGCCACACAAGTTATATTGGGTTCTCTTCCTGTTTGAAGATGTTCAACATCATTAGCCTTTGAGAAATGCACATTAAAACTACAATGAGCTATCACTGCACACATATAAGAATGACTAAAATGAAAAATAGTGATAACAACACTTATTCATACACTGCTCATGGGAATTTAAAGTGGCACAGCCACTCAGGAAAATACTTTGGCAGTTCTTTTTCAAAATTAAAAATGGACTTACCATATGACCAGCACTTGTACTCTGAGGTATTTATCCAGAGAAATGGAAACTTATTTTCCCACAGAAACATGTACACAAATGTTTATAGCAGTTTTCTTTATAATAGCTCCAAAGTGGAAACTACCTAAATGTCCTTCAAAGAGCGAATGATTAAACAAATAGTATTAATATATCCATATCATGGAATACCACTCAACAATAAAAATAAACAATTGATACACACAAGAACTTGGATGGACCTCAGGGAAATTATACTGAGTGAGAAAACACCAATCTCAAAAGGATACACACTATATGATTCCATATATATATATACACATACACATACATTCATGAAATAACATACTTATAGAAATGCACAGCAGATGAGTGGTTGGCAGAGGTTTGGGGTTGTGGGAATGTGTCTATAAAGAATAGCACCAGGGAGTCCTGTGCTGATGATACAGTTGGGTATCTTGATTTTGGTGGTGGTTATAGTAGGTTGGTGCAAGAGTAATTGCCATTACTTTTAGTTGCAAAAGCCACAGTGACTTTTGCACTGTTCTACACAGTCTCCCAGACATCCTCAGCAGGATCAACCTCTAGTTGCCCACTGTAGTAACTCACCGGGTAACTAGCCTTCCCTTGGTTAGTTGACTAGTTGGCAACACGTGATAAAATTTCAGAGTATACTTATATACACTACACACACAATAAGTTCATTTGTAACTAATGAAATTTGAATAAGTTCTATAAATTGGACCTAATCAATTTATGGGTGTTGATATTGTACTGTAGCTATGTAAGATGCTAAAACTAGGGAGATATGGGTGCACATTGCAACTTCCTGTGGATTTATCATTATTTAAAAATTAAAAAGTTGGCTGGGCATGGTGGCTCACACCTGTAATCCCAGCACTTTGGGAGGCTGAGACAAGAGGATTGCTTGAGCCCAGTAGTTCAAGACCAACCTGGGAAACATATTGAAGTCCCATCTCATCTCTACAAGAAAACTAAAAAATTAGCTGGATGTGGTGGCATTTGTCTGTAGTCCTAGCTACCCTGGAGGCTGAGGCAGGAGGATTGCTTGGGCCCTAGAGTTTAAGGCTGCAGTGAGCCAAGATCATACCACTACACTCCAGCCTGAGTGATAAAGTGAGACCCTGTCTCCAAAAAAAAAAAAACTAAAAAATTTAAAAATTTTTTAAAAGTTAGGAAAAATGACCGAGAATTGCTCAGGTTTAGAAGAATGAATACTTTGTCCTCTCAAAAGACTAGACAAATTATCTTTTATCAACTAAAAGTAAATCATTCAATTATTATCTATGGCATAAATAATATCTAACGAGTCACTAATTTGTGTTAAGAAGGGAGAATGTGGTGTTTGGGGTTTGAAAGAGGAAAATAAATAGTATCTCATAGAGTGGCTTAGGAATTAATAATGTAATGTGTATAAAACCTTCAGAAGTATACCAGGTACAAGGTAGATGCTAAGTCAGAAGGCATTTCCTCTGCCCTTGTAATTAAGTGTTGTGTAGAATCATCATGACCTTTCCTTGGACTAGGGCCAACATTTGAGAAATGAATAACTTAGGGGCCAGTAAGCAGTGAGTGACTGACCTTTGACAAATTCATTGACCGGAATTCAAACCCATGACCTACTAAGTCCAATAAGTTTATGGAAAAGAGACACACACAAGTGGTCTTTATGATCTCTTTTTCTTTTTACTATAAATTGATTGCCACAAATCAAAACTTGGAAGATGTCATATAAAATTTCAGATTCCGGTTTTCCTTGAAAAATCAAAGGGTCTGGCAACACTGTGCCTGGATTCACACATCGTGATAAGGGAAGTGGTATAAGGAGGGTGAGTTGTACCATAGCAAATGCCATTGGTGCCCTGCCCGGATCTTCCTGGAACTTCCTATTTCAGTGATCATTAGCTTCACCTCCAAATGCCACCATCTGCATCTTTAGGCCTGAAGACTTTTTCTGGCCACTGTTATCTGCTTTTTCCATAACGTTCTCAAACTTTACTGAGCATCAGAACCCGCTGGAAAGCTTGACAAGAAACAGGTTCCTGGGCCCCACCCCCAGAGATTCTGGTTCACTCAGGCTACGTGGTACCCAGGAAGCTGCATTTCTAACAGGCTCTCAGGTGAGGCTGATGCTACATACGTTGTACATTGAGTGCCATTGCCTTACAAGGAAGCACCCAGAAACCAGGCACACAAGCAGCCCTCTTTTGCATTAGCCAAGACCCTAGAGCAGACACAGAATTCTTTAGAGCGCATGCAGTTTACCGAGCAAGGGTTTTTACATTCTATTTTTAAACCTGTAGCTGCCCTGTGGATAGACTCTCTTTTGCCTACCCTCACTACCCCCCAACCCTCCACCATTCTTTTGTGGGAACCCTGATTCCTGGCCAGGACACATGAGAGATGGGTAGGATCTCACGTTTAAATAGCAGCTTTGTCTGAGCTCTAAACTAAAGTTCCTTGTGTGGTCCTTGTGTAACAAGCTACATTTTCTCCTTTTAGGGGGCGGACAACATACTAGTGGTAGTTCTCTTAGCCTAACTGCATTAGTGAGACGAAAGTGGTTTCCTAAGCAGCCCAGTTGCACAATTCTGCCCAAAGTAAGGCTCAGCTTAGCGTCTATGTGATTTGCTTTTAAGATCTGCCTACAGTGTTTTATTGTACTCATTACTTGAGTTCTCATTATCTACTTGCAGATTTATTTGGACAAATGTTGTGTGCAATTATGTTCTTTTAGAAAATTGTCCCTTTTATGTACTTGGAGGAGTAAAGAATCATGCAAAAGCACTTATACTCCTACAGCAGCAGAACAGGCCTCACTTCCAAGTGTCGAGTTTCAATTGCTCATCTCACATTTTGTCAGGGAGATGGTTATTAGGATGCCAGATTTTGAGGGGTTTGGGTATTTTTCATGCCAGCAAAGAGAAACCCACACTGGAGATACTGAAATTTAAAACTTCCAATAGCAAAATGCTGATACATTCACCTCCTTAACCATTCAGGGTTCTTAAATTTATAGGCAAACAAAACTGGAACGTTTGTTCCTCCTCTACTCTCTGTATATTGGGGTTGCAAATTTACTCACACCCTAGTTTTGGAAATAAACACACACACACACACACACCACAATTATGGTTTCTATGCTTCCTAAAACTAACCCAGACTTCTTCACAGAGTCCTACTGGCTAGATTCTTTTCAAAAATATCTATTTTAATTCAATGCATTAAATTTAGTTGGCTTGAATGATTTGAACATTGTCTATCAAAGTTCAACTCCATTATTATGAGGTATAAATGATACCTTTATAAACCCAGTCTTTCAGATTTAACCACCACCTACTCCCTCCTCTCCTCTCCACCTTCGCTTATTCCCAAGATGGAGTGTGGGAGGAAAGACAAGCATGGTTCGTGGGACCTCAGGGTGAAGGAGATAAGAGGCATCTTCTTGTTCCTTTCTCCTCCCTGCCTTGCTGTCATTGGACTCTCCTGCCACCTGGACTGGTGACCAGGTAGCAGGATTGACTGGTCCTATCGGTGGCTGGGCTGTCCAGGGGCTCACCTCTGCTGTACTTCACAGTTGCAGCCTCTTCACTCATGGGTTGAAAGGTGCCCTACAGGCTGCCTCCTTGTCCCAGCCACAGGCTTGTGCCAGACCCTTCCCCATTCCCTCACTGAGATTTGGAGGAACTTCTGAACCCCTGCACATCCCACACAGGCCATGGAAGACAGTAGCATTGCCACAAGCTCGCTTCCAAACACACTATTGCACCGTGTCTCCATGGAGTACATTTTACATGCTGGTGTAAAACGAAACAGTATCTGAGACAGGTGTCAATCAATTTAGAAGTTTATTTTGCCAAGGTTAAGGACATGTCCAGAAGAAGAAGGAAAAAAAAAAGGCATGGATTCATAGAAACTGTCTGTGGTCTGTGCCTTTCTCCAAAGATGAGTTTGAGGGAAAGGGGGAAAGTGAGCTGGAGGGGAGAGAGGGAGGGTATGGTCATCCACTTGTTGCAAGAGAAAAGGAGCAGGTAGGAGAACTGTCAATTATGTATTGATCTCATGCTCGGCAAATCGGCACTTTACAGAATATAATGTGAACATAGAGTCACTACCTGTGGAGATACCTATGACCTGTAGCTGTCTAATTAGGAACAAAACAGAAGGTAGCTTCTTGCAGGACTCAGCGTTTAGTTCAATTTTTCCTCTTGGCAGAGTGAATTGGGGTCCTGAGTTTTTATTTTCCTTTCACACGGGGTATGGCCAAGGCTGGTGTTCAGTCAGTTTTACCAGCATGTCTACACCCGTTTTTAAAATATTGCAAGATTTTCATGCTAGTTGGTTGACAGCCACTGCTTGAAGTCCGTAGTCTATCCTCCATCACTCCAGCCCCTTCCCAAGACCCTCCTCACACCTTTAAAAATGGTAATCCTTCCCAGGGTAACTCTAGGACTTTGCTTGACTCTCTATCTGGGTTCCAATTGGCCTACGTTAATCTGGTTATTGAATATTTTGAATATTACCTCTGAACACGTGCTTGTGGGGATTCTCCTCTCCCTTATTTGTATGGGGATGTATGCAACACAGATATTTCCGAAGCCCGCCACCATCTTCTTGGAGTGAAGAAAAGTGATGTATCATAAGCAGGTCGGGACCTGACATAGTCAGCATCACTCCTCTTTCTCCCCTTCTGCAAATTATCCCAGACTACAAGGGGTGGACTGTAGTATTTTTACTTCTGTGCATTATCGACTCCTCTTATAATAGGGCACCATGGATTATGGACCAGGTATCACAACTACAAGGCCCTCTTTTTCATACTACATGTGAAATTCTATGATCTGAGTCCTCTGGGGTTGATTCCTGATAAGAAATTGTGAATATCACCCTCTACTTAACCAGCTTCTCTAGCATTTCTTTGGGAATAATCTAATCCCTTCCAATTCAAATCATACCACCATTGGTCCAAATCACTGGCCTTAAGCCAATTAGTGAGAATATCATGAACAAGGAAATGAAAAAAAATCACATTAATAATTTCCAAAATGTTATTTTCATTTCATCTGGGTTCCAACTTTGATTCTAGCAACAGCTATCTTCAGTATGCTTCAAATGTTTTCAGAAAGAGCTTCAATGTGCCTTCTGTCACCTGCTATACTATTATGTATGTATGTCAATATAAAATAAATCTAGTAGCATTTGTTTTCTGAGTTTCTACTGTTTGTTTGCCCAACTCTTAAGGAACACAGTAAGGCTCTGCAATCAGAAAGCAGAGTTGTTGTCCCCAAAGATTGTCATCTCTAGCTAGAGATGGAAAATCAGCACCAGAAAACAGTTCAGGATTGAGTGCATGCCAAATTCTCTGAATTTGGAAAGGAGAGTGATAAACATGGGCTCCTGAGAAGAATTCTGGAGAATGTTAGATTTGATAAAGCCCTTGATGTATGCCTAAGAGTTGAATATGCAAGAAAAATCATCAAAAAAACTCAGAGTTGGGAATGGACCATAAGATGACCACCTCTTTCTGATTTGCCCAGAACTTTCTGGGTTTTAGCACTGGAAATCCTACATTCTAGGAGCAGCCCTGGTCCTTAAGAATAGTTTTAGTGTGTGCAGAAAGCCATGAGGAATAAGACTGGCTACATGAAAAGGCACCAGATTACAGAGGGCTTTAAAAACCATTCAGGTGGACTCTAGTGTGTTTAAGTCAGCAGTAGGAAGATGGGGCATGGTGAAAATATTAAGGCTTTTGTCAGAATGCTAAAGAGATTAGACTCTGTGCAAACAAATGCCCCTTCATCCCCACCTGTTCATGTGACCTCCTTCCTCTACTGTTTCTTGACTGCACTGTGATCTCCTATGATTCAAGCTATAATGTGTACACCAACGGCCTGTGAATCTTGTTGAAGTGGAAACTGTGACTTCAGTAGGTCTCGGGTTGGGCCTGAGGTTCCGAAAATCTAACAAGCTCCCAGGTGACACTGCTGCTGCTGCTATTGATGAAGATGATGCTTTAAGTAGCAAGACGCTGGATCCCATCCCATCCCTCCTGAAGGGATGCTTTAAAGACCCTATCATCAGTTACCCTCACTCTCTCCTCTTTCTTCAACATCTACCACTCCGGGAACTCCCTTCTTTCAGCCTGTAACTTTGCTCTTCAGAGCAACAGAGTGGTGGTTAAATTCCCGAATCCTGGCTCTTCCAGTTACTAGCTCTGTATCCTTGGCACAGTGGCCTAACCACTTCTGTGTTTTGGCTTACTTCTCTGTAAAATGGAGATAATAATATTTCCTACCTCGTTAGTTTCTTGGGAGCAGTCAAATGAGATAATACATGTGAAGTGTTTATAGTGTTACCTGGCAGGTAGTAAGAGCTCAGTGAGTGTATTCATTTCCTAGGACTGCTATAACAAATTGCTACCAATTGAGTGGCATTTTCTTCTCTCTGCATGAAATGTATTCTCACGGTTCAAGAGTCCAGAGGTCCAAAATCAAGATTTTGGCAGTGTTGATTCCTTCTGGAAGCTCTGAAGGAGAAGTTTTATATGTTTCTCCAGGTTTTTGGTGGTTGTGACAATCCTCAGTGTTGCTTGCCTTGTAAACTCATCCCTCCAGTCTCTGCTTTGCCTTCACATGGTCTTCTTATCTATGTGTCTGTGTGTCCTCTCCTATTTTTATATCAGTCATGAGATTTAGGGCCTATCCTCAATCCAGTGTGACCTCACCTTCACTAATTAGACCTGCAAAGACCCTTCCAAATAAGATCACATTTTGTGGTTTGGATGAATGTGAATTCTGGGAGACATTCAACCCACTATAGAGAACAGTAATAATTATCATTGTCATCATTATCATATTCACCACAATTTGTAAATGCTGGATTTCTTCCATCTGTGTTAAAATACATCTCATTTCTTGAAAAGCACTCTGACTGAAATCTACCTGACTGCTCTCTGGATTCCACCACTGACTCAACCTGAAACTAGAGGCTACTAGGGATGCCCTCATTGCCGAGCACAACAGCAACTCTCAGTTCTTACCTGGTTTCATCTCCCTGTTGTGTCCTAGCTGCTGCTATCCCCATCTTGGCTTTCCCAATGTATTCTCCATTGTTTCTCTGATTTCTTGATGTCTTTCTCTTCAGTCTCCAGTAATGCTTCAATTTCAATCACCCTAGGTGCCCAGTATTTCATATTTGACCATCTTCTTTTCTCATGCCATGGCCCTTCAAAGGTTTGACTACCACTCATATCCCAAGGACCCTCTCATCCATACCCTAGCAACGGCAATGCCCAGATTTTGATAGTACTGGGAGGTCAAAACTCATCACATGATAAACCTAAAGTGTGTACATTTCATGCTATGTAAATTTTTAAACTGTTAAAAAAACGCATTGAACTCCAGTTAATGCTAAATTAGGAGTGAGGTGTACTGCTGTCAGCAATTCAGTTTGAAATGCATCAAAAATTAGATGAATAGATGGATGGATAGAGAGATAGGTGTGTGATAAAGCCCACACAGCAAAACATTAATAATTATAGAATCTACTCATGCATATAGGGATGTTCACTCTGTAATTCTTTCAGCTTTGCTATATGTTTGGAAGTTACCATAATAACATGTGTGGCAGGGGGAATCTTGTCTCTGGGTCAGACCTCTCTGCTGAATCCTGATCTTTATAATATATGAATGCACTTGTTCTTCATTCTCAGAGGCGTCTTTCACTTCTTATGATTGAGGCTCATCAATTCATGCAACAATTTTGATTTTGAAAACCTATCATGGGCCAAGCACTATTGTGGGTGTTGAAGCCACAGAGATAGTTTTTTTTTTTTAAACTCTAACCAGGAAGACTTGGGGTGAGATAGAGAGAAGAGTCAAGGATGATTTTCGTGGATTGATGTTGGTAGATGTTGGTGTCATTCACTAGAACAGGACTGATAGAAAAGGAGTCAGCTTTTGGAGCAGAGAGAGGGATGCCGAGTTTGGAAGTACTTGTGGTCATCCATTTAGAAATATACACTAGTTGGAAATACAGGTTTTGAATGGAGGAGCGAGGTCTGAACTAAGCATAGAAAGAAAAACAGTATCCAGTAAGAGAATCTAAGAAGAGAAGATGTGAGAGAGGAAACCAGAACCCTAGGGAACCTCAATATTTAAGAGGCGGGCGGCAGAGGTAGAGCCAGAAAAAAAAGGTTGGAAGAGGAAGTTTGGAGAGATGTGAAGAGAATTAAGAGAGAATTCATACCTTGGAGACTGTACTATTGATCTTTAAAAATTTTTTAACTTCAAGTGGTCATTCTGAACCATTGTTTTGTGTTCTATTATCACCAACAACTCTAAGTGGCTCTTTGATGTCACTTTCATAAGGCTGTTTGAAGTTCAGACCAGGTCATCATGACTAGAAATTATGGCTTCCAGAAATAAACTGAATCCTGGTCATCTAGAATTCATAAACCAGCAGGGTGCCTAACACCCAGGGTGCAGTATGTTCTTAAGAGTACATGAGCTCTAGGAAAGAAATTTCCAAGTTTTTTTCCTCCTTGATAATATCTAAGGTAAATCACATGTATATACACTGAGCCCTTAGAATGACCACCTTAAACCCCTGACAACCAAGTGCCGACACCCAGGTTCTATGCCTGTGTTTCCACTTGCATTGATGTTCACGTTGGTAGCTTCAACTGTCATGGACAAAGGAGAAAACCAAAAAGGGAAGGGTATCCAGTACTAAAAGTGACATTTCCACATCCTGGATAAGCAAAGGCCTTGTAATATTTCAAATATAGAAAAGAGATGGTTCTTTGATTCGCCTCATGGTACATAGAAATCTAAATGTGCTCAACTCAAAAGAACCTAAATTAAATCAGTTTATTTGAAATTCACATTAAGAATAGCAATTTACGTATATGAAAGCATCATCTGTTACATTACATTAAACTTGTGGTCTTGGGATGTAACAAATTTGTTGTTTGTGGTGTATTTAATTTGTAAAGATTTTTTGTTGTTGTTTCATCATTTTATAGAAGTAACATAAGCAGCAGGAGTTGAGACATTTGGAAGTTGATCCTGGTGGGCCCGGGAGAAGTTTCTCCATTAAAATGGACCATGCCTTTCCAATAAAAGGGTCTGACAATCCCTCCTCTGATATGTCCAAGGCCTGTTGATGAGACTGTTTCGTTTTAAATTTGAAACTCTCTATGTTTGTATTTTCATGTCTAGCAGACATTGTTTTAAAATTGCTAGTTTGTTGCATTCCTTTCCTTTTCAGATAAAGTTGTCTGATTTTGGTTTCTGTGCTCAAGTTTCCAAAGAGGTGCCGAAGAGGAAATCGTTGGTTGGCACTCCTTACTGGATGGCCCCTGAGGTGATTTCTAGGCTACCTTATGGGACAGAGGTAAGGGGATCACAGTCATAGGAGTGGCAGGACTGGGGACAGGCTCAGGGACCTCTTGGTTCTGAGATAGTTGGTGACCACAGGGGATGGGGGCAATGACTTTTAACTCCACATTTGATCCCCACTGACTAGATGAGGCACACAGTAGGTAAGCTGTGGCAGGTGGGAGCCTGGCCACCCCTGGGGCAGATCACAGCAGTATTTATCCAAGGGCTGTTTATTGCAGTCCTACAGTGGACACTGTGGGAAAGTCACTCCAACTCTGATCCCACTCTCAGTAGCAGGCACACACACAAAGCAAGGCAATGCAACTTGCAAATGGCTGGAGACATGCAGATGGGCAGGCATGAGAATTCAGAGAAAGGAAAGAGGATCAGAGAAAGGAAAGAGGGTCAAAGAAAGTGCCACAAAATAGAGGTGATATTTAAATGAGCCACTGTTTTCAACACAGTTTACATCTCACAGTGAAAGACCTACACAGTGTTTTCTCATAGGAAAAAAATAATATGTGAATCATAGTCAAAAACATGGCACAATTTCTGTTTCCACTGGAATGAAAGCAATCACTCATAATCTTTTAAGGGATAGGGCCTGGAAATGTGAAAATGCAGGGCCAGAGGAGTAGAGGAAGGGCCTTCTTGGGAGGTAATAGCATGGGTGGAAGCTTAGAGGCACACAAGGCTACATACAGGTGGAAGCCAAGGGGTATGTTTTGGCTAGGCATAGTGTTTCCATACTTTGTGGTGTGGATGGTGAATCTGGGAGAAGAGAAGCATGAGAAGGCATGGCAGTGAGCTAAGGACATCAGCATAAGTTAAGGCAGAATCTTTCTCTTTCTCTTGTTTGCTTGACCTTGGATGAGTCCTCAACTTGTTTTTCTCACTGTGATCCTGAGAGATAAATTCTCAGTGAAGGTCACTGCAAGGGGTAATAATAGCAATACATTCATCAGATAAGAGGTATAATGAGGCCCTAACAGGGAAGTGAGTGGGACTGGGAGTTTATAGCACAGTGATGGCTCCTCATTGTCTCGACTTCCCATTCTTTACTAATTGCTTATCATCTCTTCCTTTTCTTTTCTCCAATCCCTGAAAATGCTTTTGTAAAGCGAGGTTTTGTGCATGCTGTTTTGAAATGATAATAAAAGGTAGGGGAAGGAAATCCCAAAGTAGGGGAGAAAAGAGCTATTTTTAGAAGCAAATTAATAAAAGAATCAGAATATATTCTGTATCCTGCAAGGTAACCCTTTGCAGTTTGTTACAAATATGTCAAAACTTTCTTATTTGCTTATGGTTTAAATACAACTTTCTTCTCCATTTTCATAGCATTAAGCTGGATGATTTTCTCATCTGCCCTGATAGACAGTTAACTACTAAAGTTTACAGAGTAAAAATTAAAGTACTAAACTTTAGAATGTTAAAAATGTTAATTTATGTCTGATGGGTGGAACCCTCACTGAAGTTGTCCATAAAAGGCAAAGATTGTTAGCAAAAACTCAGTAACCCAGCAGTTTAGCCTATAAATCTGTATTGTAAATGTTGAGAGGTTACAAGTACCATATTCATTTGTGAATGAGTATGAGGTTCTGTGGACACAGTTGACATTTCAGAATGTTCTCCTTGCCTGAGATAACCAGTGGGGTGTGCCTAACAGGTGGACATCTGGTCCCTTGGGATCATGGTGATAGAAATGATCGATGGTGAGCCCCCCTACTTCAACGAACCTCCCCTCCAGGCGATGCGGAGGATCCGGGACAGTTTACCTCCAAGAGTGAAGGACCTACACAAGGTGAGAAACAGCAGCTGTTGCTGAAGTTCAGAATAGTTTTTGGATTTTCCCATATCTCTCTGGTTTTTAAGACTGGCTTACCACATCCAGCAGGAGGATCCTGGTTTATGGGCATGGACTTTGGAAATAGTCACTTAGGTTTAAATTTCTGTTCTTCTATTCGTTTACTGGGCAAGTGACTCAGCCTTTCCTACACCAAAGTTCTTCATCTGTAAAATGGGTTATGATTGGCCTGTATCCCAAAGGGTTGATTAGAAGAGTAAATCAGGTGCTCTATGCCATACTCATTCATTCAGCATCTGTTACATGCTGGGGACATCTAATAGCTTGGGATGTCACCATGCATGACCCCAGATTTTCTGACTCTGGGGTCTAGACTCTGCATTCTAGTTGGGGAAACAGAAAATAAACCATAAACAAACCAATAAACAAAATAATTTCAGAGTGTGGTACATACTATGAAAGAAAAACATACTGCGATGTGATGGAGTGTGCAGGAGAAGGGATTGAAAGCTGGTTGTATGAGTCTGTTTTTACACTACTATAAAGAAATACCCAAGACTGAGTAATTTACAAATAAAAGAGGTTTAATTGACTCACAGTTCCACATGCCTGGAGAGGCCTCAGGGTACTTACAATCATGGCAGAAGGCGAAGGGGAAGCAAGGCATGTCTTACGTGGTGGCAGGAGAGAGAGAGAGAGCACAGGGGAAATGCCAGACACTTATAAAACTATCAGCTCTCATGATAATTCCCTCACTATGTTGAGAATAGCATGGGGGAAACTGCCCCCATGACCCAATTACCTTCCACCAAGTCCCTCCCTTGACATGTCAGGATTACAATTTGAGGTGATATTTGGGTGGGAACACAGAGCCAAACGCTATTACTGATTTAAGCTGAAGAGTGAAGGAAGCCCTTTCTAGGGAGGGATCAACCAAGCTGGGACCTGAATAGGAAGAAGGTACAAGCCATGCAAAGATCTTGGAGAAAAAGGTCCCAGGCAGGGGGAGCATCAAGTGGAAAGGCCTTAAGCCAAGAAAGAAGGCTTATATTGCTTGAGTAAAGTCAGAAAGGGGAAAAAGGTAGGCCTTGTCGGAGAGATGGGCAGGAGCTAGATTGTACAGGGCAATGAAGGTCATGGTTAATATAATGCATGTAAGAGACCGAGTGGAGTCTTTCCTGTTTTCCAAGGATTGCCAATTAGGACGAGCTCAGAAAATCATGATGCTTCATCCAAGAATCACCACTGTAGGAGCTGCCAGATTTCCACAGGACTTGCTCAGAGGATCATTTCTGCAGGACTACTACTACACTGGCCCCATACACACCCGTCTTCCTATTTTATGACAATAAAAGAGAGTGTGTGGCTGCCTTTTGGAGAAGAATTTTTTGTAACAGTAATATCTCCTCCTTCCTCACCCCTAAATCTTAGGGAAGAGCCCCAGTAGAATCACTCATATAGGTTGTGTGGACCTACAAAAACATAAACCAAAAAAAAGATATTGAAATTTTTACTGGATTGGACTAAGTCTAAATAATGAAAAGTGGCTGGGCGCAGTGGCTCACGCCTGTAGTCCTAGCACTCTGGGAGGCCAAGGTGGGCAGATCACGAGGTCAGGAGATCGAGACCATCCTGGCTAACACGGTGAAACCCTTTCTCTACTAAAAATACAAAAAATTAGCCGGGCATGGTGGCAGGGGCCTGTAGTCCCAGCTACTCAGGAGGCTGAGGCAGGAGAATGGCGTGAACCTGGGAGGCGGAGCTTGCAGTGAGCCCAGATTGTACCACTGCACCCCAGCCCAGGCGACACAGCGAGACTACATCTCAAAAAAAAAAAAGTGACTAAAAATGTATCATATGAAAGTAGTCTCACACCCAATGAGTGCCAATGTTCTTCAAAACCATGTACAAGAGCACCTTTAATCCTATTGGTTTCGAAAAACTGGAAACCAGTCCAAGGTTGTTTTCCAAATGGATAATGTGTGGTATAATTGGACAGTGAATACTACATAGTAATTTAAAAGATGTAACTTTTGCCACACATCAGAGATGAATCTCACAGATACAACACTGAGTGAAAGAAGCCAGATGGAGAAGAAATCAAATATATGACTCCATTTTGATAAAGTACAAAAGTAAGCAAAACCAAGTTATGCTATAAATTAAAATAGTGGTGACCTTTTGCAGGGAGATAGGGGTTGGCAGGAAGGAGACCTAAAAGTACCTTCCTAGAGTGGTAGAAAAGTTCCATATCTTGATAGGAGTGGAGAGTAAATAGGGGTAAATGTATGTAAAAATCTATTGAGCCATACTCTTAGTATTTCTGCAGCAGAACCCAGGCATGCTGGCACATGCTTGTAATCCCAACTGTTCAGGAGGCTGAGGTGGGAAGATCATTTGAGCACAGGAGTTTGAGCCTGGGCAACGTAGTGAGACCTCATCTCTAAATATATACGTAATGTAAGATATACCTTTAAAAAGAAAATTACAAGACCTTCAAAGAAAAAAAATGAGATGTGTTAGATATCCTTACAGAAGCTTGTTTCTCTTAAAGAAAGGTGTTCCACAGAGCCTGTGTGGTTGCAGTTTTTAGAAAAATAAAACGGCTCCCTGTTTATACTATGCTTCATCAAGCATGTGTGATCAGCACCTGCACATGCTAACTATTTTGTAATAGCTGCTCTTGTCACTGTGATTGCCACTGTTATTTTATTTAGTAAATAAGTTTTCATTCTTAGTTGAGCTGTCATTTACACCTATTATTTCAAACTTGAAAAAGGTAATGAAAACACGAAATGTTAACAAAGACAAGACATGCTTTTGCTTTCATAACATCCTTCTCCTTAAGGTAACTTTCTGGAATTTGAAGTTGTCGATAGGATGAATGGGGAAAACATTTTGGGGACCGGGTTAGGTGTCTGTGTTAGTCCTCAGTTTGGTATCTGTGTTTTCACAGGTTTCTTCAGTGCTCCGGGGATTCCTAGACCTGATGTTGGTGAGGGAGCCCTCTCAGAGAGCAACAGCCCAGGAACTCCTCAGACATCCATTCTTAAAACTAGCAGGTCCACCGTCTTGCATCGTCCCTCTCATGAGACAATACAGGCATCACTGAGCAGAGGATTCGTGTGGGTGGCAAAGCTAGATGAGGACATGAGAATAATTCAGGAGAACAAAAGGAAACACAGAACATGCAAAAGGCCTGTGCATTCTAGACCAGCCAATTGGTGGGACAGTGTGACGACCGGCAGGGTTCGACAGACCAGGGCATCTTCTTGTGTCTTAAACAGGCATCTCTCCACTGACAGCTGGTGTGGTCACTTGGAGCACGGCTTTAATAAGTCATTATTATATTTTTCAGCCCTTCATCCAGCAAATCAGAAGGACTCAGTACAAACTCCGTTATGATATATCCTAGCCACATGCAGGGTAACTGTAGGATTTTCTATATTGAAAGAATACTTTTCTGGCAAAAAAGAAAGAAAGGAAAACAAAAAGCACTTTTTTCTTAATGGTAGCAGTATAATGTATTTTGCAACGAATTTGTAATTTTTCTGTACAATAGTTTTGATAATTTATAGTACTTTGATGTCATGTAGCCATTGTATCAGTTGAAGTAATACTTGTTTACTAGCAGGAGTTTGAACAAAGCCTTTCCTACTTTTTTATCCCTTTAAGAGAACCAATGATTCTTTAGGAACTTTGAATACTGAATGACTCTCAATCACCGTCAGCTTTAGTAAAATATCTTTCTTATCCTAACAAGTGTCTTATTTGATGGAAGAAGAATTAAGAGTGATGGTGATAGTGTGCACGTTTCATTAATCCAACCAAAAATAATGAAATAAAATTTGAGCCACAGTATACCACTCCTTGGGATAAAGCTAAATATTTTTAAAAATCACGTTTTCCATCAACGCCTCTAGTAGCAAACCATTGTTTTGCATACCACAATGTTTCCCTCAGTGCCCTTTCTCAAATGGGTACAATGTTCCCTTGTGGCCAAATTTCCCTCCCAGGGAGCAATTTCAGTGCTAGGATCATTGGACTCAGTTCCCATAATAGAATGTTTCAGTGAGACCACGAGAATTCCAGGCTCACAAAGGGAGAGGAGAGAACAGGGCAAGACGTTTGGTTTCATTTGTCACCATTTTTAAAACTCTGTATGCTAGCACACCAAACTCTTGTCTGCATTTACCTTTGTACCACAGTATTAATCGCTATTGTTCATGTATCGTGCTGGAAGTCTGAACTGACTCTAGAGGATGAATTAGCAAGAGGGTACTTTACCAGGTGTGATCTGACTTCAGTTGTGCCCATGTTATAACGTGTTTCCGACATAGGAGAGTCGTGCTGCTGTCTAGATCTTCTTGAATGTTGATAAAAATGAATGACTACTACAATACATTTTGTGTTGCTTGTTGGATGAATTTGCATGTTAACTGTAGGCCAATATAGATTTGCCTTTAAAACTCTGGAAGAGCTACATAGTCATCATTAGTTTCTATTAATTATGCATCAGACAAAAGCCATTTGTTACCAAACTGGAAAAACAGAGGCTTTTCTTAACTATTTCACATACTGTAACAAATATGAATTTAAATTTGTGATAGCGCTCTGGTTGCTCTAAGCATAATTAAGAATTTTTGTAATTAATAGGTTGCTAATTATTTATTACTGCTAAAAAGGAAAAAAGGCATAAAATGACCTTCTACTGATTAGATTTTCAGTTTTCTTTCAAACTGGAAATGCCTCCATAAATATGATCTATGATTTTGCTTCATAAAACACAGCAAATCAATGTTTTATGTAAAATATTAAAGTATTAATATAAATATGTGAGAGTAAAAACAATCTAAATCCAGAAAATGGCAGTCCTAAATGTTCATGAGACAGATTGTATTAATTTAACCAGGACTATGTAGAAGTAGAAAGAAAAGAAAAAGAAAATCTTTTTTAAACCAGAACAAACATTAAAAACTATTGCAGAAAATAGTGGATTTTGGATTCCAAACATTTTCGACAGTGTAATGGAAATTTTTCTGTAATTTTCTTACCATCGGGTATTTTTTAAAGTATTCATTGAGTTTACCAAAAGTTACTGTAGCTTAGAAGGTTTTGTGAGCACTAACTATTGGCAGAAACTGCATTTGCAAATAAAAATTAATGTTTGCCTTTTCCCCATTGTGTTATTGGAAACAGTGATTTCCCAAATTTATTTTATTGAGTAACCAAGAATGATTTACTTATGATCTTGGGGAGTGCAAATGAGTTGGTACAAAGTTGTATGTAACATTGTGATGACATGACCTAAAGACAAATATATCCATCCCTAGAGATTGTAAAGAGTGTAAGATGGTGATATCGATACCACTACTGAAAAAAAAAATTACTAAATTCTGGAAGGCCAAGTTCAAGGAAAGCCAGGTTCAGGGCTAAAGACTCTCATTCTACTTCCCTGTTCCAAAGATGCAAAACTGATCTGAGGGCTTTTTTTAAATTATTTATTTATTTATTTATTATACTTTAAGTTCTGGGTTACATGTGCAGAACGTGCAGTTTTGTTACATAGGTGTACACGTCTCGTAGTAGTTTGCTGCACCCATCAACCCATCACCTACATTAGGTATTTCTCCTAATGTTATCTCTGCCCTAACCACCCACCCCCTCATAGGCCCCAGTGTGTGATATTCCCCTCCCTATGTCCATGTGTTCTCATTGTTCAACTCCCACTTATTAGTGAGAACATATGGTGTTTGGTTTTCTGTTCTTATGATAGTTTGCTGAGAATGATGGTTTCCAGCTTCATCCATGTCCCTGCAAAGCACATGAACTCATCTTTTTTATGGCCGCATAGTATTCCATGGTGTATATGTGCCACATTTTCTTTATCCAGTCTATTATTGATGGACATTTGGGTTGGTTCTAAGTCTTTGCTATTGTGAATAGTGCCACAATAAACATATGTGTGCATGTGTCTTTATAGTAGAACCTGGATTCAAGAGGGTGTGGTGAGAGCTCTCTGGGAGCCTAGAAGAGAATGTTGGGCTCTCTCCTCCACTTTGGGAGACAAGGGGGACATTAACATTGATCTCATGAAGTTGGGGGATGGGGGAACTTGTATATAAACAGCCTATTTTCCAACCAGAAATGTTGGAAGGTAAAAACCCTCAGGAAGTAGCCTAAGCTAGCAGGATGAAAAAAAGGCATTGTATATCGCATGTCAGGGCAGACAAAGGTGGAGGCAACCTCCCCTGGACAGGTCTCCTCTGCCTTTACTGGGCATGGAAGAAGACATGGAGTTCCCTTGAGTATGTTTGATGGGACATGGAGAGGACAGCAGATAATGTGTCAAACCACTTAACTAAGTAACAGGATGTCCAACTTGCAGAGTGCTTTGGAGGGGTGCACCATGGGGGCAACTGAAGGGAAATATGGCTGCTTTTCTGCATGGAGACAGGGTCAAGGTGGAGCTGACCCTTACTCTAAAAACCACATATGTCATCTACACAAAGACCACTCCAAACAGCAGAAGCTGTAGTTTTCAGTGGAACCAAAATGAGACTCAGGCCTCTCCCTTTCCTCCAATAGCATCTCCAAGGCAGCTGACTACAGCCAGCTAGGTTACTGGAACCTCCCCTCCCCACTGGTCCACATAGAATAGGGCCATGTATTATTGCGAGACCCTGTGATTTGAAGAAGGTATTTAAGAGAAAGAAAGGGGGAATACAAGAGCACACCATGTATCCTGCACTACCTCCCAATTGCTACCTCTTCCTCTAGTAGAAGTTTAACTTGAGCAAAGGAGAGATGTATTATCTTTGAATTAGAATGAGATTGATTTTTAAACTAGACTAGACAGATGGAATCAGACTGAGTTACAGTCATATCCCCTTTATCCCTGGGGAAGAACACATTTAGTAGCAATCAGTGGAAAACTAAATCATACCATGAAGTTAACAGCCCAATGAGTTCAGACTGCTTGGTCAAACTGATCAAATGAATAGTACAATGTCATCGAAAAAAAAAAATGGTAATGAAATTCCAGGCAGAGAAAAGATCAAATTGATCTGAAGCAGATACAAAATGTACAAGCAGGAGAAATTTTGTGAAAGTGACATGACACAGTACAAATCCACATTGTGCAGGAAAATCAGTCCATTTGATCCTTGAGATGTGTGCATATTGAGCTGTGTTTCAAGTCAAATGAATACATCATCTTGGTGTAGGTCCTGCCAAAAGAAGAGCTCGAATAAAGACTTAGACACAAATACTTCATTTGGGAGATGATCCCAGGAAGGTCAACATGGCAGAGTGAAGAAATAAGACAAAGAGCAGAACAAAGTCAAGAAAGTGTGTTTTAATGAATGGGATACCACAATAGGCAACTGGGGCTCAATCCCATTGGCGACCTTCTGAGAGACACTTGAGAATTGTCTTTCTTGAGGGGGGCACTGGTATATTTAATTATCTCCTACCCATCATTAGATGAGAATTGTTCCTGCAGCATCAACTCTCCTTGCCCTGCACATGGGCGAAGTTTGTTCCCTTTGCTAAAATTGACACAGCAAATGACCTCTAGGAAGGGCTGAGGGAACATGAATGGGACCCTGAGAGCATCTCCTACATAAATAGACCTAACTAAAGACAAAAAGAGGACATGAGAAAGTCTATGGGTTGCTGATTTCTGGATCAAAATATATTGTTCTAAAAGCAAAGAAATTTCTTATCCTGATTTTCTCACATGACAAATGTTTTGATCATTATGCCTCATCATTATCAGCTAGAAAAAAAACTTTAAAGCTAGAAAAGACTTCAAGATCTTATATGATTCACTTAGGCTGAGTTAACCAAAGCCCCAAAGAGTTAGGTAATGACAGCACATTAATCATAACACAGGCTGAGTATCCCTTACCTGAAATACTTGGAACCAAAAGAAGTGTTTTGAATTTGGGATTTTTTCAGATTTTTGGAATATTTGCATTATACGTACCAATTGAGCATCCTAAATCTGAAAATCTGATATCCAAAATGCTGCAACGAGCATTTTCTTTGAGCATCATGTTAACATTCAAAAAGTTTTGAATTTGGAAGCATTTTGTGTTCCAGATTTTCAGATTTAGGATCCTCAAACTGTACCTAAATAGGTATACACACATGCACATGCACGCACTTACACACACACACACACACACACACACCCCACATATTTCAGTTCCATGAGGGCAGGAGTTCTTATGTATTTTGTTCACTGCTGTGTCCCAGTACCCAGAGCAGCGTCTAGAAAGCACAAGATCAGTGCTAA
Source organism: Symphalangus syndactylus (assembly GCF_028878055.3). NCBI lineage: Eukaryota > Metazoa > Chordata > Mammalia > Primates > Hylobatidae > Symphalangus > Symphalangus syndactylus. The sequence goes on from NC_072446.2 coordinate 66,480,590, forward strand.
GAAGTACTTCTTATCTCATCTGTCATGCGTGCCTTTGTAAACCATTCCCCAGCAGACAGCCTGACAGGCTCTGTCACTTTAAATGACAGCTGAAGTACCATTGACCCTGGACCCTCTTGGCTGTCTGAGCTTATAAACTCCTTCTCAGAAAAGTTTTTTAAATGCATAAAGTAAAATATGTAGGCTTACAAAAAAAAAAGATTAAAGTATCATTATCACAATTTTAAAATGTGGCTATAATGCATTAAATAACAAGATCTTTTGATAGGTCAAATAACTACCATAATTTCAAAGTAATGAGTATAAATGATTCTTTTCAGATATAGCTGGCAAGTATAATGTGGCTATTTCTATTGATAACAAATTCACAGGTCTTCTTATACTGCAGTGGTTTAATGCCCATGTTCACCACTGAAGGAAATTCTACCTTTCATTTGAGGTTAGTAAAAACTGGAGGTGTAATTTTTTTCCCATCCACGTTCATAAACTCTGACAGATCCCCTCACCCCAATACTGATAACCCCTGAGTGATTTACTGAACTAGGGTGGAAGGGAATCCCTGCATAACAGTTCTCTGAATCCAAAATAAATTGACACAGAAAACCGTAAAAGTCAGATTTAAAACTGTTTTTTTTTTTTGAGACGGAGTCTCGCTCTGTCGCCCAGGCTGAAGTGCAGTGGCACGATCTCAGCTCACTGCAAGCTCCGCCTCCCAGGTTCACGCCATTCTCCTGCCTCAGCCTTCCCAGTAGCTGGGACTACAGGCCCCCGCCACCACGCCCGGCTAATTTTTTTTGTATTTTTAGTAGAGACGGGGTTTCACCGGGTTAGCCAGGATGGTCTCGATCTCCTGACCTCGTGATCCACCTGCCTCAGCCTCCCAAAGTGCTGGGATTACAGGAGTGAGCCTCCTCGCCTGGCTAAAACTCTTGTATTAGTCCCTTTGAATCTTTTGTGACCTCTTGTTTGGTGGTAAAATTTGAACATACGTGTTAAGAATTGTATTAGCAAAATGCCACTAATGATAATTTTTAGGGAGCCTCTCCAGTGTGACAGGCATTGTGCTAGGGACTTCCAGGTGCTTCATGAGTCCTCAAATAACTTTGCAAGGATGGAGGAGTAAGCTTCATTTTCAGATGAAAAAACGTGAACCCAGAGAAGCCCAATAATTTGGATAAGGTTGCACATACATTGAGAGTAAAGGCTTTTTAACCAGAAGTCTTCTCATTTCCCCATCAACATTATCTGGGGAGCAGAGTAAAACTACAGATTCTAGGGCCTCACCACAGGGATTCTCAAATAATGTCTGGGATGATGCCCTAGAACTAACATCTTTCAAAGGTCTCCTAGGATGATTCTAATACAGGGTGCCTTTGAATGCACTTTGAGACACAACGATTTAAAGCTGTCTCTGGCCCGGGTTGCCTGGTGTTTGTTCCAGGGAAGTGTTTGAGCACGATGCCAGTTGGAACTACCTGCCTGGTAAAACCCACCCCTACACAGGCAGCAGTCTGCTTCACCCAGATGCTGCAGGTCACTCCTACCATCTTTCCTCCCCTTTCTCCATTCATGTTTCTCAGGTGTTTCTTCCCACACCCATGTGGTTTGCCAAGTCTTTGCTAACGGAAAGATTGGACAATTGACAAAAAGAGAGAGATGATGGTTTGGAGGGCGTTCTCAGGCTCCAGATAAGCGAGTGCTCCCTGCCCCTCTGAGGCTGTTTCACTGGGAACTGTTTCCTGGGACTGAGGGAATCCTGCGAAGAACCATGCTCTGAATTTAAATCAAAGTCACCCTCCCTCAAGAGAAATCCACATATGGTCCATCTGGCCTGGCTTTTCCAGGCAGGCATACCCAGCAACCAGGTCCAACATCCTCTTGTGCCCATAGGCGTTTGTGTTTAAAATCCCAGTAAAAAAGAAAAATGACAGTTCAAGGGGTAATTGAGCGTCTGTGGTTTATATGTTTTCTTCCCTGTCTCTGAAGCTTGAGAAGCAATGCAGATAAATGGGCCATTGCCTCAGGATATTCCTGGCCCAGGAGCAGCTGCAAAATGTTAGGACAAAGGCAATGACAATGAGTACGGAGAGGGCCCAGAGCTGAGGCACGGGGTGAAGTCAGTCTCCCTAGACACCCTGAGCTGGGAGAACGCCAGGCACGGATGTGTCCAGAGACCACTGCTCCTGCTCTATGTCATGAGGCTCCCCTTTATCGTGTTTAGTTGATGATAAAGATGAAGACATGGCTGAGAGAAATAAGGCACGGTTCAAAGGCAACTAGACTGAGTTTGAGATATAATTTTTAAATAGCTAGGTAAAAAGTGCATGGTAAACAATATTGATAATCATAACCGTAATTGTAATAATGGCTTCTTATACATCCTGCACACTACTTGTGGAAAAATCACTGTTATTTGGATTCTGGAAAGATTGAAGTAGCTGAGACACAGGGATGTGGTCATGAGTCAACACTTTCTAAAGATTCAGGGCACTCTGACATTTTGAGAATGACATGTTTGTTGTATGTTGTTTGTTCTCTTGTCAGTCTTTCCCTATAGAAACTAAGGTCAAGTTTGTTACTTTTTAAGCACTACTCAGCCTGTACTCAATAGGTGCACAAAACAATAGTAGGTGTTACGTACATTTACATAACAATGATGTAATTATGTGACAATTCCAAAACTAATAATAAGCCTTATGTTTTGTGAAAGCAAGTTTAAAGAAAAACATACACAGAAGGGAGTTTTCAGACATATGACTCAGAAACGTTTGAGATTTCTTTTTCAAAAGGGTTGCAGAAGGGAATGGTAACTCACTGTGAAGTCCTAGATAAATCTAAGTGTCCATTTCTCCCCTAAATATTCAGATGGGTCCAAATAAGGAATATAACGTTTAAATAAAATACTGGGATGCTAAAAAGGAAATGGTTTGTCAAGTTTGGGGAACGTGGGTGAGAAGATCATAGATGACAGATGAGTATAAGAATGGAGTTAACCATCTTTTAGTTTTCACCAAAGGTATTTTTTTCCTTGTGCAACATGAAAATTTTAGGAGGAATTAGAGATTTTTCCCTCACTGGTAAGAGGCAGACACTGAAGAGAGATCATGAAGACAAGAAGATTGTGGTTAATAGAACAGCAAACAAATGGGTAATAGGACAGAAACTGGATGATACTTGGTGAGATTGCTGGGATAATGAACTTCTGAGGATATCCTATTGTGAGCAGTTTGAAGACAGGGAGAGGAGTTCATGAGCTGCCTCTCATAGGGAGAGAGTTCCACTCTAAAACCAGAGAAAAGATTTTTCCCTACTCCCACTCAGACATTCTGGGGAAAAAAATGATTATTTAGAAAGTGAATGAAATTCAAACTATGTGCATTTCTCCAGGAATTTTCCTTCAAATGGAACTCAGCTTAGGCTACTATGTCCAGTCCACCTTTTTAATCCAAATTGAAATGCCAAACTCAAGACCAAGAAGCATCAGAAGCAATATTAGACAAACTGGTCAACAGGTGCCATTATTAAAACTATTTATATTTGCCAAAAAAAATCCATTTTTTTCACCTAGAAAAGCCGACTTCCCCCTCATTGGCTCCCTGCCCTCTCTTTACTTTTCCTCTTGCAAACATGCAAAATCCGTCTTCATCTTTTCCTCTTTCTCCTCTGGACGCCAAGGAAACCATTTTAGCTTTGTTTTCTTGTTTCAAGAAGGCAGCCAAAGGCCAGAGAATAGTGTGTTTTAATTCATTTTGAAAAACAAACTCACACAGATTGATTCTTCAGGTCCCCTGACTTGGACCTGGCACATTAAGAAGTCCAAACAACTCTGCATAGTTACATTAATCGTTTTCTTGTGCTGCAAAGTCACTGGATGCGGGTAGCAGTGAAACATTCCCAAGACAATCACTAAACATGCAGAATGCCAGCCAGAAGCATGAATCACTTTCAGGGGTCTTGCTGCAGGGAGGATGAGGTTGTATTTTGTGTGCATTGACAACTGTATAGGATAAGCCAGCTGTGTCCAAGGGAGCAAAGCACCCCCTATTCTTCTCAACCTAAAGGGGTTTCCTCCTCAAAGAAGTTGTTTTCAATCCCTAAACTTTGAGGCCAGATACAGCTCCAAGTGGCATTTATTGCTCCTTGGAGAATCAAAGCCAAGCCACCATGAGCATGAAAGCTGTCTGAACCCCTCCTTCCCTCCTCCCCAGCATGGAGAGAATAATTGCCATTTCACCCTACAAATCCAAAAGAGTCTCCGCCATCCCTGGATTTAAGCATGGACACAAGCCAAGCAAGCCTCAGATACCCAAGCCTGTTTGATTGTAGCTATGTTGGTGTATCTCGTGTACGAGATGGAAAAGTGCTTTTGTTGTTCTACCTGATCCAGTTGGGGGAGCAAGAATAGAGGGTGCCTGCCTAATGGCCCCTAGCCCATGTGCTTATACTGGGATCTGTCCCGAGGGATCTGCACCTGGTTGGCAGTCATTTTGTGGTGGACGTGGTAAATTGCGAGTGTTACCACGATGACGAGGCCCAAGATGAGCCCCAAAATCAGGGGCAAGGTTTCTTCCAGTTGCTCCCGTTCATCCACTGGGCATTTATGCTCTGCAATGGGAAAGAAGAAAAGCAGTGAGCTCTGGTCAAAATATTCTGAATCATAGGTTCTACAAAACAAAAAGGGAAATGGATGTAAAAAGATTTCTCAAGGAAGCTTTGGGACTATTTTTCAGAAATAGTTTTCCCTAACCAATCCCTAGGTTAACACTTAATATTCCTACATAATGTGTAATAAAAATACATCAATTAAATAGGACAGCATTTAATTATTGGATTCCTGGCAGATGTCAACAAAACATCCAGATAATTTATTTAAATGTTCAGAGTTTCACCATTAGACACAGTCATTGTCTTTTTTATTGTTGATTCATTTTTAACTTTTTATTAAAGTAATATGTACACATAACGCATTATATAAAAATATATGTTTCAAAAAGACTGAAAATACCAAGTGTTGGTGATGATGTGGAATGACTGGAACTTGTAACACCCTTGTTGAGAAATGTTATGACCACTCTGCAAAACTGTTCGATAATTTCTAATAAAGACAAACATACCCAGCATCCCATTCCTAGGCATTTACCCCAGGAAAATGAAAACATAGTCAACACAAAAAAGACTTGAACATAAATGTTCATAGCAACTTTATTCATAACAGCCTAAAACTGGAAACAACCAAAATGTCCATCAAAATGGAATGGATAAATTGTGGCATATATTCATATAATGGAACAGTAGTCAGTAATAAAAAGGAATGAACGAACTATGGCTACACATAACAAAATGGGTGCATCTCAGAAATATTATGCTGACAGAAAATTGCCAGACACAAAAGAGTGTATACATACTGTATGATTCCATTTATATGAAGTTCAACAGCAGGTAAAACTAACTCTGTGGTGACAGAAGTCAGAACGTGCTTCTATCTGGGGAAAGGAACACAAGGGAACTTTCACCTGTGGTGGAACTATTGTTGATCTTGATCTAGGTGATGTTTACATGGTTGCAAATATAGGTACAAAAGCATTAAACCATATATTTTAGATTTATCACTTTGTTATTTTTTATTGATACACACTATTCATACATATTTATGGGATACATGTGATATTTTGTTACGTGCATACACTGTAACGATCAAGTCAGGGAATTTAGGATATTCATCACCTTCAGAATTTATCATTTCTATGCGTAGAGAATGTTTCAAGTCCTCACTTCTGGCTATTTTGGAAATGTATAACACATGATTGTTAACTATAGTCACCCTACTCTGCTATTGAATATTAGAACTTATTCCTAGCTAACTATATATTTGTACTCATTAACCAACCTCTCTTTAGTCCACTCTCCCCAACATACACACACACACACACACACACACACACACACACACACACCCATATCCTTCCCAGCCTCTGGTATCTCTCTAACTCCCTGAGGTCAATCTATTGAGCTCCTACATGTGAGTGAATACATGCAATATTTGTCTTTCTGTATCTGGCTTATTTCACTTAATGCAATGTTCCAGTGCCATCCACATTGTTTCAAACGACACCATCTCACTCTTTTCAATGGCCGAATAGTATTCAGTTGTGTATATGCACCACATTTTCTTTATCCATTCATCTGTTGATGGACACCGGTTGATTCTATAACTTTGCTATTGTGAATAATGCTGGGATAAACATTAGGGGTGCATGTAATATACGTAAATTATGCTACAATTTTTAAGTAAGTGTAGAGCTTGATGAATGTTTGCAAATGAACATCTCATGTAACCAGCATCTAGATCAAGAACACAAATGTTAGCAGCACCTCAGTGTTGATTTATTTTTCACCCTCTTAAAATTCAAGAAAGCTTCATAGGGCTGAGTCTCCATTTTTTTACATAGAACCGCCATCAACAAAAAACTATTCTTGGGAGATCTTCTAATGGTCAAACAGTTTGTCAGGCTAACCAGAATTACATTCCTAGAACCCGAACAGGCTCATTTGCTTCTTGTGGGTAACTGGTGGCCTTTTAACCAAAATCAGGAGCCACAAGTGAAAAATAAACAAGCTTTACATGTCTCTTCATAAATACCAAGTTTTTTAAGTCCAGATGACCAAGTAAACATTTATTAAGTACCTACTGTATGCCAGTCTCCTCCAGAATCCCTATTGACATAGTGCCTTCTCTCACCTTGCCTGAGATCAGCAGAAAGGAAAAGGGATGAGCTTTCCTCTCTAATAATAACAACTAGTGGAGACTTACGTTCACATATACAGCCTTTGAAAGCTGTATACTTGACATTCCTAGTCCCTAAATTAACAATCAGTTCTAAGCACAAAGATTATCTGGTTAACAACCCTCTGAGGTACACAATATTATTATACTCATTTTACACATAAGGTAATCAAGTCATAACGATAAGTGGTTTGCCCAGGGGTAAATGAAGCCTGACCTGAACTCAAACAACTTAACACTATAGTTGGGGCAGCACCTAACAGACCTAAACCACTGGCATTAAAAGGCTGCAGAATCCCAAAGTGGAGCAGAAAGGAGGATTTGTCAGTTCGGTTTCCTGACTGCATGCTGGTTGCAGAGGTTCATCCAGCATCTGAAAATTCAATGAGCTGGATACTTATTACAAAGGGGAACAAGGAAGCTTTCCAGGGTGATGAATATGTTGATTTCTTGATTGTGGTGATGGCTTCACAGGTGTATTAGTAAGTCAATATTTATTAAATTACATGCTTAAATGCGTACAATAATTATACCTATATATGACTGTTTTATATGTGTATATATATATAAAACATATACATATGTGTGTCTGTATATAGACACATATACATATGTGTGTATGTATATAGTCACATATATAGACACATATACATATGTGTGTCTGTATATAGATGTGTGTCTGTATATACATACACATATGTATATGTGTCTATATACAGACACACATATGTATATGTGTCTATATACAGACACACATATGTATATGTGTCTATATAATACACATGTATATAATAGAAAAAGAAATTCTTCTAGAAATAGCTTTTTTAAAAGATAGTTTGGCAAATGGTAGAGAAATGTTAAGGACTTATTAGGACTAAACTGAGCCTTTCTTCTTATTACAACCAAAAGGTTGAAAAAGGATTTTCAGGGAACTTTTTCCCCCACTATTTGATTCCATTCTAATGAGTCCCAACACTTTGAGGGTCAGCCTGGAGCAATACATCCATTGCTCCAAGGACAAGACCTGAGATGACACAGTGTATCAGAAAGAGTGGAAGGCCTAGAACTTCATGATGCCAGCATGGCAGTCTTCTTCTCCAATATGATACCATATTGCCTCTTTGAAGAGAACAATGAATAGAAATGGGATCATGTGGGGTAGGAATTTTGTTAACAACAAAGGTTATTTTTTTTCCTCACAATAACACTCTGTTGCCCATGTAATGTTAACAGATTGCAGGGTTTGATTGGTTTGCAGGTGCTAGTGGCAACCTCATACAATTTTTTTCTTATTTAATACAATACATTGAATAGAAACAAAGAATTTTTAAAAATTTTAAAATATTAAGTAATACCCTGACTTCAAATTATTTAGTCAGGCTAAGTCTGTGTTAAATGGTAAAAACAAAAAATAAATTATCTCACAAAAAGTAGCAAAGACCTCAGGACCTTCAGACTCTCATCTGTGCACCATTCCAGGCTGCTACTTGAGTAGGCCCCAGGCATCTTTACAAGGTTGCCCTTGTGGCTCTAGCCTCTGCCTCTTCGCTTCTTAACTCTCCCCTGCAGAGCAATTTCATAGTTACCCAGACTGTCAGACCATGGTTTTAGCTCACTTCTTCCTGCTTACACTCTAGTTACCCAGGCAAACAATCAGCCAGGAGCCCGAAATACAACATCTACCTCCCTAGGCAGAATGAGAGAGGCAATGGAGAAAGAGTTGTGTCTGGGTGCAAGAGCTTATGTAGTAAAACCACTGGAGAACATGGACAGGTGGTGTTCGGTGTGGCCCCAGCTACAAGTATTCAGGACAGGGAGGGTGGGGGGTTAAGAAAGTTTCAGGAGGAAGGGAGGTTGGAGTTGGCTTGGGAAGAATCTGGGGATGGGGCACTAAACGACCTTGACCAATTTGTAAAGTCGCGTTTTCTCTTTTCCCTTGGTTTATACCATAACAATGAATAAATAGATATATAGTTAGATATAGCTGTAGAAATAGAGGTATACATGAACTTCTGGTGGTCTCCATAGATGCAGCTCATCACATCAAGAGGGAGTAGATGTAATGAAACATTGTGAGGGAAAGAGATGATAGTGGGCTCAGATCCCAGATCTTCCACTGTCCAATCCTGGGTGAATCTCTTAATCTACTAAGCTTCAGTTTCCTGTAAAATTGAGATGACACCTACTTTACAGGGTTGCTGTGAGTATCAAGCATCATACTACAGAAGGCCAAACATAGTGCCTGGCACAGAATAGCTTTTCTGTCATTGTTCACTATAAAGATAGAAGTCTTATACATTTAAGTCTTCTATGTACTTCTTTTAAGTATGGGAGTCTTTGGAGCTCAAGTACCAAAAGTATTATTTCTAAATCGATAATAAAAAGAATGTCTCACATCTCATTCTTTAAGAAAAATAGAGGAAAAAATGATATAGTATAGTAAAGAAGGAGAAAGAAAAAATATGCTTAGAATACTATCATGATTTATTTCTCAGACAATTATCTTTTGTTGCTTTAGGAAAAAAAATAGAATTAATCACACCACAGGAAAGGGCAATATAAAGAGGATATCAACTATGAAGATGTCAAAAAGTATCATAGCTAATACCAAATCCCACACTTACCAACCTCTAATCAGTAAGTGGTCAAATAAAAAAGAATTTCTGAGCACACTCTCTTAGCCACTGTTTCAAAATCCACAAAGCTCTGAAAACCAAAAGTACTTTGTAATCACTTGTTTGGCAGCAAAACCTGACTTAGCCTAATGTGAGGCTGCTTGTAGTTTTCAGTCATCCTACTTAGTATGATGTTTCACATGTTTCACCGCAAGAAACAGAGATATTAATATGTTTGATTGCGTGGGGCTGCCCTGACTCTTCCATGGTCTTATGTAATATATAAACTGTGCACTGTATAGTCTTCCTAAAGTCTAAAATATTCTGAATTCTGAAAACCATCTAGCACCAAGGTTTTGTTTGTTTGTTTGTTTTTTGTTTTTTTTTAGTTTGATGTGGGTTTTAGATGAGGGATTATGAACCCATAAAAGCAGGACATGCTTTTCTCTTTCAGGCTTAAGTCAGTGCTTTTAATCTCTGCCTATGACCTATGGGACAAAACAAACAAACAAACAGCATTTTACATGGCAGCTTAGAGCATATGTACACGCAGAGACCTAAAGCAGAAGTTTGACAAACAATAGTTATCCTTGCTTTATGCATCTAATAATTTATGCTGTATTCTATTCTGTTTCATTTAAAACAATGCTGCTCATGACCTACTAAGAAAAGGTTGTAGTCTTTTTTGTGCAAGTATAATAAAACTAAGGACCCCTTCTCAGAATAATGTTTATGAATGCATAAAAAATAAAATACATGCAATTACAAGTGAAAGTGAAATTCAGCCATCGAATATTTTTAAAAGAATTTCAGATACAGTGATATATGTACTTCCTTATTGGAACACATATACGTTGGCTATGGTTATAAAGCAGTGAGAAGCATAAATGTTACTTTGCAAGATCTGCACAAACTAATATGAGATGAAAATACCTATGATTTCTATTGGTGACAGTCGCAGGTACTGCTAATACTACTGTGGTCTGTCACCTTCATTTATAAACAAAGAAAATGCTAAATATTAATCAGAAGTTAGTGAAAATGAAGATACAAATTTTTTTCTCTGAATTCTATCTATAAACTATATATACCCCAGGGTTAAAATCTTGTATTGTAAACTGATAATGCAACCCACAGATTACAAAATAAGAAAGGCCTCTGATTTCTGCCAGGGAGAAGAGCATCTGTTGGCTTAGCCCGGACCACATCTGGCTTCAGATCTCCCTGAACCCCTGACTCCCTGTCCACCTCCACGGGTCTTAGGGTCCCTCATGCCTCTGCTCTTGGTGGACTCAGGGCTCTAGAGTACACACAACAGGGGCCCAGGGTAAGTGGCCTGTGGCTGGAAGAGACAAAAACCATCCTCATCACTGGAAAGAACCAGATGAAGACAAAACAAACAATAAATGCATAATCTGTTGCCAGCTGCCAGTTGCCAACAAGGGTCTCCTCAACCCTTAACCCAAGTGTGCCCACTAAAATCATAATTTATCTTAGGTGCTGGTTGCTAGATATGTGTTTTATTTCATGACAGCATTTTAAAATTATATTGACTCCCTGGGGTAAACTACAAGAGCACTTCATTGCACCCCCAATGGACGGCACTGGGATAGGCAATGGAAGCAGAGAGCTTGCCTCTGCTTCCTCAAGCTCCCTTAGCACCATGGACTGAAACTGTTCGAAGAGGAGGGCATGCTTTTTGCTGGCTGTGCTTCTCCTGTTGTTTGGCAGGGCAAGATAGAGAAAGGGTTTGACGCTCTTTCCATATGTTCCCTGTGCTGGCTCTGGACTCCTATAACATCAGCAAAATGTATTTTGTATACTGAGAAGCTGTTAAGATGAGTGGGCTTTGGAGACCTTTGACTGCAGACAAGCTGATACCCTCATCAAGATGTAAGCATTCGCTAGGCACGGTGGCATCACCACCCAGCTACTTGGGAGGCTGAAGTGGGAGGGTTGCTTATGCCCAGGAGTTCAAGGCCAGCCTTGACTCCCATCTCAAAAAAAAAAAAAAAAGATTTAAGTATTAGAAAAGAAAAAAATAACAAGAGCAAGTGTTGTCTGATGCCACTGTATGCCAGGAACATGACATGCATTGTATACACCCTATCCCACTAGACTGAAAGTTTCAGCGAGGCAGAAAAAGTTCTTATATCCCAGTACCTAGGTGTAGTGAGTGGACACAGACACTGTCCATTCTTCTTTCAGCATTCACCAGTCCCATATATCTCAACAGGTTTTGACTCCAAAGTAGGTCAGAAGTCCCAGGGAATTAATGCTTCCACAACAACCATCAGTGATAGATGGCATTTGGTGGGTAAACACTGGGTTGCTCACCCTCAGATGAGATAATTCTGAGGCATATCCTATGCTCTCTACAGAGGACAGTATCCGAAGCACAGAATTCTATGACTGGCTAACTCCATGGCCGAAGGCTGGGGCTCCATCTTGGAGTCCTCAACACAGTTCTCAGCTATGTTCGTAACAGATTATTTCCCTTTGGCTGCTTACTCAGGAGGCCTTGAGGACCAACTATCTAGGGTGGCATGTTTCTTGACTGGGAAGTGCCAGGTAAATCACAGGTCTACAAAACTCTCTGGATCAGCAAACGCTTCATGCATCTGTGACATGACAGCTTGCCACAGGATGCTCTACTGGGGGGCTGGTATATAGAGAAATGTAAGCCATGTTCATTTCCACTAACACTAAAGTTCCCGCAGATCTGGGTAAAATACATATTAAGTGGCGTCTCCCAATCATGATGCTAGGAATAATAATAAAAAGCTCATGAATTTGGGGTACCCAACAAACTCTCTAAATGCCTCTCACACTCACATGTTGATTATAGCTACTCAGCAGGAGCAGCTGTGGCCCTGAGATACTAAGGACAAAAGCTCTGACACCCAAAGACAGGTTCTAGAAGGGAAGCCTTCACCAAGTCACTTCACCTCCCTGTATCTCAGCTGCTCCATTGTAAATGGGGATCTCAGCATCTTTCTGCAGTTCTGTTTTATTTCTTTTTGTTTTGTTTTGTTTTGTTTTGTTTGCCCCTTGAGAGAGAATTAAAAAGGGACGAATCTCTATGTGATGTATTTTAAATGCCTGATAGACCTGAATCCTGAATAAAGGGAAATAGAGGTAGCCTTCCTATTCTATTCTGTTTTTTCTGACATAATACATAAAAGTTTCCTTTTACTCAAAGTATTAGAATACTCAGGCTGGTTGTTCCCTCCCAGCAACACATACCCCTTCCCATCTTAGCCAGAAATCACATGAGGCTCTCAAAGGGAGTTGCAGGCCTTTGAATGAGGCCCTCAAGAATTAATTGTGGAAGAACAAGGTAATCAACCCCAAATGAGAAACAAAGTGCCTCAGATTGCAGGGGTGATAGCTTCTATTGCAGAGGTGATAGTTGCTGCACAAACTGTATTTGGTAAATAAATGAGCCAAAGATGGCCTCTGTGTATTGGACTCTAGGTGGTTTATTTCTTCACTGAAGGCTGAGACTGTTAGCTCAAAACCTGTTGGCGCCAAACTCCCAAATCTTTACACATCCAATTATTTTTAAAATAGCTTAAACAAAAAAATTTGCAGCTGTATAGAGCCTGCCTGCTTTGCATACTCCTTGAAACCTCATGCAACAGCTGTTACCCATTGATAAGACACAGCCTTGGAGTTCTAAGGCTCCAAGGCACTGCTGCCTGTAGAAGCTCTGGGACCCATGGACTCCCTGCTGTACTGCTGAGCAGATGTCACCTGGACACATAAACCCCTCTGCAAAGCCCCTCTGCTTTGGGTATTCCCTTGTCCTCTTCCTTTTCTGGATGGTGGTCCCATAAGCCTCCCTCTGGACAGTTTCCTGCTGTGAGGGGCTTCCCTTCTCATAAGTCCCTGTCCAAGTGTCACTCAATGAAGCTTATTGTGCCTTTAATTCTTCAAACTCTCTATAGTGCTCCGCAAGCCAGCAGTGTCACCTGAGACCTTGCTAGCAACAGAGCTTCTAGGGGCCCACTCCCAGACCTAAGTGAACCCAAGTCTGTGTGCTAACAATATCACCACAGTCATTGCACATTGCAGCTGAAGTTTCATGAGCACACTGCTGGGCTAAGAGACTTTTGTTTGGGGATCAGTGTAGTAGCCAAGTACAATGCACTAAAGGGACTCCTGTGATAAAGATGTCAACCTCCATTTGGGCTGCTCTCAGCCCTTGTGAGTGTCCACTTACCGACATCGTGGACCCTTTCTTGATTTTCTCATAAGGCCTATTCAGTAGACAGGTGTGAAGAGTGCCAGGTATGACCACCTTACGCAGGGAATAGACTCTTCACAGGAAACCATTATGCTGAGCTGGACAATGGCCACGGTCCAAACACACGAACACACAAACACACACACACACACGAACGCACAGACACACCCCTGCAGTGAGTGTGCAGATATATGACATGCTATTCCCTCCCCATGCAAGCATACTCCACTCACACGCACACACTAAAAGCCCCTTGAGCTTCTATTCTGGGGATAAAGACCCAGTGCTAGATCCTGAAAAGGCACCCAAAAGGAATCTTTAAAATTCCACCAAATCGAAAATAATGATCTCTTACAAAACACAGTCGGGGCAGGTGCTGAGAGGAACAGATGGGAGGAGCCAGGAACAAAAAACCGCAGCCACACAAAGGCACACTGATCCAGTGAGTGATTCTGAATGAGGCTTGCCACCTCCCAGGAATGTCAAGGCATAAGCCCAGGGACACCATACAGGAGAGAACATCCTAATTATTAGCCATAAAAGCCTGGAGTGAGACAAGTGCCATTTGCTTGTGACTTCTCTATTTGCATTTAGGAGGTTATATGTAGTTACAAACTCTCTATGTCTACCCAGCAGCCTTCCCTATCTAGGACCTTGAAGTGGATCAAAATTGGTTTTAAAACAAAAGATACCATTTACTCCATGCAATGAATTGTACTGATTTTTAGGAAAGTAGCTCTGCTCGTTATTCAGTACTTATTTATTCTTACTTTATACACAATTCTAAAAATCTATGAGGTTTGATTTCTCAGGCCATAGGCAACTATAAACAACGACTTAAAAATAACACAGAATGGTAAGGAGCTAGGAGAAGCAGCAATTATAGCACCAGTGGTAACAGGAAGTAAAGAAGTGCCTAGTAACAGCTAATCAGCAAAAACTAGAAAGTCATTATACACTATTAAGAGTACCCATATAAACTGAAAAGCATTTATGGCAGGGTCCTGGGTACTAGGAACTAACATTACATAGACCAATTATTTTCATAATAAATTCCTTGTCATCAGTAATCATAATAAGTCAAATTATACTTGATTATGCTTAATATTTTCAGTTTAAGAAAAACACTGACTGTTACGTTTTATAAATACTTCCATAAACAAAAAGATCTTTAAAAGCTGTTAAGGTCTTGACACAGTTTAGTAGCTTCAATTTTGTGGAAAATACGTTAACATGGGATAGCCTACCCTTCCACCTGAACAGGTAAGTGTGACACTGCTTTACTGAATATATGACATTCTGATTTGCATGACATGGCAGCATTTGGAAATCTCTACTAATTAAATCCACACCATAAAAATATAAATTCAGCCAAAGTTAACTGGACATCTGCAATATGCCAAGCACTGTATTAGGTGCTAATAATATAAACGTGAATAAGAAATGGGCCCTTTTCTTAAAGTCGATTTATCTTGAGACTTCTCAAATGCCTTCTCAATAATCAAGGTGGAAGGTGGTGCATTCTATTCCATAATAGGTTGAGTGGGAGCTGCATTTTATGAAAGCTAGATACTTTAGAAAATAATCATAGATGACAAAGGTGGAGATTCTCTAATATCCTGAATGCTGGAATTGTTGTATTCACCTGGAGGTCTCCAACCTCCAAATGTGCATAAACAAAGCAATCACAATTTTTTTCTGATTTTTTTCCATGTAGAATAAACAGAATATAAATTTTAATAACCTCCTTTGTGAGGGAGAGAGAATAAATGATATGAATTCACTTATCCCACACTTGCCTAACGTAAATTGTTGCTTGACTTGAACGAATTGCAGAAATTTTGACTCCCCTTGTGCCCTACCTCTGCAAGGGTGCTGAGAATGAAAGAATGTGGTTGACCTGAGCCTGCCACAGCACAGCTGGGTCCCCTTTCAGAGGCTAAACAGACCGAGAGACAGCCTTGCTCCACACTCTCAGCAGAAGCAGCTGGTGTTAAATGGCTCAGCCTTCAGGGACCCTTCCCTCCCTGGAGCTTAAGGACATCCTCCTCACGAAGGTGCTCGGTGGAAAGACTTGGTGAGTCCATGATCAGTGCATACACACCCACCCCCACTGCCTTCTGGATGCACAGAAACTTGGACTCACAGCAGCAGAACCTTCAGCTAGAAGTATCCAAGAGAACAAGAAGAAACTGAGACCCAGAAAGGCAAAGGCCCTTCCCCCATCCGTAGCTCTCTAGATTAACTAACTTCTTAAAGATTTTAGCTGCTTTCTCCTTGGGAAGTTTGCATCAAAATTACAGTTTTTTTCCATAGTGACTTTTTAAATCTTTCTCCCTGTGAAGGTTCATCTTTTGGCAAAGGATAAAAGATGGGGAGAGAGGGAAAGATGAAATATAAGAAGGGAGGGAAGAAGGTAAAGCAAAGAAGAAGGAGGAAACAAAGGGAGATAAAGAAAGGACTAAAGTGAAGGAAGACGGGAGGAGGTTGACAGGGAGAGAGAAAGAACTACTGAGAAAAGTTCATACATTCAGCTTACTGCTTTTTTAGTCTTTGAAAATTATTAAAGAGGCAGGCAGTGTCATTTCAACCTAGAGGAAATCCAAGTGGTAACATCCTGGGGCCCTGGTAAGTCCCTCTCCCATCCTTCCTGAAATAAACTAGGTCTTCTTCCCCTCCATGCCCCGCAAACTTACCTTCACTGAAGACAAAATCTGAGATAATGTCAAAAGGTTGGATGTGGACCGCAGACAGGATCATGGTGACCGTCTTCTGCGGATCACTAGAGGCCAGTGAAATCGTTTGTTGAGCTTGACACTCATAGGACTTCCCAGCGGGGGTGACCAAGGCAGAGAGGTGGTGCGAGTTGGCTGTGTGCTTCCCAGCTACAGCAAGAGCCCAAAGCAATAGTTAGGCTCCTCTTGCTGGCAGAACCCTCATTGTTCCTAACCTAATGTGCCAGAGAGGTGGCTATTGCCTCTCAGTTCCAGACACCACACCCCTCCTGTACTCTGTTCCCTTGCCAGGGCTAGGGCTCTACAAATGGCATCAAGCGGTGATGAAGGACAAACACACCCATTCTCTTGAGAGCCAGGGCTCTTTCAATGTTAATTTGGAATTCCTTTTTTTGAAGAGGAGAGTGATAGCTAAAAACCCAACCCTTGTTACCGCATAAAACCTAGGCTGGGCATGGTGGATCCTGCCTGTAATCCCAGAACTTTCAGAGGTCAAGGTGGGAGGATCATTTGAGCCCAAGATTTCTAGACCAGCTGGAGCAACATAGTGAGACCCTGTCTCTACAAATACACACACACACACACACACACACATTACAAAATTAGTCTGGCATGGTGACACATGCCTGTAGTCCCAGCTACTGGGGAAACTGGGGTGGGAGAATCTCCTGAGCCCAGTAGCTCACTCCAGGCTGCAGTGATCTATGGTGGTGCCACTGCACTCCACCCTGGTGGACAGAGTGAGACCTCACTTCAAAAAAGAAAAAAAAATCCCTAATAATGAAGATTCCAAAGACACAGAAGAAAGAGTGACTTGGTTTTCCACATTTCACACGGGTCTGGCAAAGAATAAAACATCTTCCTCAACAAAGCCGGACACATTGCTGGTGCTCTGGATGCTTGTCCTTACACACATAATCCCCTCTGAAGGTCTGCCTCCCATTGCTCCTTTTCTGACCTAAGTTTGATTTTTCCTTTTTCCTTTTTGGTCTAAATTAACTGGGGGACATCTTGCATCTAAACTTTGATGAAAAAGAAAAAAATCCTTTTACTGTGATGACAAAAAGGGGTGAAAAGGGAAAGATGACACATGTATTTTTATATATTCAATAAAGATCCTTTCCCGACTCAGGTGGCTGGGTGATGAAAGGCCTCATTGTGAGTGAAATAGACAACTTATAAAGAATAAAATAAATTTAAATGTGGTCTTTTAAATCCTGTCTGCAGATAGGAATATTGTTATTTGGGGGATGAACGCTCTTTTTGCCGAGGAGGATCTGGGTGAGTTGTCGGAGGGATGGGCCAGAAACGCTGATAAATTATTCATGGTGCAGAATCCACTCTCAGGTGGCTGCAGTCGATGACTGAATATCCAGTGCGAGCCATGCTGCCATGCGCAAAAAGACACTGAAGGCCATCACATCCTGACCGAAAAGGAAAGTCGCACTACCCCTTTGCAGTTTTAGCGCATAAGAAACAAAACCAGGGTGCGGAAGAAAATTCAAACGCAGCTTTGCCCTTCTCCGTGGTCCTTCAAAGGCCAAATCATAAGAGGTCGTTTTGAAGCACAAGAGAAAGACAGGGCTTCAAGGGACTTCTCATCTAGGATCAGGCCACGGGTGACGTTTGGGTCCCCACGCCTGCGGCTCCTGGAGGATCTACAAGGCCTGAGACCCAGAAGACTCATGGGCGCTCCAGCCTCTTCAGCCCTAAAGAGCAAGCCGAGGAAGACTTGGTCTGGGACCTCAAAGCCTGGAACGGTTTCCAAAACCCTGAGGAATTCTGTCTCCAAGCCTGCTCTGCGAGTTCCCAGGGTCCCTCCCCAGCCATGCCAGCCTCTACTCACCACTGACTGCGTCTTTGAAGTGGGTTTTCTCGGAGGAGTCGTAGACAAACTGCACTTTGCTCAGCCTCCAAGTCGCCTCAGGTCCCCTGGACATGTTGTGGCTTTCCTGTTGAGCCGGGGAGGCGCGCGTCAATCGCCCCCGCAGCGTCTGGGTTCTTAAACCTAGGGGCCGCCACTTCCCACACCCACGCGGAGCCTGCCGCCCCTCTACCCGCTGGGCTCGGAGTTACCTTTACAAAGAGCATTTTGAGTGCGTACGCGCGATCCACCCAGAACACTTGCAGCTCCGACTCGCTGTGGCCACAGCGGCCCTTCACCTCAGCTCCCCGGGTCAATGCGATATCGGCCTGTTCTGTGATCAGCTGGGAACACAGACGCCCCGCGCCCCCTCAGCTCGCCCGGCCCCGGGGCGGGGGCTGTAAAGGGCGGCGCGTCCAAACTCTGGGTTGCACGCTTGGGCGCTCCTTTGCGCGCGCGCATCCCAGGTTCCGGGAACATGCGGTTAGATGCTCTACGTGCAGCCCGGGCCCATAGGGAAGCGGAGAGAAGGGGGTTTACTTTCAAAGCAGGCAGGGGAGCAGAAGGCATTACAAGCTGGAATCCCCATGCAGCATTCGGGAGCAGCCTGCCGGGGTGTGGGAAAGAAGGCAGGCAACCCACGTCTTCGAAGGGCCTCGAGAAAGGGTGCCCTTCGCCCTGGAGCCCTAGGAGCAAGCTGAGGGGGGAAATATTCCTTACATCTACATAATTGCTGGCCCACACATCATAAGGTACAATAAATTTGGCTGCAAACTCTGCCATGAGACACGTCGTCCCATTTTCCCGCACCACAAATATATCTTTTTCAGGGTTAGTGGAAAGGCCTGAGAGATTTTCCACTTCTTGTTCTGCCATGATTTGAGCCATTGTATCTGCGGAACAAACAGAACAATTCCATCAGTTCAGGGCTCAGGGATCCCACGCGTCTCGGGCGCTAGGGTGGGGAGACAGTGGTCTGCAGGCTTTTGGAGTGACAAAGTTCTCTGCCAGCAGCTGTGCGCTCTACGAGCTGTTTCTCTAGCCTGGGTCTAACAAGCCTCATTCCTTCGCTGTTAATTTATAATGAAAATACAATTAAAAAATTAAAAATCCTGACTTTGTTTGTAATATAGCTGGCTGTTTTCTACATCTTGGGATTTTAAACTAAATATTTCTTGCCAATGCTCTGACCTCACGAAGCTGGCCTGTCTAGGCTCTGTCTGGAATATGCCACACAGGTGTATGGATCTCAGGGGAATTTCCTGCCACCGGCAAGGAATGCCCTCCCTCCTCCCCTAAAAGAGAAAAAAAACCGCAAAACATTAAGGGCCATATTTTTTATCTCAAGCTAACTGACTTTACTTTGCCGGCTCTGTTCTCTGTAAAGAGTGCCCGTCCTCACCCCCAGTCGCCAAATCGCCACTCACGGAGCAACATCAGGAGAACTCGAAGTCTGTCGACGCTGGGGACCGCTCTTCCTTGGAGATCCATACTCGCAGTGCCCCGAATGAGGCCAGCTGTGCTGCTGCAGAGGCCGCCAGAGAGGGAATCCCTCAAAGTCGCCGCTGGAGTGGGCCGGGTGAGCGAGGGGCGGGAGACAGAAAAGGAGGAGGGAGGGAGCGCGTATTCTGTGAGCGCTGGCTGGGACTCGGTGTCGAGTGCGGCACCGACAGCTGCTGTCAGAGCAAATCAGCTCACTGCAGAGGAAAGGACCCCGCGGCGAGGGAGCTGTCCACGGCTGCGAGTGCTGAAAGCAATCCGATTGTGTGGCAGGAGTGGCTGTGGCTTGGCTTGTGCGGAGGGCCAATGAGATTTGGGGGGACCTAAACTTCTCCCTGGGTCTGTTTCCTGTTCTGCAATTGCATCCGCAAGGATAAGTCTGTTCTGAGAAACTTAATACCACCCTCAGCCTTATTAAATCTCCTTACCAGGTACAGTTATTACGTGGTGTAGATACCTTATCAGTGGAGTACTGTCTTCTGAAAATGCATCTGGTTCCCGAAAGAAAACGGTGGAGCAAAAATTGTTGCTGATTCGGGGGAGGAGGGCTATGCAGGAATAGAGAAGGGAAAATGCTATGGCAACAGTTTCCTGAATCTGGAGACATCCCCTTCTCTCCCCTGCTCTCAATGAGCTCATGGGTTTAAAGTTGAATTGACGCCTCCTCAAACGAGGCCATCAGACAATGCAGTAGCTCCATGTGGGCTTATTTTCCTGTGAATTTTGCTCCCGGGAGCATGAGGACTCTGAACTCTGGGGTCACCTACCCTCCAGCATTATACTGTGACCACTCTGCCAAAAAGGGATGCAAGCAAATCAGAAGTTTTTGAGAGTTATCTAGTGTCTCCTAGGACAGAAATTTTAGAATTATGCCCTAAGTAATGTCACATAGTTATGTAAGAAAAACATACACTGATATTACTCTAAAGCCTCTAGTGGAACAGAAGAACAAATACTACTGGGCTAATTCCTGTATTTACATATTTGGCTTGCTTATTTTTTATTTTTGCTCTGTAAATCAGAAAACAGCTTTCAAAAATACACATGCAGTCCTCATCAATTGTAGTGATGTCCAAATATTTTACTCCTTAGAAGATATTTCATGATGCAAATAAATGTTGCATCAGTAATATAATGTTATAAAACAATGTCATATTAAAGGCAAAATTGCAAAGTATTTCACCTGCATTATCTAATTTGATTCTCCCCAATCTTAGAGGGTAGGCAAGGAAAAATATGAGTTACTGTGGTTGTACATACCCCAAAACTGAGGCTCAAATCAATTAAATGACCTTCCCAAATGTCACATGGTCAGTTAGAATTAAAATACAAAAATCACATGTTTTAACTCTGTGAAGATTAACTTCATTTCTCCTTATATAATAATTTTACTCCATATTTTGACTTCCATAAAAATCTTTATTCAATATCAAATAATAATCTGAAACCTGAAATCTCTATCATTAATTCACATTCTTGAAATTTATAGAATGCTGTTTTAAGTATAATCACATTCTGACATATCTGCCACAAAGTATCTATATAATGTTTTTGGCTTTCAAACATATTCCTATATCAATCATTAGATCACTAGCAATTCAAATTATAAAGTAATATTAAAATTGACACTATATTTTGACATCTTGACTTTTATGTTTTTAGTTCAGTATTTCATCCAAACATTTCTCAAGATCTTTACAAAGATGATTATATATAGAAGAAATGATGCAAATTTTACAAGAGAACTTAACAGAAATGATTGTATACAGAAGATTGATATAAGATCAGTTCTTATCAGTTGAAAGTGGAAGATATAACATTTGTATGTGTTACAATTTTTCATGTTAGCAATTATTAAACACTTATTTTCCTGTAGTACTGTAAAACTGGAAAACAATGAGACATGTAATAAAGTATTTATTCTCTCTCTCTCTCTCTCCCCAGTATTTCATGAAAACAGAAATGAGTAGGTTTCAGTCTAGGATTCACTACTTATTATTTTTGTGACCTTCCAAAGATTTTATTTGTTCTCATCTGAAAAATTGGGAAAATAACTCAGGGGATGGCTAGTTAGACCAAATGGGCCAACGAGTATAAAAGCATTCTAAACAAAGTACAAATAGATCCATAAACATTAACTGAATACTTACTACTTCTAGTATGCTTGATGCTTTGAAAACCAAAAGATATTTATCATTACACATGTAGGAGAGATACCTATAAAAGATTTTGACAATTTCTCTTGCAGTATGTTATTGAAGATATCTTCACTATCTAAGTTGTTAAAAGATCAACTGTATTAATTCATGATTATCTGCCTTAATAATAAAATATTAGATGAGTAGTAGCATTGGTCATTGATCTTAAAATGTTGTAGTTGATTTACAAATCAGGCGGTTGTTCCTTTGAAAATTATACCTGATATAAATGATCTCTTTGTTGACACTGGAGAGTGTACCCTAGAGTACTCAAATGAGTTGAAAGAACAAAAAGAAGCAATTTTAACCCTTTTTTCTGGGAAGATTATTTTCAAAGCATAATCAGTTTAATGACTTTTTTAATGTTTAATCTTAAACATGGCTAACAAATACCCATTAATTTATCATCTTATCCACTATGATACATTGCAATAGGAGTTCAGTCATTATACCTACAACTTTCACCTACATTAATTAAATATCGTTCTAATCATTCTGAAAAAAAGTCTTTGGTTCTCTAAAATAAGCAAAGAGGTGATCAAGGAGCAAAATTTGCCATTGAATTGCATTTTAATATATTAAAGATGTTCCCCAGAATTTGCTCTACTTTTCATTTCTCAAGTCTAAAAGATGGTAGGAGAAATTGACATAAATATGTACACCTGTGGGGGTGGTGACTGGGTCAATTTTTATTATTGCTGCTGGTGGTCAATAGAAACTGTTAGGGTGCAGTGTGACCTAAACACACTGGATTTAGGATCTCCTCTAGATCCTCTAGGTCCTTCAAAGGCTGTTTTTCAATTCATATGGATACTTACTGAATTAGCCTTTATGAATCTCATGCCATTGAGTGGTTGCTGTTTTATAAAAGTGCAAGAAGAAGCCCTTGCATAGAACTTTCAATTTGGATGAGAAGAATTTACATAAAGATTCCAGTTAGCCTGGCACAGTGCCTGCATAAATGTTCACGGGGAAAAAAAGTAAGACAGGCACCCAGGTGGGAGTGGTTGAAATTGATGAAAAAAGGCCTCTTGGAGAAGGTGAGTCTTGAAAGAAGTTGACAAACTGATGTAGGGTGGAAGGAAGGAGACAGATGGAAGAAATATCTATTGAATAGGGAATCAACGCAAAGATGTAACTCTTCATCCGTCCATATTTATCCATTTGCAATAAAAAACAAATTAGGCCCTAAATCAACAATGCCTTATGTACTATAGAACTCCTATTTTATTTCCTTATTTGATAGTTTACCCACATATGGCATATGCAAAAGAATGGCATATGCAAAATTTATTCTAAATAAAATTAAACTTTTCAAGTTGTTAGGGGCATCTTTATATACTTGGTTGTGCAAGCAATTGACTTGTATTTGTAGAATCAAGAAACAAAACTATGAAAATTAGTGAACAATACTAATAAGAAAAGCATATTTATAAGCTTCAAAAGGAAAAGGCTGGGCTTTGTTGCAGCTGAAATTTGGTTTATTGAGGTTTTAGTTCACTTTACAGTAAAGTGTAAAAATGTACTCCTTGCTCTGTTGTCCCCACAGCCACCAAGCCATCCCTCTGCAACCCACACACAGACAATGGAAGCACACCTGAATAACAGAAGCAGAAATAATTTAAACAAACAAGATGCACACAGCTGTTAAGCCAGACTTTCTACTCACCAAAACTTTTCTTGTGTTCAGCTTGTCGTAGAACAATTATTTCATTTAATCATTGCCTTCAAAGACCTTTGCAACCTTTCTAGGATCTAAACTCTTGTAGGATAGAAACTGAAAAATAAATGTATGCACAAGAATTATTTTTCAGTTTCTATCCCACAGGGGTTTAGATCCAGAGCAAAGAGTACAATGTGTGCATGAGCAATGTATGCACAAGAATATTTTGCGCATACATTGCTAAGCCCTAGAATATTTGGAAAGAATCAGTAAATTGAGTTTAGGCTCCAATGCACTCAGTCTGCATGCCCTTGGTATAATTTCCCTCATCCTAGTACTTCTTTGGTGTCTCCTGCATCTCCTCTAATGAAACAACAGTTATTTCTGCAATAAGGGTAACCAGTGGAGGAAACAAGCCACCAGAATAATGGCCTTTTTGTTGGCTATGTTCACATTGAGTCCTGAAAAAAATACCATTTATGAGTTCATTTAGAAGAATTGCCTTCAGCATGGGGCAATATAGAGAACTGCATCCTTATAGCAAACCCTAAAAAAGTAAATGGTGAGGGGCCAGGTAATGATTCCTTAAAATTTCAGTACAAAATAAATCATTTTTGTCTTTTGAATCCATGATTTGTTAACTGCTCTGGTCAGTCTTACATTTTTGTTCAGTGATACACAATTCACTCTGCTATCTCGGGAGTGAGGAAAACCTTGTTAACTTGTGGGCAGGGCACCTTTCTGTAAGGTTGAATTAAAACTCATTTGAGGATTTTTAAAAATCTTTAATGAGTCTGTTCTCCAAGAAATGACATCTGTCACAATAGGCCTAAGGTTAGACAAACTGTGTCTCATTTAACATATTTTGCTACCTGAATTCTGTGATAATGCAGTACCCTAAAAATCTCTGAGATGTCACAGGAGTCCATTGTTCCCTTGGTTATTTACTCATTTACTCTCTCTCTGTCTTTTTTTTTTTTTTTTTTTTGAGACTCACTCTGTCACCCAGGCTAGAGTGCAGTGGTGCAATCTTCACTCACTGCAACATCTGCCTCCTGGATTCAGGCTATTCTCCTGCCTCAGCCTCCTGAGTAGCTGGAACTACAGGCATGTGCCACCATGCCCGGCTAATTTTTTGTATTTTTAGTAGAGACGGGGTTTCACTATTTTGGCCAGGCTGGTCTTGAACTCCTGACCTCGTTATCCGCCTGCCTCAGCCTCCCAAAGTCCTGGGATTACAGGTGTAAGCCACCGTGACCGGCCAGTTACTCTTTTAATTGTCTATCTGAAGATACCTGCATATTAACTTGAAGATGTGTTTGGAACTAAGGAAAATTTATATTAATGGCCTTTGGGAAGGAGGGTGAGAGTGGAGCCCAGAGCCCACTGTCTCCTGTTGACTTTGCTTGCATTGTAGCTGGAGTCCTGGAATTCCCTGGGGTGCTCTGATGTAAGTTTAGGACTTTGTTTTCTCTCTCTCTCATTGTAAAAGCATATCAAGATGTTTTAGTAACAAGGTAGTGGGAAAGGGAGAGTGTATTGGAAAGGCGAATGGGATGGGAGTATAAGAAGCGATATGTTAGTTATGACTTTGTTACTCTAGTAGCGACAACATCTGGCAGGAGTGGCTTCACTGCTCTGGTCTTCGACACACCTTTCCTACAGGATACCTCCAGGACTACATGCCCCAGTCTGAGCAATATCCTTTGGCTGATGGGGGGTAGGGTGCTCAGAATTTCATTATTAAAATGTAATATCTGAAAGCGCAGGAAGTGTGCGCTGCTCAGGACACATGGACCGTGGTCTGTGGTGTTACCTTTGGATGGCGCGGCGGTAGGTGGGCCTGGTTGCTTATGGCTCAGTATCCTTGGGCTGGCCCGCGCGGCCGCTGCGGACTCCAGACTTGACAGCTTCTGCCGGCGGGAAGGAAGATGCATTCTACTGTTGGGTGCCTCACTGCCTGCACCTCTGGCTCGCGATGTCCTCAGCCTGGGAAAGACGTCGGCGCTTTGCACTCAAGTTGGGCTCCTTGGCTCATTGGAGCAGCTGCTCCGGGTATAGCGATGAGTGATAAAAGTCATGCCTACTTGCAAAGGCTAGGTCCAAACTCGCTCCAAAGCTCAGGGAGAGAGGTCAGTCCCGGGGCTGGAGTTGAGTACGTTCAGGCCATGGCGACAGGAACCACGGGGTCTTTAGCGTTCGGGTACCCAGAGGAGTTACACATGTCACAAGAGTCCATTGTTTCCTTAGTTAGTTACTGTTTTTACTTGTCTCTCTGACAATTTTAAAGGGGGACGAAAGTTCCTAGTAGCGTGTCTTGGCTCCTCTGAGAATTTCTTTGGAGCTCTCATGCCCCGGAAGCCTTTGCCGACCTTGCTCTGGGGCGGGGAGGATGGGCGATGAGACAGACCCTGGCGATCACTGGCCGCAGGCTTCTCGGGTCCCTCCCCTGTCCAGAGAAAAGCCTGGAGACTAGTAGGGGAGGCAGGGTATTAAACAGAGGAGAGGGAGGAGACCAGGTTACAGAGGCTTCGCTTCTCTCTTTTTCTTTTTGTTTTCTAAACCGCCAGCACAGTATCCGTGCCCAGGGAAATTCCCCCGAAGAGCCCCAACGGTCTAGCCTCCAGGTAAAATGGGGAGGATGCTGCGTTCCAGGGCCAGGGGCGCGCGGGGATCCTCGCTGCAGTTTGGTCCTGGGACAACCCCAGGACCTGTACGAGATTTTCCAAACAGACAATAGATTCTGCTCAGAGGAGATCGAAGCAGAGACTGCCAACCAGGCGGGCTCCGAGGGCGTGCAGACAGCCCAGGCGCTTACCCAGAGGAAGTGATATCTGCGCACGGGGCTGGCGCCAGCCCTGGAGACGAGTGGGTTCGGGCCCCAGGACCAGGAGAGAAGGTGGACTGACTCATTGGTGGTCCCTCTGTACGGTCCCTATTCGCTAAGCTAAGCTCCAGGCCCAGAGAAGCAGGACGGAAATTCACACCTCCTCCTACCTCCAACCCCTCGGGGAGCCCAAAGCTGCTGGAGGCTCTGGGCTATGTTAGGACTTTTTTTCTGCTGTCCCTTCATTCCCCAGTCTGGGCATGAGGGCGTGGGAGAAGGGACTTCTCCACCCTAGATCGGAACTGCAGGAAAAATCCAGTCTTCCGCCTTAACGGGAGACAAACCGCGGGCTCGACTCCCCGCGGAAGGTCTCCACCTCTGAGGCTGCTTGGGAGCCCCGGTGCGCACCGCCCCCTGTCCCGGTCCAGCCCGCCAGGTGCGCTGCCCGATGCCGCAGGCGGGATGTGAGACCCCGTGTCTGGCTGCGCTCAAGGGTGGCCTGTCCCCGGCCTCTCTCCCCTGGTCCAGTGAGGGCCAGATACGAACTCTGGGAGGCCCCAGATCTGATAAACGCCCTGGGGATTTTTTCAACAGTCCCTCAAAATAAGGGTGTGAAAACACCCCATTCGGTTATTTTTTTTCTCCATGGTGACCATTAGGGTTGTTTCAACTTAAAAGCAGATTTGGTGGTGCCCCAGCCTTGTCCCTGCTTGTGAGATCCCCCAGGCCTCTGCCGTCCACCAGAGGTGTCCCTTGGCCTAGCAACCCCGCGTGGGCACCTACCCCCGCAGGCCCCAGGCCCAAATCTATTTCCTCCCCAGGATTATCTAATTCTCCAGAGCCAGTGTTTTTCTTCTTCTTCAGCGAAACATCAGAGTCTATGAAGTTTGCAGCCACCGCCTCGCCTGCAGCCTCGGGAGTCTCAACCCAAGCCAGCCCGGCCTTGTAGCCCACAGCAGCAAAGCCACAGCAGGCAACGCGAGGTAACGCGGGTCGCGCGGAGGTCGGGAGCCCAGGAGGCAGCGGCGGCGGCGGCGGCGCAGTTATTCCCCGGTGACTCTGGGGGACGCGCACAGATGGGGTACGCCTCCGGCCACGCACTTGGAGCCAGCTGCAGCTCCCGGGAGCCCGGCTCTGATGGATCGTCTCATTTCCCAACTTGATGGGCCGGAACCTGGGATGGCTGTGCCAGCAGGGAGAGGGTGGGCTCAGGGACCGAGGGGTGGGCGGCCCTACGTGCTGGATTTTGGTTAGGGAAGGATACGTTTCTTAGAGAAAAAAAAACGAATTTCCCCTCAACGCGAGGTTATGATCCGTTTTTCCACTTTACGGTCTGAGCACAGGGGCCACGCCCCTTGTCGCCATGGACCACGGGCCCCGAGCGCGGTGGCAGTTCCCGGGGGCGCCTGGTGCCTCTGAGTCCGCCAGCACCGCGCCACGTGGCATCTTTTCCCACCGGAGGCTGCGGAAGCAAAGGACTCGCCCTTCCAATTCCCGGAAAGAGCCCTGGGGGCATGCGGGCCGCGAAAACCCTCCTTCCATTCCAGGTCCACCTAAAGTCCGCATCTCCCCGTGGAATGGGAACTTGGGAACTTGGGCTCTGGTCCGGTGCTCGCCCGGAACCTCGGGGCACTGCAAAGCCAAGGGTCAACCCCGTGCCACGCCAACCAGTTTGGAGGAAGGAGGCAGAACTGGTGTTGAAAGTTGGGGCACTGGTGAGAGTGGGTTGTAGAAGGGTGCGTGAGAAATGCGCATCAAAATGCTTGAATTCCTTCTGTCTGACCCTCCAGCAAGACGAAGAAAGTCGTGCATCCCCTGGGAGGGAGATGCTGCTTGTCCTTGTCCTGACACCCTGCCCCAGGGCTCAGGCGGGAGTCAGAGGGAATGAGAAGAGTGGGAAGCCCGAGGCTGAGCTTGGGTGAGAGGAGAGCAGACAAACTGGAGAAGGGTGGTGTTGCGGAGATTCCTGCCTCTGGGCAGTAACTATGAGTTTTTTCCTTTCAGCTTCCTAGAATCTTCCTCAAGAAGACGGAACGCTGACTCCGCTCCAAGGCCTTCCTCCTTGGCTGGGTCTTGGAGATCACTGAACGATCTCAAACCTGGGATCTTAAAGAATCCCAAATCTGGGTGCACCTCAGCAGAATACGTTCTCCCAGACCAGACTGTCAGGAAAGCTGCAGCTCTCTAGCGGGCCAGGAAACACCACATGGTGCAGGGCATCTGACAAAGTGCTGTCCAAAATCCAAAGTGTGGTTCTGAGACCAGTAGCATCACTGTCCCTTGGAGACTGCAGGATTGCAGGCCTCATCTAGCCCTACTGCATCGGAACCTGCATCTGAGAGATATCCAAGGACTGTGTACAGTCCGGTTGGAGAAGCCCTTGCCCAATTTACAGAACCTGAGTTTAGCCATTGACAACCTGTTCAACCCTGTTCCTCCCAGCCTCCTCTTCATCACCTGTCAAGTGGGAGCTGTTGTGGAGGTCCTGGGGGGCACTTCAGACCAATGGAATCAGAATCTCTAGTTTGCTGGAGCCTAGGCAGTAGTGTGTGTTTTAGGTGTCTCCAGGTGATTTGAATGGCAGCCACGAATGACTAGTGTAGAAATATCCACTTTACAGATTAGTTAGATTAGCTAAGATAAGGCCTGGGCAAGACAATATGTGCAGTGTTAAGCCCACTGCTCTCTGTAGGCTGATTCATTCTGACTCCAGCAAGTATGGCCTTGAACCATACTTAATTAGCCAAGTATGGCTAATTAGCTTTGCTGTGCCTCAGTTTCCTTACCCACAAAATGAAGTTGATAATAGTGCCCACCACAAAGGGTGTTTGTGAGGATTTAGAATCAAATGTTTAAAATCAAATTCAATAAATATTAGTTTATAAGATCAAATCCCCCAATCTCTCATTTTAAACTAAATGGTAGAGGGGCTTGATTACTTATTTATCTCACTCTACCATCCAAACCCCTCGCCAAGCCAAGCAGCCCTCTTCCAGAGCACAACAGCTTGCTTTGCTTCAATATTCTTGTCTAGTTTTTAACATTTTTAGCACAAAAACCAATATTTTAAATTGCTTTGCAATTCAGTAAACCTGATTCTCTTGCAAAGGTTAATTTTGCCAAGTCCAGTAATCCCATTCCAGGCCCATCAGTTTCAGAAGCACTAGTGTGAAGGGTGTGCTCAGATCTGAGCCCACCCGGAGATGCTGATTCTGTAGGTTTGAGGTGTGGTGGTGTATTTGTATATCTAACAAATTCCTAAGTAATGCTGATGCTTCAAGTCAGAGGGGACCACACTTTGAGAACCAGAGTGCGAAATGAATGGTTGACTCAGAGCATCTCAGGAATCTCAATGGCAACACTGTCCCTTAGAAATGCAATGTGAAACACACACATAATTTAACATAATTTAAAATATCCTGTAGGTACATTTTAAAAAGTAAAAAAAAGAAACAGGTAAAATTAATTTTAATAATGTATTTTAATTAACCAAATATATCCAAAATATTTTTTCAACATGTAATCAAGAACAAATATGCAGTAACGGTTAACTGAAAAATCACAAGATCTATACATTTAGAAAAGGAGACTTTATTTCTTGTAAAAGTTTACAGCCTTCCAGGTGGCCATCCTACCAGCTGGGAAGTGTAGCTTCCAGCAAAGACCAGAAATAGGCACTTTGAGGGAGAGAGGAATAAGACAGAAATTGCAGTTGAACAGGTTGGCCAAACATACATAGTCAACAGGTTATACGAAGAGCTTCAAATACTCATGAAGGTGGTCCTGAGGCATGTGTACTGAACAAACATGCAGGTAACATATAACCATGTGTGCTTTGGGGTGGAGAATTAACATTTAAGTGTATTACAATTAGGCCCTATACCTCCTTTTTAGGACACAAAGGCAACCAAGTGCACAGCCTCCGTAAACCGGCCAGAACCAGTCCATGGCTGTGGTTTTCTTATGAGGAGGAAGTTACTGAAATCAGCCTCTTGTCCAATCAAAGCTGTAATTATGGCTGTTGGAACAGGGGGGCGCGGTTAGTCAGCGGCTGGCAGTGAGCTGCAAATTGTTTTAATATTGTTTCTCTTGAGGACAGTGCTTGTTTAGCTGCAAGGAGAAAAGGAAAAAACCTTGGCAGTTAGAACCTGGTTTATTCTTTAAGTGTGTGTGGGGGCGTGGGGGGTGGTGCATGATAACTCTTGCCTGGCATGGGAGGTCTTGTTTGTAATTTGGTGTTTTCTTACCACAAAGAGTCCATTCTGTCAGTCTATTTTAACATTAATTATGGTCAGTTATTGTGCCTAAACCACAAAAGGGAAGGGGAATAAGAAGGCATATCTGACCTCTTGTCCCAACGTGGCCGGGAACTTAGTTTTTAAGGTTTCTCTGCAGTCGGTCTTCTTAGCCAAGAGGGTGTCCATTCACTTGGTGGAGGAGGGCTTAGGACTTTTAGTTTACATGAGCTATTTTACATTTTTTATTAAGTCTTTGAAGTCTGGTGTTTCTAATATGGAATAGCCATATTTCAAATGCTCAAGTTCCGCAAGTGTCTGGTGGCTTCTGTATTAGACAGTGCAGGTCTCAACAATTACTTCAACTGGAACAAAAAGTAGAATTGAGTTTCATTGTTCCCTTGAAAATCTCCAGAAGCGTGCGTAAACCAGAATGTCCAAATAATAATAATTTTGCCTTTCTATGGTGTACTAGTCTGCTTGGGTTGCCATAACAAAACGTCATAGACTGGGTGGCTTAAACAACAGAGATTTCTTTCTCGTTGTTCTGTTCTGGAGCCTGGAAGTCCAAGCTCAGGGCACCAGCATCGTCAGGTTCTGCTGAGGGTTCTCTTCCTGGATTGCTGAATAAGCCACATGTTGCCTTCTGTATATGTCCTCACATGGCCCCACCCTCGTGACATCATCTAAACTTAATTATCTCCCTAAAACCCAATCTCCAAGTACATATCACTTTGGGGATTAGGGCCTGTCCTTCCTAACGTCTATGGAATTTGGACTTATCCACTTATTCCCCCATAATCACATAAGCCAGTTCCATGCAACAAATCTCTTAACAGCTATCTCCTACTGGTTTTGCTTCTCCATGGGTTCAACCTAAACTGATACACGAGGTTTTTCAGGTTTCCAAGATGCCAAATTTAATGATAAATTCTCAGGTCGTGCTTGACTTAGCCAAATTTGACACAGTTGATTATTTCCTTATCAAGGCCCTTTGTTCATTGTCTTCCAGAACAGTTCACTCTCTTGCATTTCTCATGAGTCACTGGTTTCCTCACAGTTCCCTTGACGACTCTTCCTCACTTGTGATTACTTTTTTTTTTTTTTGAGACAGGGCTTTCTCTGTTACCCAAGCTGGAGTGCAACGGTGCAATTACAGCTCACTGCAGCCTTCACCGCACAGGCTCAAGTGATCCTCCCATCTCAGCCTCCCAAGTAGCGAGGAGTACAGGCATGTGCCACCACACCTGGCTAGTAGTTTTTTGTTTTGTTTTATTTTTGTAGATACAGGGTCTTCCTATGTTGGCCAGACTGATCTCAAACTCCTGGGCTCAAGCGATCCTCCCACCTTGGCTTCCCGA
Source organism: Symphalangus syndactylus (assembly GCF_028878055.3). Classification (NCBI taxonomy): domain Eukaryota; kingdom Metazoa; phylum Chordata; class Mammalia; order Primates; family Hylobatidae; genus Symphalangus; species Symphalangus syndactylus. Next base: position 66,512,621 of record NC_072446.2, read on the forward strand.
AGTGCTAGGATTACAGTTATGAGCCACCATGCCTGGCCTGTGCTAACTCTTAAGATTGAAATGCCAATCCTCAAATGTCTTCTTGTCTCTCCCTACTGTTCCATCTGGCTGAATCTGCAGCTAGAATTGCCTCAAAAGTGGTAGAAGGAGAGTTCCCACAAGGGACTGCCTCAGAGTGTTCTGAGATGGGGCCAGTGAGGATTCCAAAGAAGCACTAAACACCAGGCTGATTGTCCAACGAGTTTCTTAGATGAATTTATATAGAGAGGGCGCTGCAGCTTCCTTGTGAGGGACAGTGATACAAGAGATGTTTTACCCAGGTATGTCTCCAGTGAGGGGGTTGGGTTATGAAGTTTATCTGGAAGTGTAAGGAATTTGGCTCAGGACAGGGGCTAGTTTCTATGTGTTTAATGACATGTTTGACCTTTTAGAGTTTTGGGCAACAATGCAAACAAGTTTATCAGTGCGTGGAAATGTTCAAGGCCCCAGTTTGAATTTAAACCTTCAGATATTAAACATGCAGCTGGCCAGGTCACAGGACAGTCAGAATACAGAAAAAAAAAAGTGGGGGAATCTGGAAGATTCTACGTTCTACACTCACTCAGTTGACTGTATCATTCAGTTTTGTTTCTTTAAACAAAATGCACATGTTTATGATCTCAAATGTTTGCCAAATGCCTACTCAATGTCTCTACTGGGTTATATAAAGCCATTTATAACTAAACATGTCCACAATGGGGTTTTTTCTTTTTAGAGACAGGGTCTTGCTCTGACGTCCAGGCTGGAGTGCAGACAAATGGTCATAGCTCATTGTAACCTTGAGCTACTGGGCTTAGGCAATCCTCACAAGTAGCTGGGTCTACAGACACACAACACCACAACCAGTTAAATGCAACCTTAAAAATACCGGTGTTCCAACTGTTTAAAATTGATCAGGGACCACGAAAAGAAACTTGTGCTTCACTGAAGAAAAACATCTAAATATCGAAAAACTTAAATATTATGGAAAAAAAACATTGCAAAATATAAAATAAATAAAAAAAGGAAAGGAAACTTTGAACTTTACGTACCGAGCAAATGCCAGGTCTAGCAAACATAATGCTAGTCCTAGATTACTTATTGATTTAAAAAAAAAACAAAAAATAGTAAAATATAAAAACAAATTAATGTTTTATAGACCCTGGGAAAAAGAATTTTCAGCAAGGTACAAAAATTTAAAGCATTCCTTTCTTTAATTTTGTAATTCTTTACTGTGGAATAGCTCAAAATGCCAGTTCTGTTTTAAGTAACAGAATTGGTAACTGAGCAAGGAAACGTAATTTGGATTATAAAATTCTTGCTTTAATAAAAATTCCTTAAACAGTGAAAAAACAAATTTATAGACAGAGTCTCACTGTGTTGCCCAGACTGGTCTCGAAACTCCTGGGCTCAAGAGATCCTCCTGCCTCAGCCTCCCAGAGCACTGGGATTACAGGTGTGAGCTGCGGTGCCCAGCCTTAATTGTTAATTTTATCTCTCAGCTTGGGTAGGCTATGGTGCTCAGAGGTTTGGTCCAACACCAGGTTCGATATTGCTGTGAAGGTGTGAGATGTGATTAACATTTAAATCAGTAGACTTTGAATAAAGCAGATTACCCTCCATAATATGGGTTGGCCTTATCCAATCAATTGAAAACTGTAAGAGAAAAGATTGAGGTCCTCTGAGAAAGCGGGGATTCTTCTCCAGGCTGCCTTCAGACTCAAGCTGTAAAGTCAACTCTTCCCTGGGTCTCCAGCCAGCTGCTTTCCTGCCAATTTTGAAATTGCCAGCCTCCATAACTGTGTGAGCCAGTTCCTTAAAATAAACCTCTTTCTTTCTCTTTCCACATTCTATTCATTCTGTTTCTCCAGAACTCTGGCTAATACAATGTTCAAAACCAAACTCCTAATGTCTCACTCTTGCAAAAACACCCCGCTCCTTCTCAACCTACTCCATTAAAGTTAGCTGCCGCTAACTATAATGGACCCACAGGGACATGGAGAATGAATGTCTTGCCGGGCTGAAGAAGCCTCAGTCTGAGCCCACAGGACGGCCAACCAGCTCTGGAACAACGATCCCAGGATGTTTCTTTGAAGGAAATAAAATGCTAATGTGTTTAAGCTATAGTTAGAGGGTGTTTTTCATCTTTCACAGCCACTTAATCCTTACTGCTGGACATTTCCATTGGAGGAGCAGGAAGAGCAAAGGGCTCTTTTAGAGACAGGGTCTTGCTCTGTCACCCAGGCTGGAGTGCACTCGCATGGTCATAGCTCATTGTAACCTTGAACTACTGTGCTTAAGCAATCCTCCCAAGTAGCTGGGAGTTACTCAGAACAAAAGCTTCTAGACCAACACTGACTCCTCCCATTCCATCATGGCCCACATCCCATCCAATCTATCAGCAAATCCTGGCATCTCTCCCTTCAAACTAGACACATGATCTGACCACCCCTCACCATCTTCGTTGCCCTTTCCCTGGTCTATGCCACTACTCTCTCTCATCTAGATAAGTACCTCCTAATCAGCCTCTGCTTCTGCCATGGTGCGGCCATGGTCAATTCTGCACATGAGATCAAGAGTGATTCTGCAGTGTAGGTAAGGCTTTGTCACTCCTTCCTCGAAACTCTGTAATTGTTTCCCATTTCATCCAGATGGAAAAGCCAGGCCTACCAGGCTTTACATGATTTGGCTACCCTTGCCTCTTCTGCAATCACTCAGCCCCTTGGCTCTGCTCCCATTCTAGATGCTCTCCAGCCCCTGGCCCTTTGCTCTTGCTGTTCCCTCCACTGCAAATGTCCAGCAGTAAGGATTAAGTGGCTGTGAAAGATGAAAAACACCTTCTAACTGTAGCTTAAACATATTAGCAGTCTATTTCCCTCAAAGGAACATCCTGGGATCATTGTTCCAGGGCTGGTTGGCCATCCTGTGGGCTCAGAGACTGAGGCTTCTTCAGCCTGGCAAGACATTCATTCTCCATGTCCCTGTAGGTCCAACCAGCATAGAAGAGCACAGGGCACAGGAGGAAGAGGTCAATGGAGAGGCCACTGCTGTATTCTAAGGAAGGTTCACCAAGGCTTCCACTGGACACTTCTCCTGACGTTCCATTGCTCAAAATGGGATCATATGGTCATATGTTCATACCTGGCTTCAAGGGAGCCTAGGAAATGTAGTATTTACTCTGGGAAACCATGAACCTAGCTGAGACTCAGTTCTATTCTGGAAGATGATGGGTGGAAGGATATTGTGGGGAACACTAGCACTTGCTATCTTAGCACCTTTTGGAATGACAAAGATGCACAGTGTGACTGGGGTAGATTGATGTGAACTAGATTGGAGAGGCAGGTAGGTATGGAAGGTTATTTCCAAAGTGGCTGCCCAAAATCTCTCCCATTCTTGTATATTAATATCCTTCTTCCAGCCAAGAGGTGGGCCTATATTCCCTCCCCTTTGAGTCTGGGCTGACTTTATGACTTAATTTGACCAATAGCATAGACCAATGGAATGTCATGGCCTAGGCTTTAAGAATTGATTCTGGCAGCTTCCTTTGTTGCTGTCTTGAGATTCAGCATCCAGGTAAAGAAACTTGAACCTGACCACTAAATGTGGAGAGACTATGTAGAGAGGGAGTGAGCAGCACAGGCAGACATCCCAACTAGGGCACCAGATGTGTCAGGAAAACCATGTTGGACATTTCAGCCCCAGCTGGGTTCCCAACCAAACACAGTCATACAAGCGACCCCAGTCAATACCAAATGGAGCAGAAGAACTAGCCAGCTGAGGCCAGCCAACCTAGAGCACCACGAGAAATAATGAATTGTTGCTGCTTCAAGCACTCAGTTTTGGGATAGTTTGTTATGCAACAACAGATAACTGGAATAACGGGCAGAATCACATGAAGGTTTATAGGCTTGGGAAAGGAGTTTGGCCTTTATTTTTAGTGTAGAGGGGAGTATTAGGGGATTTGAAGCAGATGAGCTGCACAATCAGTCTGATTTATACTTTAAGAAGATCACTCTTCTACTGTGTGCAGAGAGGATTGCAGGAGCTCAAGAGTGGATGGAAATGAAACCAGGAAGCTGTTAGAGTGGTCAAAGCAACCAGGGTGGTTATCTCAGTAGTGTTGAGAACCAGGGAGTAGTGTTGAGAACCAGTAGTGTTGAGAACCAGTGTATACAACCAGGGTGGTTATCTCAGTAGTGTTGAGAAGTGATTCTGTTTCAGAAATATGCTAGAGGAAGAGCTGATAATACTTATCAATTATACCAAAGAGAAAGCCACTAATCAAAGATAATCCTAAGAGTTTTAACTTGAGGCTGGGAAGGAGCAGGCAAACAGGAATTCTAATTTGAATAAGTTAAGTTTGAAATGCCCATTATATTTCCAATGGCAGCTTTGAGTATTTGAGCATCAACAGGGAGGTCATTGCTGGATGTATAAACCTGAGACTGATTACCAAGGATCCTTCTTGCCTCTTGAAGGTTGGGTGTGTTGCTTTATCCCTGCTCTTAGAGTGGGGTCCATTTTCTCATACAAATGCAAAATATCACTGAACCCAAATATTAGACTTTCACATTAAGAAGAAAATTTAGAAAGGCACACTGTCTTTGAGACAGAGTCTCATGATTTTCTTGGCACCCAGCATGCATATCTGCTAGACTGGGATGATTAATGGACAAAATTGTTCATGACCCACTTATGGGCTGTTTCTTCCATTATAAAGCCTTTGAAATCTGGGAAGCTGGATGGATTCAATTTCAACTGGAAATGCTACCATCCTTTTTTTTTTTCTTTTAATCATTAAACAAAGCCCACAATGCAGTCATACCTTTAGAGGTTTTATTGTTACTAAAATACAGCACACATTACAGTATTTGTGTATCTTTCATGTTTTCTGTCCTAATGGCTAGAATATCTAAGATAGGAAATAATAATCAGGAGCTGGTTAGCTCTCACTGATTTTGGTAATTAATTTTGATCATTCAAGAGTACCTTATTTTAGATTATTCAGGACTTCTGTTGTCGTTTCTATTTCTTGCGAATAACATCCATACCGGAGGATAGCCAGAGAAAAAGAAAAGAGGAAGCAAATAACTCTTAATATTTTTTCCTTATCAAGTAATCCACTAAGAAAACTTCAGGATGTGTCTTTTTGCATAACATTGAGGAGTCTGCCATCTATCAGGGAAGTTAAGGCACATATATGAACATCTGGCACACTCCAGCAGCTGGAAGTATCATTATTTTTTTGAACGAAGTAAGTCTACTTTGAATGTTCTCTCCCAATGCTGCTAACTCTCCAAGGTTGAAGGGGAGCCCACTGTAGTAGACATTTTTGGTGCCCCACTCATATTCCCTTGTCTCCTCAACCTCCCATAGCTTTAGTACCATCTCATTCATGCCTAAGGCTTCCTGCCTCCGGCACATGCAGCTCTCTCCCTGAGGGCTTCTCTGGCTCCAGGAGTCTGCTTGGCCCATGAGGGGCTGGCTGGAGCTACTAGGGAGTCACTACCCTCAAGAAAAACTCCCATCCAAACAGAAGAGAAAGCTGATGGATAAATATCCCTTGTCTCCACCCTGGTGGGACAATTCTGAGGTGTGTGCTACACCATCCTGCCGAATCTCTAGCGGGATTGTGCCCATCGCCCACAGCAGTAACATTCTCCATAATTATTCCTTTATTGTTTTACTACCATCCCCCAACCCCTCATTATATTTCTTGGGATCACCTTCCAAATAAAATACTTGCACTCAAATTTTTGTCTGAGGCTCTGCTTTTTGCAGAAAACACACTGCAACATCCCGCATCGTCTGTCTTCTTTTTCAGAACCACATAATCACACTAGGGCTTTTAAACACCTGGGGAGTGGGGACGGTGCCCACTCCTCAGTCCCAGAGGTCACTGTAGCTGTTGTCTCTTGTCCAACCCAGCAAGGGCAAGAGTGCCGGGTCCAAGGAAGCCTTCATTCTTGGCAGCTGCCTTTGTCTGCAAAGGTTTGTAAAGCAGCAGAAGCCAAGGCTTGGAATCAGTCAGGCAGCGGAACCACCTGAGGTTCTGCCACTTCCTGGCCCTGGACTTCAGAAACCCTGTGTCTTTGAGGGCTCCAAGGAGCCTTTGTTGCTTCTCCTCCCCCAAAGCTAAAGAGTTGGGTTCCTGCCACTCTGCCTCTGCACCCCCATCCCTCCCCTGTTCTCTACTCTAGGGTAAGTGGGCTAGACCAAAGGCTGGCAAACGTTCCTTGCAAACGGCCAGAGAGCAAACATTTTAGACGTTGCAGGTCATATGGTCTCTCTTAGAAATCTTTGACCCTGTTGTCATAACGCAAATGCAACTAGAGGTCATATTTAAGTGGATGAGCATGTCAGTGTTCCAATACAATTTTTTTATGGACACTGAAATTTGAATTTCATATAATTTTTATGAATCACCAAATATTTTTCTTTTAACATTTTTCCAACCACAGAAACATAAAACCCATTCTTATCTCATGGGCCATATAAAAATGGGTGAGAGACCAGATTTGGCCAGTGGAATATATAGTTTCCTGACCCGCAGACTAGACTTCCTTTTTTTTTTTTTTTTTTTGAGACGGAGTCTCGCGCTGTCACCCAGGCTGGAGTGCAGTGGCGCGATCTCGGCTCACTGCAAGCTCCGCCTCCCGGGTTCACGCCATTCTCCTGCCTCAGCCTCTCCGAGTAGCTGGGACTACAGGCGCCCGCCATCACGCCCGGCTAATTTTTTTTTTGTATATTTAGTAGAGACGGGGTTTCACCGTGGTCTCGATCTCCTGACCTCGTGATCTGCCCGCCTGCAGACTGGACTTTCAAAAGCAAAGTTCTGTTTAGATTTTATTACCCTGCTGAACTCCCTTTTTGATTGACATTCTTTAAACCAAATCTAATTAATGTTGGGAATGCATGGGATTTATCAAGTCCTGAGGTATTATCAACAAATAAATCCTTCTAGTGCAGGGATCATGTTTCTTTGCATTTTCCTCACAGCACCTAGTATGATGGTATCCATAAATTAATTTATAACAGCACCAAAAGCAGGGAGTTTATTATTTGTTCATTTATTCTATTTTATTTTGAGACAGAGTCTCACTCTGTCACCCAAGCTGGAGTACAATGGGATGATCTTGGCTCACTGCAACCTCCGCTTCCCGGGGTCAAGCGATTCTCCTGCCTCAGCCTCTGAGTAGCTAGGATTACAATCGCCAGCCACCATGAGCTGCTATTTTTTTGTATTTTTTTTTTTTTTAAGTAGAGACGGGGTTTCACCATGTTGGTCAGGCTGTATTATTTGTTCTTTACTGTGCTAAGTGCTGTACTGAGGGGCTCACTCACTCATTTCCTCATTCGAAGCAGAAATGATAAAAACTGTACTAATAGGTTGCCGTGACAATGAAATGACATTGTGTCTTTGACAAATGCTCTTTGTTCATTGTAAAATGTCAGGTGGTTTTGTGTTCATAGTTTTTAAGTATAGGATGTGATGATCCCTATGACAGCGTGGTGGTTCTACAGAGAAGAGAAATTTGGAGACAGGAGAATAAACGGGTTCTGATTTTTAATCTCCATGGTGTTGCTTTGTGACCTCGGATTCAACATTTGTACAATGGTGATAAGGTTCTCCATTTGCCTGTAACATGGAGATTAAATGAGAAAGCTCACTAAATGCTATAAACATGTTAGATTTAACTTTAACATTCAGGGTCCGTGCTATGAGTGTGTGTGTGTGTGTGTGTGTGTGTGTGTGTGTTTAGTCAGAAATCTGAGATGGCCCCCAATACTCTCACCTCCTTGTACATGTACTCTGAATAACCCTTTCCTATGAAGCATGGGCAGAACTGTGAATCTGATAAATTTAACTTCCTTGATTAGGTTGTATTACCTGAAATAGTTGGGGGAATTTTGCAGATATAATTAATTTTGCAGATATAATAAGTCAAAACAGTTGACTTTGAGGTAATCAAAAGGGAGATTATCCTGGTAGGGCTGACCTAACCAAGGGGGTCCTTAAAAGGGACTGCTAGATCCTTCCTGAAAGAGGAATGCTAAAAGAGATTCTGCTGCTGGCTTTGAATGGGTAGGCTGTCATGTTGTAAAGAGGACCTATATATATATATATATATATATATGGCCTTGTGACAAGGAACTAGGCAGCTTCTAGGAGCTGAGAACTACCCTTGATCAACCAACAGCCAGCATGGGAGTGGGGATTTGAATCATATAACTGTGAATAACTGAATTCTGAAAATAACTACTTGAATCCGGAAGTGATTCCTGAGCCTCAGATGAGAACACAGCCTAGCTGACGCTTCACTTTAGTCCTGTGAGATTCTGAGCAGAGAATCCAGCCACACTGTGCCCAGACCTTTGACCTACAGAATTGTGAGATAGTAAGTGGGTTTGCAGTAACTTTGTGGTCATTTGTTATGCAGTAATAGAAGAGGAATACAATGTGAACTTGCACTCTACATGGGGTGATAAGAATAAGCGTGTAAAAGACAAAAGTCTAGAACTAATGGCTGACAGATGTGGTCTGGGTCATAAATTCTGCATTCCATTCTGAGTAGGGAAGAATTTGGAAGGGCATCGTGGCATGGAAGCATCATAGACAAAAGATTTCTGGGATCCATCTTTTCTTGTGAAAGGAAGAAAAGAAAGCATTTTGTTAGATAAGGTGGGACTAGAGCACGGGAAGTTTGTGCCTCCATATAGTTTGAGGTCATGAAGACAAAGACGAGTGTTTCAAGAATGGGGCAATGGTTGACTGTGTCAAACACTGCAGAGAGGTTTTGATGAGCATGTAGAAGAGACACATGGGATTTGGCTAGGTGAAGGTCATCCACATCTTGAGCAATGCCAACGGACATGATGGGAGTTTAACAGTGAGTTTACCTCCACATTTATAATCCATTGATATTTGACAAGGATGCCAAGACAATTCGATTGAGAAAAAGTTTTTCCAACAAAGGCTTGGTAGATCTCTAGAACTTATGTAAAAACAAAAACAAAAACAAATGGTTCTGGGACAACTAGCTATCCATATGCAAAAGAATGGAGTTCACCCTTACAGTATATATAAAAAGAATTCATAATGGATCAAAGACCTACGTGTAAGAGATAAAACTATAAAACTCTTAAAAGAAAGCAGGCATAAATCTTAGTGACCATGGATAAAGCAATGGTTTCTTAAATATGACACCAAGAGCACAAGCAACAAAAGAGAAAAATAGACAAATTGAACTTCATCAGAATTTAAATTTTTGTGTTTCAAAAGACACCATGAAGAAGGTGAAAAGACAACCCACAGAATGAGAGAAAAATTTTGCAAATTATGTATCTGAAAAAGGACTAGTATCTAAAATGTGTAAAGAACTCCTACAACTCAATAATAAAAAGACAACACAATTTAAAAATGAGCAAAGGTTCTGAAATATATATTTCTACAAAAAAGATATACAACTTGCCAATAAGCACACGAAAAGATGCTTAATACCATTAAGGATCAGGGAAATGAAAGTTAAAACCATAATAAGATACCAACGACACACACACTAGGATGACTATAATAAAAAATGTAATAAGTATTGACAAAGATGTAGAGAAATCAGAATCTTCATACACTGCTGGTGGAAGTGTGAAATGACGCAGCCACTTTGGGAGACAGTCTGGCAGTTCTTCAAAGAGTTAAATGTAGAGTTACCATGTGACCCAGCAATTCTACTCCTAGATATATAGCCAAGAGAAAAGAAAACATACATCCACACAAAAACTTGTATGTGAATGTTCATAGCAACATTATTCATAATAGCCCCAAATCAGAAACAACCCAAATATCTATTAACTGATAAATGAATAAATAAAATGTCTTATCTTCCTTTAAAGCTTGGTATACTGAAAAAGTTGCAATTTGTCTCTCCAGAGGTATCTAATGAATATTACTCTATTAAACATCTTATTGAAATGAACTTTGCTAACCAATTATTTTATTTTATTTTATTTTTTTTTGAGACAGAGTCTAGCTCTGTCACCCAGGCTGGAGTGCAGTGGCGCGATCTCGGCTCACTGCAAGCTCCGCCTCCCGGGTTCACGCCATTCTCCTGCCTCAGCCTCTCCGAGTAGCTGGGACTACAGGCGCCCGCCACCACGCCCGGCTAATTTTTTTGTATTTTTAATAGAGACGGGGTTTCACCGTGGTCTCGATCTCCTGACCTCGTGATCCACCCGCCTCAGCCTCCCAAAGTGCTGGGATTACAAGCGTGAGCCACCGAGCCCGGCCACTAACCAATTACTAAAAGTATATCAATCTAATACATTTTTCCAAATATTTAAAATCATACCTTTATATATCATGCAAAAATAATGACATGATATTATTTTAAAATTCCTAAAAGAGCTTCTATAGATTATGTATTAAGATGAAGAGGAGTTCTCAGCTAAAAGGTAAACACAGCCATAAATGATCTTCAAAATACCACTCTTTGAACACTTAGGATATGCCTGGAACTGTATGTATTAAATGATTCAAAAGCTAACTTGATTCTCACAGCAGCACCATGAGGTAGGTGGCATTACATGCATTCTACAGATGGAAGGCTCCAATTCCACGGCATTAAGTAGGATGCCTGAAGTCTGCAGTTGGTGAATAGTGGAGTTAGGATCTAAGCTGTAGTCAGTGGGATCCCAAATTAGACTGTTAATTGCCACACTGACTTCTACAAGTAGAAAGTTTCATCTATCTCAGCTGATCCCAGTTGTGCCCATTTCCATTTTGCTTTGCACTATCATTTAATGTTACTGCAGATCCCCTTGGGAGAATTTATGCCAAATTTATCATCTGGGTTCTCTTTAATCTGACAGCTGCCACCTTTCCTAAGTGGATATTTCTGCTCTTTTTCCCGGGTGTGTCATTTCCTGTCCCTTGTGAGAGGCTCCCTCTTAAGTTACTCTTGTATTGATTCAAATCATTTTCTGTTGCAAACTTGGAGAGTTGGCATGGAAAATGCTAGAAGGGAAGAATAAAGAGAGTCTATTCCACATCCAACTCTGCCTCCCTCACTCACCACAGGCTTTGAAAGGAGTAGAATAGTTTCCTTGTGGAGCAGCAAAGCCTGCTGAATTAATTTTATGCTCAAAATTCTTCTAAGTAATTATGCGTCTTCAATGGTTTCCACTAAGCAACAGGCTTCAGAAGTAAACTTTGTTATTTTGGCATCATCCCTATTGATCTTCTGAATGTGTATATGTATTTTTGTATACTAAATTATATTTTATTTCCCCCATTCTCTTTATACCATGAGCATATATCTATTGCTATATTTTTAAAACATGGGTTTAATTGAGATTTATACATGCAACAGAAGACACAAATCTTAGGTGTATTCCCTGATTCCCTGATCAATGTTTACCTGTATAAACACCCACGTAACCTCTAGCCAGAGTAAGTTATAGACCAGCAGTTCTCAAAATCTTTGGCCTCAGGGATTCCTTAATACTCTCAATATTTTTAAAAAACTCAGTTTGTTTCTGTGAATTATATCTGTAAACATTACTATATTAAAAATTTGAAACACAAATTTCAAAATATTTCTCAATTCAATAAAAATAACAAAACTGTCACTTGTTAATATATAACCAATATTGTACTATTACAATAACATTTTTTGTGAAACATAACTGTATTTTCTAAAAGTTGGTGAGAAGAGTGGCATTGTTTTACGTTGTTGCAAATCTCTTTAATATATGGCTTTACAGAACTCATCTGAGTTCTAATGTCTTTTTCTTCATTCAGTCTGTTGTGATATGTCATTTTCACTGCAGTATATGAAGAAATCTGGCCTCCCACAGAGATGGATTTGGAAACAAGAGGACTATACAGACCCTCTGAGAGTCTCTTGGGGGACACAATGGCTTGCCAAGGGATCCTTGATACACACTTTGAGAACCACTTGCATAGACCATCACCATCATCCTGGAAGGTTTTTTCAGAGAGGACCACTACTCTGACCTTCTCCTTCAAGATTAGCATTGCCTTTCCTTGATCTTCATGTATGTGGAATCATAAGGTAAGTACCTTCATGTGTTCTACTGTGTGAATATACTAAATTTTATCAATGCATCCTCTTATTGGTACACATCTGATTTGTTTCTAGCTTTTTATTATTATGAATAAAGAATATGCTTTTGGATGAACACATACACAATACACTCATTTCTTTTTTCTTCTTCTTTTTTAAGATGGGGTCTTGTTATGTATTGCATGCTGGAGTGTGGTGGCTATTCTTGGGTGCGATCACAGAACACTACTTTGTACTCTGGGATTAAAGAAGAGGTATAGCCTTGAATTATATCCTCAGCCTCCCAAGTAGCTTGGACTGCAGGTGTGTATCACCATGCCTGGCTTACACTCATTTCTCTTAGAGTGTAATTGCCGGGACATAAGATTGGCAGATGTTTAGCTTAATAGACTTCCAAGCCTTAGAAAATATTTTACTTTGCTGAATTTTATTTTAGCATATATTATTTAGCATAATATACTTTTAAATTATTCTAAGTATATTTAAATACATTTATCTTATTAATATCTAATATATGCTCCTATATTTTTCTTTTAAGAATTTTGCTTTAAAATCAGTGTAATGGCCGGGCGTGGTGGCTCACGTTTGTAATCCTAGCACTTTGGGTGGCCGAGGCGGGCGGATCACGAGTTCAGGAGATCGAGACCACGGTGAAACTCCATCTCTACTAAAAATACAAAAAATTAGCCGGGCGTGGTGGTGGGCGCCTGTAGTCCCAGCTACTCGGAGAGGCTGAGGCAGGAGAATGGCGTGAACCCAGGAGGTGGAGCTTGCAGTGAGCCGAGATTGCGCCACTGCACTCCAGCCTGGGCGACAGAGCGAGACTCCGTCTCAAAAAATAAAAAAATAAAAAATAATAAAATCAGTGTAACTACTCAATACCATATATTTCCATTGCTAGACTATTGCGTTTAAAAAATCTGTGTCCCATATTTTATGCAATTGGACAAAGTAATGTGGTAAAGTAATTCCCCATTTATCTGCAATTTTAGGACCTATAACTCAAACAGACCAGTCCAAACGCAGCTACTTAATATTAGCATCCAAGACTGTGGCAGGATATCATTTGAGTGACCAGGGAGCCCAAAGGAAAAAGAGAGAAGGTTTAAAAGCAAACCAAAAAAAATGAAAAAACAGGGAGGGGGAGGCAGAAAGTCGAAGAAGAAAGAAGAAGAAGGAGTAGGAGGAGGAGGAAGAAGGAGGAGAAGGAGGACAAGCAGGAGGGCGTGTTTGTCAAATGACAAAGTTAGTTGAAAGCATCAGCAGTCCAGGTGAGAGGAAGTGAACAGCAGACACTCAGAAGGTTACAAATAAAAAGAAACCTGAGACATCAAACTTGAGGCTTAGCAGCTGGAATCACTCCCTGAGAAAACCGTTCCATGCCTATAGGTGATTCCAGTGGCTTTTGAAAGCTGCAGTCTCTGGGACTTTGAAATGAGTCTGTTTTATCATCTTTCTGTTCCCAGGGCTTGGCTGTATCAGTTAGTTATGGCCACATAACAAAAAATCCCAAAACTCAGTGGCTCAAATCAATATCCATTTCCTATTTCTCATGTGGTTATGGGTTGGCTGGGTGCTCCCACTGCTCTGGGAAAGGCGTGGCTGATCTCAGCTGGAGGCTCACACATCTATTGTCAGCTGGTAAAATGAACTAGATAACTCAACTCTCTGCAAGTCGCCCACACCCGCCAGCAGGCCAGCCTTCTCCTGTGCTGTCATGGCAGTGTCAGAGATTCAAAGTGAAGAAAAAAATGTGCCTCCACTTGTGTCCAGTTTGCTGCTACAGCTTGAGGGTTTCTTATCCAAAATGCTTGGGACCAGAAGTGTTTCAGATTTCAGATTGTTTTTAGATTTTGGAATATCTGCATATACATAATAAGCTATCTTGGGGATGGGATCCAAGTCCAAACACAAATTACATTTGTGTGATGTTGAACTGTATACACATAGCCTCAGGGTAATTTTATACACTGTTCTAAATAATTTTGTGCATAAAAAATTGGGGCCATTAATGCCACCCATCTACCATATGAATATGGCCTAAAGCTAAAATTGTTGATAAGTTTTTAAAATAGAGTGCATTACTGGTAAAAAAACAAGTTGAAGGGCTGGACACGGTGGCTCATGCCTGTAATCCCAGCACTCTGGGAGGCTGAGGCAGGCGGATTGCCTGAGGTCAGGAGTTGGAGACCAGCCTGGTCAACATGGTGAAACCCCGTCTCCACTAAAAATACAAAAATTAGCCAGGCGTGGTGGTGCGTGCCTGTAATCCTAGCTACTCAGGAGGTTGAGGCAGGAGAATCACTTGAACCCGGGAGGCGGAAGTTGCAGTGAGCCGACACGTGCCACTGCACTCCAGCCTGGGCCACAGAGTCACTCTGTCTGAAAAAAAAAAAAAAAAAAAGGAAAAAGTTGTAAGTGTGTAACAATGAAACACTAAAAGAACTAACATAACTGACCCCATTTTTGTTTAAGGGGCCTTTTCCTGTTCCTGCACATAGGCTAGGCTAATTTGGGCACACAGATAAAATACAAAAATAGCAATTTTGTATTTGTACTCTGGGATTAAAGAGGAAGTATGTAAGCAATATGTTTTGTTAAAGATTTATAGGAACATTGTGACTTGGCCAAAGACAAAGAAGTTTCCAACCTCCTCAGACACTTGCTGGCACTCAGATGTCTGCAGTTGTTGGTCACCTCTTCATCCCAACTCCTCCTCTTCCCACTGCCCTTAACATAAAGAGTCTGAAATGAGTACTGACCAAAGATGGTATTTTAGGATGCTAGTCCACCATCTTCTCAGTTTTCTGGCTCTTTGAACTAAAGTCACCTTCCTTGTTCCAACTCCTTGTCTCTCTACTTACTGGCTGTTATGTGGCGAGCAGAATGAGTTGGAACTGGGTTACAAGGATAGAGAGGATAAGAGTGGTTTTCCAATAAATATTTAATCCATGAACAAATAAAGTTAGTTCAATGCTGAAGAAATGTCTAATATAACCATTTACATGGCTACTTGACGTAGTATAAGTGAATTCATAATACGGGGATACAGTCTGTAGGGTTCAATATGCTGTGCTATAACAAATAACCACACCCTAACAAAATACCAAGATTTTTCTAAGGAAAAACAAAAGATAGAAGTGTTAAAAGCTGCATGTGAATTTTGAGAAAATCCATGAATTGCTGGAAAAGGGTAAACAATTTTGATGGATCAGTAAAACATTTCCTCATTCACATTATATGATATCAAAGTTCCGAAATGACAGATGGTCAAATCCTTTTTCTGTCTGTTTTGTTTTTGGTACATTCTGATTCATCTAAAGCTATTGAGTCCTGGTGCAAGTGATTAGGTACACAATATTAAATTGGCCTTCATTGGAAATTTTTCCTAATTTTATTGTGCTGGACACTCAAAAATTTCCAGGATGAAGTACTTCAGAAATTGCCCCTTACCCTGAACTTCCAAGAAGGTAATGCTAGGAGAAGAAAGGAGTGGAAAAGGCACAGCATCATTTATCACAGTAAGTACAGCGTAGACACCTATTTTTTAATGTAAAAGGAATGATGCTGCTATTTTAACCATCTCCCTACTCCCCCCACCCGCCTAATATTTTTTCATTATTCTAACCTATGGAGCAGAACGTTTTCCACAAAATATTATTAAAGAAGATGGCTCATAAATATTCATCCCAGAGGTACCACCCAGATTTATTATGATATTAAAGATGGAATTAAAATGTGTGCTTGAGATTCTGTTCAATGCCAAGCATCAAAGAAAAGTTGTAGAAACGTGTGGCCTTCTGTTAGATTTGCACAAGTGATGATGAAGGAGAAGCTATTTAGAGTTTTGAAGGAGGCATCCCTAAGATAACCTCAGCAATAAAGCAATAAAATAATAGGGGTATTCCTTCTTCACTCTCCATAATCTCTTAATGTTGATGGATCCACACTGTTAGATCCCTGATGGCCACTGTGATCGTTGCACTGTTTTAAAAGTATGCTAACAATAAGTATTGAGAAAAATTGTTTTTCTTGGAATTGAGAAGACACTTTGCAAAAAAGCTTCTTTTAGGTTTTCATTAAGTTTTCAAAGGCATTTCCTGCCCAAGAGGCTACACAGATGGTTATTTTACTTCATAGAAAATAACTTAGTCATTCGATAGCTAGTGACTACCTCTTCTTTGAAGAGCAACTGAACAAAGCCTGAAAAGAAATTAGTCAGGACTGGTGGAAAAGTCTTATGCTTAAATAGCTTTTAAAGTATAAATGGATAAATGAAAAAGGGCAGGTTACTTCTTGCTTGGGAGAATGAGAGAACTTTTCGGAAATGGCATTTTTGGAAGTTGCTTTTCAAGACTTAATAGAACATTATTATGTAATGTGGCTAGAAAAGATGTGTACTATGTGTATGTGAACAAAGAATAGTGATAAATTCATATTGACTAAAATGAGTAGGCATGTTGCGGGCAGAAAATGAATGCTGTTATCACTAATTTCAACATTCTTCTTTAGGTAGTAGACAGGAATTCTGCATTTACAAGCAGAATGGTAATATGATTGCAGGTGTCATTTGGGAAGATTAATCTCTGTGTAAAAGGGATTTGGAGGGCAAAGAAATTGAACAGCAAGTTTAAAATTCTGAACGTTGAGTTATAAGGAAGGATAAGAAAGTTTCCAAGACACGACAGAATTCATAAGTTTTATGAACAGATTGGGTGCTGGAGGAAATGAGATGAAGCAGAAAAAGATGGCCACAAGGTTTAGCACTGGTTATGGACTATTAAAATATGTGGGGAGGACAGATGGAGAAAGAGTCTCTATTTTTTTTAATTAATCACATACAAAATGTGCACATGGCCACCTTTTTAACTATTGACAATCTGAGGGGGAGAGTCAGACCTTCGGGAAAGAAAGGTAAAGGCTAGAATTATAGATTTGAGAATTAGATGGAAAGAAGTAGAAATCAAAGGCATGTGATTGAAAGAAACAGCTACAGGAAACATGATTCTTCAAATAAAGACAGTGAAAGATAGATTTCTTCCCCTTTTTGAATTGCTTTCCAGGAAGCTCACTGCTAAATTTGAAACTCGGTTGCAGAATAGTTCCTTAGTTTCAGTTTTGTGATAAAATGATTCTCTTGTGTCGCATCTTTAAAATTTCTGCTCCTCTTTAAGGCTTAGGGTTGAGGAGTTTGTATACTACTTTTGGAATACTACATATTTCATGGGTTCCAAGATGTATGTATTTTTCACATTTTAACATCTCTGAAATTGGGATGTGCCTTGACAATCACTGGATGGTGTATCACAGTTTAATTGGCAGTGTGTTTCATTCTGTGTGGCATATAAAATAATGGTATGTGGTATATAAAATAATGGTATGTGGTATATAAAATAATGGTATATGCTATAATCAATAATGCCTTCAATTTGATGAAAGATAGTACTTTCTGATGTGTTTCCCTATCTTGGTAACCTGGCTCTTTTTCCATGAAGACTTTTATCCCCCCAAAATGTGAAGAGCAACTTATTTAGGAAAAGAGAAGTATAGTACTCTCTTTTCCATCAGTCAGGGAGGGGAGTATTCCATCAGTTAGGAATGGGGTATTCCATCAGTCAGTAATGGGAGTTGAATATCTTTTCTGGGCTGAAAGAAAGAATAAAGGTAAGAATTGAGACTCAAGTGCCCCGGCTCCCAAATCAGAACAAAAAGTTCTGACGGTGGAAGAAGCAAGATGTAGTAGAAACCCAGATAGTCTTGGGGCCAGTATAAAGCTTGCTTGCTTCTTGCTTTTTGGGGCATTGCTCTGGAACATTTCAAGCCTCCTGGATTTAGAAGCCTCTGTGGTATTGAAACTACATGGCCCTAGTAGCTGACAAATGACCAAAGGAGTGTTTTGATGGATGGACCTGAGACAGCACCTTTGGTTCCTGCACAGCCCCCAAAGACCTGGAAGTTCTGCATATCCCAGAAGAATGCTGGAATAAACTGATAACAGAATGAGGACTTGGCTGAGCAGGGACTTTGAACCACTGAGGTGGAAAGGCCCACTTTGCAAAGCTGCAGTAGAGTGCAGTTAGGACCTGTCCAACAATGGGGAAACCAGATGCTCCTACCGATTGCCAGGTGGACACATGAGCTTCCCTCACACCCAGATGCCATCTGGGGAAAAAGGCAAGATCTCCTGAATGGGGAGGGATCTCTAACAGGGGATTTGACTCTCAAGTAACTAAACATGTCCCTGAAATTTTTTTTTTTTTTTTAAACTGGAAGACACTGAGTTACTTTAATTGGCAACTAATTTTTCTTCATAATAAGGGATAATGCAAGGCTTGAGTGCAATATGAACTTACAATAGCAGGTAACACATGTTTTTGTTGCACATTTGAGTTGTGTGTACATTTTAATCCTACTACAATGGATTAATGGTATGAAGTCCCAAATACTAAAAGTAACCTGGATTAAAGAAAAAAAAACTGGTTCCACATATAACACTGGAAAATATAAATGCTTATGGTGGCCTAGGAGGATGAAAAGCCAGAGAAGAAATAAGAAAAATGGAAAAACTAGTAGTACCTCTCCAAAGCAGAAACAAGAGGAGGCAAGTGATGAATTCAGTCAAGTGTTACAGAATGGTGAGCTTAGTTGAGCTCTTGGGTTTGATTTGATTTAATGATGAGAAGCCATTCAGAATCTTTGAAAACTGGCAATCCAAATGTGGTGATATTTTATTAACCATAATTTTTCATGAGATGTTAGTGCCAAAAGATCTGTAGTCTAACTCCACTGTTTTACAGATAAGGAAACTAAGAACAAGAGATATTTTACAGAATCCACTTCAAATCATAAACAGGAGAAAAACAAGTCTATTACATCTGAAGTCAACTAGAATCTGCACGTTTTGCATCATTTGGGTGAAAAACATGTTGAGGGTAAAAAGCCCCCTTTGATAATAACGATGATATCATGCATATGAAAAAGGCAAAACATTTGCTAGAATGTGTGTTGGGAGCAAATACTCTGACGAGTGTTATGTGTGTTTTAATTTTTTATTAGAGAAGTTGGAAGTTTAATTTCAATATTGATGGTATCATCATTTTCTCCGCTTTGTTCAGAGGAACACACAGAATCAATTTTTACAAGCATATACAACAATTCACTTGGTGCTGTGCCCTAAAATCAGTCATCTGATTAGTTCTAGACTACCGGGTTTCCATGCGCTCCTCTTGGCTTTGGTGGCATAGCTCAATTCCCAGCGGAATACTTTTTCATGCACTGTCTGCAACTCAACTACAGCAGGCTTAAAGACCATGCAGATTAACACTGTAGCAAATTGTTCTGATATTTAACAGACATAAAAAGGTCATCTCCTGATATGAAATTCTGAAAATCTGCATAAATATTTTTGTGTAAAATTAAATTAGTTATGTATTTTTTTCAAACTAGAACTTGAAGTATCAAGAATGCCCACATAATTCATATACACATATATATAGAGTTTTTCATTATGCTAAAAGTCTTGATAGTCAAATTATATTCTGTGCCATACATTTATTTAACCAGTATTTATTTGGCATTAGGTTAACTGTGTATGGATTAGTCTTTATTGGTGCTTGTGTATCATGCAAACATAGTTCTAGTATTCCTGTTTACTAATCTTGTCATGTGGCAATACTTAGATGATTTTGCTCTCTAACAGTGTGAATTAAAGAGTATAAATACTTTATACATGGTCACATTTACAAACGTTTGCCAATAACCACTTCACAATCTTTATGGTGTGAATTGTAATATCTGGAATCTGCAGAAACAATTCCTATAAAGCAATGTCAGATGTAAACTTTCTTAAATGTGCCTAACACAGTTCTCCTTTGAGTAATGATGAGTTTTGGCACACATACACTGCTCTATTTTTCTATTGTTCTAATAATTTCCACAACTTTTACAGGAAATTAGCCTCTGATGGCATGGTAGAGACATGGCACTTACTGATGAGGTAACTTAGATGTAGAAAAATTTTGCAAAATTATTTGTCTAGCAGACCACCACTTCTGCTAATAAATTTGTAGACAGTTTTCTTTTCCTAGTGCATGCACTTGCTATGAAATTGCTAATGCACTGTTTTTTGTTTTTTGTTTTTGATTTTGTTTTTTTTTGCTGCAGTTCAGACATGTCCTAAGGCATCACAAAGGAGAGTTGTTAACACCAAGCTCATTTACTTGTGATGGTATTTTATAGCAAACATGTTTAAGTTGTATTATCAATGGTTGAACTCTGCCTTACTGGAATAGGAAATTTTTGTGGATTTGTAGCTACTTTTGTTTGGCCAAGGAAATGCAATACTCAAGCTGTTAAATAGAAGTCAGTCAGACATTCCAAGTCTCTCTGGTTTCAGATATCATCTTGTTTACACATATAGGAAACAAAATAAACAGCTTTCATCCATGGAGTTTGTGTTCAGAGGTTTGTGAGTGAATCTTTTGATGCTTTGTGGGTTTGCTGCTTCAGTTTGCATTTTGGAGTTTCATACTACTGTTGCTGGTCTGCGGTCCATCTCGGCTTCCAATTTCACCATCTGCTGCATCTCCTTCGCCTATAACATCAGAAACATGGCCTTACGTGTGTTGAAATCCTTATCTGAAGGCACTTAACAACCTGGCCTCTCTTCTCCCATAAATATGATCCTGTCGCCACATCCTTGCTACTCAAAATATGGTCCATGTGCAAGCAGCATCAGCATTGCCTGGGACCTTCTTAGAAACGTAGAATCTTGGAGTCTACCCCAGATCTATTGAATCAGTTAAAATCTTCATTTTAACAAGATCTCCAGGAAGTTTTTATACACATTAAATTTTGGGAACTGGTTTACACAGTGCCAGGAGAACCACTTGAGAAGAGGGTAGACCATTTGCTTTATCTTTAGACTATACCACAAACTGTTTGATTTAGTTTCCACAGATTGACACATTGCTTTGACTGTGCGTAGATAATTTTATCACATTTAGAATAAGTATTGCTTATGTACAACTTATTTCCTAAATAGCCTGAAATTTAGTTAAAAGTAATTCCCTAAAAATCTAATTGGTGGAGAAGTTCAGGTGAGAGCACATTACACTGGATTGGCTGGAGTCTTCTGTAAATGGAATGTTACAGGAACATGCAGGCTTTCAGGAATCTTATTGTGCAAACTCTGTCCCTGTGGGCTCTTACTTCTCTAGGGTACTTTTTATGGACTACCAGGAAGTAAGCAATGGTGAATTCAACCTCACGAGTTCAGATTGTCACTAAGAAAACCAGCTAATTCGAGAAGAGGAAAGGGGATATGATGGGGGCAGTGTCTGGTGAGAAATACTTGCTTGGAAACATAGGAAAAAATCATATAGTACATTTCAACTTTTATTATCCAACTAGTAGCCTGGATGCTTTTGCCCAACCCAATGCACGTATCTTTCGAGGAATGAGGATTTGCCCATTTCTTTTTGTTAGTGACATGCTGCTTTGAAATAAAGGACATTTGAAAATAGAAACATGGACCTATGAAGATATAAATCGGATGAAGATTCTGAAGTGCCCTGATGTTACTATTTATGTCTACTTAGATATTCCAACTAAATAGAAGGTCACTGGGAAGGGGTTTGGTCAGCTCTGTAGATTATATGAGAAGCATCTTCCAAATGAATTCTTGTGACAAAATTAATTTAACCCACAGACTATACTGTGATTTCCTTCTTCTTCTTACTTTTATATTTTGGCGTTAAGTTTCATTTTGGTGAGGATGGATATAATATCACCAAATAATTAAATCTTTCTGTGTAAATTTGGGATGGGTGGTTCCCTCTGCCCAGATATTTTTTATGCCTAAAGTATAGTAATACTCTAATCGAGAAATGAAGAAATGGAGAAAAATATACAAACATGAAACTATGACACAAACAGTATTCATAAGGGATGACAGTGAAACATTGTCAGCACTGGAAATTAAATACTTCCATGTTCAGTAAATAGTAGCAAATGATTCTCTGTGTTTCTCCCCCTTTAGCTTCTGAAGAAAGTATTGACCATGGCATAGAAGGAAGAATCATAGGACATTACAAGACTATTCCAACAGCTAAGTTCTTGTGTGAGTTGGGTGACCATTCATTCTCCTTTGCCTGAGGCAATTCCAGTTTATGCCTGTAGTCCTAGATATTATGAACAGAGCTGCCTTTCACTCTCAAAACTATCCTGGTATGGACAATAAATTACATGATCACCTTACTTATGAGGAGTGATTAGGGTCTTTGGAGGATGGGACTTAGCAGAGAGCATGACAAGAGTCATCGTGTAATGTTTCTACATGCAGAGCACAGCTCCATCATTAAAAACCACCAACCAACTTTTAGCAGGTGCTTTAAAAATTAATTGGAGTCATATTAACATTTGTGAGTGATCTGACTCTGTGATCCTGTCTTAGCTCTGGTCAGTCCAAATGACAGCTGCACATCATTGTTCTGGTTATGTCTTTATTACCATGATCTGTTTCCTAGATCTGCAATAGAAAATACAGGCTCAAATACCCTCAGAAGTAATTCTCTAAAGACTTTGGGCATTTTGGCATGAATATGACATCAGAAATCCAAGCATGGAATAGTCAAACTTTTAAATCCAAACCCTTCAGATATTAGTTATGACCAGATGTGACTCATAAATGGAGACTGCACAGAGAATACGGACGTAGTCGAGGAGGAAAGCAACGTCTTGCTTATCAGAGTTTCGGTCCTACCTTGCGTTTGGGACACTGCATGACAGGATTTCAAAAGCTGTTTGTACAAAAATAGTAATGTCAAAATTGAGTCATACATACAAAACAAAGAAAATAAATGAATATTGAAGTGAATTTGAAAAATGAATGCAAAACCATATACAGAAAAGCAAAAAGCTAAGGATAAAACATGTACACACCCCTCAGTGACAAACTTTCCCCTAGTTGATCTCAACAGAAAATAAAGAAACAAAACAAACAACCAACGCCTGTCATCCCCAGACTGTGCCTCTCTTCCCTGGCAGTAAGTGGAGAACTTGGCCTTTAAGCAAAACCTTTTACCTCTCTTTATTAAATGATAGGATTGATGATAAAAATCAATTTTTGAGACTCGAGTGTGTGACAGTAATGGAGTCGTTAATGCTTGAAATGGTACATGTCAAGACAGATGAGATATACTGTGTAGCTGGGAAGTCTATGAAAAAACTCAAGTAGGAAAAACATCCCCAACCTTCAGAGTGTTAAGTGAATAGTTGGCTGACCAAGTAGGCAAGGACATAAAGTGGCTTACAAATAACCTAGAAGGTGAGGATCCAGAATCAGGACCAAAACATACTGATGCCTGGTTTGTTTCTGCCAGTGCCCCCAACACTGGTTTAGCTAATGGACTGAATCCATTCCAGGCCTTGCTTTGGAAGGGGAGATTTGGGACACTGATTAGGAGTAGGGTCACAGGAAAACAGAAAGAAACCTTTGAGGGAAATACTATGGGAGAATGTTTACATTTATCTCTGGCTTAGAAAAAATGTCTTGGGGTTTAACAATTATTTAGAAGATTGTTGTAGAAGTCTGCATTGTCTGGAGACAGAGAACTGTTCTTGCTGATGAAATGTTTACCTGGTTATGAAGGGAGCTATACTATATAGTTCCAGACCTTGCCTTTTTATGAGGAAAGAAATGAAGTCACTGTATCTTTTGCACTGTGCCCATGACAGTGTTGTACCATACAGAGTAACTGTGAATTGAGAGCTTTCTCACCCTTAAATGCCAAAAAATGTATAACTAGAAAGATCTGGGATTGAATTTGCAATTGAACAGGCCATATTTCTAAAGCAAAGCTTAACACAGAAACTCAAGTCCAAATTCGTTGCTTGCCAGAAGCATCAGTATGATATCTTGAATGTCTTTTCCTTGAATCTCATTAAATCTTTATCAGGTCTCAAGCCTTTTCATGTTCTATGCTTTCCCAAGCTTTTGTGACTCAAAGTGTCAGTCGTGGGTGGTAGACCTTAAAAGACATTATTTGAATTTCTGGAACAAAAAGCCAGCACCCTCCCAGTACAATCTAATCAATACAGCTATCACTAATCTAGCAGTTTAATGCAAGAACTCTGGTGTGGCTTGAATTAGCCACGTATTAGGATAAAAACTCAAAGTGATTTTTGAAAATTATGTACTTCGGCTCCAAAACTAGCGACACAAGATGACTGTATTCTCTAGCATACACCACTATTGTAGTGATGAGTAATTCTGAGCACATTTACATTCTTTAGTCAAACTTGTTGCTAAGCAACACAATTTCCAAGTAGTTTCTTAATTTAGGTAACTAACACATAACTGTGCCTTACCTTTCACTGTGCCCTTCTTCTAGGGAGAATTTTTTAAAACCTTCTCCAAGGCATCCTTATCCCTACCCATTGTTGAATCACTGAAGTGACTTCTAAAGCTTTGGAGATGGTGGCTTTATCCTTATTCATATTCCCACATTTCCCCCAGGAGCACTTTTTGAGAAGTGCTTTAAGAACAAAAACATAAGCTAGGTAACTTGTACCAGAATGTGATGTGTTTATGAGTTGGTCAAATGAATTGTACCTATGGGACAATAACCATATATTGTCCCCTTGGAGTGGACTTCCTTATGAATAGAAGCACTTAGCTGAAAAGGAAATGGGAAACGTAACTAGGAAGTATGTTGATGAATAAAATTTCTGTCCACCAAAAAGTAAAGAATCTGAAACTGGAAGTCAGATTTATCTGTTACCCAATTGCCATACAAAAAAATGATTTATTTTGTTTTTTGTTTTTTTTTTAACTTTCTCAAAGATACCTTTTAGTAAAATTCCTACTTAAGTATTCTTCAAGGGGAGTCATTTACTCTGGAAAAAAGTATTCCTTAAATAGGATTGTTTTATAGATGGGAGAAAACAGGAAGGAATAATGTGGCACAAGTACATATTTCATCAAAACCTCTCTGTTTCTAAATTGAATTACCTAGGAATAATAACTTCTATACCAACTACGCCTAAAGAATAACATTTGAACTGAGAAAGTCTGAAATGTAAATGATAACTGAGGGTCTTGTTGCCACAGGAACTAGAGGGATTTCCATCAAATTAAAGGTTACTGTAGAAGGCTGATGGGCTGTAGCCCATTTGGAAAGGTCCCCACCCGTACCATGCACCAGATAAAAATACATTTATCTTGGTGCTGGTATATGCCCATTGGCCTAACTAAACAGTTGGTGTTTGGGTAACTCCTTTTTATTATTATTTTTTTTTGAGATGGAGTCACTCTGTCGCTCTGGCTGGAGTGCAGTGGTGCGATCTCGGCTTACTGCAACCTCCGCCTCCTGGGTTCAAGTGATTTTCCTGCTTCAGCCTACGAGTAGCTGGGACTACAGGTGCGTGCCACCAGACCTGGCTAATTTTTGTATTTTTAGTAGAGACGGGGCTTCACCATGTTGGCCAGGATGGTCTCAATCTCCTGACCTCCTGATCCACCCTCCTCGGCCTCTCAAAGTGCTGGGATTACTGGCATGAGCCCAGTGCGCCCGGCCTGGATAACTCTTTATTTGTGTATATTTCTTTATTTAGTGTCTTGTCTTGCAGGGAAAAAGCACCAAGACTATGGTATCCACTCATATTCAGTGATTTGTAGAGCGATGGGGGCTCATGACTTTAGATACCACCTGTAAGCCCCAGGGAGGTTTTTAAACTTCATTTTCAGATTGAGTTTGAAAATAGGTGGTTTCTCTCATTTGCTTTTAAACATCATATCCCTTGCCTATAGTTTGCAAATTATAAAACTCTAAATGAAAATGGAGAAATATTTTGTAATCTCTTTTTTTCATCCTCTCACTTTTAGTAATTTCATTCTTAGAATCCCCATAATCCCCATAATTTATCCAAATATTCTTTTTTTTGGCACAGCCAAATTCTGCTCCTGCTCCAAAAACTGGTACTTTCTTTTCTTTTTGGATATAATGAAGAAAATATAGTAATGGGCAACAAATTCTTCTATCTACCTTTCAATTACAATATACAAGCCACTGGTCACTGTGGGCCATGGCGTGTGTATCCCAAAGCTGGCCAGCTGCCTGCATGTTTTTACGTATTTTAGGTAAAATACCTGCTCATTCTGTTTCTCTAGGAATTCTAGATGTTCAAGCTGGACTTTTTTCAACTGATCCATTTCTTTGGACTGCTTCATTGCGAGCTGCAAAAAAAAAAAAAAAACTTCTGATAAACTTTGGGTTACAATCTTAAAACAGCGATGAGAAATGACTTGTAACTTTATAATTTAAGTGAAAGAGATAATAATTTTTTAAGAAATCATCTCAAAATTTGGAGAGTTTAAACTCATAATTCTTTCTGGGAAGATCTTTCCTGCTAAAATCTTAAAAAATAATAGAGGACTTATGCATGAGTAAACCTGGCTTCATTTTCTGCACAAAACGGTGCCAAATCATTACCTTAAAGATTTTAGTGAGAAATTATTTTAGCTTTCAAGGAGCAGAGAAGCTGGAATGTTTAATGTACAGAAAAATCAAATTAAGCAAATTAGCTAGAGGTCTGGTGGCTAACATGAGTTATTGTTTATAGTTTTTTTAAGAATGCCAAAAATATAATAAAATACTTACTCTTTTTCTTTCTTCCAGAAACTTTTTAGTGTTGCTGCTGTTTAACTCCCTGACTCGCCTAAAAGCAGTGGGCACAAATAATGGTTGGTATGACATTGAATGAAATTAATATTATATCAAATAATAAAGAGCTATATTCCATCAAATTCTCTGGATGGAATTATTGCTTTATTTTTCTAATTTTTATGGCAGTATTTTCAAACATACAATGTCCAGAGAAGAATATTTTAAAAATCTGTGTATGTATCCCTCAGATTAACTGATATTAATGTTTTGCCATGTTTATCTCACGTTTTTAAAGGCAATAAACAGTTCCAGATGTAATTAAAGCCCCATTTGTATTCTTCCTGATTCAGTCTTCCTTCTTCCTCTCTCCCCAGAGGTTACCGCTATTGTGAATTTGGTGTGGATCTTCTCAGCCATGCTTTAATATTTTAAACCACATATAGATGCGCCCATGTGTAATATAAGAGCTTCTCAAACTTTCCTGTGCATACCAATCACCTGGAGAGATGATAAAAACCACAGACTGTTGTGCCTTCACCTTAGTGACTTTGATCCAGTGGGCCTGGGGTGGGAGGTCTGAAGTTCTAATAAGCTCCCAGGTGATGCTGATGTTGCTGGCCGGGCGCAGTGGTATCGTTTCGTGTGTTTTCTAAATGTACCCATAGAGTAACATAGTCTGGGTTTGTTCCCATAGCTTACCACTTAGTCTTATGTTTTAGAGATACACCTATGTTCCAAACCACTTCATTATTTTCATTTGCTGTATGGATTTTTCAATTTATGAACAGACTACACTATTTCCTCATTGCCATTAACAAAAATTAGGTTATTTTCAAACAATGCTACAACGATCGGGTGCGTGGGCCCTGTAATACCTGACACAATAAGTGTCTGTTGAATAAACGGATGAGTGGATGAAGTATGGTGCATATCTTCTTGTGCACACTGGCAAAGGCTGCTGTAGGGTGTATACTCAGACTTGCCACTTGGCAGGGTACGAACAGGCTCCTCCTTACTCCAATCCAGTTGTCCCCAACTGCATTTCCATCTGCAGTGTCTGGGTGTTACTCTTTCCTCATATCTTTGCCCACTCTTAGTACTATCAGACTTTCCGTCAGTTGGATGCTCCTATGGAATGGCATTGCTCATTGTTTTAACTTGCATTTCCCTGACTGCTGGTGAGGTAGAGTGTTTTTCATGAGTGAAAAGACCTATAACTTCTTGAACTTCTGTAATAATTGTCAGTCTGTTCAGGTTTTCTCCATTTTCAGTTTTGGATATTTATATTTTTCAAAGCAATTCTCCACTCCATCTAACGTTTCAAATTTATTGGTAGTTTTTTTCAATAGTAGACTTAGTTTTTCAAAGCGTTTTTCTCTGTAGTTAATTCCCCTTTTCATTCCTAACATCACTAATTCGTGCTTTCTCTCTCTTCTTTAGTCTTGGAGAAAGTTAACTGATTTATTATTCTTTTCAAATAAGCTGTTGTTTTTCTGAATGTTCTCTATTGCATTTTGTTTTCTATTTCAGTATTTTTTGCTTTTTAAATTTATTTCTTTCCAACAGAGATCTTTGGGTTCACTCTGTTTTTCCAACTTCATATTCTCTTTGAGTGGTTAGCTCATTAATTTTCACATCTTTTAAAAAATATATGCATCTAGGCTATACTTTTCACTCCAAATATCACTTTACCCTCTACACATTGATAAATAGGGCTTACATTGTCATTCAGTTATAAATATTGGGTAATTTCTGTTAAAATGTCTTCTTTGATCTAAAAATGTAAGTATGATTTTCAGTTTCTATATATCTTTCTTAGTGCTATGACAAATTTTTAAATTTTATTTCTCCTTAGTTTGATAAAGTGGATACAAACATACACACAGTATGGGTTTAGAATATAACTATCACGTGGTATAGAAAAATTATTTTTTAAAAAACAGCCAATTTGTAGATATTTTGGAACCACGTACCACTGGATACAAACTTATAAGAGATAGCAGAGTAGGGTGACGATACTTAGCCAAAAATTTATAGTACTTGGGTGATGGACAACCTAAATGCCCTGACTTGATCACTGGGCATTGTATACATGTAAAGTTTTCTCATGTACCCCCATACAGCCACACAAATAAAAATAGAAAGTTACAATAAATAAGTACACTTTTCAAAATAAGATAAATTTTAAGAACCTTGCTAATTAAGTTAGCAGTAACTCCAAATTGAAGATAATTTGACCTCAACTGAGCTAAAGTCTACTTTGTAACATATTTGAAAAAGATGGTAAAAAGCTATTAATTGGCACATTTGTCATGGTTAATTCTATATTTCACTTTGGACAGTCTAAAACAGTTCAAATTAATGAGGTTTTATCATGGCTGGAATATTTGGTGTTTTCAAGCTGAAGAAGGTGTCATTTCCATGTATATATGAGGCCCTTAAACAAAGTTGCTTATCTGAGAATAACATCCAGAGAATGACATTTTTTCTTTTCTTTTCTTTTTTTTTTTTTTTTTGAGATGAAGTTTTGCTCTGTCAGCCAGGCTGGAGTGCAATGGCAGGATCTCGGCTCACTGCAACCTCCGCCCCTGGGGTTCAAGTGATTCTCCTGCCTCAGCCTCCTGAGTAGCTGGGATTACAGGCAGGCACCACTATGCCCAGCTACTTTTTTTGTATTTTTAGTAGAGGTGAGGTTTCACCATGTTGGTCAAGCTGGTCCCGAGCTCCTGACCTCAGGTAATCTGCCTACCTCGGCCTCCCAAAGTGCTGGGATTACAGGTGTGAGCCACTGTACCTGGCTCATAAAACAACTTTTCTCTGTTGGACTTTGGCCAAAAGGCCACCTTCTTGCTGGGTATTATTCCCCCAAAAGAAGGAACCCCACTGTCCCTAACTGCTGGTGGTGTAACCCAGGCTCTTGGTTATGGAGCTGACAGCGTTTGTATTCTCAGAGGTTTCCTGAGGTGGATGATGGGCAGCACAGGTGATCGCTGGGAATTAAGTGCCTATCCCTTGGGTAACACGACTATTGACAGCTCCTCAGATCCCCTTTACCAGCTGTGTCTAAAGGGCTTGCACCTGGCACCTTCTATGGAGGTCACACAAAGCCTACCCCCAGTCTCAGGCAGCCAATGACTGCCTAATATGGAAACACAAAAGCCAGGTACTCTTGCTTAAAAGAGGGACAAATCTGTGGTGCAATTTTTTTATTTGAGGTTACAGGGACCCTAGGTGAGACCACATCCTTTCTTAGAGCCTGCCCTGGGCCTTCCTGCTTCCTTACTCCCTTTCTCTGAAGGTCCCTTCCTCAGTGAATCACAAGCACCTCAATTCCTGCCTTGATCTGCTTCCAGAAAACTCACCTAACATAAGGACAAATGAGACAAACGGGATGTGGGCTTTAAAGATGATCCCATGTGAAGGACTACTGAAGAAGACCACCCTCCTGACTGTTGCTGCTATTCAGAACCAGCCCATCCAGAATGGACTGATACCTGAGCAAGGGAGAGGCTTGCAGAATGACCTAATGGAACCTGGGAAGGATGCTTCAGAATTATATTGATTATAGGCTGGGTGCAGTGGCTCACGCCTATAATCCCAGCACTTTGGGAGGCTGAGGCGGGCAGATCACTTGAGGTCAAGAGTTCAAGACCAGTCCGGCCAACATGGTGAAACCCCATCTCTCCTAAAAATACAAAAATTAGCCAGGTGTGGTGGTGCATGCCTGTAATCCCAGCTACTAGGGAGGCTCAGGCAGGAGAATCACTCGAACCCAGGACGTGGAGGTTGCAGTGAGCTGAGATTGTGCCACTGCACTCTAGCGTGGGTGATAAAGCAAGCCTCCATCTCAAAACAAACAAGCAAAAAGTAAATGAATAAAATAAAAAAATTATATTATTATGTCATATTTTACGCAACTTTGTTTGTAAAGCAGCACATATATATTGAATGTAAACTAATTTTACTGGTGGTAGTAAGCAACTAGAAAATGTGGACAATTGTTCTACAGTGATAATAACAAATCTCCATTGCAGTTATAATAGCAGAATTCCTAGCCAAAAGCCACAAGTGTTTTTCTGTCTCAGTTGTGTGTGTGTGTACACACGTAAAGAAAGTTGAGACTGTGTCCTCAGGTCAATGCCATATTCCGGCAGTGAGTACTCTCAGACTTACCTTTCCCGTTCTGCTTTATTCTTGATAGATTTATCTTGGCTGATGGCTTTGCTATTTTCCATAGAAATCTTAGCCTGGTGTGCTCGCATTTCTTTGCTTTCCCTATGTATTAAAAACAAGAAAACAAACAGGGAGGGGGGATGGAGAGTTTGTGTTTAATGGGTAGAGAGATTCACCTGGGGAAAATGAGAAAGTTCTGGAGCTGGGTGGTAGTGACGGGTACACAACAATGTGAATGTACTTAATGCCATGCACTTAATGGTTACAAGAGTAAAGTTTACATGTTATATATATAGACATAATTTAAACATGGAAAAAACCCAAAAATACTTCTGTTTATAGCAATGTGACTAGGCTCACTCCTCTCACTCTTGTTTTTTTTTTTTTCTGTTATTGAGCTCATCGACTTCTGTATTTTGGAAAAAGGAGGGAAGGGACCCCAGGCTATGTGAATGCTGACCCTTGAGGGGCAGTGGCCACCTAGTGGTGAAGTGACAGTGATGGCCTGTGATGAGGAGACAGTATTTTTGCCCATAAATATAAAGATCTCAGTTTTGCTTCATATTGTTTGGGATCAGATGGGCTGGAAGAGAGAAAATGTTCTAACCATCACAAACAGCCTTCCTGTTTCTATCAGCCACAGGAATGAAAGGGACTAAATGGTTTCAAGTAAGCACAGGGAATAGCAAAAAAGTAGGTTTGCAGGTGACCAACCACTGTATGTGTGAATGCATGTGTATGCATGACACACGTGTTTATTTATGTGTGAATTAAAGGAATAAAACTTAAAATGCTACACAGTATATGATTACAAAAATCTTTTTCTATAACCTACGGAGATCTATTGAAAGCACTGCCTGGAAACCAGCATCCAAGCAGTCAGATTACCGAGGCACTGCTATTTGCTCTGCATCCAAGGAGATGGGCAATACTGAAGTGGAGAGTTGCTCACTCAGCTATCCTAGAGCCACTCCAGCAGGAACATGTATAGAAACTCTGGACCCAAGAAGATCACTCTCAGATTTTACCATAACTTGTTAGGAAATTGACCTTTCTGTATTCATTCATTCAACAAACACCAATGACCAAATGTTGCTGACAAATGTCAAGAACGCAAAGATTTTTAACCAAGAATAATAGTTGTGATCATGAGGAAGAAACACAACCACCAGAGGTTTGAGGAAAAGCTAAAATACTGCTGTTGCTTTGAAAAGCGCTTCTGCCATGGATTTATTTTATTTATTTATTTTTTTTATTATACTTTAAGTTCTAGGGCACATGTGCACAAGATGCAGGATTGATACATAGGTATACATGTGCCATGTTGGTTTGCTGCACCCATCAACTCGTCATTTACATTAGGCATTTCTCCTAATGCTATCCCTCCCCCAGTCCCCCACCCTCCAAAAGGCCCCAGTGTGTGATGTTCCCTACCCTGTGTCCAAGTGTTCTCACTGTTCAATTCCCACCTATGAGTAAGAACATACGGTGTTTGGTTTTCTGTCCTTGTGATAGTTTGCTGAGAATGATGGTTTCCAGCTTCACTCATATCCCTGCAAAGGACATGAACTCATCCTTTTTTATGGCTGCATAGTATTCCATGTTGTATATGTGCCACATTTTTTTAATCCAGTCTATCATTGATGGACATATTTGGGTTGGTTCCAAGTCTTTGCTATTGTGAATAGTGCCACAATAAACATACGTGTGCATGTGTCTTTATAGTAGCATAGTTTATAATCATCTGGGCATATACCCAGTAATGGGATTGCTGGGTCAAATGGGATTTCTAGTTCTAGATCCTTGAGGAATCGCCACACTGTCTTCTACAATCGAACAAATTTACACTCCCACCAACAGTGTAAAAGCATTCCTATTTCTCCACATCCTCTCCAGCATCTGTTGTTTCCTCACTTTTTAATGATCGCCATTCTAACTGGCGTGAGATGGCATCTCTTGTGGTTTTGATTTGTATTTCTCTGATGACCAGTGATGATGAGCATTTTTTCATGTGTCTGTTGGCTGCATAAATGTCTTCTTTTGAGAAGTGTCTGTTCATATCCTTTGCCTGTTTTTTGATGGGGTTGTTTTTTTCTTGTAAATTTGTTTGAGTTCTTTGTAGATTCTGGATATTAGCCCTTTGTCAGATGGGTAGACTGCAAAAATTTTCTCCCATTCTGTGGGTTGCCTGTTCACTCTAATGGTAGTTTCTTTTGCCATGCAGAAGCTCTTTAGTTTAATTAGATCCCATTTGTCTGTTTTGGCTTTGGTGGTCATTGCTTTTTGTTTTAGTCATGAAGTCCTTGACCATGCCTATGTCCTGAATGGTACTGCCTAGGTTTTCTTCTAGGGCTTTTATGGTTTTAGGTCTAACATTTAAGTCTTTAATCCATCTTTAATTAATTTTTGTATAAGGTGTAAGGAAGGGATCCAGTTTCAGCTTTCTACATATGGCTAGCCAGTTTTCCCAGCACCATTTATTAAATAGGGAATCCTTTCCCCATTTTTTGTTTTTGTCAGGTTTGTCAAAGATCAGATGGTTGTAGACGTGTGGTGTTATTTCTGAGGGCTCTGTTCTGTTCCATTGGTCTATATCTCTGTTTTGGTACTAGTACCATGCTGTTTTGGTTACTGTAGCCTTGTAGTATAAAGTCGGGTAGCATGATGCCTCCAGCTTTGTTCTTTTTGCT